>NC_064862.1:43151095-44351095 GCF_024139225.1 Suncus etruscus | reverse complement strand
GAGAGAGGGAAGGAAGAAAGGAAGGAGGAAGGGAGGGAGGGAAGGAATAAAGGAAGAGAGAGAGGAAAGGAGGGAAGGAGGGACTGAGGGAGGGAGAGAGGAAAGGATGAAGGAAGGAGGAAGGGAGGGAGAGAAGGAATAAAGGAAGGAGGGAAGGAAGAAAGGAAGGAGGGAGGGAAGGAGGAAGAAAGAGATGGCTGAAGGAAAGAGGAAGGGAGGAAGTGATAAAGGAAGTAGGGAGTTAGGGAAAGAAAGGAGGGAAGAAAACAAGGTACAAAGGAGGGAGGGAGGGAAAGAAGAGGGAGGGAGGGAAGGAAGGAAGAACTGAAAAGAAAAAGAAGGGAGGGAAGGAAGGAAGGAGGAAGGAAGGAGGGAAGGAAGGAAGAAAATTAGAGGTAGGAAACAAATTAGCAGGCTAATTAGTGAGAGGAGAGTAGGAAAACAAGTTAGTAGGCTAATTAGTGAGAGAAAAGGATGAGAACTGAAATGGTGGAGCTAATATTATAGATTCCAATTATTCTGAGTAAATTCTTTTGAGTCTCTCTAGCTAATTCTATCAACAGCAAATCCCTGTGAACTCATGACCTCCCCTTTCCAAGTAGAGATATTCAAAAAATCTCTTTTCTCTTGTTGCAATGGCTTCTCTGTGGTCATTGCTCCTCTTGGTTCTTGGTTAGTTAAGGTTTCTTTTTAACATTTCTTCTTCCATTTATCTTATTTGAAATTTTCATTTAATCCCAGCTGATTTCCTAATAACTTGCATTTCTAATTGAATCATTTGTCTCGGAGAGCCAGATGTGAAACAATGAAGCAAACCGCCTTAGAGTACTTACATGAGAGGCCTTGCCTGGGGTCTGGCATCCATCCTTTAGAAAGTAGTCTCTGAGGACTATAGCTAATCTTCCAGTTCAAGGGAGTTTACTCTTGATATCCTGAAGAGAAAAGCATTACTAGGATAGGCAGTCTTCCAGATTTTTTTTGACGACTTTGACACTTGCAATCTGCATGGTACTTGAGGCAACAAAGTACTCAAATCAATATTTAATCAGATTTTATCTTTGAAATAAAAGACTGAATCTGAAAGGAAGCACATGAGGTAGGCAAGCGCACCCTTTTTTTTCCAGAACTTGTGTGCCTTCACATTTTTAAGCAAAAAACAGCATTCACAGTATGGGAATTGCAGTCTGCTTATCTACTGTCCTAACATCTATTTTGTTATGTTTTCTAGTGGGGGAATATCCTCTTTCTCTAGAGACCCTCTTTAGAAAAAGAACTATTATATATGGATTATGTGCCTCTGAAAAAACAGCACTGTCCATGATATTTCACTACTCTACAACATGTAAATATTCATGTATATGTTTTAAATATTTAAATTGTATTTAAATCACAGTTGTCATTTTACGTTTCAGTAGTCTTTATTTGATGCACATGTCCTTTTCACTTGAGATTCCCAGGTCAAGATGGGTTAATTGTAGGTTGAAGATTCCATGAATAAATGCCTATTTTTCATTTATTTTGAATCAGCTCAAAATAGTTATCTATGATTGAAATTCATTTATGCAATGTCCAACACTCAACTCTTCACTAGCAAACATTTTCCACCACCAATGTTTCCAGTTTGCTTCCTACCCTCCCACTGTACTCTCCCCTACCTGCCTCTATGGCAGAAATTTTTCTACTCTCTCTTTTCTTCTCTCTCTCTTTCTTGCTAACTCACTCCCACACTCTCTCAAGCTTTTCCCTTTCTTCCATTTAAACTCAGGTTTGAAATGTGGTTATTGAGGGATATCATGCATATCATTTTACATCCTTGAAGCACCCAGTTCTTGTTCAATGATCATTTCCAACTATTATTGTCAGAGTGGTCCCTTATCTGCCATAACTGCATTGCTCCACTGTTTGTAGTAGGCTTCCTATCATGGAGCAGTCCTCTCTATCTTCTTTATTGTTTTGGGGTATTTGCAATTATTTTTTATATTCCACAAATGAGTGTGATCATTTCACTCAGCATAATACTCTCTGTATCCATTCATGTATAAACAAGTTTCATGACTTCACTTTTCCTAGCTTCATAGTATTACATTATACGGGTGTACCACAGTTTCTTCACCCACTCATATGTTCTCAGGTATTTGAGTTGTTTCCAGATTTTTGGCTATTGTAAATTATGGTGCAATAAATATAGGAGTGAAAATGCCTTTTCTTCATTGTGTTTTTGGGATGCTATATTCCCAGGTGTTGTAACACTGAGTCATAAGAAATTTTAATTTCTAATTTTTTGAGGAATGTTTTCCAAAAATGCCAAACAGGTAGACATTCCCACCAACAGTGAATGAGAGTCTCTTTCACTCTGAATCCATAATAGTATTAATTTTTCTTGTCAGGTTTTGATATGTGCCAGTCTCCTTGGTGTGAGATTACATCTCCTTGTTGATTTGATTTGCATCTCCATTATAATTAAATGATGTGAAGCATTTTTATGTTCCTTTTAGTAATCTATAGTTCTTCTTTGAGGAAATTTCTTTTCATCTCTTCTTTCCATTTTTGGATGGGGTTAGATTTTTTCTTGTTAAGCTCTGCCAATGCCTTATCTAGCAATTATTTTAATTACTTATCAAATGAGTATTGGATGCAAAATTTCTCTCAATCCATGGAAATTTTTTTTATTTTGGTCCTCCTACAGTTTGAAGATCAGAAATTTTTTAGTTTAGTGTAATCTCATTTGCTTTCCCTTGCTTAGTTCGTGATGTTTCATTCTTGAAGAAGCCATTAACTTCAATGTCTTGGAAAGTTCTGCCTATGTTTTCAGCTGTGTAACTTATGGTCGTAGGTTTGATACCAAGGCCATTAGTCTATTTTGATTTTATCTTTGTGCCTGGTGTGAGAAGATGTCAGAGTTCACTTTTTAGCATGTAAGTTGACCAGTATTCTCAATTCTACTTGTTGAAAGAATTTCCTTTGCTTCACTTCATATTTTCCTCTTTGTCAATGATTAATTGCCAAAGATTAATTGACCTGACGGTCATTCTCAGGATATTGAGGTCTATTTAATTGATCCAAGGGTCTGTCTGTATTTCAATGCCATACTATTTTAATGACTACTGTTTTATAGCACAGTTTAAAGTTGGGGAAAGTGATGCTACTTATGTTCTTTTCCCCAAGAATTGCTTTAGCTATTCATGGAGGTTTATTATTCTAAATGAATTTGAAGAGTGTATGATCCACTTCATTAAAAAATGTCATGGACATTCTTATCAGGATTTCATTAAATGTTTACAATGCTTAGGAAGTATTTTCATTTTAATTATGTTAATTCTCCCAGTCTATGAATAGGTTATACCTTTCCATTTCCTCTTTTATTTTTGTGACATTTCTCTTTGTATTTTTCGCACTTATGCTCTCCTAACCTCTGTGTCTTATTGGCAGTCTGTTCCATAGTTTCTTCAAGCACATTGAATATCCTAATCTTGTCCACTCTTAATTTTAGAGATAAGGGATTAGTATTGATCGGGACTGAAGGATTACAGTCTTTATTCATGGGGTTCTGCACTCCTTTTCATGTTTTTTTTTCCTTTCCAGTTTCCCAAAGTTGCTTCTTTCTCATGTCACTGTCAATATTATCTACTGCAAGTAAGGTCTCAGGAGAGTTTTTTGGTGAGAGATTATTTTGTGGCAGTATAAGTCCTGGACTGCTATGCCTCTGACCTGTGTGAATGGGTCAGCCACAGTTCTTTTGTTGTTGGAGATGCTCTTGCTGGTTTATAGTGCAGCTGTGTCTGTGCTCAACAACTGATTAAGTTTCTTTATATAAATTGGGTACCCAGGCAAATTCAAATTAATTTATCAGAAAGGTATAAAAGAAAATGTACTGGACATAAAAGAAAGTGATGCATCATCTATAGCATATTCTGTGTTTGTTTCTAATGATGAGCTATGTCATAATTTTTCTAAGACTTTTTTTGTTTGTTTGTTTTTGGTTTTTGGTTCACACCCGGCAGAGCTCAGGGGTTATTCCTGGATCTCTGCTCAGAAATCGCTCCTGGCAGGCATGGGGGACCATATGGGATGCCAGGATTCAAACCATCATTGGACCTGGGTCGGCCACTTGCAAGGCCAATGCCCTACTGCTGCACTATCTCTCCCGACCCAGTTATTTCTAAGACTTTTATAATCCAAAGAATTTTATTTGGGGACTGGGATATGGAACAGCCATTAGACCAGGTTCAATTCCTTGTACCACATTGTTCCCATCCAGGGTGTGGTCTTGGAAGTTCTCAACCCAGAGAGACTTGTACACATCCACAGCATTGCAGGGTCTGAGTATCATTGCTTTCTAGGGCCCTTGTGCTGAATTGATAGCTCTACTGGCTAACAACCACTTGTAGGGTCCGTGAACCACTTGACTATTGCTTTGGAGGAGGCTAAAAGACTTGTTTTGGAATTTTTGAGTCATAACCTTTAAATTATAAATTATTTGCCAATTCTCCCTCCAAAGACATATTGTGGTCCCTAAATTTTCTTAAGAGTTTAAGAAATGACCTTAGTTAAATTTTTTTTGGAAGGAAACAGAATTCTTTGAATGGGAGCTTAGGTTGAGAGAAATGCTAATCTTTGAAGTTTGGTGTGAGATTCTTCAGACTGAAATGCATGTCATCTTATCATCTGATTCACCTTTAATATATGAATAATTGGCACTCCTGAGATAACTCATTTTTAAAGCATTTTTCTTTTTTTGATTCTTTTTTATTTTTTTAATAAATGATCTCAAAAGCCTCTTCTACAAATGATTTTCTCACATAAAGAACTCTCACAGAGAGAAATTCATTACTTAGCTATAAGAAAGGAGGCTTTGGTCCATACTTACAATTTTTCATCTTTCACAATTTCTTCCAATATTGAATACTCAAAGTTCAGTTTAATTTCTTCTAACATCCTTTCAAAACTGTATCTTACAAACTGAACCAAGCAATGAAAGGAAATATCTTGATGTTCCTCTGTAAAAGCAACCTGAAAACAGTTACCAACATCTATACATAGATAATTAGAATAATTTTTTAAGTAAATGGGAAATTTTGACAGGACCAACTTGAAACTTCATGTGAATTTGCTTTAAAGGAAGTAATTTTTTTTTTAACAAAAACAGATCAAATACCCAGCTAGAATATTTAGAGACATTCACTCATTTACTCCCACAGAACCCTTGATAAACAAATTTCAAAAATCCTCCCCATGTTACAGATGAGAAAACTAAGATACAATAGATGTAATTAGCTTGCTGATGTAAATACAGTACTCAATATGGTAATGTTTTGACAAAATATTTTAATTTATCCGTTTTCCATTTGATTATGCCTGCTATTATGATCTAATGTTTATGTCCACAGTGACCATTGAAATAGGCAACTGCACACCATAGACTTTTGTTACAGTCCCCATGATTAAGTATATTTTTGCAATTTATTTCTTTTCAATTCAAGCTAATTTACTATCATATTACAATGTACACTTTGTCAGCTTGATTTCAGAAAAGAAACTTGGATGCTTGAGACCTGCTAGACTATACCTCATAGGATAAACTCCTCTTACAGTGCTCACTACCATATTGCTTAGAACTCTAGACATGAAAATTATAATTGTTCTAAGAATTCTCCATGCACAATCTAATGCTAGAAGTGTGTATTTAGCAAAGTTTACCCTTATCAATGATGATTTGCCTAGAAACCTGAAAACCTTTTCCCTGATTTGCCAGCCTCATACTTTTTAAGGGCTCTGACCCATTCACAGGATAAGTTCTTCAATTGTAACCTACAAATTGATCTCCTATGTGGGTGTCTATATCTGTCTATGTGGGTGTTTGTGAGTTTATATGTAGTGGACACCTCTATGTCTTTTTAAATTTTATTGTACATAATGCATGTCCATGTTGTATATAGTCCCTGTTATATATAAACCCTCATTTTTCCTTTTCCCTGCTTACCACCTTACAAATACTCTTCTATCCTCTGATCTGTTATTTGTCCCTAGTTAACCTTATTTACCCTCAGTTCTTAAATCCTCAGGAACCAAAACCTTTCCTCTGCTACATCAAGTTGCCAGCTGACTTCCAAAAAAGAGAAAGGACACCCTCGCAGCCTATCTTGTCTCAGCCCTAGAAGAAGCTGCTTCCACGATTCCTGCTGAGTTATTCCTTTGTGGCTCCTTTTCTCTCACCTCCCCTCACTGTAGTAGACTGTTGCTTGCTACTGGATTTGGAATTAGACAGACCCTCAGCTCATGGACACTATCTGATCTCAGACTTCTGCAAACTATTTCTCAGACTCCACAAGACCACGATGTGAGATTAAACTGTGCTCTGGATTTTATTCCCCCACACCAGACTATCTCAAAAGACTTAAAGGGGATATCTATCTTTCCTTTGTATATTTCTGTAGATGCATAGTTAACAGTTATAATTCTTAGTGTATATTTCCATACATATAGGTAGCTTTCCCCACCGTCTTTTTGGATCTGCTTAGTAGTAAATTCTAGTAGATTAGTCTCTCTTAGGGTCTGATTTCAGGTTAGAACCAGGCTATAGAGAATGTTTAGCTTGTTATTTTTACCCCCATATGCACCAGTAGTATCATGTGGCATTGCAAAGGCACATTAAAATGGGAAAACCTTATGTATAGAAAGAAGTTCTTATCTAATAGGAATAGGGACTCACACATTTTATAGTGCAAGGGCACCTTTTACTCTGACCATTTGTCATAGTGATTCTACTTAGGCCTCAGTTGATTGACATCTATTCACCAACTCTGAACCTTGGATCCCATCCTTGGAACTGGCACGGTTTTCTGCATTAGCACCAAGCCAGAATCAAACTTCCATCGGGGAGGCCCTAATGCCTCCCTGTCACCAACTTGCACCAGGGTAGGTTCATATGATACTCTGGCAACCAGGAAACAGCAAAAACTTGATTTCAGGGCAGGTTTCTCTTCCTCATCAACTAATGGTGAAATGAAATCAGAAGGCACTCTATGATACCCCAATTTTGACTAAGAATTTGTGTAAAAGCCAAGCACTCTACTTACAGAAGCCAGACTGCAACAACCATGATTAAGTAGAACTTTTCCTGGAACCAATAAGAAAGATCTTGGAGTTGGATAATTTATATCCCTGGAGCCTGGTCTTATGACAGGATGCTTAAAGGGTAGAGACACCTTCTTTTTTTAGGCCGATATTTTTCTTCCAATTTCCCCAACTATGCAAAAAAAAAAAAAGACTAAAAAAAACCCTGTCACCCCCTTTTTTACAAATGTTATTTATATCTTCTATGTAGAAGCTCATAGCATTTTTTTTGGGGGGGGCCACACCCGGTGACACTCAGGGGTTACTCCTGGCTATGCGCTCAGAAGTCGCTCCTGGCTTGGGGGACCATATGGGAGGCTGGGGGATCGAACCGCGGTCCGTCCAAGGCTAGTGCATGCAAGGCAGGCACCTTACCTCTAGCGCCACCGCCCGGCCCCACTCATAGCATTTTAATAGAACCTTTAGAAACAAATGAGTTTGCTTTATGTTTTATTTCATATTTCTTCATTTTTTAAATATAATTAAGAAGGAGGGAAAAAAAGAAAGCCATGGGATAAGTGGTCTCAGGTGCATTGATTGGAAAATAATAGGTTAGAACTAAATACCCAAGCCAAAATCATTTTTTGGCCCCCAATTCACAATACAGACCAGGCAAAGGGCCTGTGTTGAGGTGTATATGGGGTGCATTTACTGTACCTCTTCTTTCTATACAGTCAGTGTAAAGAACACATCCTGTGGTAAGAATTGGGAGGCCTTATCTTTTCTTTTCTTTTTTTTATTTTTTAATATATATATATGTATATATATACATATATATATATATATATATATATATATATATATATATATAATCCTTCACCAGTGCAACATTCCCATGACCAATATCCAAATATCCAAGTGTCCTTCCTCCCCACCCCATGGCCTGTACTCTAGACTGGCTTTCTACTTCCCTCATTCAGTTACATTTTGTTATGATAAAAAAAAAATCAATGACATGGGGCCAGTGAGGTGGCGCTAGAGGTAAGGTGTCTATCTTGCAAGCGCTAGCCAAGGAAGGATGGCGGTTTGATTCCCTCTGCGTCCCATATGGTCCCCCCAAGCCAGGGGCAATTTCTGAGCACTTAGCCAGGAGTAACCCCTGAGCATCAAATGGGTGTGGTCCCTCCCAAAAATCAATGACAATAGAAACAAGAGACCCAAAGTACAACAATATAAACTTAAAATGGATTTGTTACCCTGGTAGCCAGGGGGTTAAAGGTGGATGTGTGAGATGCATGCTGGGAACTTTGATGGAGGTAGGTCAAAACTGATGGTGGGAATAGTCCTAATTCACTGTCACTGTATGCCTGAAATCCAACTATGAAGGACCTGTAATTCACTCAATAAAAATGTATTTTTAATAAAATAGGAGAAAAAAATTAGATTGCTGGTGTAATTTATATGTATCCATATACATATATATAGCAGGTAGATTTTATCAGATGGCAATTTAACTCAAAAGTACAAATTTTTCCTATTAGCTATCTTTTTTTAGCCAAATGTAATATCAACAACAATAATAAAAACTCTAAAACATGTTTAATACAGAAAAGTTGGTAACATAATTATCTATTATTTATTGATACTTCTAAAGCTATTATCCTTTATGCATGCAATACTCAGACATTTTCTGTGATTAAAAATATTTATTGTCTTCTCCAATCCAGTAGTCACTGGTTAAATGTAAATATGGTACTATAAATATGATTCATGTAAATAAGAAGCATAATTATTAATTTTCTTTAATATTAGTTTAAATTTTAATAATTTCATGCCATAGAGCTATGTTAACCTAAGACAGGCTATTTATGATTATAATGCTTCTAGATAAGTGGTACAAGAAAAAGCAATACAAGCATTTTTTATAAATAATTAGTATCAATGTTTATATTTTAAACTGTAGTGAAATACGCATCAATATGTGGCCCAAATTTATGTGAAATGGAGGCAAGTTGAATCTATTGACTAAATATTTATTCTCTTAATATTTCTATATTTCAGCCCTCCAAAATGATTTTGCACACAATTTTAATTGTCCTCTCTATGTTTAATTTTCAACAGGGACATAGATATTTGAGAATGTTTAAATAATAACAGAAAGCTTTTATTCTATTTTGTTTTAGGAGGAGTGTTTCTCTTTGGTTTGTTTTTTTGGAGCCAGAACCAGCAGGCTTACTACTAGATCTGGCTCAGGGATCACTCCTGACAGGTTTGGTAAACCACATGGTTACCAGAAATAAAATCCAAGTCAAACATGCAAGACAAGCTTCCTACCCACTGCACTGTCCTCTGGCCCCTGCTTTGTATTATTTGGATTTGAGTACTTTTATATTACACACTCCTCATCTATAAAGTTCATGCGTTTGAGTGGATTTGGAGATTTGCCAGGATTTTTCTTTATATCCCCCACAGTAGATGTCTTCTTTAGCTTCCTCCTTCATCTTTTCATTTAGTGGTTTGGAATGATGGATTCTCGGGGTGTCAAAAGAAGTGCTAGATTCAGTCTGCTGGGAAGTCTATGATATAAATTGAAAAGACTTCAATTTTGGTTTGGGAACGTGAGGATAGGAAGGAAGGATGGAAGGGAGGATGGATGAATGGATGGATGGATGGATGGATGGATGGATGGATGGATGGATGGATGGATGGGAGGGTGGATGCTCAGAAAGACCCCAAAAGACAATTCCACCTGTGTTTGTTGGAAGGGATTAAGGCGTGAGATTTCCTATTTTCTCCCTGACACCAACCTGGCTGGCCCCAAAAGGCAGATGAATAGTGATGGCACTGGAACACAGAAAAAAGCTGAGGAAAGGTTGGGAAGAAGACTTCTTTTGAGCTTTGTGGAAGGGACTAGGATGGGAGCCTCCTTGCTCTCACTCAGACACTGTCCTACTGTCCCCAGGGAACAAAGATTCAGCAATGGCCAAGCACAAACATTATTAAAATTGATTCAAAACACATAATGAAACAATATGTTTATTTATGATGAAATTAATACATAAAATTATCTATTGCCTAATTTCACTATCACAATGATCTATGGTTACTTGTGATGGTGGAACAAGTTTGTGATGTCAGAAGTCTGACTTAAGATTGTCCATGACTCTCTCTACATAAATTGGAAAGTGGCAAATATGAGAGGTTGGTGTGAGTTTGTTTTGTGTGAGATTTTGGGAAGGTCAGTTGTTTACACATTTACTCATAACGACAGCTAAATGCTATTTGTTTTGCAACTTTCCTATTTATTTATCACAATTTTCATTTCTATTCCCACTACCTGCTTTCACTGCCATTTTCTAGTTCATCTTCATTGAGCAGTTGGAATAGAATTTCTTGGTGTAAAGGAAACAAATAAAAACGGAAACGGTGCGATCTTCCACGTAGCCCTTCACAGAGTAGAAAGCAGCCATGAATGAAATATCTGTTGCCATTCGCAAGCATCACATATCTCTTATTAGGTTTCTGGAGAGTTTCATGTCACACCTTGTGTTTTGGAAAGAAAAATCAGGATGTCAAGTAACAAAAGAAAAGATTTATTGGGTGGGGGCAAAAATGAATTTTAAGCTGAATGCCTGTGATTGTTTATTTAACTTGCAAGTCTTGAAAGTCATAGACACTGTATTAATCCTATTTTCTGATCTAAAAATTGAGATTGAATATTGTTCTTGGTTATTTTTAAAATATTTGTTATAAAGTTCTATTCAGTAAAATGCTGATAATTTATAGACTTAAGTAAGCTGATAACTTGTAGACTACCAAGTAGCCTTGTTACTGAAACTTGCTATATTTTAAAAAATGTATCTGGTAAGTTATTTGCGAGAGTCTCACAAATAGTTCTCAGAAAATTCAAGAGTCACACCAAGAGCATCAGATAACTATGCTGAACTCTTTAATACCAGGGCACAGCATTGAGTAGCTATTTGGGAGCAGTAGTACTTTGAGCCATTAGAGCTATATCAATACAGTGCTAGAAGGCCTTCATGCTCCCCATCCAGCAGTGCTCTGAGATGTCCAGGCCTACATCTAGAGGCACTTGTGTAACTATATGGTACAGATGATCAAACTGTAGTCAGATGCATGGATAGGTCTTAACTCCTATGATACCTCTCCAGCCCTAAAATTTGTAAATTCTTCCTTCATTTTCTAGAATAGAGACTTATAACAATTTTTACATAATTAAATAGTAAGTTTTGTGTCAAGATAAAATATGAACTAGAGAAGCTGGAGAGCTAGTACAGTGGATAGAATATTTGGAATATTTGCCTACATGCAGCCATCCTGGCTTCAGTACCTAAAACTAAATTCACTTCCATATTATCCACTGAGGCCCACCAGGATTGATTGAAAAGCCCAGAGACAGGAGTCAAACCTAAATACTGCTGTTTGTGGTCCCCAAGTCATAGAAACATGTATATGTACTTGAATTTGTTTAACTCCAGAGCCTGCACTTAATCACGGGCCCGGAGAGATAGCACAGCGGCATTTGCCTTGCAAGCAGCCTATCTAGGACCAAAGGTGGTTGGTTCGAATCCCGGTGTCCCATATGGTCCCCCGTGCCTGCCAGGAGCTATTTCTGAGCAGACAGCCAGGAGTAACCCCTGAGCACCGCCGGGTGTGACCAAAAAAAAAAAAAAAAGATTTTAATCACTTATATATCAGTCTCCCTTGTGGCATTTGTTGTTTTTTTTGTTTTTGTTTTTCAATTTTTGTCTCCTTCAAACTGTGCTTGTCCTTAGAACATAGTGGCGGATTTAGCTTTAACTAAACATATTTTTTCCATTAACTCTGTCTCTTATTTCCTGCTTTCAAAGTTCCAAGAGCACATTCTTATAGGCCTTGCTTTTCTGTTTCAAAACAATTTCAGACTTCAGGAAATTTTCGCCAATCAGCCATGAGCTTACAGCCTAGGCTAGCATGTCTGAAACACTCATACTTCTAATAATTTTACAATCTAGCCTCATTGAAAAGCTCATAGTCTTCTGTGTTTATAGTTACTTTTGCCTTCGTGTTTTTTTTTCTACTAGACAGTAAGGTTTGTGAATGCAGTATCTGCATCTGATTTAACTTTGCATGCCAACATGTATACAGTAGCAGAGAGTCTTTAAGGATTAACTAAAGAATAAATTATTATTTGGCAGATGGAAAGCCCAGATATACTTTAGTGAAGATAAGATCATAATTTAAATAGTGTACATATAACTACAATATTTATATCCTGTACAAATATATAAATCATAACCTTAAGATTATTAGTTTGTCAACTTCAGATACAGTTGATCTGGACTTGTCTGTTATACACTTGAAATAAAATGAAGATTATATATAATTTTTATATATTGAAACTGAGTATACAAATTTTCATAAAGATGGAAACAATTCTTAGTGTTTCCTATGCAGAAGATAGCAGCCTTGCTAAAACTCAACATGACCAGTTTTTTCTCCTTCCTGTATACTTAGAAAGACTTCTGTCACTCTTGACAGCTGTAACTGAAGCCTGTATTTGGTCTAATCAGTGGACTCTGAGAAAGGAGAAGAAAGTTGCATCTAACTGGGGTCCATGAAAATGGGTGTAATTTATGTTGCTCCTTCTTTTCCCCACTATCCAGTAGTAGGGTACTACATGTTGAGATGGCAGTCATGAACTATCCTCCAAAAAGCTATAGCATAAGCTACCTTGCATTGAATTATGAGAGCTTGGAATAAACTTTGGCTATATTAAGCTCATGGGATTTGGGGGATAAATTAGAATATCATAACCTATTCTGACTTATTTCAGAACTTTGAGATATGACTTTGGCTTTACATAGAAGTCGCATTGCTAAAAAAAAAAAGTCACCTTTCTAAATTCTGATTCTGGTAGTGGGGTATTTTAGTGACTCAATGGTAGCAGAAGTCATGAAACTTATTAGTGAATCAATCAGATCCAAAATTGAATAATCTTTTGCACTTTATAACTAACCATATGATTACCCTGGGAAAGTTAAATTCTCTGCTTCTTTTCTCCATGGATATCTAGAGTATGGTGGAGTAATGAATATCACATACTATTCATGAAGACAAAATGAGAAATGCATAGTAGACATGCATTCTATTATTTCATAGTTCCTCATTTTTTCTCTCTTATTCCAAACTCTCATAAAGTTATCAAAAATGTGGCCTTTCCTGAGTTTATAGCCAATACAGAATTCTGTTTCTTTTATAAAACTTTGGATTAATTTAATGTGTCAATTGGATTAAAAGATGAGAGATCTCTGAGAAGTAAGAAATTCCGGACAATCCTAATAAGCTGTTTATACATTCAAAGTGACCACACTTGGGTTCTGATTAACAGGTGAGACCAAAGTTCCAGGAACATTTAAAATTTGCTTGCATGGTGCTAAAGAGATAAGGCTCTTGCCTTGCATCTGGCTGACCAGACTTTAGTTCCCAATATCTCATATGATATCCAGAACCTACCAGGAGAGAGATCCCTGAGTGTAGAGCATGGAGTAAGTACTAAATACAGTCAGGTGTGACCAAACACCAAAATTAATTAAAATTTAAAAAAATAAAAGTTCTTACTCCCTCATTAGACTTTGAAGTAGTGCATTGGTCTGGATGCATTTTTTACTTGATGCTTGCCTTTAACCTTAGTGAAGATTTCTGCCTAACTTAAAAAATGTAGATTAAGTACAAGGAATTTATTTTTCCTTACATTTAATCACTTTTTTCAAATGATCCTTTTAAATCATATAAGTTTAAAAAATGGAAAATTCTGGAAAAATTTTGACTTTTCCCCACTTGATGTAAGTAAAACACATCTACATTTCTGTAGGGGTAAAAGAAATGGTTCTGAATGTGTGAAATAATTTTATGAATTTATATTCTCCCAAAGTTACATTTTTAATGCATTTAAACCAAATTTCCCAGAA
This sequence comes from Suncus etruscus, assembly GCF_024139225.1. Classification (NCBI taxonomy): domain Eukaryota; kingdom Metazoa; phylum Chordata; class Mammalia; order Eulipotyphla; family Soricidae; genus Suncus; species Suncus etruscus. The sequence continues at coordinate 44,337,071 of NC_064862.1, read as the reverse complement.
ACAATGCCAGTGCAGGAAATTTAATGTTGATGGAAAAATTAGACTTATCATATAAATGTGAAAAAATGATATGTGGTAAATTGCATGAGTGAAAAAAATGTATGAAAGACTCTATGATATAAATGCAAAAATAAAGTCCTCAGGTATTTAATTAAATAATAATAGTCCTCAGTATTAAAAAAATCTTGGTAGAACTACAAGCTAAAAGTAATTATCAAAAGGAATCCAGATGGAGCAGTAGATTGGGATAACACACCCCTTTCCCTGTCCTCAGCCACCTCCAATGCTCAGATATCATCTGTACCAATAGCTATGGCATTAATTAATTAATTGATTAATTTAATTAATTGGGATACTGGAGTAAGCACCAATGAAGTGGGCAGCATTGTATCAACAGGGTCCTCAGTGTATTAACGTACTGAAAAGCATTTATATATAACGTGAGAGGGCAGGTCAGGGAACACATTTTTCAAAAAACACTTTTGTGGTTTTTGAAAGATGTGTCCAAAAGATAAACGTTTTCTACTAGAATCTAGTGACCAGTCAAAACCTCTTTCATGATTTATGCCTGAATCCTTGAACCATTGGATTGAGAGGACACCAAGAATTGCATTTCTGCAGAACCACAGACCAAGAACTGTGAAGCAAAAGCAATACGTGCTAATAAAAAAAAAAAAAAGAAGCTACATTCTGCCTCTGCTCTCATTCTGATTTGTGCTTTGATGAAATTCTATGTTTCTAGGGAAGACTTGGTTCTAGGAGTCAATTTAAGCTTCCTCCTCCTAATGAAAAAGGGACTGTTAGGGAAGAGAGATCAAAGACACAGTGGTTTAAATAACTTTTACATGTTCAAATGAATTTCTTCAGTACAATGTTTTTAGAAAAATTCCTCTAGTTATTTCTTATTAAGATCTTTATTACAGTATGTATGGTTTCCTTGTACATGTTTTAATTTGTGTAACTTCGATGAAGATTGAAGAGAATGGGGGCACTGTTAAATTTTCCTGGGATGATAAATGCCTCCTTCTAGAGTATTTGTCAAGAACAGCTTGCCTTACTTCTCTGAAAGTTCTTTCAATATATAATCAGAGTATCTCCTATTCTTGCCTATGAGTTATTTAGGTATTTCTTTTATGTCATAAAAATCTATTTCTATATTTTATTCTTTCTCAATTCCCCAAATTAGGACTTAGACTTGAATCAGGAAACACCACAGACTTCACAGTGAGATGGAAGAAAAGAAAAAGAGATCAGAAAATGCCTAGCTCAGGGTCATCTAATAAGATAACTGACTGAGAGCATTCTTCCATATTTTCTATAGTGTATATAAAGTACCTAAGCACAAAAGTACAGTACTCTACTTTTACACGCAGTATAAAGGAACAGACAGCCTCTGCACAGACATAGCAAAGACATACCTCCTTCCTGATGCTGATGTCTGGGTTTAAAATATATCACTCCTGTGTCCTCTTATGTCCTAAAAGGACAAAACATTCATTAACCTACCTCACTCTTGGTGAACTCAAAGATAAATTAGACGCAAGCAAAAAAAATTATAAAAGCAATCTTTTTTTACTTCTTTTTGGTTTGTCAGCCAAGGAAGAGAGTATCAACTCTCTCCCTGCCATATTAGTAACCAAATATGAAATACTTTAATGGCTGCAAATTGCATAAATTAACATTGTTACCATTCCAGTTAAGCTTGGATGACTTGCATGTTTTGACCCAATGTATTTTTGTGATTGATATATATTCTTCATTTTAAAAGTGCCCAGTGATTTTTATTAAAAAACATGACAAAGCAGAAGTCTTCCACACACCACAAAAGCACCGAGGGGAGAGTAAATGATCATGCAAGGAGTCTATAGTTAATCCCAAATCAGTATACTTCAGGGGTGGAGAAACCCTGTATCTCCTAGGCCAAGGGAATTCCCTCTATAATATCCCCAATAGTTACTGTGCCTATGAAGTGGGAAAAAGAAAAAATAGCACAAATAATCATTTTATCCACATATATATTGATTGATTGATTGATTGATTTCTTTGGACTTCTTTATTTTGGTGTAGATATTGAAGTTGGTGTCTCCAATTTTATTTTATTTTATCTTTTCTTTCTTTTTGCACTCCAGCATGGTTTGATTTCAGGACCAAGACTATTGTGTGGTGCTTGTCTTTATTGCTGTAGTGATCACTGGATATTTAATTTGATATTTCTTTCTGTATTGTTGTGGTGTTTCAGTTACCTTTTTTATGTCCTCTCTCAAATTGAGGTTGAAAGCCTCTAAAAGGACTCCGCCCATATTCAGCTTATTTGATTTTTTTTACCCCCATTCTATTGCTTTTCTTTTCTTCAAACAAAACCACATAACTCGATTTATCTAGCTCCGCCTCTCAAATAGAGGGGAAAACAAGGAGGGTACCAGGACCAAACAGATATATGATCACTAATAGTAAGCTAGACAAAGAGGGAACCACCTACTCTAGCAGCCCAGGGGGTGATGGTGGGGGATATGGGTTGCAGGAAGGGAACGGGGATGGGGGGAGGACAAATTTGGTGATGGGTATTCCCCTGATTCAATGTTATATATGTACCTAAAATAATACTGTGAAAGATATGTAAGCCAATATGATCAAAATAAAAATTAAAAAAAAAGAATGAAAAAAAAAAGAATTGGGTGCTAAAAGGGGATTAAAGTGACATGCATTCTATGATTTTATTAATAATAGTGCAATCACTTATAATTAGGGAAATACTAATCAAGATAATAATGAGATATCATCTTACACCAGTGAGGATGGCACATATCAAAAATACTGGGAACAATCTCTGAATCTCTGTTGATGGGGATGTGGTGAGAAAGGCACTCTCATCCAATGCTGGTGGGAATGCTGCCTGGACCAACCCCTATGGAAAACAGTATGGAGGGATCCCATTTGACTCAAAAATAAAGCTTCTGTATGACCCAGAAATCCCTCTTTGAGGTATCTATCCCAAGCACAGGAAAAACATTCATCCAAAAGGACGTATGTGAACTGCTGTTATTCATTGCAGCACTCGGTACATTAGCCAAGACTTGGAATCAACCTAAATGTCCAACAACAGACAAATGGATCATGGAGCTGTGGTACATATATAAATAAAATACTACATAGCTGTGAGGAATGATGCAATCATGCAATTTGCCACTATATGGATGGAACTTGAAGGTATTATGTTAAATAAAGTAAGAGCGATGATAGATACAGAATGATATCACTTATATGTGGTATTTGGAATAACTGCATAAAGAAACTCAATGATCTAAATAGGAGTTGTCTCCAACACCCTTGGCTCCAGAGTATAGTGAGAAGAAAAGACACTGAGTGGAAGAGGAGAAACCCACATATGAAAGAATGGGGGCCTGGGGCCTCAGTAGTTTCAAGTACATTGATAGTGTTAAATAAGGACAGAACTAAATATCCAACCCAAAGGCATCAGCAATGGAATCAAGAAACTTAAACTTTAACAATATAAACTTAAATTAGGCCTGTTATACTGGCACAGTGGGGGTTTGAAGTAGTAAGGGATGCACTTGAGGAACATTGATGGAAGGAGGTGGACAATGGTGGTGGGATTGACCCTGATTCATTGTATGTCTGAAACCCAACTATAATAGATTTTGAAAATCACAATGGTTTCAATAAAATTAAATTAAAAAAAAAGAAAATCCCATTTGGCTTGCTCTCTTGACCAGGGTAAAATCAAGAAGTAACAATTTTGCAAGCACAAGCAGTCCCAGATTGAATGGTGCCCATCTCCCTGTCCCACTTTCCTTTCCTTGGATCAGAGCAAAAGTTTCCTTGACTCATGTGGCCCCACCCAGACCTCAGATGCTGAGGCAGCTGCTCTCCCATATTTAGCTCTCATTTTTAGATGCTAGAGGATCAGAGACTGGGAGGGAAATGCAACTTCTAAATTTTAGTCCAGTTTAACTCAGACTGCTTCTCTGTTAATTTCCTGCATGTAGTGAAGAACCACTGTTAACTGCTTTATTGGAGAATTTGGTAAAACATTTGATAAAAATTAATTTACTATTGAGATTCAAGCACCAAAGAAGCTTGTCTATCATGTAGATACTTAATTTAGGACAGCCTATTAATAGATAGATAGGCAGGCATATATATAAATACATTTATATATTCATACTTGCAAGCAAAAATGTGAGGACATATATTTCTTTTTCTTCCAAATATTGATTGTTTTGTCAAGGCATCTGATAAAATGGTATGTCAGACGGAAAATAAAAAAAAATGTCTCTCTTATTATATAAGGGCTGTTTCTATGGTAGCTTAAAACCCTTGAGCAATACCCTAATGATGAATTATTACTTTTAAGCTAAAATACATTGTAAGGGACAGATTAATAATAGAACTTGCAGAGTGAAATAACAGGTTAATTTTTCTTTCATTTATTCTCAGATGTAAACACAGACTTGAATATGTGATCATTTATTTCAATGCCTGACTCACTCCTCTAGCTCTTTATTCACAGTATATTGACCCCCAGGGATCCCCTCAGGCAAAATATGTAGGTGGCATCTCAGATGTTGCCTAGAAAAGAGTGTTTTAATCAAAAAAGTCCCTTTTAAAACAGCCAGACCAAGTATTCTAGCATCTATCTATATTATGTCAGATATGATTTTATCCATGGTACATAATGAGCTTGGAATTGAGATTATAAAAATAGTTTGACTATTTACAAGAACTGGGCTCACATAAAGAGAAATCTTTTACATTGAAAAGTGATGACTGTGTTTAAATAGTCAGTTCCAGAGTCTTAGGGTCCTGTGCTCCTTGTGGAGCACACAAGATGGACAGAAGACCCAGGGCCCTTAAGGTAATGACTATGGGAGCAGGGTGGTGACAAGTTTGAAGCTCAGAACAATGTAGTATCAGGCTATGATGACAACTAACAGACTTTGTTATCAAGAATTGAGAATGTAGGGGCTGGAGAGAGAGCATGGAAGTAGGGCATTTGCCTTGCATGCATAAGGACAGTGGTTCAAATCCAGCATTCCATATGGTCCTCGAGCCTACCAGGAGCGATTTCTGAGCATACAGCCAGGAGTAACCCCTGAGCTGCTGCGTGTGACCTAAAAACAAACAAAACAAAAAACAAGAATTGAGAATGTATTTGATAGTTTATGAGGTGATATTCCTGGACTGCATGGTCATGCTGCTTGTGCATTCCAAAGTACCACCTCTACCACCTGAGTCAAGTCTTGACATAGAAAAATTAAATATGACATCAAATAGATATCATCAAGTGGAATGCTTGAAATATTTATGTGGGATTGAAATTTTAAATCTCCAAGGTGGATGAATCAGATTATCATAATTAATATTAAAATCAATATTTCATCAATAAGTAAATGCTTATTAATATTTCATATTAGCAAAGTATATAGAAAAGAAGGATAATAAATAGATAAAATCATGATAAATAAGATAGTTTCCTTCTTGTGCCTTCGAGTTAACAATGAAGAATGAAAAATATGGAAAGACAATAACTGAAGCTACTTTCTTAGTTACTCACAATAAATATTCCAAAACTGATATTATAGAGCCCATATTATTTATAAACCTTGGGAAACTTGGAAAAATATAAAAAGGGATGTTCTATTAACAATTTTATCTCTATATAATCTGGTTAAAGTCAAAGTTCAAAACTAAAGAAACAGGGGCCGGGAAGGTAGCACTAGAGGTAAGGTGTCTGCCTTGCAAGCGCTAGCATAGGACGGACAGCGGTTCGAACCCCCGGCGTCCCATATGGTCCCCCAAGCCAGGGGCAATTTCTGAGCGCATAGCCAGGAGTAACCCCTGAGCGTCAAACAGGTGTGGCCCAAAAACCAAAAAAACAAAAACAAAAACAAAAACAAAAACCTAAAGAAACAAAGAAATTTGCTCATAATACTTTAACTGGTCCAATGAACTTTCAAATTTTCATTAAGGTCTAATTGAGAATTACTTTTGAATATTTTGAAAAGATATCTGTCAAGATATTTTATATAGAAATATCTTCAAGTGTATATCAAACATAAAATAAAAAAACAGTTATTTGAGAGAGGAGGGATAAAAAATACATGTTTACAGAAGATTGACTGCTCCTTTTTCAAATTGAGATGTCACTGACATACATTTTTTTGACATAAATTTTTATTAGTTTCAATTGTACCACATATTGATTTGATGGTATTTGTATGTACTGTGAGCTAATTAATAGTCATAATAAGTAGAATTAACACCTACCACCACATAGCTAAATTTTCTTCTTGAGATAACTTTTAACATCTACTCTCTTAATAGTGTGTCTATAATATTAATTAGTATATATTTTATATAATACAGACTATATATAATATATTAATATTATTCACTATAGTCACCATGTTGCGTTTTAGATCCCAAGGGTTTTTGTTATCAGAAGTTTGAGGTGTTTTTTTTCTTTAACAGTTTTAATTTGGAAACTTTGAGGAAGGGGAGGAAGAAGAAAAGAAGGAGAGAGAAAAACGTGCTCAGGAAAGAGCATGAACTTCTCCAAAGGCAGAGAGCGTGTGCGCGCACGAGAGAGAAAGAGCTATTACATAACCCCAAATAAAAGTCCATATCTCAAGAGGGGAGATGCAGCAGCATATGCTTGGGTAACGTACTCAGGCAGCACATTTGCTGAAACTTTGCACTTTTACTTATTTTTCTCACCACTCACTTCCTGCCTCTGGCAATTACTAATCTATTGTCTGTACTTATGAGATCATTCTGTTTTGTTTTTTTAGAATCTACATATAAATATACAGTACTGAATCTATCTGATTTATTTCACTTAGCATGACTGTCTCCATGTTTTGTAAATAACATTTTATAATAATGTAATATTCACATATGTAAGTTATGTATATATGATAAGAGTATTATTCGGGTTTAGTATCCATTCACATATTCAGAGACAGATTGCTTCCATGTTTTACTATTTTAACAATGTTGCTTCCATGTTTTACTATTTTAACAATGTCAATAAAAATGGAGGTGCCTACAATTTTTCGTTAGTATTTACAGTTTCTTTAGATCAATCTTTCACAAAGTGGGTAATATAGTCCTCATTCTGGAGGATAGGGAGCACTTTGTTGATTTAAAAATGGATTGCCAAGGAAAGTGATCGGTTTTTTCTACAATGGAGATGAGTAATTTTGGAGATCTCAACAATACTCAGAATTTTAATTAAGTTAGTCATATGGCAGCTCTGTTTTAAATGTTTTTTAGTAATGTTTGTACTGTTTTCCATAATATTTGCACTGATTTACATTCCCACCAGCAATGCCCAAAGATTTCCTTTTCCTCTACCCCCTCTTTTGAGAGGTCACACCCAGTGGCAGTCAGGGGTTATTCCTGGCTCTACGTTCAGAAATCGCTCTGGCTCAGGGGAACATATGGGATACAGGGGATCAAATCTGAGTCCATCTTGGGTCAGCTGTGTGCAAGGCAAAAGCCCTACAAGCTCTACCACTGTGCTATCACTCCAGCCAACCTCCTAACCCCTTTTTGTTAATCACCACTTTAACAAGAGTGAAGTTATTTTTATTTTATATTTCACATTACAATAATTTTTCCAAGTTTGATTGAGACATGACATCTGTCATTGTATAAATGTAGGATTTATATGTTTTATGTACAGATGTGAGATTACAATAGTTTTTATTAAAATCAACAAAATATAAAATCTCATTTGAGAAGAAATAAGTATTTTTATTTTATTTTTGGCCCACACCAGGTGACGCTCAGGTGTTACTCCTAGCTATGCTCTCAGAAATCGCCCCTGGCTTGAGGGACCGTATGGAACGCCGAGGGATCGAACTGCGGTCCATCCTGGGTCAGCCAGGATGCTGCTTCATTATTCCAGCCCCAGAAATAAGTATTTTTATATTTTTATGTGTTATATAAAGTGAAATGCTGGTTAAAAACCTCCTACAAAGAAAAATCCAGGTTTATATATCATCACTAGTGAGTTCACCAAATATTTAAGGAATAAGTAATATCAAAGTAGTAAAACTTCTAGAACTGAAGAGAAATAACATTTTCTAACTTATTTTATAACAGTATTATCCTGCTATTTAAATCTAACAATTACACAAAGTAGAGACAGTCCTTATAAAACAGAAATAAAGAACAATTAACATGACTATAAAAAAAATTGAATGCATCCAATTTGTGAAAATTTAGTGCATTGTGACAGATTGGATTTTATTTTTTGATTATCAGTTCATCATTTTAAAAATCTATTTTTGAATTGGAATCTAATCCTATATTTTATCCCTTTATTTTTGAACTTTAACTATATTTAACTTATATAACTCATAGAAGTTCAGTGTGAGCCTTTATGTTTATATATAATGAGTAAAGCATCCTAAATTTTTGCTTATCTTCTTTCCATTCTCTTCAATTTTACACTAAGTACTTTTGATTGTCTCTCTTTTGGGACCCATATTCAACAGTGCCCAGAACTTACTTCTGGTTCAAAATTATTCCTGGAGAGCTCAGGATACTGTATGGGGGTGCCAGGTGTTGGTACCATACAGTATCCTGAGCTCTCTCGAAATGATTTTGGGTTGGCCATGTGCAAGGCAAAATTTCCTAATGGGCCACATCTGGTAGTGCAAGGGGTTACTCCTGGCTCTGCACTCAGAAATAACTCCTGGCAGGCTGTGGGGACCATATGGAATGCTAAGGATTGAACCTGGGTCAGCCACCTGTAAGGCAAACACTCTACCCACTATGCTAACCCTCTAACCCCACTTTTATACTTTGAAATTATTTTACTAGCTGCGATTAATTAAGAGGAGACGTTATTTGTTAAAATTTTCATATCTGTCTCCAGCAAAATATTTTTATATTTATTTTTATAATTTATATACAATAAAATTAAAAATTGTTGATTAAATTACACTACTAAGATAATTAAAAATTAATTCATAGGGGCTGGAGTGGTGGCGCAAGGGGTAAGGAGTCTGCCTTGCCCACGCTAGCCTAGGATGGACCGCAGTTCGATCCCTGGCGTCCCATATGGTCCCCCAAGCCAGGAGCGATTTCTGAGCATGCAGCCAGGAGTAACCCCTGAACATCACTGGGTGTGACCCCCCCAAAACAAAACAAAACAAAATCAGTTCATAGTGGGAGAAGAATGTCTACTTATCTGTATATCTGAGAACATAATCTGTTCCAGATTATGTAAAATATATGAACATTAACAAGAAAAATAATAAACATGTTAGCAAAATAAGCACGGTATTGTAACAGGCATGACAAAAATGATATCTAAATAGCCACTAAAATTACTAATGTGACCAGGTACCAAGAGATAGTACAGCTGGTAGAGCAACTTTCTAGCACAATGCTGACCCATGTTTAATCTCTGGCATTTTATGTGATCCCCTGACTAATTACCACACATCATCTGGAGCATTGCCAGGTTTGGTCCAAAACAAAAGAAAGAAAAAGAAAATATGCTCGATTTCATTAATAATTATGGAAATTTAAGGCATGATTTACAATCAGCACATTAGAAGTTCCAAACATTAGGGAGAGTTAGCACAGCGGCGTTTGCCTTGCAAGCAGTCGATCCAGGACCAAAGGTGATTGGTTCAAATCCCGGTGTCCCATATGGTCTCCCGTGCCTGCCAGGAGCTATTTCTGAGCAGACAGCCAGGAGTAACCCCTGAGCACCGCCGGGTGTGGCCCAAAAACCAAAAAAAAAAAAAAAAAAAAAAAAAAAGTTCCAAACATTAATGGTTGACAATAAAGTGGGACCTCTCCTATAAATTCCTGGATATATTATTAGATATGTTAGTATGTGTACAACTATGTTAGTAAACTCATACAGAAGTCCCATAATCTGGCAATCTCACTCCAGTGAATCAAAATTTTTATGATAAATTTGTATATGAGATAATTTATATACAAGAATATTCATAGTAGTACCACTCATAATCTCCCCAAACTGCAAACAACATCAATCATTTTAATAGTAGAATTTATAAAATTGGGTATATTACTAAAAGGCATTCATAAACAAAAATTATATAATAGCTTCATATGGGAAAAATATATAAATATATTGAGCAAAATAATCACACAAAAATCTTATATTGGTATTAGGAGTTATTTCAATGTTGCATTTACTTTGTAATAATTCATCAAGCTATAAACTTATTCTGACATACTATTGATTCAAGTACTCATAAGGTAGTCTCTCTCAGGCTGATATCATTATAGAGAAATAGGGAAAAAGCAAGAATGGAAAAATTAGAAGATGGAATGATCAACCTCATCAAATTTACTCAAGATCAAATGAAAAGACTAGATTTAGTTACCTGCAGGTGGTTTCCTGTGGCTTCAAGGAAAGTAGTGTTGGTTGTATGCTGCAATAATTGATTGAAGTGGGTAAAAACACTAGCTGCTGGGTCAGAGAAAAGGGCCAGAGAAGTTAAGCCACTCATCCTACATGCAGTCAACCTCAGTTCTCATCATTCTCAGTACCATATTGTTCCCTAGTACCACTAAAAGTTAGTACTAAAACCAGAGCTGAGAATAGCCCCTGATCATTAATGGCTGTGGCCCAAACCCCATTCCACCAAAAGAAAGTACAGTAGCTGAAATCTGAGACTATGAAGAGTAAAGATTTTCTATTGTTCAGGGAAAGAGAGGAATGGGGTACTGCTGATCACAGTTGTAAGTTTTATTTATTTATTTTTTTCTTTGAATGTGAAAAATATAAGCTTCCTGCTCAGGAAAAAATAAGGCTGTGATACAAGGAGAAGATTTGGATTTAAGGTACAAAACTTTTGATAGAATGTTAAAAGGTTAAGGAAGATAGACTTTTAGGGGCCTGAGTGATAGCACAACAGGTAGGATGTTTGCCTTGCACAAGGCCTACCTGGGTTCGATCCCCAGCATTCCATATGGTCCCAGAGCCTGCCTGCATGAATTTCTGAGTGTAGAGCCAGGAGGGCAGAGCCAGGAGTAACCCCTGAATGCCTGGTGTGGCTCAAATAAACAAACAAACAAACAAACAAACTAAAAGATATATTTTTAGAATGACCCATCTCTTGGTTTACTTATTTTTCTAGAAATTTCTATGCCTTGGAAAACCTCATTTCTGTATTTCTGTGCAAACTAAGAAATCCTGCCATTCAAGGTGGTATAGGAATTGTGTGCTGTCTTAAAGTCCCTCAATTTCAGGAGAACAGGAGAAAAAGTGAAGTTCACCTTTCATTCCAGGGGTTTAGATTCTGATCAAAACAGTGAGAAAGACCCTTTAGTGAAGGCCCTTTAGTTTGTTTTTCCTAAAGCAATGTTCAAGAATAATATTCAAAAGATCAAATAAGAGCCTTACTTAGCTAATAGCAAGTAAAAATTCAAAATATTACCCACATTATTTGTCCTATCTTGACAATGAAAAATCACAGTTTGTGTGAACACTTTGGAAAAAGGTTTTCTAGATAAGATCATTTGAAATTTTCGTACATGAAGAACTCTTGACTGATACCATTTGTTTTCCTTCTTTTCTCTTGCTGTGATCATAAACTTTTCTTGATAGGAACGCTTCATGTGAAAAAGCCATAGATCTTGCTAGATTGTTGGCTCATGCTCAAATGATAAATCATGTCAAGATAAGGAACTCATTTACTTCTTTAAAGTTGAAAAGAAGACAGAAATAAAAATGTCATTATGTGGATATCTGAGAAGGTTTCCTTTAATCAGTTACCCAAAATAAACCATACTATTTAGCAAATGTCTGCAAACAGATGTTTAAACAAAAAAGAAATGTCAAAAATATCTCAAACATATAAATGCTATTAATTTTTTGTTTTGATTGTGGAGTAAAGGAAGTAAGAGATATGTTTAATTTTTAAAGGATAGTTGGGTTCTGCTTTTCTTTCTACATTTCATAGACATTAAGTTTATGATCTTTTACTTCAAGTCTAGAAGAAAATAAAAAATAAAAGGTGTAACTAGAATTTTAAACTATAAAACATGTTATTTATAAGGAAAAGATTCATTTTTAAATTCACAAAGTTACAAATTAGAAATTAAATTTAAATTGTTTCTGGAGAGGCATAAAGAGGAAAAGAACTGAGCATATTGGGCCACAAATATTTTGTTGCAATTTGCAACAATTGGAATCGGAAGCACCAATCTACAGGTAGAGTGATGTTTGTTTTTTTTTTTACCATCTTTCTTACTTACTTACTCCCTTTCCCAGCTTCTGGCTTCTGAGTCTTTTAGTATGCTGGGGATACCTTTTCTCTTCTTTCCTGTCTGTTTCCTATTCTCCTTTCTTCTTCCTCCTTGTCTTTTTCCCATTCTTATCTCTATCAAATCCAGATTCCAAGTGAAAACAGAAGGCATTAGCAAATTTGTGTGAGCCTTTTAGTATATATGAGGGTAGACATTTAAAAAGAACTGTCAGATTTTTGCAGTAATTCTCAGAGACAAAAGAGAGGAGGCTGGAAGGTCCAGCTCACTACATGAAGCTCACCACAAAGAGTGATGAGTGTTGCTAGAGAAATAACGACATTGAGAACTATCATAACAATGTGAATGAATGATGGAAATAGCCTGTCTAGAGTACAGGCGAGGGTGGGGAGGAGGGAGATTTGGGACATTTGTGATGGGAATGTTGCACTGGTGAAGGGGGGTGTTCTTTGCATGACTAAAACCCAACTACAATCAGATTTGTAATCAAGCTGTTTAAATAAAGATATATAAAAATAACAACAACAGAGACATTTTGGGGCTTCCCGGGGCTTGCTTCAACCTGGGAACTTTGATCTCTGACATTCATCCCCTGACAGCTTGCCTCGGCTGAGTTGAATGTTTCCGGCCAGAATTGCGGATAAAGCTGACTGCTGGGCCCCTTAGGCTCGGCAGACATTTTGGGGCTTCCCCCAGCTTGCTTCAACCTAGGAACCTTGATCTTCTCCGGCATTAATCCCTTGAGGGTGTGCCTCGGATGAGGTGTGTCTTTTCTGGCCGGAGTTGCGGATAAAACTGACTCTGCTGGCCCACTTAAGCCCACCTATAAGGGGTAGAAGCAGAGGAGCATGGCTGCTCCGCTTCGAGGCAGCACACTCCACCTAGCCAATGGAATGCTATGCAGCCGTCAGGAGAGATGAAGTCATGAAATTTTCCTATACATGGATGTACATGGAATCTATTATGCTGAGTGAAGTAAGTCAGAGGGAGAGAGAAAGACGCAGAATGGTTTCACTCATCTATGGGCTTGAAGAAAAATGAAAAACATTTTTAACAGTATCTCAGAGACAAGAGAGATGAGGGCTGGTAGGTGCAGTTCATGACATGAAGCTCATCACATAGAGCAGGGGTCTTCAAACTATGGCCTGAGGGCCACATGCGGCCCGCAGAGGAGTCTGATCGGCCTGCCAGCAGTGAGTGCTGTTTGGTTGCCAAGATACTTGCCAGAATATACACTCAGTGTATATCCAAATATCAGGAACCATGCACTCAAAATGGTAACCATCTTTGGTAGCACTTATGCCTGTGAACAGACTTTTTCAAGAATAAAACATCTGAAATCTCCAACCAGATCAAGATTAACTGATGCCCACTTGTATCAATTGTTACGGCTGGCAGTGACAAATATGGAACCGGACATTGACCATCTCATTAGCCAAAAGCAGGCCCACAGTTCCCATTGAAATACTGGCACGTGATCTGTTTATTTATAAATGGTTTTCATTTTATTTATATAAGATATTGCAGTGTGAGTAGGAATTAGTAGCTCATATAGTCCGGCCCTCCAGCTCTCTAAAGAACTGTAATCCGGCCCTCCAGCTCTCTAAGGGACCATAATCTGGCCCCCACTTTAAAAAGTTTGAAGACCCCTGACATAGAGTGATGAGTGCAGTTGGAGAGATGACTACACTGAAAACTATCATAACAATGTGAATGAATGAGGGAAGTAAAAAGCCTGTCTCGAATACAGGTGTGGTGGGGTGGGGAGGAGGGAGATCTGGGAAATTGGTGGTGGGAATGTTGCACTGGTGAAGGGGGGTGTTCTTTACATGACTGTAATCATACAACTATAATTATGTTTGTAATCACGGTGTTTAAATAAAGATATTATAAAAAATTATTTTATAGAAAAAAAATAACAACAACAAAAAAGAACTGTCAGAATTGTTTCGGGGGAAACTAGGATAATACTACCCTTTAATTACTACTGAGCATAGTTCAATCTTTCACCTTTCAAGAATATAGGCATTTTTTAAATTCTATCTTCTTTTTATTTTTATTTGGGGGGGCACACCCAGCTCAAGGGTTACTCCTAGTTCTGAACTCAGAAATTCCTCCTGACAGGCTCAGGGGACTATATGGAATATTGGGAATCAACCCCAGGTCAGCCAGGTGCAAGGCAAAAGCCCTACCTGCTGTGCTATTGTTCTGGCTCCTTTATCCTATTTTTCTCTCCATTCTCTGGAAGATAGAGGTGTGTAGTGCAGATAAGTTCACTGAATACATAAATAAATCAATCTCCAAATAAAGATATAAAACTGAATGTCTGAAAAATCTTTCTTTAGTCACCATGTCTCTGGAATTGCAGGGAAGCAGATGTGTTGATCACCAGTTTAGAGAGCCTTAAATTTGAGGTTAATAAAAAAATGTTTAGCAAAATAAGAACTTCAAAGTTAAAATTACTATCATTGTACAGTAAGTAGCTCACAGTGTATTTTTACTTATTTTATGTTATCAATATTCTAGGTCATATGTTTAAGCAAATACCATTTTCATTTTGTATAACCCACAAAATCTATATATGAAATATATAATGCAGTCAATTAATAAACATACCTGATTCTCCTCCCATCTCACATTTCTAAGTCATATTTGTGACTTAAAATATACTTCCAATCACCATACCCCAAACTGCATTACACAATATAGGTATTTTTTATTTAGATTCCCTTCGACATTACTTATTGTGTGTTTTCCTGTAAGACAGGAACTGAAGAGAATGTTTTGGAGACACAGGAAAGAAGGCTATTGCCATTAACTTTTATACTCTATTAGTTTTCTTGTTCTGGAAGGTATTACTTAAAAGTCCATTTCTCTTTCAAAAGTATAAATATGGTAAACTGACTGAAACATTAGGGTTTTGAGTATAATATATGGAGACATATTTCTTTGCTGACACACAGTGTTCCTGGTTAATAGCTCTGTACATCCGCTGATTTTTTTTTGAAAGAATGCACTGTGACTAAGTCTACATTTATATTGCATTTTTCCTTCATTCAATCTAGTTTGTGATTCTGCATTAAATTTACCCAATTCTCACCTTCATATACTATACCCATCACTTAGTAATTAATCTCAGATTTTGATAACTTACTTTTGAATTTTACTTTTGAACTGATTTAAATCTCCTCTTATTTGTCTTATATTTCATGAAAAAGAGTGATTTTCTTAATTATCTGTTGCATTTCCATCACAGTCTGGCACTGCCCAATGGAGGCCAGAGCAGATACTCAAACAAGTAAGCCAGAACTAAATATGCCCACACGTGCTAAGGAAGTTCACCTGAACAAACAGCTATCTGAGCCTTGTCTTTCCTCACTTCAAATTATAGGCGCTTAAGTATCCTATGTAGGCTCCTTCTCTATATTTGCCAAGATCTCTGCAAAAACGGTCTTTCTCACCCCTACTTTCTGGTGTAAAACGTGGACTTTGGCATTATATCCTGCTGTGTTGATTCCCATCTGACACTTTGTCCTCCTTCAAAGTATTCTTTAAGTAGTTAATAGGTTTGTGCAAGCAAAACAACAACAACACAACAACAATTTAGCCTTCTTTCTCCCTCTCAATTCTCTCTCTCTTTTTTTTTTTGAAAGTGGAGGAGGTTTTCAAATGTGTTTTGCTGTCTTCAACTGTGACGCAATGCTCCACTTTACCCTCACCTTTTCCTCTGTCCTGCATTCCATTCAGTAGAATCAGGAAAAAGAAATACTATCATCAGTTCCTTCCATGTACCCCAGTCTGGAAAATTTCATCAGGTTTATGACCTATGAGCGAGCCTCAAAGACAGTGAGGACCTTTACCTAACACTTTTATTCTCATGGAAATGGGTTTCTCCACAGACTTCCTGACTACTTCTTCCCCAGGTATCTAAAAGGTCTAATGAGGATTTCTAGAGCTCTTTGAATCTAGCATATCCCTACCTTAACCTGACACTATGTCAGGACCAGACAATACCCTCATAAAGAACTAAGATTTATTTATAGGGAAATCACATTACAAAGTCACATGAAAATTCTCTGCTAGAAATGATACAAATTGAAACTCAGCCAGAAGGGAGCAATTAAGTGGGCTAAGATTACTACATCTCTTCTGTACTACATGTGTATGTACTCTATGAACATATATGTTATGTGCTTATACACATGTGAGCTACACCTATGTGTACATTTATATGTACATGTGTGTGATGTGTCTTGTTTTACCATATTTTCTTTTTCAAAATGACTCTCAATATTTTAAATGTATTAATAGACCTTTGCAATAAATAGCACACCAGAATTAAATTTCCTAGATTGATAAATTTTGCCAGTTGCTTTTGTTCATGTTACTACCACTTTAATCAAGCTAGAGAACATTTTCATTACCCTTGGGAAAACACTTTATGTCATTTCCTATTCATTTTACTCCCCCCCTTTTCTTATCACCACAGATTCGTTTTGCTTATTACTGAACTTCCTATGACTGGAATGCGTAAAAAAGAAACCATACGCAATGTCCTTTTTTCAGCTTCTTTTGCTCACCATGATGGTTTTTTTTTTTTTGAGACCTATTCATTTTATTTTTATCAGTAATTTATATCTTTCTTTCTAAATCGTAAGGTTTTCTATTCTATAAATTTGCTACAATGAATCTATTCTTACACCTTTCGATGTGCATTTGGGTTATCTGCAGCTTGGCACTCTGAGTAAAATAGTTCCAAACATTTCCATATATGCTCATATATTTTTGATCAAAGGAAGTTTATTTAGGTAGAGTTGGTTGTAAAGCCCCAAAACATCTGTCAGTGGAGAAAGAAGTGAAGAAAAACAATCAGGCTTTATGTCACTGCATGATTCTGGGGCTTGATATGGACCCAAAATAGATTTTTTAAGTGTGGAGGGAAGTACTGAACTAAGCTAAGAAATCAAAAAGATCTACTGTGTCTAGGTGATATTCCTCTTTTCAGAACCCTAACGCAAGTTTCTACAACGCTTCCTACAGGCTTTGAAGAGAAGTTTAGGTGGTTTTCTTTTTATATAATACAAATGGTCACCTTAAAGTTATAGATTACTAGGAGATAACTAGGCCTGGGTTTAAGTCTATGCATTTTAGAAATATAAAAATGGCTAAAGTATTTGTTTAGGGGATCTAGATCATGCACCTTTTCAAATCCAGAAGGACCATTTTCAGCTCCTTAGTTACAGACAGACAACTATAATTTCTTAGATTCTGGTTTATTTCTTTATAATAGGGAGATGATATAACTTGTTAAAGCTGCCCACATGATTATGAAGATGACTAATAAAAGAAGTGTGGAGGACCCACGTTGAATCTCAGAGCCTATAATTGTTAAATTAACATAGGATTCAACAATTAGACTTATTGTAGGCGGCAAGATAGGGGTATCCTTGTAATGTGTTGTTGAGGAAAACAGCATCTGAAACCTGACCCACCAACCTCATCTCATCTCAAGATACCAGAAAGCCACTGATGCAGAATTACAGGTACAGTGCAAAGGGCTTCCTGAGAACAGAGGTGGTGAACCCCCAAGAGGAAAAATTCGAACAATGCAACAAATCATCTGCTCCAAACTCACCCATGATAACCACCCTAGCAATGGACTGGGAGAGGGGTAGGTACAATTTGAGAACGTATATATAAACTAACTTGAACAAAGAAAATGTGCACATATGTTGCTCATGTCCATGTGCTTGAAGCACATAACCCGAGCACATGCTACCCACATGTGTATTTGAATGAATTGAAATGTGTATTTTCATTACTATTATTATTATTATTATTATTATTATTATTATTTGGTTTCTGGGCCACACCCAGTGACACTCAGAGGTTATTCCTGGCTGAGTTCAGAAATCACTCCCGGCTTGGGGGACCATATCAGACGCAGGAGAATCAAACCGTGGTCCACCCTAGGCTAGCATACGCAAGGCAGATGCCTTATGGCTCGCATCACTATTCCAACCCCTGTATTTTCATTCTTTTTTTTTATTTAACCAACTTTATTACATACATGATTGTATTTGGGTTTCAGTCATGTAAAGAACAAAACCCATCACCAGTGCAACATTCCCATCACCAATGTCCCAAATCTCCCTCCTCTCCACCCAACCCCCGCCTGGACTCTAGACAGGCTTTTTATTTTCCTTGTACATTCTCATTATTAGGATAGTTCGAAACTTAGTTATTTCTCTAACTAAACTCATCCCTGTTTGTGGTGAGCTTCATGAGGTGAGCTGTAACTTCCAGCTCTTTTCTCTTTTGTGCCTGAAAATTATTATTGCAAGAATGTCTTTCATTTTTCTTAAAACCCATAGATGAGTGAGACCATTCTGCATCTTTCTCTCTCTCTCTCTGACTTATTTCACTCAGCATAATAGATTTCATGTACATCCATGTATAGGAAAATTTTATGATTTGACCTCTCCTGACAGCTGCATAATATTCCATTGTGTATATGTACCACAGTTTCTTTAGCCATTCATCTGTTGAAGGGTATCTTGGCTGTTTCCAGAGTCTTGCTATGGTAAATAGTGCTGCAATGAATATAGGTGTAAGGAAGGGATTTTTGTGTTGTATATTTGTGTTCCTAGGGTATATTCCTAGGAGTGGTATAGCTGGATCGT
Source organism: Suncus etruscus (assembly GCF_024139225.1). NCBI lineage: Eukaryota > Metazoa > Chordata > Mammalia > Eulipotyphla > Soricidae > Suncus > Suncus etruscus. The sequence continues at coordinate 44,318,103 of NC_064862.1, read as the reverse complement.
ATGGGAGCTCGATTTCCAGTTTTTGGAGGAATCTCCATATTGCTTTCCATAAAGGTTGAACTAGATGGCATTCCCACCAGCAGTGGATAAGAGTTCCTTTCTCTCCGCATCCCTGCCACCACTGCTTGTTCTCATTCTTTGTGATGTGTGCCAATCTCTGGGGTGTGAGGTGGTACCTCATAGTTGTTTTGATTTGCATCTCCCTGGTGTATGCTAACTCTCTCCAATCTAGAGAAGACTGTGTTCCCTATGGAACACATATCTTAATATACTTCTCCTTACCTGTATTCTCAAATAAACTTTTTACTTCACTGTTCATTTTCTCCTGATAATCTTTTCTGTGAGGGCAAGTCAAAGAACTCAGAGCCTGGGTAAGATCTAGGACTGAGTTCCCTTTCCTGCAAAGAGCAAGTCCTTGCTCCAAACTGAGTTTACAGCTGCATGAGAAAATGGGTGATAGGAATCATCTGCCACACCACACAAAACAAGTGAACATCAGGCACAACTTGATGGCTGCCTCGTGAAATGGTCAGATGGGACATGCTGTATGTACCGTACAAGGATCAGTGCAGATTTTCTACAGGTGACAAAGATGAGAAGAGCAAAATTGGATCTCTTCCAGAAGCTGCAACTTTTCTCCTCTTCACTTCTCATAAGCCACCCAAGGAACTTTCATTGTCAATAGACTCATTACTTGAGTAACTGTTTAATTTTTTAAATTTTTCTATTGAAGTAAGAAGCTTATACTATTAAATAAGTTTCAGTTATTATTTATTGTACATCAGCATTTGTATCTTCAGAACTGACATATTTTCTCTGGATAAATTTGTATAAAAATACATCAAGTTTAATAACAGAGTTATGAAGAATTTACATGGCAGTTTTTTAAAGGATAACAAATTCAATTTTTAAATTTTCTTATTTAAACTCATGGTTGTCAGGTTATTTGTAATACAGTTGTTTTCTTTCTTTTTTATTGTGACTAAAGTTTATTACACAGAATTATTTACAGTACATAGTGACAATGAATGAAGGACTTTTCCACCACCAATGTTGTCCTCCCTCCACTCCTGTTCCCAGCTTGTCTCCCACATATCCTTCCTTTACCCCCCAGAATCCTAGAGTAACTGGTCTCCACCTTACAGCTTGTTGTAGGTTGGGTATCTAGTCTGTTTGGTGTTCCAGTCTGGTCATTTTTTGTTTACACTACATGTTCATAATACTGGTCCTGGTATCATTCTTTCCTCCCCCCACTCATTTTATGAGGCTGAATGATTCAAGTTATGCTATTCTGTTGGAGATAAAAAGGTTAAGGAAAAGAGAAGAAAAAAATTGGTATCAAAGTGCTAAAATAGAAAGAAAAAAATCACCAAATAATATCCACAAAAGTGAAAAAGAAAGAAAAAAGTGGAAGAAAAAAGAGAAGTGAAATAATATTAAAAAAAAATAAAGCAAAACAAAACCAGAAAAAGTGGTGCAGTGGCAGGGCTTGGTGTTACCACACCATTTATTTTTTTTTTGTATAGCCACAGACAGTTGTTTTCTTTTTATAGTTACGAAGTTGATCGTGATTGAGTTTCAGTCATGCAATGTTAAACACCCTTCATTAGTGCATATTTCCCACACAAATGTCCCAAATTTCCCTCCCACTCTTACCCTACCCTCTCCCATGCCTGCCTCTGGACTGATATTTTTCTTCTCTCTCCCCATTTTTTATTTTTTGGTTTGCAATATTATTACTAAGAATATCATGATTATCTTTTCTCCTTTCAGCAGCCAGTTCTTGTCTAGAGTGATCATTCCCAACTATCATTGTCATAATGGCCCCTTCTCTACCCTTAACTGCACTCCCCTGCTCTTGTGGCATTTTGCACCATGGAAGAATGCAAATTCTTTTTATTTATTTTTATTTTTTTTATTTTGGGCCATACCCGGTGACGCTCAGGATTACTGATAGCTATGTACTCAGAAATCGCTCCTGGCGCGGGGCACCATATCGGATGCTGGGGGATTCAACGGCTGTGAGTCCTGGGTCAGCCGCATGCAAGGCAAACGCCCATCACTTTGGCCCCAGATAGCAATTTCTTAAGTATAATGGTCAAATCGGAGGTTTGTATTCTGAACTATGGGGTCTAGGGGGTCAAAGAGAGGAAAGGAAGTCTCATGTGAAAAAGAGAATATGACTTAACATGCCAAAATCTTGTTCTTTGTTTTCTCTACCTAGAAATAAATCTTTACTGAAAAAGATGATTCTTGAAGAAATAGAAAAAAAAATAAAAAAGAAAAAACAGAGAAATAGAAAAGAAAATAGAAATAAAAAGAAAAAACAGAGAAATAGAAAAGAAAATAGAAATAAAAAAGAAAAAGCAGAGAAGTAGAAAAGAAAAGAATAAAAATTGACCTAATGAAAGACTCAGCAATGGAGATGACACCAGCATGAGAGAATCTGTCAATAGCAACGATGAAAGATGACAAAAGGTGGAGGGAAAGAGAGAAAGACAAAGAGACAGAGAAAGAAAGAGAGAGAAAACACAAAAGGATCATCAAAGGGATGGTAGCGTTTAGAAGAATAGAGAAAAATGGTTTCCAGGAAAGCAATTTCTGACAAGGCTAATGCTAATAAGTTTGAAAGGCAGGCTTAGATTCAACATCTATTATTCATGACTTAGTTTCACAAGAAGTGCCCTCCTGAAGAAGCAGAGAAAAAAAGAGATAAATACCATTCTGGTGCTATTTTCTTCAGCTTCTGTTCCTAGCGACCAACCCTGTGAGGATTCCCTCTTTCCCACCTGAGCAAAGAAAAATAATTTCCTGGTAAAAAGTCACTTGAAAAAGGGAAAATTAAATAGTCTGGAGAAGTGAGAAATGGCCCTCAAGCTTAAGGTCTCAGTGGAGTTCCCTACAAGCACAAATGGGAACAATAATAACAATTTTCTGTGGACTTGCAGATTATGCCTCGGTGTGCCATGATCAGTAAACATAATAAGTGGACATCTTAAGATAAAAATTTCCTGAATAAGAATAATAGTTAAGAACCAGATTTAATTTTTATATGAGGGCAAATGTTGTAGCAAGATGTGAATACTTTTAGTTCCAGGATGGTGTGACAGCTGTTAGAAATACTATCCCTGGGCCCAGAGAGATAGCACAGCGTCGTTTGCCTTGCAAGCAGCCGATCCAGGACCAAAGGTGGTTGGTTCAAATTCCGGTGTCCCATATGGTCCCCCGTGCCTGCCAGGAGCTATTTCTGAGCAGACAGCCAGGAGTAACCCCTGAGCACAGCCGGGTGTGGCCCAAAAACCAAAAAAAAAAAAAAAAAAAAAAAAAAAAGAAATACTATCCCTAAGGGATGCAGGTCAGAAATTCAAGATTCACAGGACAGTTTATAAGTTTCACCTTTACCAGATTCTTCTGGAACTTTTAACAATTAGCCACATTCAGAAACCCTATTTTTCAGGCCAAGAATATTTCTTTCTAATTTCCTCCAAAGTTTGCTGCACTTATGAAAAAGTTAAGCTCACACACATTTTTTATTTAATTTTTTTGTTTGTTTGTTAAGCCACACCTGATAACGCTCAGGGGTTACTCCTGGCTATGTGCTCAGAAATCACTCCTGGCTTGGGGGAACTATATGGGACGTCCATCCTATGCTAGAAAGGGCAAGGTAAATGCCTTACCGATTGCACCACCGCTCTAGCCCCTTTCTCTTTAATTTTATTTATATCTTCTTGATAGAGACTCCCGCCTTTTCATAGAAGCTAGGGACATGAAATACTTTGTTTTATCTCATATTTCTATGTCTTTCTACAAATTGAGAAAAGAAAAAAAGTGGATGGCACATTGATTATTTCAAAATAAAGTCAAATGAGACCTTTGATTTATGAGAAGCTTTTGCCACATTCTAAGAACACAGACTAATGAAAATTCTAATGTCCCAGAATTAGAGTTTTTATATGAAAAACATTTTCTTTATAGAAACCTATGGCTATAGCAGCAAAAACATCCGATCACAGGACTCTATTCTTTGTTATGAGTTCTCATCTTATCATTTGAGATCCTCCTTTCTCTTCCTTAAGCCCCAGACTTCTATTCCATTTCTTAGTTCCTTAGTCACTTCCTTTTAGTCCCATTTATTTTATAATCAATATTCCTGTAGATTCTACAACAGAAGCAATTAATTTAGTTTTACCTACTAATGTAATCTTATATATACTTGATTGCTCAACCAGCCCAAGAAACACTACAGAGGTAGAGAGAAAATTTCTCCTTGCTCCAACTGCAGCCACTTAAAGCAGAGATTATATCCAGATAAGCAGGATAAATGGTTTCTGATTTCCTGATCAGAAACTTTGGTTAACATAGAACCTAGTTATTGTCTTGATCAATAATCAATGTGTTGTACTGGAAAAGATAGACAGCCTTATGGGAGGAGTAAAATCTGATTCATTACTTTTATAGAGATTTTAGGGGACAGAGTATACATATATTAGTATTGTTACCACACCCCCTATTCTTCATGTTACCTTACCTACAAGAAAGACCCTCCCAATTCTGGGAGGGGTCTTGGGGAGGTTACAAAAGGCTTGGCCTAGGGGCAAAAGGGGGATTTGCCTGGATGGAGAAGTAGGATGGAGCGGGAGATGGCTGAGGAACAAGGTACAATGCAGGGCTGAATAGGAATCCAGCGTAAATGGTTATGGTAGGCCACACATGTTAGCCAGGACCTGAATAAGATGATAACTCTTGGAACCTGTCTGTGGATGATTTACTCACTGCTATCCTGAAGCTGCTGCCCCTTCGGCTGGAGGAGGTGGATACATGTGGTCCTGGGCTGGAGGAGAAAGGCCTCCGTTCACCATCCACCACCATCCAAGCCAATTCAAAGGGCCTCTTTTATTATTTAATTCTACAAGTATCACCACTGTAAACATATTCAGACTCTAATGAATTACTTTACTACCAAGATATAATGTATGTATGATGGACACGTATGAAGATGAGTGGCAATCCAAATAGTTTGTGCAAGTATAAATACTCAAATTAATAAAACATAGTGTTCACTTGAATTTAACCCAAAAATCCAGAAATGGGCACATTTCTCTTTTATTCTGTTTTTTGCTAACGCCTTCTACTCTGACTGAAAGCCTCTTGCTCTGCACTATGGAGGAATTACAGGCATTTCAGGGGCAGATGGCCAAAGAGTACCACATAGATTTGGATCCAAGTTAAACTTCTACACGGTCATTTTCTTAACATCACAAGTTTCAACCTCTTTTTCTTCTCCATCAGGTTTGTTAATAAATTCACCTTTTTAAAATAGAATTGAAATAGGATGACTCTACTTATCCCTATAACCAACTTAGGAGATCTGACAGAGTGTTAGGGTTCACAAAACCTTTTCCTAACTACATATAGATTCCCTTTCAGTCAATTGTTGTTGTCACAGTTCTAGAAGGCCTCCACTATCTCAGGTTCTGCTCCGAGCATTGAAAATTCTGCTGACTTCTCATCCAGTTCCCATTACCAAATGCACAACCTGCACTTTGTGGAGGCTGCTGGCTATTCTCTAGTCATGCAGTAGGATTCATGAGAGTGTTACGAGACTGGATTTCCTGTCTTTATCATTGTCATGCTCATGTAAACGCTAGAACTATGGATTTACCTTACATCAAAAACTCAATGAACACCTCTAAAAAGTTTATATTCATTATGGATTTGTGTCTTTCTTAAATGTTACTTTAGACTATATTCTCTTTCTGTCCAAGAACATTACAGAATTTTATTCAGATCATAATCTAATCACTTTAAAATTTGTGAAAAAGGCCGGCTCCCTGTGTGTGACACCAGGCGGGGAAAATCCGCGAAAGTACACTGGCCCAGTGGGACCCAACTGTGAAAAACTGTGAGTGTGACCTGTCTATGTCTGTCTACTGTCCTCTTGCGTGAAACTCTTGCGAGTGGGGCAAAAAGAGGCTCCAGAAACCTCGCTCGCCCAGACGCCATTTTCAGGGAGGGACTACAGAGCATGAAAACCGGCTAAGCTTTGCAAAAGCCGGCTCCCTGTGTGTGACAACAGGCGGGGAAAATCCGCGAAAGTACACCAGCCCAGTGGGGCCCAACTGTGAAAAACTGTGACTGTGACCTGTCTATGTCTGTCTACTGTCCTCTTGCATGAAACTCTTGTGAGTGGGGCAAAAAGAGGCTCCAGTGGAGCACGGCCGCTCCACTTTACTACGTGGCTGTGCACTCTTTCTAAGGAAAGAACTCCATTGCAACAAGAAGGAAAAATCACACTAAGAACGGTGCTATATCACAGAGGCAAACATTTCTCTTCGGACTGTCTTCTCTGTTGCATGCTCGGGCCTAAGATTTGACCCACTGTGAGGCTTCATCCACGGAGGACTCCCCTCCCTTAGAGGCCAGTCAGCCCATCCAGAAAGGGAGGAGCCAGAGGAGTGTGCTGCCTGCATCATATAGACAATGAATACCACCACAACACGTAGAAAAACCCACAATACAAGTGTGACAATGGGGAAACAACGCAGGCCAGCATCAGACATAGAGAATGAAGATGACAATTCTGAGGACCAGATAATGACCAACCAACTAATCAACCTCTCAGATAAGGACTTTAGACTAGCAATATGGAAGATGCTCAACGGACTCCAAGAAACCATGGATCGAGTTGAACAGAACACTAATAAGAACCAAGAAAATATGAAGACAGAAATCACAAAACTCCAAACTGAAATAACATGTCAACTAACAGGACTGAAAAAGTCAGTAAACGAAGTGAATGACAAAATGGATAAACTCTGGGACAGGGTATGAGAAGCTGAGAATAGACTTGGTGCTGTGGAAGATGAGATACATAACAATTCCATACAGCAGGAGAGATTGGACAAAAAACTTAAAGCAAATGAGCAGACAATGGAAAAATTAGTCAAAGAATGGGAACAGATGAAAATAGAAGTCTATGATAAGATCAACAGAAACAACTTAAGAATCATTGGAGTCCCAGAGACCCAGGAAGAAAATTTCCAGGAAGAATCAACGGTCAAGAACATCATTAAAGAGAAACTTCCAGAGCTAAAGAATATATGTGATCAAATCCTGCATGCCCGAAGAGTACCAACCAAAAGAGACCCCAGAAAAACCACCCCAAGACACATCCTAGTCACAATGACAAATCCCACAGATAGAGACAGAATTCTGAAAACAGCAAGATCAAAAGGGGAAATCACGTTCAAGCAAGCTTCCCTGAGATTTACAGCAGACCTGTCACCAGAAACACTCAATGCCAGAAAGCAGTGGTGGGATATTGTGACAAGACTGAATGAAATGAATGCTTCACCCAGAATACTATACCCAGCAAAACTCACTTTCCGGTTTGACGGAAGAATACATGGCTTCACAGACAAAAAACAGCTCAGAAACTTCACAGACACAAAACCAGTCTTAAGAGAAAAACTGAAAGACCTAATCTAAGACAAGACTACCCAAAAGACACACCAAATTTTGAAATAAAGATGGCGTTAAATCCCAGGACAATTCTTTCTCTCAACGTCAATGGACTAAATGCACCAGTTAAGAGACACAGAGTGGCTAAATGGATCAAAAAACTCAATCCAACCTTCTGCTGCCTACAAGAAACACACCTGAATAGTCAGAACAAACATAGACTCAAAATAAAAGGCTGGAGAAAAATTATCCAAGCAAACAACACCCATAAAAAAGCTGGAGTGGCCATACTAATATCAGATAATGCAAACTTTACACTCAGGAAGGTTGTAAGGGACAAAGATGGACATTTTATATTAATCAAGAGGTACGTAAGCAGGAAGAATTCACTCTCCTAAACATATATGCACCGAATGAGGGGCCAGCAAAATATTTAATACAACTGTTGACAAACCTGAAAAATAATATCAACAACAACACAATAATTGTGTGGGACCTTAACACGGCTTTGTCAACACTGGATAGGTCAACCAGACTGAAACCCAACAAGAGTATACTAGACCTGAGGAGAGAAATGGAAGAAAGAGGCCTAGTGGATATATATAGGACACTCCATCCCCAGAAACCTGGATACACATTCTTCTCCAATGTACATGGGACATTCTCCAGGATAGACTACATGCTGGCACATAAAACATACCTCCATAAGATCAAGAGGATAGAAATTTTGCAGACTACCTTCGCTGACCACAAGGCTCTGAAATTATTTGTGAACTCCAAAGGGACTCAGAAGAAACACTTTAACACCTGGAAGTTAAACAGCCTCATGCTCAATAAACAGTGGGTCCGAGATGAAATCAAGGAGGAAATAAAAATTTTCCTGGAAGCAAATGACAATAAAGACACAAACTATCAGAACTTATGGGACACAGCAAAAGCAGTACTGAGAGGAAAATTTATAGCTTTGCAAGCACACATCAGGAAGGAAGAAGGAGCTTACCTGAGTAGCTTAATGACACAGCTAATAGAATTAGAAAATGCTCAACAAAAGGACCCAAGAATAGGAAGACAGAAGGAAATAACAAAGCTGAGAGCAGAAATCAACGAAGTGGAAACTCAAAAACCAATCCGAAAGATCAACGAAAGCAGAAGTTGGTTCTTTGAAAAAATAAACAAGATTGATAGACCACTGGCAAACCTAACAAAGAGAGAGAGAGAGAAACTTGATAACTTGTATCAGGAATAAAAAAGGAGAGATCACTACTGTTATGACAGAGATTCAAAGGGTAATCCGAAACTACTTTGAAAAACTCTACGCCACTAAAAATGAGAAACTGGAAGAAATGGATAAATTCTTGGACTCTTATAATCTTCCACGGTTGAAGGAAGAGGATGTAGCATATCTAAACACCCCCATCACCATTGATGAAATTAAAACAGTAATCAAATGTCTGCCGAAAAACAAAAGCCCAGGTCCAGATGGATTCACTAATGAATTCTATCAAACTTTCCAAGAGGAACTACTGCCAATCTTGGCAAGACTCTTTCATGAAATTGAACAAACAGGAACACTTCCAAATAGCTTTTATGAAGCCAATATCACCTTGATACCTAAACCAGACAGAGACGCTACCAAAAAAAGAAAATTACAGACCAATATCACTGATGAATGCAGATGCAAAGATCCTCAACAAAATCCTGGCAAATAGGATTCAATGCCTCGTTAAAAAGATCATCCACTACGATCAAGTAGGTTTCATCCCAGGAATGCAAGGCTGGTTTAACATCCGTAAATCTATCAACATAATACACAACATCAATAACAAGAAAAATAAAAACCACAGGATCATATCAATAGATGCAGAGAAAGCATTTGATAAGGTCCAACACCCATTCTTGATCAAAACTCTCAGCAAGATGGGAATGGAGGGAACCTTTCTCAATATAGTGAAGGCCATCTACCACAAGCCAGTGGCAAATATTAGCCTCAATGGAGAAAAACTGAAAGCTTTCCCTCTAAATTATGGCACAAGACAAGGCTGTCCTCTCTCACCACTCCTATTCAACATAGCACTGGAAGTACTTGCTATAGCGATTAGGCAAGAAAAGGATATCAAGTGAATCCAGATAGGAAAGGAAGAAGTCAAGCTCTCACTGTTTGCAGATGACATGATACTCTACTTAGAAAACCCTAAAGACTCTATCAAAAAGCTTCTAGAAACAATAGACTCATATAGCAAGGTGGCAGGCTACAAAATTAACACACAAAAATCAATGGCCTTTCTATACACCAATAGTAATAAGGATGAAATGGACATTAAGAAAACAACCCCATTCACAATAGTGCCACACAAAGTCAAATATCTTGGAATCAACTTGACTAAATATGTGAAGGACCTATACAAAGAAAACTATAAAACTCTGCTCCAAGAAATAAGAGAGGACACACGGAAATGGAAACGCATACCCTGCTCATGGATTGGCAGGATTAACATCATCAAAATGGCAATACTCCCCAAGGCATTATACAGATTTAATGCCATCCCTCTAAAGATACCCATGACATTCTTCAAAAAAGTGGATCAGACACTTTTGAAATTCATTTGGAACAATAAACACCCTCGAATAGCTAAAGCAATCATTGGGAAAAAGAATATGGGAGGAATTACTTTCCCCAACTTTAAACTGTACTACAAAGCAACAGTTATCAAAACAGCATGGTATTGGAATAAGGATAGGTCCTCAGATCAGTGGAATAGGCTTGAATACTCAGAAAATGTTCCCCAGACATACAACCACCTAATTTTTGATAAAGGAGCAGGAAATCCTAAATGGAGCAGGGAAAGCCTCTTCAACAAGTGGTGTTGGCACAATTGGATAGCCACTTGCAAAAAATTGAACTTAGACCCCCAGCTAACATCTTGTACGAAGGTAAAATCCAAATGGATTAAAGACCTTGATATCAGCCCCAAAACCATAAGATATATAGAACAGCACATAGGCAAACACTCCAGGACATTACAGGCATTTTCAAGGAGGAAACTGCACTCTCCAAGCAAGTGAAAGCAGAGATTAACAGATGGGAATATATTAAGCTGAGAAGCTTCTGCACCTCAAAGGAAATAGTTCCCAGGATACAAGAGCCACCCACTGAGTGGGAGAAACTATTCATCCAATACCCATCAGATAATGGGCTAATCTCCAAAATATACAAGGCACTGACAGAACTTTACAAGAAAAAAACATCTAACCCCATCAAAAAATGGGGAGAAGAAATGAACAGACACTTTGACAAAGAAGAAATACACATGGCCAAAAGACACATGAAAAAATGTTCCACATCACTAATCATCAGGGAGATGCAAATCAAAACAATGATGAGATACCACCTCACACCCCAGAGAATGGCACACATCACAAAGAATGAGAATAAACAGTGTTGGCGGGGATGTGGAGAGAAAGGAACTTTATCCACTGCTGGTGGGAATGCCGTCTAGTTCAACCTTTATGGAAAGCGATATGGAGATTCCTCCAAAAACTGGAAATCGAGCTCCCATACGATCCAGCTATACCACTCCTAGGAATATACCCTAGGAACACAAAAATACAATACAAAAACCCCTTCCTTACACCTATATTCATTGCAGCACTATTTACCATAGCAAGACTCTGGAAACAACCAAGATGCCCTTCAACAGACGAATGGCTAAAGAAACTGTGGTACATATACACAATGGAATATTATGCAGCTGTCAGGAGAGATGAAGTCATGAAATTTTCCTATACATGGATGTACACGGAATCTATTATGCTGAGTGAAATAAGTCAGAGAGCGAGAGAAAAACGCAAAATGGCCTCACTCATCTGTGGGTTTAAAGAAAAATGAAAGACACCCTTGTAATAATAATTTTCAGACACAAAAGAGAAAAGAGCTGGAAGTTCCAGCTCACCTCAGGAAGCTCACCACAAAGAGTGATGAGTTTAGTTAGGGAAATAACTACATTTTGAACTGTCCTAATAATGAGAATGTCTGAGGAAAATGGAGAGCCTGTCTAGAGTACAGGCAGGGGTCGGGTGGGGCGAAGGGAGACTTGGGACATTGGTGATGGGAATGTTGCACTGGTGATGGGTGGTGTTCTTTACATGACTGAAACCCAAACACAATCATGTAAGTAATTAAGGTGTTTAAATAAATTAAAAAAATTGTATGTAATTACTCCTTCTTTGGGTAATTTTTTAATTCCTCTTTACCAACTCATTTCAAGAACAAGTGTACTGACCAATGAACATTGTACTGGGCAGCACTGAGAAATGTTTGGAAATGGCAATAAACCTGTTATACTGAAGTGTACCATGTTCTTCTCTTGTCATTTGTCAATTCTTACATCCAAAAGCAACTCTAGGCCAGGATCTATATCAGGATGTCATATTTGGCACAGCATAAGTCAAAACTCAGAGATAGATTTTGGTAAATGAATATGTGCAAAAGCAAAAGCAGTGAGTGGGATCTTAAAGTTGATGATCTGGCCTGAGCTCTTTAACTTTAACTTTAACTGAGCCATTAACTTTTTGTATAATCTGTAGTCTCAATTTGCTGGTTGACTGGATTCTTTAACTTTCATGTCAGTGAGTATCTTGAAATTAGGTTTTAATATCATGTTCAATTCTCCTCTATCTTTGTACCAGTTAATATGTTAACTCACAAATTACCTGTACAACATACCATATATACTTGAGTATAAGCTGACCCAAGTATAAGCCGACCTCCCCTAATTTTACCCCGAAAACTGGGAAAACTTAGTGACTTGAGTATAAGCCAAGGTAGAAAGAGCAGCAGCCACTGGCAAATTTCAAAAAAAAAACTATATACACAAAACAATTACAATAATTGAGGAATCAGTAGGTTAAATGTTTTTCAATATTTATTGTTAAAGAAAAACTGTAAACTGGCAACAATAACTTTAAAACTTTAAATAAAGTTCAGAAAAGTGCAGCTTAACGGATAATCAAGCAAAATCATAAATGTTAAAATCCTTCAAAACTAGATTCCTCCTCATCAACATGTATGTTCAAACAGTGCTTCGGCTGTTTCTGATGTGAGGATATTAGCATAGACATTGTCATCCTCAATGAGTTATCAGATATCATCATCACTGCTGTCAGTCTCATACAAAGCACAGAATATTGTGGGTTAAATAGTTCAGTGGCATACAGTTCAGTTCAGCTCAGCTGCGACTTGTGGACTCCTCCAGCAGACAGCAGAATATGACTGGAGAGTATGTACATTTGATTTGGTGCGTGTGTACCCAAGTATAAGCTGAGTTAGGGTTTTTTCGGCACAAATTTTGTGCCAGATAAACTCAGCTTATACTCAAGTATATAGGTAAGTCTCTGTTGGAGCAGTGAAAAGGGAGTGCTCATAAACAAGATCAAAATATTTAGACCATGAAGTCAGAAGCAAAACAATAGAAAATAGAAGCTCCCAATATAATTATAGAATAAAACAAAAATGGCATAATGCTAGCATTTATTTAGAGTCATTTTGATCTAACATTTTCCCCACTTTTAGTACCTTTGGAAATTGCTACAGTAGCAATAGTTTTCATCTTTCAAAAACAAGTTTATATATAAAGCTTACCACAGAGTGGTAAGTTCAATTAGAGAAATAATTACACTGACAAGTATCATGACAATGGTAATGAATGAAAGAAATATAATGCCTGTCTTGAATACGGGCAGGAGGTGCGAGAGAAGAGAAATAGGGGGCATTGGTGGTGAGAATGTTGCACTGGTGAAGGGGGTATTCTTTTTTACAACTAAAACCTAACTACAAAGATATTTGTAATCATGGTGCTTAAATAAACATATGAACTACAAAATAAAGTAAAAAGTAAACTTAAGTTCTCTCATTATAGTAGCATTTATATTTACATACCTTGATGACATTTGACAAGTGAGCTACTTATATTTTAAATTTCTTAAAAGAAATAATAACACATAGGGCTGGAGCAATAGAAAAGCAGATAGGGCGCTTGCCTTGCATGCGCTCGACCTGAGTTTGGTCACTGGCATCCCACATGGCCCCCGGAGCATGCCAGAAAGGTGTCCTGAGCAAAGCTAGGAATAACCCCTGAGCATAGCCGGGTGTGTTTAAAAAAAAAAAAGACAAAAAAAAAAAAAAAAGAAATAATAACACTTCGGTGCACTAAGGAAGTCCTAATATTCAAGGCATTAAAATACTTTATGAAAGTTATTTTTTTAATTCTTCATGTTCAATACACAGTGTAAATTAACTCCAAAATAACTTCATTTTTTGGGGGGGTCACACCCGGCTGTGCTCAGGGGTTACCCCTAGCTCTGCACTCAGAAATCACTCCTGGCAGGCTTGGGGACCATAGGAGATGCTGGGATTTGAATCACTGTCTGTCCTGGATTGGCTGTGTGCAAGGCAAATGCCCTACCACTATGCTATCTCACCAGCCAAGAACTTCATTCTTTTTTTTTTAATTATAAATTTTTATTTTGACCATATTGCCTTACATATCTTTCACAGTAATATTTTAGGTACATATTAATATAGAATTAGGGGAATTCCCATCACCAAATTTGCCCTCCCTCCACCCTAGTTCCCACCCTGCATCCCATATTCTCCACCCTCACCCTCGGGCTGCTAGAATAAGTGGTCCCCTCTGTGTTTAGCTTACTACTTAGTGATCATACATCTGTTTGGTCCTGGTACTCTCCCTTACTTCCCCCTCTATTTGAGAGGCGGAACTAAATAGTTCAAGTTATGTGGCTTTGTTTGAAGAAAAGAAAAGCAATAAAATGGGGTAAAAATCAAAAAAGCCGAAAATGGGCAGAGTCCTTCTAGAGGCTCTCAACCTCAGTTTGAGAGAGAAAAGGAAACAAGGAATTGAAACATCACAACAATACAAAAAGAAGTATCAAATAAGATATCCAGTGAGCACTACAACAATAAAGACAAGCGCCACATAATAGCTATAGTCCTGAGATATAAACATGGCAGAGCAAAAAAGGAAAAAGAAGGGGCCAGTGAGGTGGCGCTAGCCAAGGAAGGACCGTGGTTTGATCCCCGGCGTCCCATATGGTCCCCCCAAGCCAGGGGCAATTTCTGAGCGTTTAGCCAGGAGTAACCCCTGAGCATCAAACGGGTGTGCCCCCCCCCCAAAAAAAGAAAGAAAAGAAAAAAGAAAAAAAGAAAGAAAAAAATGGAAACACCAACACACCAACTTCAATATCCACATCAAGACAAAGAAGTAAAAAAAAAAGTAAATAAATAAATAGATAAATGAATAAAAAAGATTATTTTGTGCTTTTTTTTTCCCTGCATAGGCACAGTAAATAATGGGGACATTAGAGAGGGAATTCCCTTGGCCTAAGAAATACAGGGTTTCTCCACCCTTGAAGTATATTGTCATAGGATTAACTATAGACCTCTTGCATATTCATTTACTCTTCCCTCAGTGCCTTTGTGCTGTATGGAAGACTTCTCCTCCTTCATGGGTGATAAAAATAACTTCATTCTTATTTTATTTGAGAAATTATTAATGATCCAAAGAGCGAACCTAAAAAAGCTAACTACAGAGATAGTTATTAAACTTCAGACTTTGGATGATCCTACCGGTGTTCAAAACATTGGGAATAAGGTTTTTTAAACAAAGTAAGCATGATAAACTGTTCTCTGTCATTGTAACTGAAAAAAAGCAGGATTTATCCAAGAGAAAATGTGAATATTAAATTTTACTCAACCAAAAAGGGAGGAATTCATCTAAACTAGTAAAGCTTTTTGTGCAATTCTCCTAAAACTGACACTTTTATTTTAACTTAACAGCAGAGAATTACTAGCAATAATGAAATGATAATAGAACGGTCTGAACCTACTGGAATGAGTCTCATGAATCTGCAAATCCAATTTGAACTTGAAAAACATTTATATAATCATTTTATTCGGTATCTCCATGGTGTGAGAAAGATTGAGCAAGAGAATGTTCTTAATACCACAGTCTTTTGAGTCTTAGATACAATCTTTGAAATTCTCGGTCTTTGGAATGATACTGGCCCTAACAAGAGTGAAAAAATCACCAAGTGTGGTACAAGGACAATGAATCTTCTATTGGGGAGAAATTTTGTTTTCAAAGGAGGGTCTAGGTAATTCACAGACCTTTCTCTGGACCAGGTCCATGTCCAGGTCCATATTTTAAAAGCAAACAAAATTTTATAGCTAAGTTATTTTTCCCTGGTAAGTTATTTGAAAAGGACTATGCCACAGAAAGAATACTATGTGAAAATGTTTTTATTTTAATCACCTTCTTTAAATTAAATTGAATTTTGTATGTAAATTCCACACCTTTCATGTGTCAAATTCAGCACACACATATACAATTCTTTTGAATAAACACTCCATTTGAATTATGATCACTATTTACGAAATAGATCCTTGATCTATTTTTGTTATTCACAACGCTGGTTTCTGATA
Source organism: Suncus etruscus (assembly GCF_024139225.1). NCBI lineage: Eukaryota > Metazoa > Chordata > Mammalia > Eulipotyphla > Soricidae > Suncus > Suncus etruscus. Next base: position 44,302,145 of record NC_064862.1, on the reverse strand, counting down.
AGCACTGCTCATATCTTTCTGCCCTTATAGAAAACTTAATAAACTCTTATAAAGTGGAGATGTCTGGGAACTGAAGACTGTACATGCATGCCTAATTAATGGTTTTTAAGATGACATAAAAAACATCACCAAATTCTTTTTAGGAAGTCAACATTATCCTGTTACTAAAGCCAGATAAGACACTAGAAAACCAAAGGCAATATCCCTAAAGACTGTAGTTTCATATTTTCATCAAATCTGCAAATCAAATTCAGCAGTATGTAAAAATTAACATTCACTATGGTCTGGTGGAATATATTTTTGCGATTCAAGGACAGTTAAATAAATCATATTTATCACATTAATAAAATGAATATTCATATGGCCTTCCCAATAAACATAAAAATACACTGGAAAATATTCAACATCCTTTTTTCTTTTTTTAATAATATATTTATTTAAGCACCATGGTTAAAAAATGTTTGTAGTTGGGTTTTAGTCATAAAATAAATGTACACTCCCCTTCACCACTGCAACCTTTTTTGCCATCAATACCTCCCCTTCTATCTCTTCCCTCATAGCCAGGGGTCCTCAATCTTTTTAAACAGGGGGCCAGTTCACTGTCCCTCAGACCATTGGAGGGTCTGACTATAGTAAAAACAAAACTTATGAACGAATTCTTATGCACACTGCATACATCTTATTTTGCAATGAAGAAACAAAACAGATACAAATACAGTATGTGGCCCACGGGCCATAGTTTGAGGACCACTGCCTCACACCTTACCTATCTTCGAGAAAGGCATTCTATTTCTCTCCCTCACTATCATTGTCATGATAGTTATTAGGGTAGTTATTTCTCTTCACTCTTTGTGGTAAGATTCATATGATGGGCTTGTTTTTCCAGCCCTTATCTCTATACTCTGAGTATTATTACTATATTATTTTTTATTTTTCTTAAATTCAGAGATGAGCAAGACAATTCAGTCTTCATTCACATTTGTTTTCAAGAATCTTTTTGATTTCCTCTTTGATTTATTCTCTGACCCACTGATTATTCAGTAGTGAGCTGTTCAATTTCCAAGTGTTAAAGTGTTTCCTCTGTGTTTTTTTTTTTGTGTTTCATTTCTAATTTCATACATTATAATCTGAGAAGGTAGTTTGTAAAATTTCTATCTTCTTGATTTTATAGATGTATATTTTATGAGCCAGTGTGTGTTTTATCCTATAAAATGACACATGTGCTTTGGAGAAGAATGTGTATCCAGTTTTCTGGCTATGGAGAGCCCTATGTATATCTACTAGGCCACTTTTTTCCACTGCTCCTTTCAGAGCTAGTATATTCTTGTTAGATTTCAGCCTGGTTGACCTATCGAAGGGTGTCAAATGGTGTTGAGGTCTCCCGCTATTATTATGATACTATTGTTGTCTTTCAGATTTGTCAACAATTTTTAAAAAGATTTTGTGGGTCTTCATTAGGTTTATATATGTTTAGGAGTGTGATTTCTTCCTATTGTACATATTTCTTGATTATTATGAATTGTCCTTCTCTGTCCCTTATAACTTTTTCAAATATATGGTCTGTGCCATCTGATATTAATATACCACTCCAACATTTTTAATGAAGTTGTTTGCTTGGATGATTGTCCTTCAACCTTCTATTTTGAGTTTATCTTTGTTCTGACTATTCAGATGTGTTTCTTGTTGGCAGAAAAGTGTTGGATTTAGCTTTTGATACATTTTGCCACTCTGTATCTCTTAACTAGTGAATTTAGTCCACTGACATTGAGAGGGATAATTGTCATGGGATTTAATGTCATCTTTGTATAGTTGTATAGTTTTTTGTGTCTGTGTCTTGTCTTAGACTTTTCAGTTCATCTTTTAAGACTAATGGGCTAATCTCCAAAATATACAGGGCACTGACAGAACTTTACAAGAAAAAAAAAAACATCTAATCCCATCCAAAAAATGGGGAGAAGAAATGAACAGACACTTTGATAAAGAAGAAATACAAATGGCCAAAAGGCACATGAAAAAAATGCTCCTCATCACAAATCTTGAGGGAAATGCAAATTAAAACAACGATGAGATACCATCTCACACCACAGAGATTGGCACACATCACAAAGAATGAGAACAATCAGTGCTGGCGGGGATGTGGAGAGAAAGGAACTCTTATCCACTGCTGGTGGGAATGCCGTCTAGTCCAACCTCTATGGAAAGCGATATGGAGATTCCTCCAAAATCTGAAAATTGAGCTCCCATTCAACCCAGCTATTCCACTCCTAGGGATATACCCTAGGAACACAAGAATACAATACAAAAATCCTTTCCTCACACCTATATTTATGGCAGCACTATTCACAATAGCCAGGCTCTGGAAACAACCAAGATGCCCTTCAACAGATGAATGGCTAAAGAAACTGTGGTACATATACACAATGGAATATTATGCAGCCGTCAGGAGTGATGAAGTCATGAAATTTTCCTATACATGGATGTATATGGAATCTATCATGCTGAGTGAAATAAGTCAGAGGAAGAGAGAGAGACACAGAATAGTCTCACTCATCTATGGGTTTTAAGAAAAATAAAAGTCATTTTTGCAACAATCCTCAGAGACAATGAGAGGAGGGCTGGAACTTCCAGCTCACTTCATGAAACTCACCACTAAGAGTGGTCAGTGCAGTTATAGAAATAACTACACTGAGAACTACCATAACCATGTGAATGAATGAGAAAACTGGAAAGCCTGTCTAGAGTACAGGTGGGGGTGGGATGGGATGGAGGGAGATTTGGGACATTGGTGGTGGGAATGTTGCACTGGTGAAGGGGGGCGTTCTTTACATGACTGAAACCTAATCGCAATCATATTTGTAATCAAGATGCTTAAATAAAGATATTATAAATAAAAAAGACTAATTTTGAGTCTGTAAAGTTTCTGATCTGTTGTTTATACATGAAACTATGTATGCTTCATTCAAATCTGAATATGTATCTGGCTGATTAAAGTGCTCTTGTCAAAGCACTTATTTCATTAGGTTTTGTTACTATATCCCACCACTGACCTTGAGTTTTCAGGGGTTCTTGTGAAAAATATCCTGTAAATCTTAAGAACACTCCTTTAAATGTAATTACTCTTTTTGAAAGTGCTGCTTTCAGTATTCATAACTAGGATGTTTGAGGGAGTTTTTATTTGGATATCTTTAGCTGGTACTCTTTGGGCATGCAGGATTTGGTTGCTGCACTCATTACCTCTGGGAGTTTCTCTGCAATAATGTCCTTGACTGTTGATTCTTTTTCTTTCTGTGTCTCCAATGATTCTTATGTTGTTCCTATTGAGTTTATCAAAGGTTTCTATTGTTGTTTGTTCACATTCTTTGAGGATTTTCCTCCATTGTCTGATTGTTTGTGTTGAGGTTTTTTTATTCCCTCCTCTTCTTTCATATAAAATTGTTATGCATCTTATCTTCCAGCTCATTGATTCTGTCCTCAACCACTGTTACTCTGTTGGAGAAACTTTCAAGTGAGGTTTTCATTTTGACTATGAAGTTTTTCAGTCTGTTGTTTAAATTTTTTGAGTTTTCTCACTTCATTTTTCTTTCTCTCTCTCTCTCTTTCTTTCTTTCTCTTCTTTCTCTCTCTTTCTCTCTTTCTTTCTTCTTTCTTCTTTCTTCTTTCTTTCTTTTCTTTCTTTCTTTTCTTTCTTTCTCTCTTTTCTTTCTTTCTTTCTTTCTTTCTTTCTTTCTTTCTTTCTTTCTTTCTTTCTTTCTTTCTTTTTCTTTCTTTCTTTCTTTCTCTCTTTTCTTTCTTTCTTTCTTTCTTTCTTTTTCTTTTCTTTCTTTCTTTCCTTCTTTCTTTCTTTCTCTTTTCTTTCTTTCTTCTTCCTTCTTTCTTTCTTTCTTTTTCTTTCTTTCTTTTCTTTCTTTCTTTCTTTCTTTCTTTCTTTCTTCTTCTTTCTTTCTTTCTTCTTTCTTTCTTTCTTTCTTTCTTTCTTTCTTTCTTTCTTTCTTTTTCTTTCTTTCTTTCTTTCTTTCTTTCTTTCTTTCTTTCTTCTTTCTTTCTTTCTTTCTTTCTTTCTTTCTTTCTTTCTTTCTTTCTTTCTTCTTTCTTTCTTTCTTTCTTTTTCTCTTTCTCTCTTTCTTTCTTTCTCTTTCTTTCTTTCTCTTCTTCTTTCTTTCTTTCTTTCTTTCTTCTTTCTTTCTTTCTTTCTTTCTTTCTTTTCTTTCTTTCTTTCTTTCTTTCTTTCTTTTTCTTCTTTTCTTTCTTTCTTCTTTCTCTTCTCTCTCTCTCTTTCTTCCTTCCTTCCTTCCTTCTTTCTTTCTTTCTTTCTTTCTTTCTTTCTCTTTCTTCTTTCTTTCTTTCTTTCTTTCTTTCTTTCTTTCTTTCTTTCTTTCTTTCTTTCTTCCTTCCTTCCTTCTTTCTTTCTTTCTTCTTTCTTTCTTTCTTTCTTTCTTCCTTCCTTCCTCCTTCCTTCCTTCCTCCTTCCTTCCTTCCTTCCTTCCTTCCTTCCTTCCTTCTTTCTTTCTTTCTTTTTTCTTTCTTCTTTCTTTCTTCTTTCTTTCTCTTTTTTCTTTCTTTCTTTCTTCTTTCTTTCTTTCTTTCTTTCTTTCTCTTTCTTTCTTTCTTTCTTTCTTTCTTTTCTTTCTTTCTTTTCTTTTTCTTTCTTTCTTTTTCTTTCTTTCAACCACACCTGGTGACACTCAAAGGTTACTCCTGGGTATGCACTCAGAAATTGCTCCTGGCTTGGGGACCATATGGGACACTGGGGGATAGAACCTTGGTCCACCCTAGGTCAGTGCATGCAAGGCAAATGCCCTACCACTTGTGCCACCACTCCAGTCTTTCATTTCTATTTTCATATCCTCTTGATTCTTAATTGTGCTTTCTTTGAGTTCTCTGAGGAGCTTCAATATTTGTTCTCTAAAGTCCTTATCTGAGGGGCTAATTAGGTGGTTGTCACTTCTTGTTTCATCACAGCTGCATCTTTATTCTCTAAGCATTGTGGAGGCCTGCATTGTTTCTTCATTGTCATGCATGTAGTGTGATGTTTTCTACCTGTTGTTCTGGGGTTTATTAACTAGGAGAAGTGCATGTCCATGTTGTGGATCATCATGGCTGGACTCCTCTGGTTCTGCACTTCAGGGTGGGGTATATCACTTCTGCTTATGTGCATTCTTTTTTTTTTAATTTTTTTATTTAAACACCTTGATTACATACATGATTGTGTTTGGGTTTCAGTCATGTAAAGAACACCACCCATCACCAGTGCAACATTCCCATCACCAATGTCCTAAGTCTCCCTCCTCCCCTCCCGACCCCCGCCTGTACTCTAAACAGGCTCTCCATTTCCCTCATACATTCTCATTATTAGGACAGTTCAAAATGTAGTTATTTCTCTAACTAAACTCATCACTCTTTGTGGTGAGCTTCCTGAGGTGAGCTGGAACTTCCAGCTCTTTTCTCTTTTGTGTCTGAAAATTATTATTGCAAGAATGTCTTTCATTTTTCTTAAAACCCATAGATGAGTGAGACAATTCTGCATTTTTCTCTCTCTCTCTCTGACTTATTTCACTCAGCATAATAGATTCCGTGTACATCCATGTATAGGAGAATTTCATGACTTCATCTCTCCTGACAGCTGCATAATATTCTTGCCTCAGCTCTTCGGTGCAATGTAGCTTGGGATCTACTTACCCTATTTATGACCCAAGTCTTCTTTTTTCTTTACCTTATCACATTTTCCGGCTTCTAGCTCAAAGATTGTACCGTCCCTTTGTTTTATTTTAATTACTACCAATTTCTCACTTACTATTTATGGTAGTAAATATCCAAAATACCTTGATCAAACTTCTTTAGAAATATTCATCAGCCATGTACTTTATGTTTTTGTTTGTATACCTAATAAACATCTCAAGCTACACATAGACTCAACTAAATAGTTTTCTCTCAAATTTTCTCAGTTTCAAAACAGGTATCATTATCCTGAATTTCAATGCCTTTATTCTTGTATGTTCTGTCACCTCTCTTTTCTTTTAAGTCATAGAATTATGATGCTCTATCCTCCCAACTAATTCATTTATTTCTTTCTTCTCACCTTAATTCAGTCCTCCATGTTTTTTTAGCACAAACTATAGCTACATTTGCTAATTCATCTTGAAATGCCACCTTTAATTTCTTTTCATAATACTCTCAACTGTGCTCCCAAAAAGAGTTCTCTAAATCAAAGTCTTGTTGGACTGGGTATTTTCCATTTTATTTTTTTTTTACTCCATTATAACATCTTGGTATAATGCTTTAGGTGGAGAAAGTTCTTAATTATCACACATAGAGATAAAAATATATCAAAAGTAAAAGAATAGCCCTGGCCAGAATCATTTTCTTATTGCAGTCATGTTGCTACAATAAGAAAAAATTTATATTAATATCAACAATACTTTGGAAGTAAAATAATGATAATATGTTATTACAATAATAAGAAACATATCATTGTCAATAAACATAAATTTCAGAGTAAAGAATAGTATCAAAAACGTTTTTTCATAATTTAATGAAGAATATTAACAAAAATTATACCACTCTACCCAAAATGTTTGTGCCAAATAATATAGATTTAAAATACAAAAATTGGGGCCAGAGAGATAGCCTGGAGGTAGGGCTTTTGCCTTGCTTTTGCATGCAGAAGGACGGTGGTTCTAATCCCGGCATCCCATAGAGTCCCCCAAGTCTGCCAGGAGCGATTTCTGAGCATAGAGCCAGGAGTAATCCCTGAACGCTGCCAGGTGTGACCCAAAAAACAAACAAACAAACAAAGAAAAAATATATATGTATTAGTTTATAGTGATAATTTATGTGGCAGGGCACATGCTTGATATGTACCTGAGAGTCAGTTTAGTCTCTGGCACCATATGACGCATGCCATCTACACTATCAGGTGAGGCTTATTTAAAAATAAAGTTTTTTTAAATGATAACTTAAAAATGTACAAATATGCAATACATGATTAAAAACTCACACAGTGAAGAGGTACAAGAATGGGTTCAGGAAATCCAGTGCTCAAGCAAGGAATTCAAACCACCCAAGCTTTCTGCTCCTAAGATAAAGTGCAGCTCAGTAGAAAAAGACCGAAGAATGAGCTCCTGCCTTCCTCAGACTCCTGCTTTTATTGACAAGAATTAGGTCCCACACTAGGGTGGGAGAAGAATACCAAATAAGGAATAATTCAATGTACCATCACCAGATAACACCCTACGGTGGAGTACAATTATTGATTAGGATAGGATGTTAGTAACCCAATATCTACCCACTATTGTTTTAGCATTATATACCACATGACTGATGATATGCTAGGACTCACACACTCCCAAATATAGCTATCCTTTCACATATGCCAAGCCCTGTCATTAAGGTATGCAGTTGCATATTAATTATTCATGGAGAAATTTGTGGAGGTGTCAGGGGATAAAATCACTTCAGATAGTTCTCAACACCTACCACGGAAGTATTTATAATCAGTTCCAGTCCCCATGTTTCTATAGTAGCAGATACATTGGCAATCTAAATGGAGACCATTCATTAAATCGTAACAATAGACAGATCTGCCAAGATCATCCTATCCAAGGGTAACACAACTTAGTGGTTGAAAATTGGCAGTTTCCACAGCAAATTATGCAGGAATTATATGCACTTAGAACTCAACCAATCTTTATTTATTTATTTATTTATTTATTTATTTATTTATTTATTTATTTATTTTATTTTTTGGTTTTTCGGGCCACTTCCTTTTGATGCTCAGGGGTTACTCCTAGCTAAGCGCTCAGAAATTGCCCCTGGCTTGGGGGAGGACCATATGGGACGCCGGGGGATGGAACCACAGTCCTTCCTTGGCTAGCACTTGCAAGGCAGACACCTTAGCTCTAGACCCACCTCGCCGGCCCCAAAAATGCAAGAACTTTTTTTTTGTTTGTTTTGTTTTGTTTTTCGGCCACTCCTGTTTGATGCTCAGGGGTTACTCCTGGCTAAGCACTCAGAGATTGTCCTTGGTTTGCGGAGACCATATGGGACGCCCGGGGATCGAACCTGTCCTTCCTTGGCTAGCGCTTGCAAGGCAAATACCTTACCTCTAGTGCCACCTTGCTGGCCCGACCAATCTTATCTATGCTCAGTTGGGGAGATATAAGTCACACATACACACAAAATATATATACGTGAGTTTGAAAAATAAACACATATAATCATTGTAATAATATTCTGGACCTCTTGTGACCTTTGAAATAATCTGTTTGTGTCTATATTCTCTCATGGCTTTACACATGTGGTCTAGAAACTGAAATAAACATGCTCCCTAACTATTGGGTACTTACTACCTAAAACAGCTGGGCCAAATTGTGGGGGGGAAATTTAAAAAGATAAAAAAAAAGGAGAAAATATGAAAACAAAAAGAAAACAAAGTCAGAAATAGAATAAATTATTTATTAGCATTTAATTTTGACAAAAGGTAAATGAATTGAAAGTCATACAAAGGGACTAGAGCGATGGCACAGCGGTAGGGCATTTGCCTTGATCCAGGACAGACTGCAGTTTGATCCCCTGGCATTACTCCTGAGCATCACTGGGTGTGGCTCAAAATAAATAAATAAATAAAGTCATACAAAATGACCACACAGCACTAATCTGACAAAAGACATACTTCAAAGGTCACTTGATTTTGAATGGCTTTGTTCTGGGCAAGCAACAGGTCCTCCTGTCTATTCATCTCCTATTCCTTCTCAGATTCTAGAGAAAGTTGTTTCTATTTTTTATATTTTCATAGCCATTTTCTGATTGTCACAAAGGTGAGACAGATTCTGCGATCTCTCCAAATAGTCCTTACTATCCTCAGAGTCAATCCTCTGTTTATAATATGTCACAAGCATGTTTTAACTTGATCTTCAAAATAATCTGTGAATCAGAAAGGCAAATATCATCCTATATTCAATAAGACAATGCATGGTGGTTTCATAGTAGGATAAACATGCATCCATTTATACACATTTAGTCTGTCCAATATTAGGATTCAAGTACAATCTCTGTTCTTTTGTCTGGTAGATTTTTGCTAAGATAAAGGAACTTCCTAGGTTCACTGTGTATGTGCCATTATATAGTTCAATGTAGATACAATTTTTAAAATAAGGTTATCTTTGTTATTTTTATTTTTAGCTATATTTGTCAATATCTAATAACCTTTTATTTATGGGTGTGACATAAATTGCTAATGCAAGTCTTCATCAAATGAGTAAGCAGCATGTGGTCCTAATGATTAAAAAGGGATTTGAACGACATACTTTTGCCTACAGTGACATTTGGATTTAATGTGTGTCAAGATGAAGAACTTTGGAGACAGATACATCAGACTTGAAAAGGTATTCCAATCTCAACTTGGGAAATTCTACAACCAGCCGGGCCTTCATTTCTTTATTTTTTTATGTTTTTATTTTTTTAGGGATAGCATTGTCTACTTTATAGGATCATTCTGAACATTAAATGAAAAAATATAAACAAAATTTGCTCTTTAAAAGATACTCCATAATAAATAATTATTACCCTTATTCCAGAATTATTTTCCTATCCACTTTGGTTTGTACTATTAACACTTTTTTTCCCCTTGACAAATATGTCTAAATCTACAAGATATATAGGGGAAAAGTCCTAGACAGATGGCTAGAAAAATGGCCCAGCTCTTCCACCAATCTCCAAAGAAATTAATGGCTGCTATTATTTCCCAGGCAGCCTGGTCTAGGATAATACCTTTGCGGCATTCTTAGAAAGAGGGGGGATAGATTCCCCTTTCTGTATGAACTACAGTAACCCAATGCTACATCCTACATCATCTGACAGAAACTGTCCAGCTCTGAGATTAACCTTATCAAACCTTGAAGCCACTAAATTTGTTTTAGATCTATAAATCTTGGACTGCATGTCTGCACAAGACATCTTAATATTTTATATTAGTGTCATCCCAGTAGTATCACAGGAAACCTTATGGTAAAGTTACAAACTCAGTGCACGTAAACAGTAACACAAAAGGCTTAAGTAGCACCAACCACAGCCCAGTAAATTCTTAAGACACTGACTTTAGTAACACCATGAAGAAATATTATAAGGCCACCCTGAATTAGGACTTCTTCAGATAGCAGCCATTTTCTATACACTGACTGACCTCTCAGTCATTCCTTAACATGTCCTGAAATCCTCCTTTCTCTGGAATGAGGTTTTGTGCAAGCAGGCAGGGTGAATTGGCCTCACCATTTCCTCCTCACCATGTCTAAATCTCCCAACCATATCTTTTTTGGGGGTTGGGGGCACACCTGGAGGTGCTCCTGGCTCTATGCTCAGAAATTGCTCCTGGCTCAGGGGACCATATGGGATGCCAGGAATTAAACCCTCATCTGTCCTGGGTCAGCCACATACAAAGCAAATACCCTACCATTGTGCTACCAGGCCAGCCCCCCAACCATGTCTTGAACAAAATGCCAATCCATCAAAAAGGGCAGGAGGGAACTGACAGTCTGAACTTTCCCAAGAATGTGTGAACAATATACCCTCTGGGTGGATCTAAACAATCATTGTAAAGGGCATAAGGAAATTGAGGTTTCAGAGCATAAAAGGAAGCCCTTTTCCCAAGGCCACATTGCTCTCTTCCTAAAGTGTGGACCTGAAGACGTCTAATAAATAAACAATTTCAGCTAGAGGACAGATAGTCTGAGAGAAGTTGCAGATAACTATCGGAGGACTCTTAAAGCAAATTACCAGACCACCAGTGTCCACAGGGAATGCAGTCTCTTATCTGCCACCCTTCCCTAGAGGAAGACAACCTTCAGAGATTATATGTTAGCTTCCTCATTTCTCATATTCCCTTACACAATGTAAAAATCCCTGTAGGCTTAGTTAGCATTAATTGGGAATTTGTTATCTGTCCTTTCTATGACCAATTATTGCTGAATAATGGAAGTATTTTGTGGTGGACTGTCAAGGCTCTCTGAACAGAGGCAGTTAGCCACTTGACCCCATTCTGTCTCCCTAATGTTTGTCTTTTTTCCTTTCTTTTCTTTACTTTTTGTTTTTGGGCCACACCCGGCTGGGCTTAAGGGTTGCTCCTGACACTGTGCTCAGAAATCACTCCTGGCAGGCTTGGGGGGCCATATGGGATCCTGGGATAAAAACCTGGTTGGCTGCTTTCAAGACAAATGCCCTATCCAATGTGTTATTGCTCTGGCCCTGTCTCTTTTTTTTTTTTTTTATAATCCTCATGTCAACTCTGCTTCAGGCCTGTTAACCTAGAGCTGGCCTCTGGCACTAACAGGGATGGCCTTGACCAGTCAGTTTAGGGATTCAATGCTCTTTTGACTTGAGATTTATGCATAATAAAATCCTTTAATACAAAGCTTATTGCTTTATGTGGTCTTTCAGATACTGAACTCTAACAATATAACAATCACTTCAAATTGAAGCTCTTTTTAATCTGTTTTGATACTTCAGTTTGTGTTTTAACAAGCAATATGAAGCAAATTTGTATGTGTTTACATGGAGGCAGGATATGGTGGTGAGTGGAAGATTGGTGATACAGTACTGGTGAAGGGACAGTCACATTGGAAATGGGATTGGTGTTTGAACATTTGTTTGTTTGTTTGGTTGGTTGGTTTTGGTTTTTGGGCTACACCCGTTTGACGCTCAGGGGTTACTCCTGGCTATGCACTCAGAAATCGCCCCTGGCTTGGGGGACCATATGGGATGCCAGGGAATCGAACCGTGGTCCGTCCTATGCTAGTGCTTGCAAGGCAGACACCTTACCTCTAGCGCCACCTTCCCGGCCCCGGTGTTTGAACATTTAATGTCTGAAATGACTGTATTATGAACAACTTGGTAAATCACATTGTTATAATAAAATTAAAAATTAAAGTACTTTAAAAAATAACAGATGGCTAACCATAATAATTGGTCCATGATGAAAACTAACCTTTAATTAGAATTTCAGTTCCATGGTGTGTCCTGAGAAAGGCAATTATCCTCCCTCTCTCAACATATTTCTGTTCCCTAATCAGCATAGCATTTTGTTGCTTCTAGAAATAACACAGAATAAGACTTGTACAGTAACTGGCCAGGAAACCAAGTTAGGCAAATTACTCATTTTCTGATTATAAAGTTAATTATAGCAGCCAACCCTGTTGCTCCTAAGATGACTGTGGGTTCAGGTCTGTCTTCTCCTCGCCAGCATTGTTTATTCTAGGAACCGCTTTCTACTCTTTCCCATATGGATAGGCTGCTTCTTAGAATCTTTTACAAGGACTTTACAAGGGAAAATAAAGCTTCTAATGTAGTTTAGCATGCATCAAGGCATTTCAAAGGCGACTTGATCTTTATAAGTGGCTGATCAGGGCTGGAGTGATAGCAATGGGTTAGGGTGTTTGCCTTGCATGTATGTGACCTACCCAGGTTCATTTCCCATCACCCCATGTGTTATCCTGAGTCCTGCCAGGAGTGATCTCTGAGCACAGAGCCTGAAGTCAGCCTGAACACTGTCAGGTATGAACAACTCACGAACAAAAAATACAATGAAATAAAATAAAATTGACATGAGGCTATCTGATTCACAACTCTGAGCCATTATGTTAGAACTTTCATTTGACTTTCTATTAACAGTATTGTCTTGAAAAATATTTCCCAAATAATTTTATTTCTCATTAAGCTGACTGTATTCTTATACTTGGGGGGGATTTGTTTTTCTTGAGTTACTAGGTGTTGTCTCTTTCATACTGAGCCCCCCCCCCCCCAAAAAAAGTAGTTAGGGTGAAAAATGTAGTTAGGGCACTGCAGTATCTCCCTGTGGAAAAGAAGAAAAATACACCAAATATTTGAGGTCTGAAAAACCTTCTCTCTCCAGAGAACTCCATCAGATTCCAAAGTGCCAGCTCTATTCATTTATTCCCAAAAGGAAAAAACTCCTCCCACCAGGCAAATATGTGATACCCAGAGAGGCAGCGCTTTCCTGCCTCTCCCACAGTCTTGGCTGAGGTGTGTGAACCAGGTCTTCTGAGAACAAAAATAACATCCTGTGTTTGCTCCCACTTGGGAGTGAGGCCATTCCAGCAGGCCATTTGGCGGTCAGCCTGAGGAAGGAAATCTTTAGGTATTGGTGAGAAAGTTGGAAGCAGGGTGTGTAGAAAGAGTACAATTTGTGCTGAATGTAGGATCACAAGAAAGAGGAATGCTGGCAGATAGGAGAGGCAGGCTCTTGAGTTTTTCTGTTAGAAAGAAAAGTGGTGGGAGGAAGTGTCCTACTAAACCTAAATTCTAATGGAGACACTTTAGAAAGTTTAAACTAGTGAAAAGGTAGCCACACATTGGTTTCAGAGAATATTCTGGGGCAAAAGGTCAGGGTTAGCTGAACATCTTTGTGCCTCTTGACTTTCACATTAAGTTACAGCATATTCTTTGTTTAGAAAGCAGCAATGTGTGTTTGAAAGTACAGGCATTTCTGAAAATTATAGGAGTAGAGGGTCTTGCAGGTCTAAGCAGTTTACAGCTAATGTCTTTGTTCCTTTTTGATCATTATACACTTAGAGGAAAAAATTTAAAAATATATTTTTTTAGCTCCCTGTGTCAAAGGAAGGCAAATTGCCAGTTTCTTTTCTTCCTACTAAGCAACAAGCAGGCAAATCCAAGCTTCTCAGAACTGGTTAAATCCTTCTATGCCCAACAGGGAGAATTATAATTTGGCAAACAAAATTAATCTCCTCAAAATAGGGCTTTTAAGTAATTGTCTTAATAAAATGTTATTAACATAATTTTCTTTGCATGTTGTATGGCATGGTACATATGGTCACCTTGAATAACTGAAGAGACAAGCCCCACACATGCCCCAGCTTAACTGGCAGCTCTCCCCCTCTCCTGTGTTGCCCTTCTGTTCTCATTTTTTTTCTCTCAAGCTACTCACAGTTTCTTCCCAGATCAAGTCCTAGAGACACCCAGTACATACAGTACATACAGGCCCCACAACAAGTGCAGATTGAATGGCCACTGGTTAAAAGAACCTGGCAATCCTTCTTCCTTCTAAGGGCAAGAGCTATTGATGTTAATTCATAAAAATGAACTACACTGTAAAAATTAGCACACTATCAATAATTAATGCATTGAAAATAGAAACAAGGCAAAACAGGATAAGATGTGTAGTAAGTCAATTTTTGTTTTAATTGCCATTATATCCATAAACGTCAAAAGAACAGCAATTCTCCAAGATTCATAATCAAATATAATGCCAGAAAGTATTTATCTTTGGGTAAAATGAAGAGCAACTTTAGTTTAATACGCCAGGACATTTAGGCTAGCACAAGGAAATGGGAACTGAAATTCTATTATAAGAATAGAATCCAGCTATTGTAACTGTTTTTAAAACAAGCCAGTATTTGGCATAATGTCTAGTTTTTTAAAACTCTAACCACATATACAATTAAAAGATGAAGCAATTTAATACCAAGTTTCATTAGAATGACTTCTTTGTAAACTCATCTCTACTCCACACATCTTAGTCACCTGAGCAAAGGCTCCCTTATTTTCACAAAGAAAACATATTATATTTATCTATAAACTCATCTGTTCCCATCTAAACATTTTCCCTTCTACATCCGCTTTCAACCCTGATTCTCACGTTGTGAGATAGGATGAAGTCCTTTTTGACAAATGCATTTTAAATAGAAGCCAGCACCCCTTAAAGAGGACATATTAAACAAGAAGAAGGGTAAAATCATCCATCAAAGCACATTTATCAGAAAAAGAGTTACTGATGAGCTTTCAGAAGGAAAATTAGGGCAAGATACATGCTATGCAAAGGTTATTTCTGCCTATCTCTTTTCTCTGATGAAATTCATACTATTTTACTTGCTAATTAACTTCAGAAACCTTGAATTCTGTTTCATCCCTAAATATTAACAGTGAAAATGGGGGCTCTTGTAATTATATTAATAAAATGCTATTAACACAAATTTCTTTGAATCTTGTATGGCATTACTATTTTGATTCACAATATGTCAAATATTTATTATATATCTACTATGTTTTCTGAAAAATCCAAAGATACTCAAACTCTGGTGTATTAACAGTTAGATAAACTGTTAGTATAGTAAAAAAAGATTTTAGAAAATGGTAAGACTTAGAAGGGAAGGAGAACTAGAGTAAAGCTGGAATTGACTACTGTTGGTAGTAGATTGAATGTAAAGGAAATTAATTTGGGGTAGGATGTTGCCTGGATTTTTAAATAGATGAATTTTTGTTTGTTTTAAATTTGTTTTGGGTTTTGGTTGTTGTTGCTGTTGTTTCATTTTGTTTTTGTCAAAACAAAGAAGTCGTTCTTTGTATACTCTCTCCCTCTCCCAATATGATGGAAAGACTATCTCCCTAACAGATTTTCTAGTAGAAGATGGAGGTACTATTAGAGGAAGTACTTATGCCCCAAACCAGCCAACTGGACTGATAAAACAGACAACCTACAAGGATATGTTTCAAATACTTACCCCAATAATTATGATGATGTGTATAGGCTTTTTATTGCCCATTCCATTCTGCCCACTGCTCCAGGAGTTGCTTGGGAACCCGATATCAATCCAATCTGTCTACTCAGATCACCACCCTCTACAGCTTTCCTATAGAACTTACCCTTTGATGTGACTGAAGTGTCCATTGTTGAAGGATTAGATATTAATGAGGCATGTTTACTCTTGAACCCAGCTATCTAGAGCAGTTGGAAGGTTTTATTATGCTGAGTTTGAGGACTTGGAAGCCTTGTTCAATGCCCTGAACCTCAATGAATAGTCTTTAGGTAACAGGAGAATTCGAGTGGATGTCATTGAGCATATATAGGATAAATATAGGGATTCTTTGGTAGAGACAGATATCCAGATTCTGACAAAACAAAGACAGACTGGAGGGCCTATTCTGCTACAGACAACATTGATAATTACCCACCTAAGAGATGATGACAAATTCCAAGGTTGTTATGATTCTGATGAATACTGGATGACTGGTGAAATGGATATCAGGATGGATTCATACAGGGCCAGTAATGTTATGATGACCAAGGCAGCAGAGATGGATAGATAGATAGATAGATAGATAGATAGATAGATAGATAGATAGATAGATAGAGGCTATGATTTCAGGATAATAAGTAATATAAAATTTTTGGTATGGGTACTGTGAGGATAATCACTATTGAGAAGGTGGGAACTACTATGGATACAGATATGGAAAACAAAATAATTAGTCATAGAGTTCCAAGGACAAGTACCACAGGATAACTATAGGCATGAAGACAGATGTTGCATCTAAAGACCAAAACTTCATCTAAAACCTTGGCTTACTCTTGGGAAAGATTATTTCTCTACTAGCACCTCCAGTCCATTTGTGCAGCCTCTATTTTTAGATGGGCAAAGCCTGTTGACACAGCTGCTGTTGTGTTGACACAGCTTCTGTTGACACAGAAGTAGAAGAGCAGTTACAAAAGGAACCAGAGATATCTCAGCAACAACTGGATGAAGCAAAACTAGAATGATGACCTTCAGAGAGACAGCCAGGCTGGAGAAGTGAAGGAATTCGGGAAGAGGATCGTCAAGGACAGTGAGCCATCATAGATTGGAACCTTTAACTAAGTAAGTTAGATAAGGATGCATGAAAAAGAGAATGAGAAATCTCTAGAAAACGAAACACTCAACAAGGAGGAAGACGGTAAATCTCTAACATTTTACACTCCCAAACCTGAACCTTCTCTAAAGATAATTCCATCCTCTCCCACCAAAAGAGAATGCTTGAGTGAAGCAAAATTCTCATCCTCTTGCTCAATCTCAGAGCTCAGATACAAAGCAGCAATCCTCTACAAGTGGTGGTGGGGAAAATAGTTGTAGCTTAGCCATCTGAAGAAGAATCATTAAGGAAAGCAGATGAAATAAAGTAGATAATATGAGTGCCCCAAAAAGTCAACGTGTTGGGCAGGAGCTATATAGTACAGTGTGTAGGGCTCTTACCTTGCACATGGTGAACCTGGTTTGGAATCTCTGCATCATATGATACCCCGAGTCCTCCAGGAGTTATTCCTGAGTGCAGAGCCAGAGTAACCTCTGAGCAAAAACAAAGTGGTGATTTCAAATAGGCCCAGGAAATGGAGGTAAAGCATGCAGGTAGACAAGGAAGCACCCTCCACATGGCAATGAGTTCTTGAGATATAAGTTAATGGGACATAATAAAACCAGGAGATGTATGTGAAGAAGTTACTCTTGTCCCTAACCCTAAGACTACCAGGACATACTATGTGAATGCAGGAACTAAGGCTGGATGACAATATCTAACAGGAACAAAAGGCAGGAAAGGTGGAAGAAGATCAACTGATTAGGACTCTTCCCTCTGGAAACTACAAAAGGACTTTAATTAGATAGAAAGTCCCTTATGGGATTTGGAGAAATTTCTAAAGCCAAATTGGGACAATGGAAGGATGAGCTTACTGAGCCCATGAAAATGGTCCCCACATGCCAGCATATCCTCTCTTGAGATAACATACTTCACTAATTTCATGCTGGGTTTTATACTTGAGTTCTTTCTACTTCTGAAGAAGTCCATGTTTTCTCTTGAGCATGTTACTCTCTCCCTTTCTTATTTTCTCCCTACCTCTTCCTCAGTATCTTCTGATAAAACCTGTTTTTATTTTTCTGATCTCCTGAAATTCTTTTCTGTTGGAAAGAAATAAAGCTGAAATCCCAGAAAAGGTAGTCAACTAGGGATCTCCACCAGTATCAGAAGGAACAAGATCACTGAAATGAGTCAGATAGGAAAGATGGCATAAAGGATCAAGACTTTCCCATCTGCACTTAAGCCAAAGAAACTTGAATTTAAATTCAACTCTACAATCAAGTATGCTGCTCTCTCCATGGATGGAGAAGATAAGAATAAGGTATATTATACTGAATAGATCTATGCACCTTGGGCTTTCTCCTAATCTCTCTCCAACATGAAACATTCTAGAGCAAATCAAGCCTACCCAGAAGCACATCTTTAAAAGTATTTAACTAACTAGAAAATTTCCAATGTAGCTAGAGAGATAAACTATGGATATTAACGGAAAATTTTAGTACATATGTCAGTTACAGATGTTTCTGATTCTCTGTGAGTAGTGCCTAGGATCATCCATTTAGCAAAAGGAAATAACCATGCTGCAATGTCTATATTCTGGTCAATAGGGTCAGTGAAAGAGGGTGTGAGGTTATTCCCCTGTTGTGATATATATGAATTCTCATTTAACTGAATAAAATTTTTATTTTCAGCAGGTTAGCTTTAGTCTTTGGAGCTGTTTCTTTCCAGGAGGCTTCCAGTTCCATCTTGTATTTAATGACTTAAAGGAAGGCTTATCAAGGGGGAATTATTTCTTTTTACCCCAAAAGGGGTTAGTTGGGAGTAATTCTACAGAATAGACTATTTAAAGTAAGTGGGAAAATAGTGGTTAACAAAGAAGCTTAGAAAGGTAAGAAATTATTTTGCACCAGAATGGGAGGAACTGGTATAACCTGCATTAAACACATGAATGACTACTTTCTAGAGCATAAAGTAATTTGGGATCTTGGGAACTCTCAAGTATTTAATGTGCCCTGGTTTCACCCTTTTTATTTATTTATTTATTTATTTATTCATTCATTCATTTATTTATTTTTGGATTTGGGGTCACACCTGGCAGCGCTCAGGGGCCACTCCTGGCTCTATGCTCAGAAATCCCTCCTGGCAGGCTCGGGGGACCATATGGGATGCCGGGATTCAAACCATCCTTCCTTCTGCGTGCAAGGCAAAAATCCTACCTCCATGCTATATCTCCGGCCTACTTTCAGCCTTTTTCATAGCTGTCTACATGTTCCTACATGCTTTTTAAATTTTGAAGCTTTAAATTTTTAGACTGGTTATCTTATGATCTTCCTGTCCTATGAGTTTCCCCCTAATTACTACTTTTGCTGTATCCTATAGATTTTGGTAACTTACTTCTTTGTTATCATTCATCTCAAAGAATCTTTTAATTTTTTCCTTGATTTTCTCTTTGATATTAACTTTTGATATAACATTTGTTATTAAGCTGCATGTTGTCCAGCCCCAGGTGCTAGAATATCTCCACATCGTTTTATAACCATGAGAAAAAATTTTACTTGTTAAAAATGAAGAGAAACAATAAACACAGTAAAGTTTATCATGAAAGCTCCCAATTGAACTGTCCTATTTATCCACTCAGTCAACACCTAAGATCATTAATTCTTCAGGGTTTTATTTGATGTCATTGCTGTTTATTTGTTTTAGGTTCACATCTGGCAGGTACTTTGGAGTTACTCCTGGCTCTGCACTCAGGAATCACTCCTGGAGTGGCTTGGGGAACCATATGGTATACTGAAGATTGAATCCAGGTCAACTGCTTGCCATGCAAGCTCCCAATTTTCTATGTTATTGCTCTGACCCTCTTGAGTTTTTTTTTTAATGGTGTACAGGAATTTGACAGCAGGATAGGAATTCACAGGATTTAGAATCTACAGACATGAATTATCTTAAATAAGTGGTGATTCCTTTTTGATGGCTCCATAGGGCTGAGACATATATCACCTAAGTGGTCAATTATATAACTTATATAAATTAAGCTGTTTGAGGGGAAGTTAACAGGAAAGAATAAAGCATGAAGAAAATATAAAAAAAAAAAACTAGAAAGACTCATGAAGAAAAATGATAAAGTGCCCAAATAAATTTGTTCAGAAATGGAAGGGAAAAAATTACAACAGAATCCCTAGAAATCCAAGACATCATTGAGAGCTTACTCTGAACAACTTTATTGTGTTAAACTAGAGAATCTAGAAGAAATGAGTACAAATTCTAGAAACATTTAATCTCCCAAAACTGAATGAAGAGAAATTAAAGAGTCTAAACAGGCCAATCATAAACAAAAAATTTGAAAACAGTAATTGAAAAATCTCTCCCAAAATAAAAGTCCAGACCCAGATGGGTTTATGGGTGAGTTTAATCAAACATGTAAAATATATTTCAAAATAGTGAAGAAAAGGCACCCTGACCTGATACCTTATTTGAAGCTATCATTATGTTGATACCCAAAGCTGATTGAGATGCTACCAAGAGTGAAAATTACAGACCAATTTAACAGGTTAATATTGGTGCAAAAAATCCTCAAAAAATCTTAGCAAACTGAATCCAATAGAACATCAAAAAAAAATCTTCCCAAGAATGTAGATGTGGTCAAATATATGTAAATGCAAATCAATGAACATTCAATATACATTGAAGACCTTAAAAAGTCTTAAAAAAGATGCTAGAAACAAGTCAATACAGCAAAATGGCCAGCTACAAAATCAATACACAAGTCAGTTGCATTTTTCACGTAATTGAGTCAATTTTATACAATGAGTCAGAAGAGAAATAGATTGAAGTATCTTTTCAATTTAAAATAGTGTCAAAACACTCAAGTTCCAAGGACTCAACTTAACAAAAGTGGTGAAATATCTATACCATAAAAACTTCAAAACACTTAAGAAATTGAAGAAGACATAAAGAAATGGAAAATCATTTCATGCTCATGCATTGGAAAAGTTAATGTTATCAAAATGACCATCTTACGTAAACTACTTTATAGATTCAATGCAGTTCCTATCCAAATGCAGACAACATTCTTCAGAAACTTAGAACCATCAATTATAAAGTTTATGTGGGACTATAGAAGATCCCAAATAGCCAAAATCATTGAAAAACAAGAAACTGGGCAACATCTCATTACCTAACTTGAAGCTGTACTACAAAAACATGGTATTGGAACAAAGACAGACTTTCTGACCAATGGGTCAAAAAAGACATACAATGACAACTCCCCAAGTGTATGGTCAATTAATTTTTGACAAAGAAGCTGAGAACATGAAATAAAATAAAGACAGACATTTCAACAAATGGTGTTGGGACAATTGGATAACCAATGTAAGAAATTAAAATCGGGGGTGGGGCAGAGAAGTAGCGCAGCTACAAGGCACTTACCTTGCACTCAGCTAACCCAAATTTGATCCCCGATATCCCAAATGATCTCCTACCAGGAGTGGTTTCTGAGAGCATAGCTCAGTAACTCCCTAGGCCAGTGGTTGGCAACCTTTTTTTTCAACTGAGACAAATCTTGCCAAAACCATGATTGAAATTTATTTTGAGAGCCACATTTTTTTGGGCAGTGCTCAGGGGTTATTCCTGGCTCTATGGCTCATTCCTGGTAGGCTCAGGGGACCGTATAGGATGCTAGGATTCGAACCACTAACCTTCTGCATGAGAGGCAAACGCCTTACCTCCATGCTATCTCTCCAGCCCGGAGAGCCACATTTTTAAAACCAAAAATACATAGGATGGTACACTGTTTTTAGTTTCAATAAGTTTTTATTGAGAATATTCTACATGCAAGTATCCACATAGGTCAGGAGGATACAAATAACACACCTAATAAAACAAAAACTTTAGAATGATATTATTTATCAATAATGTTAAATTCCATAAAATTTGCCTTACAATGTAGAGAAAATTACATCCTGATAATGATTGACAAAGTCACAAACACTAATGTGAACATTGGCCTTGCATTTCCTTGAATAGTTTGAGTAAGTCAGGTTTCTATGTTGTTGTTTTCTTTTTCTTTTTTTTTTTTTTGGTTTTTGGGCCACACCCGGTAACGCTCAGGGGTTACTCCTGGCTATGCGCTCAGAAGTTGCTCCTGGCTTGGGGGACCATATGGGACACCGGGGGATCGAACCGCGGTCCGTCCAAGGCTAGCGCTGGCAAGGCAGGTACCTTACCTTTAGCGCCACCGCCCGGCCCGTATGTTGTTGTTTTCAATTTTAGGCACAATTTCAGGTTCTCATCGATGAAACGATTTCTCAGTTTACTCTTGATAAGATTCATGCTTGAAAATGATTGTTCGCATAAATATGTAGACCCAAACAAAGAAAGAACAGCAAATGCTAGCTTTTTTAGTTGATTATATGAGTCAGGAATACTATTCTAGGTGTTAAAAATCAATATATCTTCCTTCTCCAGGTCTTTCAAAGCAGACCACTTGTGCTGTGAACTAAGTTCACATTTGTGTTTCTCCAATCTTTCTAAATTAGCAAAAAGATGTTCAAATTTAGAGCTCCACAGTTCTTTGTTTTTTAAATCCAGCAATTGCATTTTAAAGTTGCCAATGTTGATATTAAAGGGAGAAAAATTTAATTCCGTTACAGTGGCATCCAGAGGTTTTTTTTTTTAACAAAGGCCAATGTCGCTTTGCGACATTTTCTGAAATCCTGAAACCTCTTGAGAAAAGGTTCCCTCATATTTAAAAGTGCTGTTTTAAAATAGGTAATGTCAATATCAGAATTATTTGCTTGGCGATGTTTCAACAGGCTTGGAAAGTGAATCAAAGTTTCTCTGTCAAAATCTTGAGCAAAAACAGATCATTTGTTTTCAAATGAAATAACTTCTAACATTGAAAAAATTGTGTTTCCTTTTCACTGTAGTTTATGATTAAGCTGATTTAGATGTGAAGTAACATCCACCATAAAATACAGTTTTTTAATCCACTGATCATTTGTTAATTCTGGATAGTGAGCACCCTTCTCGAGGAAAAATGCTTTGAATTCTGATAATAAGTAAGCAAAATGTTTCTTTTTTTCCTATAAATCTTTTTTTTATTTTAATTATGACAACAAAGATGCAAAGAAAGAGGACAAGGTAAAGTTACAGTGGAAGCACAATCACCCATAAACAGAATTCTCAGTAGTCCCATCGATGATATCCCAGCCTTGAACTTTCAGCCAAAGAACATTAAGAAGAACAAAACTGAACCCATGTACAATACAATTACTTTGTCCCTCAAATCCCCAGTTGTAGTACATACTATTTCTTAGCAGCACACAATATAATCTAAAGACATTTAGACTTATGTAACTCCTTAAACATTGAGGGCAAAGTACATTTATCTAGTTCCATGCACATGCTTACTAGTTTAAGTTAACCTCAAAAGTTTTAGTGGGTTGTTTTTCTTAAGGATTGGAGTCAAGGGAACATAGTAAAAAATGGTGTTAGAGTGGCATTTGTTTGCATAGGCCCACCAAAATATAAGGGATATGGAAAGAAAAATTATGGCCTAAATACAAGGAAACCCTACCCCTGAAGTTTCCTGGCAGAGGACTGACTCTAGGCTCCAGGCAAACTAGTTTGTCCAATCCAAGTCATCGTCTGTAGTGGCAATACACCTCCATTCCTCACATAGTCTCTGTTGTTGGTATCATGATTCTGTATTAAAGATCCTGGAGTCTGCATAACCCATATTGCAGTCAGGATGGTGCAGAGCATCCTCTCGTTTCACCTCACACTTAAGGGGCAATAGAGAAAACCATGTCCTGTAGAGCAGGTCATTGTTGTTGTCAAGTCTTCTCAGTATAAACAGAAGTCTCTTTTTAGGAGGTCGATGTCAGACCCTTGGTAGTGTCTTTCCTGGTAGAGGACTGCTTCCAGCTGTTGCTATAAAAGACCTTGGATGTTTCGTAGATAGCTTGCCTGGTTCCGGCGTGAATGGAGCATGGCCATTTTTCTGAGGCCTGTGCCAGGTCATTATATCAATGTTCAGGGTGTAAGGTACATTGTACTGAGTTTATTAGATAAGAACTTATCTGTATGTATAGTGTTTTCCCATTTTAATGTGTCTATGCAAACAAGAATCAATGCCATAAAGCGAAATCGGCACATCTGGAGGCAATAGGAACAAGACCAGCAATTTCCATGACATAGTTCAATCATGGGCATTAAACTGAGGGACAGTTCCACCAACAATCCTTACTGAACACCTTACAAAGAAAAGACAAGATGAAAAGTGGATAGAAACATCATGGTAGAAGAATATAGAGTTACAGCTGTTAAAGAAAATACACATAAAATATTCAAAAGATATATGTGTTCAATATGTGTTCAATTTATGTCCTTTTAAATAGTTCTGGGATTGTTAGATCCACTGTATGTCTTTGGTCTGAGATTAGAACTGTGTGTTACTGAATTTAAGAAGGGTAAATCTGGGGTACTGATGGTTGGGAGGAGTATATGTTTGCAACATGTAGACTGGTATGAAATTGCCGGTGACAGCCTGAGTATAGCTGAGCAGCTATCTGCCACCGCCCAGATCAAACTCCACCCCTTAAGCCAATCTCTGGAGCCGGCCTGGGAGTGGGGAAAACCCAGGGTGCCCCATCAGGTCCTCCCAGGAACCCACCTGGAGATCCAGAGGAAAGAGGGAGGGGGGGGCGGGTGACCCATGTCTGGGCCCCCTACCCTAGGCCAGGCCAAGAGGCCCCTGGCACATATGGAGGTCTGCCAGGGGCCAGCCCATGCCGGCTGAAAATCCTGCTCCAGGAAGGGAGGAAGGCCCTCCCAGGCCCGAAGGACAGGAGTTCAAGCCCCACCCTAGGCCAGTCTCTGGAGCCGGCCTGGGAGTGGAGAAAACCCGGGGTGCCCCATCAGGTCCTCCCAGGAACCTACCTGGAGATCTGGAGGAAAGAGGGAGAGGGGGGTCGGTAAGCAAAATGTTTCAAAACGTTTCCTCTTGATAACCAAAATGTGCTGAAAATTTGAAACCCTACAATATGGAGATGAAACAGGTAAAAGAGAAAAACCTTTTTACAATCTTTAAAAGCAAGGGCAGTGTTCCAGAGAAAAGTAGTGATTTCATTGAAAGGAAAAAAAAAATCTATTGACACTGTAGTGTGTGCTTCAAGAAACCAAACTAAAATACACACAAAAACGAAAACGGCACTTTGTTAAAAGCATATGATATATCATAAAAAATTATGATAGAGTACCTGAAACATTTTAAAAATAATTTTTTATTTAAGCATATTTGTTACAAAATTATCCATATTTGATTTTCACTCATAGAATGTATACCACCCTTCACCAGTGCACTTTCCCTAACCACTAATGTCCCTTGTTTCCTTCCCCTTCACTCTCCCCTGCTTTTTTCTCTCTATCTTTCTTTTCCTTTATGACACTGAGGTTTGATAAATTTCATTTATGACACCGTGGTTTGCAGTATTGTTAATTAAAGGGTACCCTGCATGTCACTTATCCATTTTCAGCATCCACTTCTTGTCCAGAGTAATATGTTTCAACTATCAATGTCACAATGTACCTTTCTCTATTTTAATTGAACTCACCACTTTTTTATGGCAAGCTTCCTATCATGGACTAGTCCTCCTGTCCCTCATCCCTATTTTCTCTAGATATTATTACCATATTGCCATTTATTATTCTTATATGCCACAAATGATTATTCTGTGTTTACACCTCTCCTTCTGACTCATTTCACTCAAAATACTAATCTGATATGTAGAATGAATATACAGATGATGCACTGTGCATGGCTCAGTGTTTTTGTGTAGTCACAAGAAACAGAAGTTGCACACCCATACATTGTATCCACTCATTGTATGATAGACTGGATTCAAAAAAAATCTCCCTGCTGAACTAACCTCTGTGACAGATGACACAGTAAAGATAATTTGTGAAATTCACAATTGTGATCAAATCCAGGCTATTCATCACCCTGGGTGAGAGTATGAATGCCCACTACTAGCATCTTCTCCATAAAGTAGTAAAGTGGCTGTTCAGGGGAAGGGTGCTCTCTCGCCTTGTTGGCAAGAGGAAAGAAGTAGTGCAGCTCCTGTGAGAGCAGAACTCTGACTTTGTACAGTCCCGGTTGGACAAGGAATGGGTAGCTAAGCTTATGTATTTGGCAGACATTGTTCATTTTCTCTATGAATTTAATATTTCTCTGCAGGGGAGTTTCACAAGTAGTTTTTACAGTGAGACATAAGATGGATGTGTTCAAAAAAGAATCTGACTCTGGGATAGCTGTGTCTGAGAAGGAGATATTGAAATGTTTCCACTCTTGCAAAAAAAAATTCTGATTTCCACTTATATTATGCAGAAAGTCGTAATTAATATGAAAAACAGCATTTAAGGACATTAACTCAAAACTTTAATCATGAGTACTCTGAACATGAGAATCCACGGAAAAGAAAACTCTGGGTTGAGAATCCCTTCATGGAAGATGCCCACTCTTGTGAAAAATAAAATATGTGTTTTAAGATCACTCCAGGCACTGTTTTTCTAAACCCCACCTAACCTGGTCTGAAGAATCAGGGTAGCAGGAAAGAAATAATAAACCAAGCTAGTCAGGGAAGGATGATCGAGAGGATGATCGTGGAATCCATGGCCTTTTTTACCTTGTATTCCCTGCCTGGAGCCCAAAAAGCAAGAACAGCAAGAACACCTCTTTCTTTAATAAAACCAATTCCCAATACCAGGAGGCTTCAGGTTAAGACAGAGAGAGAGAGAGAGAGAGAGAGAGAGAGAGAGAGAGAGAGAGAGAGAGAGAGAGAGAGAGAGAGAGAGAGAGAGAGAGAGAGAGAGAGAGAGAGAGAGAGAGAGAGAGAAGTACATATTCAGTGGACTTTTACATATCAAAGGAAGAGGTTTAAGAAAGGATGACGTTGGGATAACACCTTTGTTTAGGGTTGATACTGGGTATCATCTTACACTTTTGGAGCCTGCCGCTGGGGCTGTACACAGGGCGCGCACTGACAGAGGCTAGGAGCAGAGTCCTGACTCCTGGAGCGGCTGCCCGGCACACAGAAGAGCCAAATTAAAGGTGTAAAGAGCCACATTTGGCTCGTGAGCGGCAGGTTGCCAACCACTGCCCTAGGCAATGCCATGTGTGGCATTCCACCCAAAAAATAAATTAAATATGGGCCCATGTCTCACACCTTACACAAAAGTGAACTCTGAGTGGATCATGACCTTGAGATATGACTTGAATCTACAAAGTACATAGAGTAAAGCATAGGAAAAACACTCTAAGACCTAGATTTCAAAAAGACTCTTCAATGATATGATGCCAAGGACAAAGGCTACAGAATCCAATCTGAACAAATAGGACTATATCATACTAAAAAGTTTCTGTATGGCAAAAGAAACATGGCCTAAAACTAAAAGGCAGCTGAGTGGGAAAAATATTTGCACTCAGCACTTCAAATAAAGGGTTGATATCTAGAATATACAATGTACTCACAATGATTAATCCCCCAAATAAAAACACCCCATTGAAAAACTGGGAGAGAAAATAAACAGACACTTATTTGAGGAAGACCAACAGAGGGCCAACAAGTACATGAAAAAAAATACTCATCTTCACTTATCATTTGGGAAGTGCAAATCAAGAAGACAATGAGATATCATCTTACACCAATGAAGATGGCATGTATCAAATATACAGTATAGTCTGTTTTGGCAGGAAGATGGTGAAAAAGGTGTTCTCATTCACTACTGTTAGGAATGATGTCTGCTTCCATACTGTCCTGGAAAACAAAATGGAACAGTTTACCATATTGTTTGTTGAGTATTCTCAATAAACCAGGGGTCTCAAACTCAATTTAGCTGGGGGCCACAGGAGGCAAAGTTGGGGTGATCCTTGAGTACAAAGTCAGTAGTAAGCCTTGAACATTGGGGGGTGTGACCCAAACAACTAAAACAAAACAAAAGAAGACTCCTCTAGGTCAGGGCCACAAAATGTTGTACAGAGGGCCGCAAGCGGCCCACGGGCCACAAGTTTGAAACCCCTGCAATAAACAAATAATTTAGCTGACTTTATGATCCAGTAATTCCACTTTTGGGTATCTAGCCCAAGACAGAAAAACACTTATTCAAAATGTCATATGTACACCATTATTCAGTTCTCTGTACAATAATGTTAGAATCAATCTACATAACATCAAGATGCGTATATCATGAAGATATGGTGCATAGCTGTAAGAAATGATGCAATAATGCAGCATGGATAGAACCTGAATATACTATGTTAAATAAAGTAAGTCAGAAAAGAATGACAAATACAGGATATCATTCATATGTGCTATTTAGAATACCTGCATGAAGGAATGCAATGGTTTAAGTGAAAGTTGTCTAGAACACTCTCGGTCCCAGAGTAAGGAGAGAAGGAAAGAAATTGAGTAGAGTATGAGAAAGTCAGATGTGAAATAATGGGAGACAGAGGTCAAGGAACTTAATTAAGTGCATTGGTGGTGTTAAGAAAGGACAGAACTAAATATACAAGCTATGGAGTCACAAAAATAAAATCGTGAGACCCAAACTTTAACTGTAAAATATATACCTACTTTGCTTGTCCAGTCCCAGAAAAGTGGGTTTGAAGAAGCATAGAGTAGACAAGAAGAATTAATAAATTAAGCTAGCTAGACTTAATAAATTAAGTCATGGAGTCAGTGGCTTCTCGCCTCATGGTGTCTGTGCACCAAAGCCAGACTAACCTTTTTTTTTTTATTAAACAAGCACAATATTGGTGGAAGAATGCTGGTACTGGTGATGGAATTGGTACTGAATCATTGTCTGTCTAAAAGTCAATTATGAATAACTTTGTAAATCATAATGCTTTTAATTTTTTAAAATAAATATAACTTTTCTCCACTGAAATTCCACACCATTGTTTGAATTTGTAATTTGGCCTAAGAAATAATGTGTCGAAGTTATATTTGTTTGTTTTTGTTTTTTACCCTCCTGAGAGAATAAATAATGGAGATAAATATTTAGTAAGATCTTGATATCTCTCACAATACAATAGCTTCAATTGGCCGCTTTTATATACCTTTTGTATTATCAGCTCCTAAGGTTTTGTCCTATAAGTAAAGTTGGTACCTGCCAAAGAATGATACTTTAGTCTGTTTTCAAGCCCTTCTCCACATTTCTAGGTCACATATTCTGTCTCCAGACATGCAGAGAAGTTGATTTTGAGTGCTACAGCAGTGCACTTAATAAATCATTTATCTGATGAACATAAAAGACCAGTACAACTTTCCCATCATCAATGCCCCAAACACCCTCCTCCACTACCCCCTGCCTATATTTGAAACAAGCATTCTATTTCTCTCACTCAGTAACATTATCATGATAGTTACTAGTGTAGAAATTTCTCTGAGTGGTAAGCTTTTTATCATGGTCCTTCCAGGCCTCATCTCTATTGTCTTTGGGTATTATTACAATACTGCCTTTTATTTTTCTTAAATACAACAGATGAATGAGACTATTCTGTCTTTACCTCTCCCTCTGACTTATTTAAATCAGCATAATAGTTTCCATGTCCATTCATGTATAGAAAAATGTCATGAGTTCATTTCTCCTGACAGCTGCATAGTATTCCATTGTGTATATAAACCAGAGTTTGAGGGCTCCACTATTATTGTGATGCTATCAATGTATTTCAGATTTGCCAACAATTGTTTTAAATATTTTGTGGGTACTCATTGGATACATATATGTTTAGGAGTCTGGTTTTTCTTTCTTTTCCTTCCTTCCTTCCTTCCTTCTTTCTTCTTTTCCTTCCTTCCTTCCTTCCTTCCTTCCTTCCCTCCTTTCTTTCTTTTTCTTTCTTTCTTTCTTTTTCTTTCTTTCTTTCTTTCTTTCTTTCTTTCTTTCTTTCTTTCTTTCTTCTTTCTTTCTTTCTTTATTTCTTTCTTTCTTTCTTTCTTTCTTTCTTTCTTTCTTTCTTTCTTTCTTTCTTTCTTTCTTTCTTTCTTTCTTTCTTTCTTTCTTTCTTTCTTTCTTTCTTTCTTTCTTTCTTTCTTTCTTTCTTTCTTTCTTTCTTTCTTTCTTTCTTTCTTTCTTTCTTTCTTTCTTTCTTTCTTTCTTTCTTTCTTTCTTTTCTTTCTCACACCCGGCGGTGCTCAGAAGTTACTCCTGGCTCTACACTCAGAAATTGCTCCTGGCAGGCACCGGTAACCATATGGGATGCCAGGATTCAAACCACCATCCTTCTGAATGAATGCAAGGCAAACGCCCTATCTCCATACTATCTCTCTGGCCCTGATTTTTCTTATTGTACATATTCCTTGATTATTATGAAATGTCCCTCTGTGTCTCATAACTTTTTAAAATATATAGTCTGTGTCGTCTGATATTAATATAGCCTTTTTAAGGGAGTTATTTGCTTGGATGATTGTCCTCAGACCTTTGATTTTGAGTCTGGGATTTAATGTCATCTTAATACAGGACTTTAGTGTGTCTCTTGGTCTATATAGCTTTTGTATAGTCTTTAGGATTTGCTAAATATAGTACCATGTTATCTGCATACAGTGAGATTTGTTATTTTTTTGTAGGAGTTCAGTTTTTCTGTTAGTTTGTCTTGCCTTAAAGTAGACCTTTCAGTCATCTTTAGGGCTGGTTTTGAGTCTGTACATTTTTTGAGCTGCTGTTTATCTATGAAGCTCTGTATACTTCCTTAAACCAAGAATATGGTTTGGCAAAATATTCATTTCATTGAGCTTTATCACTAAATTCCACCATTTCTTTCTTGCCTTGAAGGTTGTGATAAATCTGATGTATATCTTAAGAATGCTCTTTGTATATAATTTCCTTTTTTAATTTTGTTGTCTTAAGTATTCTATCCCTATCTGTGGGGTTCATCATTGTGACTAGGAAGTGTCTTTGTGGTACTTTTATTTGAAAGTCTTGTAGGTGGTACTCTATGGGCATGCAAGATTTGATATAATGCACTCTTTAACTTTGGGTGTTTCTCTGCAAGTATGTCCTTCACTGTTAATTTCTTATGGAGCTTTTCTTCCTGGGTCTCTGGGATTTTAATGACTCTTACATTGTTTCTGTTGACTTTATCAAAAACTTTTATTCTTGTCTATTCATATTATTTGAGGATTTTTTTTCCAATGCCTGATCATTTGCATTTGTTTTAAGGTTCCTTTTCACCCCCGTCTTTATATAAAGTTGTTATGCATCTCATCTTCCAGGTTACTGCTTCTATCCTTAATTTCTGTTATTTTACTGGAGAGGCTTTCCTCTGATGTTTTCATTTCACTTACCAAGTTATTTCAGTTTGAAGTTTTCCCATTTCTACTTTCATATCCTCATGATTCTTATTTGTTCTTTTTTATTGCTTTCTTTGAATCCTTTGAGCATTCTCAGATTTCCTCTCTTAAGACTTTCTTGGAGATGCTATATATGTGGTAAGCTCTTGTTTGGTCTGCAGAGCTACCATCATCTTTCTCTAAGCATGTATTCTGTGTTGCTTCTCCTTTGTTTCATGTCAGTGTGGTATTTTTAATGTGTTGTTCTGGGGTTTATATAACTAGAACAGGGGTGGCGAACAAGTTTGACACAAAGAGCCAAAATTTTAAACTGTGAGAGTCAGAGAGCCACATCACGCAGTGACCTGCCAAAACAGACAAAAACTTACACAAAGGGATATAATTTTAACAATAATATGTTAAACACATAATATAACATGCTCAGTCAGGTGGTTTTGTTACCTTGTTGAAGTGATGGGATGATAATCTCTAACAGCAAGATGTGACACAACATGTGACACATGGGCCCCTCTTGCTCACTGGCCCGTGCAGTTGCTGGCTCTCTTCAAAGCCACTGACCAGACAATGGTCGCTTGATGTCTTGAGGGGCTGAGTACTCACACATTGCTGATCAATCCTCCTTCTGATTCCCATCAGGGCCTCAGGCCAGTTCCTATAACCAAAGATCTTATAACATATATGACACTTAGCAAAATATTTTCTTCGTGTTTAATCAAAGCATAGTTTTTTAAATACATAATCATGACATACTTTTAAAAAGTTTTTTCTTAGAACTTTGATTTCTAGGAAAAACACAGATATGAAGGGGTTCATAGAGCACACATAGATTACCATGAAACAGCAAATATTTCACCCTTTTTGATAAAGTTAGTTCTCTTAAGTTCAAGGATAGGTGACAGAGCTAAAACAAAACAGTAATCTTAGTAATAGCATGAATTTTTGTATACTAGGAAGACTAACAGTATAGTTGAAAAAACTGATCACAATAATTTCTTACATTTTTAACTCAATTCTTCACTTTTAGAACCCACTAAAGTTAAAACAGTTCTTTCTAGTGGTGGTTCCTGTTAAAAAAAATATCATTTTTCTCCTTAACTCTGTTATAAACAGCTGATTTATTATCAGATAGACAACTTCCCTGGGCAGAAGAATTTCTCAGGAGGAGAGGGGTTAGAAATGGAGCTTTAGAAATGGAGCTATGTAAAAAAAAAAAAAAGAAATGGAGCTATGTGGAGATATGTGGAGTCTCTGAAACTGCCATTGTCTTCCCCAAACACCTTGAAAAAGAACATTTAGAAATTGAGGCCTAAATTGAGTATTTATGAGAAGCACCCACCTATAATGAGGAATCTGTGTTTGGGGCTTTCTCTCTTTCTCAAGATCCCTTTAACTTCTCCTGAGAGATCTCTAATCCCTTTGGGCTTTATGTAGAGGATTTTAACCCCTTTGCCTTAGTTTTCAGTCATTAGATTGGAAGTCTTCAAAGATCTTTGCACTACTCTCCAAGTGACCCTGGCTTCTCCATTAGCACAACTATGAGTCAAGCCTAATCAAGAGTGTAGTGACTTTATGAGAACCTTGTTTCTGGTTCAAGAGACAAAGGAGTCCTGCCTCTCTTAACAAAATGGTCTTAATTGGCCAGTTGTTTCTGCCTATCTTTAATTCTGCTTAGACCTGAGATTGTGAGCTGGCCTCACTTTAACATCTCTATTTGCCTCCTGAACTCTAGGTTGGTCCTTCTGTTAAACTTAGAGCAGATTATCTTTGAAGATAATCAGCCCGAGGGTTGATTTTATTATATTGTCCCCTCCCAATTTTATTTTGGGGGCCATATCCAGCAGCACTGGGGCTACTCTTAACTCTGCACTCAGAAATTATTTCTGGCAGGTTTGGGGGGGGATCATATAGGATGACAGTAATCAAATCTGAGTCAGCCAGTGCAAGGCAAAAATCTTATTGTAAATGAAGCTGACGGCCAGATCCCAAGATGTAGAAGTCACTGGTGAAGTCAAAATATCTGGTGAGGTCAGAGTCACTGGACGTAGAAGTCGCTAGTGAGATCGAATCTCAGGCATTAAAGCACTTACAAAGCATCCACTAGCCACTCCAGGAAATCAACTCCGCTTATTGTAGGTGGGAAATGTATATTTATATTAGGGGAGAGAGGTGGACAGGGACTCTGTGTTAGCCAGCCAATGGGTAGGATATGAGAAGATTACAACAGAGTGTGTGCTTCCCTATTTAGGGAAGACAGAGTAAAGGGATTAGGGAAAGCAGGGTGTGTGTTTAAGGTGATTAGCTACACCCTACCATCTGTGGCCCCTCAAAAGTTTTTCCCATTTGTGGCTTTTCCTTATGTAACTCATATTGTGGTCAGTGGCTCATGGGACATGTACAGAAACTGTGCCTCAACAGAGACCACACATTAACAGAGGTTATTTCTTCCAAAGAGTGCATGCATATCTCCTCAGCGGATTTTCAAGATTATCTCATTTCTCTTGAGGTACCACTTCTCTTCATGGTCATCCTTTAATGATGCTGGTGGGAAGGAGAGCGGTGGCAGATCCAAGAAGTGAAACTGTCTCTTCTCTCTCTCTACCTCAGCTCATCTTGAGGAAGGCTGAGGAGATGTAGGACTCTGAGCATTGCTCTGGAAAGGAAACCAAAGTCAGTCCTAGATTTTGTGTAGGTCTTTTGGGTCCATGGAATTCTCTCACAAAAAATAAATTTCTGAAGGAAAGGAGCAGTGAAATAAAAACAGGTTTTATGTGGAAATTATAAATAAGAGGAAGGAGAGGATAAGAAAGGGAAAGAGAAATGCTTTCTGGAAAGAACTTGGGCTTCTCCAAAAGTGGAAAATGACCCATTGCACATCCTAAGCATGCATCTCAAGAGGGAAGATGCAGGCAACTTATGCAAGGGCATCATGTGTTCAAGAAATACATGGAAACATGTGGGCACAGAGACCACATACATGCATGTCCATTGCTCTAAGTTGCTTTTATAGGGTTTCTCTCAACCTTCCCATTTGGGTCTTTTTCACTGG
The DNA here is from genome assembly GCF_024139225.1 of Suncus etruscus. Lineage (NCBI taxonomy): Eukaryota > Metazoa > Chordata > Mammalia > Eulipotyphla > Soricidae > Suncus > Suncus etruscus. Next base: position 44,268,122 of record NC_064862.1, on the reverse strand, counting down.
TTGTTAGGGTGATTATCAGGGGATAGTTGATGATTCTTATTTGGGATTACTTTCTTGGTTTTTCTTCTGTAACGACTTTTTGTAGGAGGCTCAATTTTCTCTGGGTCTGCAGTGGTGAGACTTTCATCAATAGTGATGAAACTCCTCCAAATCCTGTCTCTAGGTTTTAGTACATCTCAAGAATTCATTGGGGATGGGGGAGGGTGCACTTTCCTAGCTGCCTGTATACGTCAAAAAAAAAAAAAAGAATTATAACACAATGGAGGGGCAGGAGGGACAGGCAATAAAACTTAGAGACAAATATGTTCCAGCAACCTAGCGCTAGGAAATCCTATTAAATAGCAAAATTAGATTATTGTATATCTACTTTGTCTCGATATGCAAATGTTTCTTTAACTGCTAATCATTTTATTATTGAATTATAAGACATTTTCTTCCCAAAATGTAATATCTTTGTGACAATATTGGCAGCAATGCCAGATTGCTTTTCTATTTTGGTTAAGCTTTTATCTGAGTCTAGTATATGTCATCCACTCCCAGACTCTAAATGATTGCTTTTATATTATTTTTGTGTAAGCAAAAAATAATCACATGCTTAGAAATGTGAGAAATGTGTTAACCTTTCCATTATGTATGGTACCCAAGTGAATTAGAGGGTGGGCCACAGTGGGGAATGTAATTATTCTTCATGATGAATTTTTATTTATGTTAATATCCATGAGAGTCCGCATATCTGTTATTAACCACCTTCACTTGTTTTACTGTAGTGTTTAAATCCCTTGTCTCTAATCCATCTAATTTTACAAGCTTTTAGCATAACTGACAGACATTTAAATCTTTTAAACAAAGGATCATGAAATCACGCTATTGTGACACATTTACTCAAAAATAGTGTCATCCTAACTCGAATCACAAAATAAAAATTATTAAAAATCTAGAATTATCAGTCCTTGAAATGCCTACCTAACATTATCACATCAAATAAAATTTTGATTCTTTTTGCATTTGAAGTTACATGTCTACTAATTTAGATGACTTATTTGATGAATACAACACTTCTCTTTTCTAGGATTTATCAATGCAAAAGAGGGATCAAGTACAAAAACTGTTTGGCAGGCTCCAATCACAAGCATTGATACCTATCTAGATTATTAATTTCAAAATTCACTATCATGCAGTAACAGTTATGGCTGATTTTTGTGGCCATTATCAGGTTCCCATGTTTAAACTTAAAGTTAGAATGTAGAAAAGTTGATTAGAAAGTAAAGGAGAAGAAAAAGGATTGCTCCCATGTGGAGAGGAACTTAGTATAGGACTAAATTAACATGGCTATTTTTTTTTGTGGGGGATTTATAGGAAAACTGAATCTTTTACATGAAAGCCACTCCTAAGAAGCCTGTTTCCAAAAACTGGGAGGCCATTTTTGCAGGTTGAACATTGATCTGGATTTATCTAAACTTATTAACAAAGAAGCAATATTTCTTTCTAAACATAGTACACACGTGATAGGCTGAAGTAACCTCATGTCTAGGGGATGAAAATAATATTTAGAGGTTGAAAGTTTAAGTGTGTCCCCTCAATACTGGTTTCTTTCAGAAAGGGTACTATACTGAAATAATATTTCAAACAGAGAGAAGATTATCTTCTGATGTTCAGAAGGTAATTATTCAACAAGCCTAAATCATCCAGGTTGTCAGGTCTCATTTAAGATACCCTTGTGACATCTCTTATTGAAGATTCCATTTCTTTAGGGCCATTTTTCAATATGCCCTTGACTTTTACCTTTGTGATGTTGCTTAGAAAGGAAGGCAAAGGTATGAATATCTCTTTAATAGGCATAGGAAAAGGGAGAGATACAGATGAGACTGGAGGTTATGAGAGGTTTTTCTTATCTTTCTGGTAAAGCAATTACAGGTTAGCAAAACCCTAATTAAAATAACTTGAATAGAATCCAACTTTCTAGAGCTAAACCTGTTTTGTACTTTAAAAGGGTGTGGCTGATTTTACTGTGGATTATAACTGGAGGCTTTATTATACCTCTGTGGGCTCAGAAAATGGTTTTTACAGCAAAACAATGTCCCTAAAATGAAGCATGACTTTTTTCCACCTTTATAATTAACTTGACAGACTATTTTTAGAAAAACAAATTTTTCATAAGTGGAGTAAGAAGTGAGATAACCTTAGTCTTAGATAAATTAGAGCAAAGTAGCCTTCCCCAGGAAGAATTTGGTCATGTTTTTCAACTACAGGCCTCAGACCAGACTTTTACTTTGTCTAACCCTTCTTGTAGGTCTTAGAGGAAATAGAGGTTCCACTTTGCCATTTTTTTATGGTTAATGGCTGTCACTTAAAAAAAAAAAACTTAATAACCAATGTGCTCTTGGTCTCTCCCATGTCATAGTCAGGGTGAGACAAAACCCACCCTGATGGCTCTTGATAAATCCCACGTTTGGAGTGTTAGAAGTTTACGACAATCTCAGAGCAACTGAAGCTTAAGTCAAGCTAATATGACAAGTGTACAGGATTCTATGAGCTCCACCTGTAACATTTGAATTTTGGAGTATCTAGTTAAAGTTTTGAAGTATGAAAGTGGCTACTTTGTTACTCTGCTAATAGATGGGAACCTTTTTATCATCTTTTGGCAAAATATCTCATTTTACTAGATCCATTCCAACTTGAGTATTGGCACAAAGTATTAAATATGTAAAAGGTATTGAGAAAAGCTATCTTTCCATTCTTACCACAGATACAGTTTACATGTATCTACAGATGTAGGCTGTAGGCTACAGAGTACAAGAAGTACTGTTAAAACATATAGAGGTAGGGGCTGGAGCAATAGCACAGCAGGCAGGGTATTTGCTTTGTGCTGTTAAAATAGCCTATAGAGATAGGGGCTATAGTAATAACACAACAGGTAGGGTATTTGCCTTACACATGGCTGACCCAAAACAGATCTGGGTTTGATCCCTGGTATCCCTTATGGTCCCCTGAGCTTGCCAGGAGTGATTTCTGAGCACAGAGCCAGGAGTAACCCCTGAGCACTCGCTGGGTGTGGCTCAAAGAACAAAACAAAACAAGATAACAAAAAAAAAAAACCCTATAGACTAGAAAATAGAGTTTAACCAGCAATATTATAATTTTACTCTTTCCTCCATGAGAAAAACCTTCATTTCTCAAAATGTTTTAGTGTCCAATTTACAATGAGCACTGTAACATGAGTCTGGAGCATCTAATATTCTTTTACATTCTTGAAAATATTGACAAATCTGGACGACCATATATTGAATATTAAAGAACCATGGATGACCTCAGAGACCTGCAATAACCCCTCCTGCATCATCAACTATATCTGACTTCTTCAGGCACTATCAATTTGACAAAGAACAATAGCAACTTTCTTAGAGTAAGGTTTGCAGGCGTTAAAAATCAGGTAGTCCCAAATTCTGTCCAGAGAAAGGCCAGTCATGATTGAAAATATCAGATAAGGGTTGGAGCCAGGAAAAAAAAAAAAAACAGGACATTTTCCCATACCATAAGTCATGAGGACTAACTGCAAAGAGAATAGCAGGATATCGGTCTACCATAAGTCATAGGGATTGACCAGGGCGAGACACTAACTGACCTGTTTTCAGGTTCAATGGAGAATTTACAACCTAACTATGGACATGTCAGCAAATACTTTTTCCCCTGCCTATACTTGTTCCCACCAAATACAAGCTATAGAATCCTACTGCAGGCTTCAGGCAAGGGTGACTCTGGCAGCCTCTGCGGAGACTGTCAGACCTCACACTGGAGCGCAACCCACTCTCCCCAATAAGTACCCTCAGCTGGTTAAATACGTTTCTGCCTTTGCCTTTGATTCTTCTATTCTTCCACCTTTCATCTGGTGCCAACCCAGGACGGAGCTCTGGATTTGAGATGATCCTCAGTCCTGGGCCCTGGGTCTCAGACCAGGAATTTGGTCCCTGACTGGGTCTGGGTACACCCTGACCTAACTAACTGTTTAGGCTAACGGAAGTGCTTGAGACTCACCAGTTTACCGAAATGCTGGTTTTCTGAGTCTCAACCAAGACAAGGCAGGGGACACCATGGGTAATCAGGCCCCCAAAACTGGTAGGTCCACACCATTTGGCTTCCTACTGGGGGGGAGGTTAAAAGCTTTCCAGTTGGTTCAAAACAATAGCTAATCCACTACTATATTTCGAGCTGGCTCTGCAAAGGCCTGGAAAATAGTTCAATTATCCAACCTTATCTGCAGTGAAAGCAGACTGTGAGCAACCGCTAGATGAATGGAGCTCCCCTACATTCAGAACTTCTTCTTGTACTCCCAGTTCCTGCCTCAAGTCTTGTCACACTTTCCAAGTACTCCTGGCTAGGGAGATTCCGAGCTCTAAAGGTCCAGAGAAATTCAAGCTAATCCATCAACAATCTGACTCTTTCCCTTCCATATCCTATAGGGTCTCTCCCTGCCCCTTTCCCAACCAGCCTTCTCGGGCCTTGCCTTCCCCTGTTCCACACTCACCGGCCTGCTTTCCACCCTACCCTAATTCAGAACCCCTTCCAGCTTCAGAAACTTGTACTGTCTAAAAAGGGCTTCTAACTAGAGCCCATAGCTACACAAAGAAAAGAGTTTTGTGAGATAATTCAGAGCTTTATTTTACAGGTGTTAGCCAATTTCAGTGTGAAATTGGGATGGTTTACCAATAGCAAATACGAAAACTATCACAATTAAATCAAAGGTTTTAACTCTGGATGATTTAATCCCTCCCTCGGACACTGTTCATTGGGTCTAGGCATATATAAAATCCTGATTCCCCCTTCCGTGAGACCTAAGGAAGTCTGCTGGGACCTTATGCCCAGGCTTTCACGCACAACACCATCATGGATTCTTTGAAAAAGTTTGATTTAACAACAAAAAAGAAAAAGGTATTCTACCTGTCTCCAGGAACAAAATCTGAATATTAAGATTCTGAAAATAATGTATATGCCTTTGTGCTTAAGTCACCTACACTGCCACCTCAGTAGCCACTGAGGCTTTTACCAATTCTCTCATCACCTGCATCACTGTCCCTACATTTGAAAAGAGCCAACTGCTTCCCTCCTCAGGAAGGAGAGAGCTGGGAATGGTGAACATCACCATCTTAAACTAATTGCATCTTTGAAATTGGGAAATTGGTTAAGGATTGGAATTCCTAAATGCTTTGTAAATGGAGTTTGGGAACATCAGGGAAGCTGAAAATGGTAACGTCTCACTGTTTTCAGTAACTTGATTTAGTTTGATGCCCTGGTACCAGAAGAGATCTATATCTGTTCTCATAAGAAACAAGAGCAGTGTGTGAGGGTCAGGAAACACTGGAAAGTCTCAATCTACTGACAGGGCTCATTTTGCCTTGAAGATGTCCTCTTTTTTCTTGACCAACCTCAGTTGCCTTCCTTCCATCCTTGGGGTGGGGATGGGAGCAGAGGAACATCAAATCAATCGAGCAGATGTGCATGTGTAAATTTGTAGTGGCCACTCCTTTTTTGTTGTTAATTCATCTGTCTGTGGAATGCTGAAAGTATTAGTCAGGTAAAAATGAGAAGTAGAAGTCTTTAGACTTGTGAAAATTGCATTAGTACAAGATAATGTGTCTGCCTTGCTTCATTTGTCGGTTTGTTATTATTGTTATTTATTCATCACCTGTCTCTTCTCCCCTTCCAACAGTGGGAGCTGACTGGAGACCAACTGAAGGGAAGATAGATGTTTATGAGACCCATACAAGGAGTTCTGGCTGATAGAAATATCTATTAAGATATCACGCATTGGGGCCAGAGAGATAGCATGGAGGTAAGGTGTTTGCCTTGTATGCAGAAGGACTATGATTCGAATCCCAGCATCCCATATGGTCCCCACCAAGTCTGCCAGTAGTGATTTCTGAGCATAGAGCCAGGAGTAGCCCCTGAGCGCTGCCAGGTGTGACCCCCCCCCAAAAAAAAAAGATATCACACATTGAGAAACTTTGGAAACACAGACCTGAGGAGTTAAAATCCTCAGAAGAGGCTAAGGAGATTTTGAGAAAAAGAATGCCCAAGGTCTCTTTTATTTTAGTATCTCTCCCCAACCACCCCAGGAATTCCTCAGTCTAGCAGTGGTCCTCAAACTATGGCCCGTGGGCCACATATTGTATTTGTATCTGTTTTGTTTCTTCATTGCAAAATAAGATATATGCAGTGTGCATAAGAATTCATTCATAAGTTTTGTTTTTACTATAGTCAGACCCTCCAATGGTCTGAGAGACAGTGAACTGGCCCCCTGTTTAAAAAGTTTGAGGACCCCTGGTCTAGAGCATTGATAACAAACTATTAGAAGAAATTTGGCCCGTTTTAAAGCTAATTGAGCTACAAAGAGAAGCTTTACTTTTAGCAGTTTCTACTGGAGTGTGTAACATAGAATATCTTTTGAGTTCAAAAAATTGTCGTAAATAAAAACAGATTCAAAGAATAATGGTTTGGTTTGAAATATAGGTTTCTAGAATTATAAAGTAGGATAAAAATATTCTATTAGTGATTCAAGATTCACATTTGCTCCATTTATCTGAGCAAGAAAACTAATCTTTCAAGAGAGTTTTTGACAAAAGTTATTTGCATGAATTATTTTCAAGTCATTTTAATTTGGTTGAAAGGCAAAAAACTATGAAGGGGGAAAAACATGCCAAAGATTGCCTGTTAGTGTTTCCTCATTATAGGTTGCTGCTACTCGTAAGAAGTACAAAAATTAGACCTCAATTCCTCTATACTGGCCTTTCAGGGTGTTTAGAAAGATGCTGGCAGTTTCAGAAATTCCAAGTAAGGTTAGGAACTTCTGGAAGCTCCTATTTCTTCTTCAACCCAAGGAATTTATTGTCTTATGCTAAAGAGTAAACTGTTGATAAATGACTGACTTTTTAATTTCTGTTCTAAGGTTTCATAAGAACCATTTGTTTCACCATAACACCAACTCAAGTACTACTTCCGTTTGTGTTCCCCAAATCACAACTCTGTCAAATAAACATCCAGTTGTTATATATATGCTGTTGCAGCACTAAAGCTATGAAAAACAGGAGATTATTTAACACTGGAGCTGCAAAGTCATTATTGTATCTGGATAAGATGGTAATTTGATTGACAACAGCAATAATTCAAAAGATAAATCCTAAATTTTGTAGGCTTGTTGTACAGCAAAAATTAATAAATTCAACTCAAATGGCTTAGTTTTATCACTTTGCCATTATTTAGCATACTATTTCTGACTCATTTGAGATTATTTGTTTTGCTAAAAGTCATTGCTAAAATAGATACATGTTGGATTTAGACAAGAGTTATGTTAAGCATTTTCTTGGAGATCTAAATTTACTATGAGTAAAGAAGGATGAAAAAAAAGAAAACAGAAAAAGACAAAAATAGAAGCAGAGGAGAAATTGAAAGTGATTTGGCTTAAAGAGTTGTGGGAGCTGGTATCTTGAAACCCTGGGAAGAGTTGTTATTATAGCCTAGATCCAATAGAAGTGCCTGTCTTGAGAAGTAAAGAGGAAATTTTTTGTAACATTCTTGTCAATTGATATGAAATGCAAAGAAACCCTTTAAGGCCTTCACAAAACCATTTACTTTTAATTTAGCTATATGCTAAGTTTCTCCTCATCTGGGGAGGTTGTTCTTTTCCTTTTTCCTCTACTTTCCAATCAACTTTTCTACCTTCTTAATTATGAATCTAAGCAACATGATTACTCAATATTTTCATTAAATTTTGAATGAAATATTGAGGAACTTGGCAATAATGGACAAACACAGATACCCACCATCACGTCTGCATCAAAAGAAATTCTTTGGCATTCTCTCTAACTCTGTAACCCCAGGAAGCACCTGAAGTTTATTAGGACTAATAAAATTCTGTGGTGAACCCCTGCATGGAATGGACACTCATTTCCTGCCAGCTCCATGAGGCAACCTACAAGCTGCATCTGGAAACCACTTGCTGTGCATGGCGTAGGAGATGATCCCTGAAACACAGTTTTCAGGAGAGCATAGGATTCATATTATAGCAGGAAAGAAAATTCAAACCTAGACCTACCCAGGGTTTTTGAATCTATCTACTTGCTCTTATAGAAAAGAGTTTCAGAAATAGACAAATAGTGAAGTATTACAAATTTATTGGGAAATAAAGGGAAGTAAGGAGAAGTAAGATACATGCTCAAAAGAGAACACAGGTTCTCTCCAGAACATATGCCCAGCAACATGCTTGGCAACAAATACTCTTTTTTTCTAAGGTAGTTCATATACACTTTTCTTAAACTGTTCTTTCCTTTTCTCTGCAGTCTGTTGCTAGGGTGGGTGCCAAAGGGAGGAGCTAGGAGCAGTTGGTTTTTAAATTAAACAACTTCTTTAGGTAGATCACCTTGCCTTTGCCACTAGAGCCTTTCATTGCATTTACACAGGAATCTTGCAGCATAGTGGCTGTCCATGCTTCTGTGATGGGTCCTTTGTGTCAGAGGTATCCATGCCTTCAGGCTTATTTAGATTTCAGATACTGTTCTCCCCAACATGTGTTACTCCTCAACTTTCTTCCTGCAACACGATGTGTTTAATTTTCTCTTTCTAGGAGTAATTCATTTTTTTATATTAAGGCTTCATCTGATTGAAAGATAGTGTGCTTTACTCAAAATTTGCTGATTTAAATACTAACTCCTCTGAAAAAAAAAATACTTCACAGAAATATCTATAATAATGTTTGACCAAACACATTGATACTGTCACCCAATAATATTGACAGATTAAATACTGCCAACGAGGTTCCTAGAATAGAAAAGTCAGAGATAGAGATATATTTGACCAAATGAGGTCTTTATTGGGGGTTGAGGGGTTAGTATGTGCTCCAGGGCAGGTCTGACAGTTTCTGCAGAGACTGCCAGAGTTGAGCATGCCCTCAGTCTATAGTAGGATTTTATAGCTTGCATTTGGTAAGAAAAAGTATAGGCAGGGGAAACGGTAAATACTTATGAATCCTTAGTTAGGTAAATTCTCCATTGACCCTCCAAAGAGATCAGTTGGGGTCTCACCATGGTCAGACCCTATGGCTTATAGTATGGGCCAATATCCTGCTATTTTCTTGCAGTTAGTCTTCATGACTTATGGTATATTCTGTCTTTTCATTCCCGGCTCCAACCTTCTTTTCCTGGTGGAGTTGGGAACGGACTTATTTTTAATCCTTGCAAGCCGTACATTCCAACTGTTGGGCCCTGAATTCTGAACAAGGAGGGATGCTATTTTGTAAAAACCACATGGCAGGCTTCTTCTTAGGCTTCTTAGGTTCTGAGCAGGGAGAAACAAAATTTTGTAAGGACCACATGGTGTGAGCCACATGTTAGGGCTTCACAAGCCCATTTCCATAGACCCCGCCCCAATCTACCTGGCCATACCAGGTAGCCTATTAGGGAAGGACAAGGGATCAGTAGGAAGGTACCCCTAGAAAGAGCTAATCATTTTAAGGATCATCATAAAGCTGGAACCTCCCTTTCCTATGTAATCTTCATTGTGACCTTGGTCGGGGCTCATCTCCTTCGGGGGATGGCCCTGGCTGGCCAGGCTAGAGAATCTTGTTGGCAGATGGATTAAAGTGTTAAACTTTATTCCGGTTGTATGGTCTTGTCCTTCTACTCTGGAACCCTACACAACGAATTTGATTATGTCAAAAAGGGCTCTGACTTTCTCAAGATACTTCCTACAGAAAGGGGGAATCATCTAGGGCTCAGTACAGTCAAGGTGTTTTCAGAAGATGCCTGCCTCTGTTGTCTGCATCTGTGATTCCAGGTTCATCACCACCTATAGTGTAAAGGCCTGGAGGAAACAAACCTGACAAGTTATGAGGCCAGGCAGGTCTTGTCAATTATACAAGCCAAGGTTCTTCAATGGACTAAAAAGGGCAGGACCCAAGTGAGCCAAAACCAAGTATTTTATAATGAAAGCCTCTCCTGAGAGGCCAATTTCCAAAACTGGAGGGCCTTCGTAGGTTGTGTAAAGCTCCACTTGCTGTAGTCCAACCCTGGGAGAACTGGTCTGAAGTAGGGTCATCACAAGAATTAATAAAGCAAGTTTGTAACAGAAATAAAAGACATAGGGGTCAAGGGGTTTCCAGACTTGTGATCTGAGAGTGCCAACTGTTCTTGCCTACAATCTTTATTGTAGAGGATCAATCCACATGGGGCAGATGTAACAGACAAAAAAGTTCCTATCTCATACTAATCTGGCCTAAGTGGGTCTTTTGCCTTTCAAAAGGGGTGGGTTAAGGGAAAAAGAAACTCCCAAAACTCTGTTGGGTATGAGTTCTGTGTGTATGGCAACAGGTTGAAAATTGATGTGGATTTATCTAGACTTAATCACAAAAAAAGCAATTTTTGTTCCAATTATAGTGATGGGCTGAAATGACCCTTTCTAGGGAATGAAAATAATATTAGAGGTAGAAAGCTAAGTGTGTTCTAAATATATTGGGTTTTGTTAGAAAAGGCACTATACTGAAATACAGCCATTCACACAAGGGAAAAGATTATCTTCTGGTTTTAGAAAATAATCATTCAGCAGGGCCTAGGTTATCCAGGTTGTCAGGTTTCACCTAGGAAATCCTTGTGACATCTCATACAGATGATTATTTTATTTTAGGGATTTGGGGGACTGAATTTTTACTTTGTGTTCTAATTTGAGGCTTTATTTTTATTTCTATAGGCCCCCAAAATGGTTTTTACACCAAAAGCATGTCCCTAAAATGAAGAATGGTTTTCTCTCCATTTTTAAAATTAATTAGCAAACTGACTTTAATAAATGTGTGGGTTTTTTTTTCCAGAAACACAGCAAGACTGGAGAACTTTCTATTTGGGGTACCCCAATATTTACTGAGAGTTCCTTGGAATTGGCTAAGGACAGATCAGGGGAAAGTAGAAAGTAGAAAGCATTAATACTTTTTGTCAGGGTTACCCAAGCTTGACCAGTGTGAAGATGCAAAGATTATATCAGCATGATGAGCTGGAGGTGCCTTTCATCTTATGTAGCAGTGACCTGGTAGGAAGGAGTCCATCCCATCTCTCTCCAGAGTTGGGCTAGATTCTGGTCTATAGTACTTTTCTTGATGTTGAGAGCAAGATCCAGGCCATGGCCATTCATTACAGATCTGGGCATTCCTAGACTATTTCTGGTTTCCTGAGGTCAGTCTGCCTCTAGGTTTTGCTGAGATTAGTAGAGTACTTGTAATAGTACCCATCATTATTGAACCTGCTTTTGCCCTATTAACTCTGTCTTCCTAGAAAATGGCTTTTTGGTCCCATAGCTCGAGGCTTCCTGTCTGTTTGAGGAGTAAACAATACAGAGAGAAAAAAATCTCTTAAATGAATTTATACAAAGTAGCATAGTGTCATTGAAGCAACAAAAACATATTGAATATATCAAAATGAGAAAAAAGCAAATGTTTCTCGCTTTTTCAGAAAGTACAGTTTAACATTAATTAATATATAATCTTAAAAAATTCCATTTGGAAAACCATGATTTCCTGTTATTTCTAAATGTTCAATTTTCTAAGAGTACTGTAATATGAGTCTGGAGCATTTAAGATCTTTTGTCATAGACTTCTCCAAATAAAACATTAGAACATTTCTGCAGATGTACTTTAAATATCTCTAATAACAATCCAGTTTGACCATAGAGTTTATTTCTTTAGAACACAACCCTCAAACATTCTACACATTTCTTTATATTCATTCTGTCTTTTTTTCATTCCAATATACAATCAACTGGTTTCACTTTAACAGAATTCTTTTCTTTTCCAATAATCATCTCTCATCCATTTTCTTTCTTGTTTAAAAGATACATCTACAAGGTATTGCCACGCCTTACAGGTTTAACCTTTTATCTTACTGAGCTTGATCTTAATCACTCAAGAAATTTGCAAGACAAATTTGCTAAGTTGCTAAGACAAATTTGTCAAATTGCAGACATTCTTTAAAACCTTTTAAGACCTCTTTAAATATAACATTAGATCAGTTCTATAGATTTACAATGGCTTTTGAATAGGCATAATCATTACATTTGACTAGAAAGGTTAGCTTCATGTTTTAAATGAACTATAACCTACTTAACATTAAGAATCTTATCGTGGGCCCAGAGAGATAGCGCAGTGGCATTTGCCTTGCAAGCAGCCGATCCAGGACCAAAGGTGGTTGGTTCGAATCCCAGTGTCCCATATGGTCTCCCGTGCCTGCCAGGAGCTATTTCTGAGCAGACAACCAAGAGTAACCCCTGAGCACCGCCGGGTGTGACCCAAAAACCAAAAAAAAAAAAAAAAAAAAAAAAAGAATCTTATCATTTGAAGTCTGATTTTTTTGTTTTGTTTTGTTGGGAACCATATGGGACGCCGGGGGATCGAACCGTGGTCTGTCCTAGGCTAGCGCTCACAAGGCAGACACCTTACCTCTAGCGCCACCACACCAGCCCCTGAACTCTGATTTTTAAAACATAGATGTTAAGATGTTTAAAATACTAAGATGACCACAAACCACTGAGAATTTTACATGTTTTTCTAAACATGTAAAATTAAGAAATGCTTTCTTAAGACCATCATTAAATTTAATACCTGGTGAAAAAATTGACATGAAATAAAGTCACCTTGATAATAGCATGCATTCTGATGAACTAGGCAGACTAACAACTAGTCTGAAAGAAAAAACTTATTACAATAATTAGAAACCTTTTCTTGCAATTCTTTATTCTTAGAAACCACTAAAATTAAAGAATGTTCCTCTCTACTTAAAAATTAAAGTAGCCCATTTTTCCCCTCATGAGGCAATCTAGCATAAAAAGGAAGTGAGACAAAAGAGGGCAGCTAAGGAGGTAGTAACCAAGCTAATCACCCCTCCCCAAAAGAGTTTAGCCTTTCATGATCATGTGTTATTATGAAAAGCAGGAGAAGGTTTATTAAGAAATTTTGTGAGGAATGGGAGTACTTTTTAAAAAGCCACATGTTTTAGTTCTTACAAACCTCTATTTGTGGTTGCCATCTTCAATTCTGCAAATATTTAGAGCCGTGAAACCCATGTTTTGAAAAAAATAATGTGCAAGACCACATCCAAACAGCTCACTGGTTTCCTATTTTAGTCAAAAATAAAAAAGATGGGGCAAGTCAATCCATTTATGCAAATTAATATCAATCAATGTAGTTCTGATTGGTGGAAAGTTTATCAGTGCTAACTGTTCTATGTCAACTCCAGGCTTTTCTTAGCTTGTCCTAGCACCCATCAGCTGTCTACCCCATTTCAGCATGTTTGAACTTCCTAGTTTTGCTTATAAAATGCTTTGGGTCTCACCCTTAAGACTTACACCTCTGATTTTTTTTTTCAGAGAGAAAGATTCTATGGTTATTTTTCCCTTTTATATATATATTTTTTAACCACTGTCAAGTCTTTGAGTTTTTTTAGGTACTTTGAGTTTCCTAGGTTGTCAACCATTTAGTTTGGTTGGATGTTCTTTCTCTAAGATAATTTACTTCAATGTCTGGTGGTTGATACTAGTTACCCATTAATGCCAGTTGAAACTTCTGAGGTGACACTCATTCCTCAGCGTATACTGTACAAATATTTAAATTATAATATATTTGCTTAGTCACATTTACCAACACAAGCCACACTACTAAAAGGTGGCTGAAAGGTGGTAAAATAGGAGTCAGAGGCAGAGATAGATTTGGCCAACTGGGGTGTTTATTAGAAGGTACTCCTGGGCAAGATTTGACAGTCTCCACAAAGGCTGCCAAAGTCAAAGCCGCCTTCCACTTACAGTAGAATTATCTAGCTTACATCTGGCAGGAAAGAGCACAAGAAGAGATATGTGCTACTTCGTCCTTAACTTAAAAAGTTTTTACCTCCCTGAAAAGCAGGTCTGCTGGTTTTTTATAGCAGTCCCTATTACTTATGATAGGGACCAGCATTCTGTTATTCCCCTGCAGTCAGTCCTTATGTTTTATTGTATGAGCTGACATCACATGTCTTGATATCTAACCAGTCCTTACTCTGGTAGGGGTAAGGATTGCCTGATTTTTTTTCCTTAGCAAGCCTTAGAATTGCCATATGTATGATTGGTATTAAAAAAAAAATTGACGTCTACCTCTTGAGGAACAGAGCACCAAGGTCACATTGTAAAAAGATTTTTAATTTTGAAAAGGTTACACAGCTTTATGCATTTTTCATAGTTTTATAAAAATATGCCCCACATGCCATATTTCTAGTCCCAGGAAAGCAAGTCTGAAGCAGGGTTGCTGTGCAAATTAATAAACCAAGACAGTCATGAAAGTAAAAATCATGGAGTTGGTGGTCTCTCACCTCATGGTCTTTGGCCCACCAACTGAAACTTCTCTTTATTTACCAGTTTAGATTCAGCTGGGAGGGGGACGTCCAAGTGAGAGACAAAAGTACCTATATTAAGCCCTTATGAGGACAGACCTAAGGACCCAAGATTATCACGATGGTGACTACCCTGGCCTTGTGGTTAATCTTGGCTTTATTCAGCTGGAGTGAGAATGGAGAGTCCAAAAAGGTTTGACCACGTGGTGCCTGACCTAAACATGGTGGAGACCCCTACGCGTGGGAGAGCAGGCAGTGAAGGGGGGAGCTGAAAGCTTGGAGTACCCCCCAGAGTCCTAGGACCCCAACCTTTCTTCTACATAAAGACCAAGGACCTCGACTTCCCAATCTGCAGAAACTTATAGAGAACACTGATTGGAAAAAAAGCCAGAGAAAAAGCTTTATTGGTTGCGGACTTGTAGCAGGAAGAGGACCAACAGCCTACAACCAAGATTCAGGCCCAGATGACCTCAGTGGCCTGAACTCTCAAACAAGAAGCAGCTCTGGTGAAGAGCTATGCTCCCTGCAGACAGACACAGTCTGGAGAAGTTTTAAGGAGATGAAAAACATAAGCCCAGTGAAGGCCAACGAAAAAGCTTATATTTAAAGCCTACTGCATCTAAACTGTGTTTCAGGTTAATCTCTTAACCCTATTTGCATCAGTCATTGTCTTGCTGGTTAATGTTTCCCAATTGCTATGATGTTTTCTTGTGTATCTTACGTAGCAGCCAGTTTTCTGCAGAAATGTTCTTGTAATTTTGTTTAGAGAAGTTTATGGAAAGGAACTAGGATGTTCTAGATTTATAATAGTGCTTGGTGTAATAGTGGTAAGAATTTTCAAACTACAAGTGTATCTGCAGAAAAGCTTTAATGTTTATGCTCAGAGAAGTCTAGGTAAAAATGTTGTCATCTGTGTAAGATATGGAAAAGGCTGATATTTTAAAAGGAATTGTGTACACTTTAAACTTTGTTGCTTTGGGTTATACTAGAGTTCCCACCTTTGGCCAATTTGTAACCATTTCTTTTTTTTTTTTTGCTTTTAAGACAAAAGGTAAAAATGATGTTACCCCTCCCCAAATTCCATATGCTGATACCTGGATGGTCAGTCCTACCCACAGCTGGAAGGTCTGTGGCTGGTAATTAAGTTGCTGCCTGGGGGTAGGAGAAGAGGAAACAGATACAAGAAGGTTGGATGGAGGGCAACTGAAGGAGGCTGCTTAAAAAAAGCTTAGCTTGGGGCCGGGCGGTGGCGCTGGAGGTAAGGTGCCTGCGCTAGCCTAGGACGGACCACGGTTTGATCCCCCGGCGTCCCATATGGTCCCCCAAGAAGCCAGGAGCAACTTCTGAGCGCATAGCCAGGAGTAACCCCTGAGCATCACAGGGTGTGGCCCAAAAACCAAAAAAAAAAAAAAAAAAAAAAAAAAGCTTAGCTTAGAAGCCATGTGGAGAAATGCATGAAACTTCAACTGACTGCCTATGGTTCATTTTCTGCCATTACCCTGCAACCTTCAGACCTGCTGGCAAAGGGATTACAGGTGTTGGACTGAGCCGAAAAAAGATCTCATTCTCCCCACACTAGGACTCAATATTTTATAATTTTCAACAATCAAAGATATAGGTGAAAAGGAAAGAGAAAGTTGAGGAGCACTTTCTTTGGATAAAAGCAGGTGTTCCAACAATTCACCTGTGTCTTCAAAAAATTGAGAAGGGCTGCATAAGTCTAGTTCTATTATTCTTTGCAAAAAGGTGGTAACCCAGAAAGGAGCTAGAAAGAAAGGTTGTTTATTTGCATAGACACAGTAAAAGTTGAGGAAATAAAAAGAAAATAAACCTTTAGTAGCAAGTAAGTTGGTGAGAAGATTTTCTAATTCCTAGGAATCACTGCTGGTGAGGGTAGACTTGGCTATAAAAGCATCATGGATTAGATTGTGCATACATCATTTTCAAAACAATCAGCCTTTTCCATATTCTTGTCTTATACGTATCATAATTTTTATAGACTTCTCTAAACATAAATATTTGAACCTTTCTGCTTGCTTTCTTACTTAATTTGAAAACAAATTCCTAAACATTCTTACACTGAGTGCTGTAATGAGTTTAGAGCATCCAAGATACTTTTCCATAAGCTTCTCTAAACAAAATCATAAGAATATTTCTGCAGATATATATAGCTTGAAAATAAGTTTGCTAAAACACTCTTATAATGAGCACTGTAAGAAGGGCCTATAGTAGTCAACTTCCTTTTCCATAGACTTCTGTGGACAAAAACATTAGAACATTTTTTTCAGACATACTTATTTTGAGAATAAGTTGCTAAATTATAAATAATCAAGCATCCTAGAAATTGGGAAACATTCACTAGGATAGCCAAGAACCATGAAAAAAATCTAACAACATTAGTCATTTCCCCCAGAACTGCAAACTAATATTAAAACATTAGAGTTGGATACATAATTATTTGTTTGCAGTGAGGCATAGAACAAAAGAATAGCTATTGAGATCTATACAGTTAGAACACACAGTTTAATGAGAAATATAGTGATTGATGCAAATAGGATTAAGAGAGTAACATATAAGAAAGTTAATTTTTTGGAGGTGATCTATAACCACATCCCCCTTTTTCTCCGGTGTAACCTTACCTGCTAATAGACTTCCCATTTCTGGGAGGGGTCTTTGGGAGAGAACAAAAGGCCTTTGACTGAAAGGGTAAAGGGGATTTGGCAGGATGGAGAATGGAGAAGGTAGCAAGAGGAGAGATGGCTGAAGGAAGCTAAGACGCAGGGCAAGCTAAGGATGGCATGTGCTTAAATAGGTTTATAATATAGGCCACACATGATGGCCAGGGCAAATAAAAGTTTATCTCTCTGGAAACCTGACTGCATGAGTGTTTCTTCTCGCAGCTACCCTGAACTTGCTGAACCGCCAAGAGAAAGGTCCCTCCATTCAACCCATCAACATCCAGCACCATCTTTAATTATTTAATTCTACAGTGATCCAGGTGCAAGAGTTTCTGACAACAGCTTCTCCTCAGCTGGGTTGGTTTTTTCATTTCTACCTTCTGTGATAGGCTACTGAGGTAGCCTGGGATGGAAAGACCTTTGGTACCTGGGGCAGAATCTGGATGGGGGACCTGTTTATCTCTCTGCTGCCCACCCCCACCCCCACCCCGCGCTGTCTCTTTGGCTTCTACACCATCAGTGACCTCTATCAACTGCTACAGGTGGGGAGTGGGGTTCTCAAACAAAGTCCATTCCAAAGAAAAAAGGCAGTATGCGTAGGTATCTGAGTCTTTAGAATTCTCCTTTTTTCCAGTTGCTTCTTCTGTTCCATCTGAGGGTGCCTCTGCTGGTGGGGCAGCTTAGCAAGGCAAGGGGATGAATTGGCAGAACTTATGTCAACTGGGAGCATAGTGGCTACCTTTCACTGGCACCCTGTCAGGTCCAGATACATTAGCAATTTCTGTACCTCTTTCTCCTTTCATGACACCAAACTCCACAGTCTACCCATCTCCAATGCTACACACTGGGATTGTTTCTCTTACATGTCCAGTGAACAAAGACATCTTCTTTGGTGTAATTTCTGTTGATAATCCATAACTATTCTGGACATTGAACCATTTGACAGTGCCTAGGACTTGGATTGCCAGCAAAGGCTTATCCACCTGAACTCAGGTTTGGGATGCAGGGCTATCTCTGATTGAACTGTTTTCAGACTGTGAGTCTGCAGAGATAGTATCCATCATTCTTGGGAGATAAGACTTTCTTTGGTTTGATGCCAATAGTGAATAATATAATAATTAAATATTATATAAGGATCTAACAATAACATAATTAATAATAATTGACCATGGAAAGGCCTTAGATTGAGAACTTGTTACTCCTGGGAGGCACTCCTCTCATCTTGGGGCATATGCCTGGGTAGGTTCTCTAGGGAACTTAGTACTTACAGTCCAGAGCAAGAAATGAAGGTAGATGGACCAGAGCAACATTCAGAAGGGGGGCCATGTATACTGATGTTTCAGTGAAGGGCAAGGCACATTCAGCTCAGCTTGAGGGGTGCATCATGGTGATAATACACCAGAGAGAGGGTCATGTCACTGACCATAGTTGAAGTCTTCTTTCTCAAGGGCCAGTTTGGGGTGCCAGGTGTGAAAAATGTCCAAATGCTGTATTTCCAACTGTGGCTGAGCAGGTCTGAAGTAGAGTAGTTGCACAAATTAATAAAACAAGATAGTCATGAGGGAGAAAATTATGAAGTTGTGTAGTTTCTTGCCTCCTGATTGGTCTCTGTCCTGCAAAACTGAAACTCTATCAACTGGGAAGGAGAGGGTCAAGTGAGAGACAAAAGTATCTATCAAACTAATCTAGTCCAGGTAAACTTTTACATGTCAAAAGAGATAGATGAAAAGGAAAGAGGAAGCTGAGAAACACCATTTTTCTGAGTAAAAGCAGGATGTTCCAACAATATAGGTTTCAGTTGTGTATGAGAAAACAACATGTGTAGATGTTACTACATTGTGTTCATCACTAGAGTTCTAGCTCCTCTTTTGCCATAAAATTTATCCAATTGCCTGATTTAAGTTCACTTTTTTATTCATGCTATTCTTAGTGATATAATTTAATATTTTTATATGCAAGAATTATTTTATTGTTTGCATATACAACATAACTTTATTTTCCAAATATTTAGCCATTGTGAATAATGATGCATTGAACATAGGAGACAGGGATGAGAAGAAATTGTAGTCATATGCTCACCTAAACCATCAGGTGGTGCCACTGTAATGTATTAAAAAAGGGAAAGCTGTCAGCTATTGCGAAGTAATTATTTAAAAAATGTTCTGGGCCTGGAGAGATAGCACAGCGGAGTTTGCCTTGCAAGCAGCCGATCCAGGACCAAAGGTGGTTGGTTCGAATCCCGGTGTCCCATATGGTCCCCCATGCCTGCCAGGAGCTATTTCTGAGCAGACAGCCAGGAGTAACCCCTAAGCACTGCTGGGTGTGGCCCAAAAACCAAAAAAAAAAAATGTTCTAAAGTAAGTGATAGGAATGGAAGTTACAATGACCAGTAAAGCCAAATATTAATGATCCTTTTTAACTTAGGTTTAAAAACTATATGATAATGTAAATATAAATGGCAAATACCAGAAATAAGGAATATGAAAACTTCCCATATGAAAAAAGGACTCCATATGGGAAGCAGGTGACTTAGAATTTAGAAAGATATCACTTATCATGGTGATCATCAAGCTGTTTGACATACCTCCAAGGTCTCTGTGGGTCACCATGGTGGCAATAAAGACATGTCAGGGCAGGAAGTTTGCTTTCATTCTGTTTTACATATTGGACTTCACTTCATAACAAATAAATTCAATTTATTAAAAAATATCATTACCTCAATAAAAAGGAAGTAGTTTAATATTGTGAGATTCAAAAGAAAATGGAAAGAGATATTTACTCAGATGTGGACTGAATCAAGCAATGGAGGAATAATAAGTGGGAAACAAAGTTATTTATGGAATATAAGAGTAGCAGTCAATTACTCAGGGTGATGGCAGGGAGTCAGGTTGGGAACAACTTTGACAAGGAAGCCTCCAAGGCTTCTTGAGGAACGAGACAAAGATGAAAGACATTAGGGAAATGTAAGGCACTTTTTGTTTTCTTAGTTTTTGGACCATACTTGGGGAAGTTCAGGAGCCACTTCCACTCTGAATTCAGAAAAGTTCCCCTGTGATATTGGGGGAGATCATATGCAGTGCTAGTTTCACACTCTGAGTATCTCAGGCAAAGCATGCCCTCAGCTATTTGTGCAACCCTAATTATTTGTAGAAGTAATATTTACCTTTCTCTAAAATCTCACCCTCCAGGAAAATACAGAAATACCTGACAATAAGGATAGTCTGAGGTGAGGGCAGAGTCAGTTAGAAGACTGTATGTGAAAGGTAATAAAGTAATGGCATGTGGAAGCCAAGACAAGTTAGAGTAACCCAAGAACCCATTGCAGCAGGATGTTAGTGGTTGAAGAATAAGGTGCTTGTACATTGTAGGTTGAATGATAATTAGTCTGCTGTTAGTATAAATTAAGTAGGTTTTATAGTAACCTGTTTTTGGATAAAATGTAAAATAATATATATTAAATTGGAATTAGAGATAATGTCTGTGGGAGTTTGTTAGTGACTTAAATAAGTGGAGGAGAGAGGCAGAGAGCCGACAGAAGGAAATCAGCTTCTTCCTCTCTATCAACCTCTTCCATCCAGGTATGGCTGTGGATATCTAAGATTGTGTGTAAGCCTTGCTCATTGTAGGAAAGGAAAGTCAGTCTTAGACCTTACCCAGACCTTCCAGGTTCATTTTATTCTTTCAGAAAAGCATTCAGAAGAGAGCAGTGAAGTAAAAACAGAAAGTTTTGAGGAAAGGGAGGAAGAGGATAAGAAAAAGAGTAAAGTGCTCAAGAGAAATAGTGGGCATCACCTAACGCAGAGACACCCAGTACTATCCCAGAGAGTGAGAAAGTACACATCTCAAGAGAAGAGATGTGGGCAATAAATGCTCGGGCACTATGTACTAAGGCAGCACATACTTGCATCTCTTTATTCTAAGTTGGCTTTTATGGGGGGGGGCACATTAAGCTCTTTATGATTAGATTCACCAAATCTAATTCCTTTGCAGAAGATTTACCAAAATCTGTCATATTTTATATTTTTAGATGAGACAAGTAATCTTAAACATTTGTTTGTTGCCTGACAATAAAGTATCTTTCCTTTATGCTATGTTTTACATTCTGTCTTTGCTTTACATTCAGACAATTCGCTCATAAGAAAAATGGTTTTTTTGAATTGTTAACAACACAGAGGCTGGAGAGATAGTACAGGGTTTAACACTTGCCTTGCAGATAGCCCAAATGCCACTAAAAACCACAGGAGTAATCTGAAAACAGAGCCAGTAATATGCCTGGGGGATTGCCCGGGTATGACTTCCAAACTAACAAACAATAAATCACCTTAACTCTACTTTCTTGAATAAGACAGCCAGAAAGGTTTGCACTGGTTCAAATCAAATCTTGATGGGGTAGTGACAAGGATCTGGAAAAATATGTGAGATCTAAAATGTTTGCTGGAATTATTTTTGAAAAAGTATAGCTTGCTAAAATTTCTTGTGTAAACTCAGAAAGAACTGAGAAAGAATAAATGGGGAAAAAAGAAACTGACATAACACATTTAAAATGAAAATATACTTCAGGCAGATCAATTTTACTATAAGAACTGAGGATCTGGATTCCCTTAAAGATTACCTGTACTGGGGCCAGAATCTAGTATTGGGTAAGGTACTGGTTTTGAATGCACCCACTGAGGTTGGATCCCCATCAGCCATCTCATAAGGACCCCTGAGCACCACCAGGAGTGATTTATGAGTGCCTAGCCAGGAGAAAGCCCTGAGTAGTGCTGGGTTTGATCAAAATTGCCCTCCCCTCATAAAAGGACCAGATATCTGTACCTGCACATCCTAAGGAAGGTTGAATTCCCCTAGGAATATGTAAATGACAGGTAATACTTTCTGTTAATTAACTGGCAAGGACCTCTTCAAGAATACACAATAGGGCCCGGAGAGATAGCACAGCAGCGTTTGCCTTGCAAGCAGCCAATCCAGGACCAAAGTGGTTGGTTCGAATCCCGGTGTCCCATATGGTCCCCCGTGCCTGCCAGGAGCTATTTCTGAGCAGACAGCCAGGAGTAACCCCTGAGCAACGCCGGGTGTGGCCCAAAAACCAATATATATATATAAGAATACACAATAAAGCAAGGCTGAGTGTTTTCCTGGGGGCTGTTTCTCTTAAGTCAGAAAAAAGTCAGACTTCTGGAGATGTTAATTTCTTTCTTTCTTTTGGTTTTTGGGTCACACCTGGCAGCCCTCAGGGGTTACTCCTGGCTCTACACTCAGAAATCACTCCTGGCAAGTTCAGGGGACCATATGGGATGGGGAACCAACAATCTACTGCATGCAAGGCAAACGCCTTACCTCCATGCTATCTCTCTGGCCCCAGATGTTAATTTCTTGGCAAGAAAGAAATTTTACTTAGTTGCTTAACCTTACAAGAAAGCAGTAAATAAAATGCACAAGGCTGGATTGATAGTACAGTATTTAGGATATTTGCCTTATATTCTAGAGACCTGGGTTCAAATACCCCAAATATGGTCCTCCAAGTTCTTCCATGGATCATTCCAGAGGGCAGAGTTTGGAGCAGACTGAGCAACACAGGGTATTGCCCAGAAAAAAAAGGGGGTGGGGGGGGGAAGCACAGAAACCATTATGGCAACTGTGAGTTGAACGTCTTCTCTTGACTTTATTTTCCATCTCTGCTTATAGGTCATTTATTCATGATTGCATCATCTGTCAAAACAAGTTATTACAGAATTGAGGTATTTTCTTTAAAATATTGAAAGAGAAACTGAAGCAATAGTGGGTCAGAGCACTTGCTTGCAGCCAACCAGAATTTGAGCTCTTGCATTTCATATGGTCTTCTGAGCCTACCAGAAGTGATTCCTGACTATAGAACCAGAAAAAAAAAAAAAAAAAAAAAAAAAACACCACGAGGTGTGGCCCAAAAACTAAAAACAAATAAGGGAAGGAAGGTTACTAAGATCTCTTTATATACAGGAGAGAAGGCAGAACAGATATGTCTGAGCATACATTACTCATGCAGAGCCAGGAGTAAATCCCCTGAGCACTGCCAAGTGTGACCCAATACCAAAGCCAAATCTTGCCCTTCTTATATTCTTTGGAATATGACTAAAATAGTGATCTCAAAAGTGGTAAAAGCCTGGCATATATTTCTGTGTTTAGGCTTCACTGTCTCTATAGTGACATATCAAGACAGAAACAAAAAGTATGAGTTGTGTGTGTATTTAGGCCTCTCTGCTTACAGAAAATATAAGCATACAGAATGCTGTCTTCCCTGGGATTTACTGAGTTCAAAATGTTCTTTTCACAGAGGAAATGATTTGAGATCATTTGTGACCATCTTCTTTGATCTTAAGACATAAAACTTCATAAAACAAGAAGTTGGATGAAATTCAAACATAGAACTTTAGTAAGCAATGGATAGGCCTGCCTTTACCTGTCTCCGTTAAATGAATATAACATTTTATTTGTTTTTAAATGTTTAAATATTTAAGTTTCTTTTTATTTAAGATTTTAGTGGGTTTCTGTGGCTTCCGATAAAACTGCAATGCATTTATACAGAAAAATAGTATGTAAAATATAGATGAAGTACAATTATAGTTTTATTCTCATCCTTTACACTTTTCCCTGTGAACAAATATAAAGCTGTCTACAGTCCAATGGTTTTCTATTTCATTTTACAAAGTAGTATGCAAAGTATTTACCTAAAATACCTAGAAATTACAATGCAGAATTAGAATTCTACTTCTTTAGCATGTAACAAAACCACATTATAACTAGAAAGTTTTATTTTAATGCAATAATTAGTATAACCAAATATCTAAACCAACTGTTAAATATCTAGAAATTGTAAACTCCTAAAATATGGTAGACACCTCTAGAGCACAAAATTTTGCAAATCACCCTACATCATATCTTCTCTTGTATGAAATGTACTTGCCATAGGAAAAATATCAAGAAGTTTCAACTAATTATTCAAAACCATCATCTTAGTTACATTTATTTACACCATTTTGTCCAAGTTGTTTCTGGCTCAGGAAGTTACCAAGTGAATTTTGGGAATGCTAACAAAGTATCTTCCTTTTCTGACCGTGAATGTCTGAGTATTGCTGTATTGTTGTCTTAAGTCCACTATAGACTATGGTTCTAGGCCAGTCCAAGGGTCTTCAAAAATGGAAGTCTTAAAATAACTTTCCAACTAATTAAACATTATTTTTCCCTCTACCACGACCTGACTCAAATAGTGTAGATGTCCTTGGAGAACCCTAGGAGTGGGGTGGCTGTTGCCCAGGGGAGTAGCTGAATTGCTGCTGGAACTTCACCAGGGACCTGGCTTAGGAGCCTGAGTAGCCCCTGGGGACGGAGACCAGTAGAGGGCACTGGGGAAGCTGTGGTCCAGGCGAGGAGAGTGGTTACTCTTGTAGGGATGAGAGTAAGTCGGCTTTTATAAGGTTTTCCCAACTTGCTTTTTATGGTGCTTTCTACCTAGGTAAGAGTTCTGTTGTTATAGTGATTGCCTAGAGGTAGCTAATAGTCTTCCTTGATATTCCTTTCCTGGCCTATATCCCAAAACTTTTATTACATCCCAAGTATTCATGGCCACAGAGGGTACTTCCCTTCTAGCTGTCTGCCTGCCTTGAAGAGTTTGAAAAGGTTGCTTTCTGGCAGGTTAAAAGTTCCATATTTGGAGAGGTGGCGCTAGCCTAGGACGGACTACGGTTCGATCCCCCGGCATCCCATATGGTCCCCTAAGCCAAGAGCAATTTCTGAGCTCATAGCCAGGAGTAACCCCTGAACATCAACGGGTGTGCCCGCCTTAAAAAAGTTTCATATTTGAATGTGATTCTGTTGGAGGTACTAAGGAAGGGAGGGTGAGAATAAGATAGGGAGAGTAAAGCTCTCAAGAAGGAACATGGGCTTCTCCAAAGGTACAGAGAGTCCCTATACACAACTTAGAATTAAAGTAGGAAAGTACACATCTTAAGAGGGGAGATGTAGGCAACAGGTGCATGGGCTCAAGGAGTACATGTGTGTCCTTCTTTTGTCCCAAGTTGATGTATATAAGGTTTTTCCCAACTTGACCCACTTTTCTACATAGGTAAGAATCCAATGCTAGAGTGGTTGCTGAGGGGATGATTATTAGTCAATAATTTTGTTTCTTAACATTCCTCTACTGGTCTTTATACCTGCTGGAACTTCTCCCAGAGAAAGTCTAATATTTTCTGGCTATGTTCTGGGTCCATCATATCAGGCCTTGGTCACTAGAGAAACTATTAGACTAGTTTAAGGCTAGCTGGTTTTATTCCAAGAATTGATTGCCTTGGGGGCATTCCCTACCTGCATGCTTCAAAGACAAAAACAAAAACAAAACAAACAAACAAAAAACCCTACATCCTGTCCCCTTATCTTGCTTCATGACAAAATTCATGACTGGAAAGGCTTAGAGATCTTTTCTAGTACTTTGGGCTACATATTTTAAATGAATCAGGTGAAATATTCTCATTTGTATCAGGTAAATTATTCATAATTTCGTAATTACTAATTCATAGAAAATAAGCATCAAGACTCATCTGAAACTATTAAGTAAATAGCATGCTTATCTGGATCCCATCATTTCAGAAAAATAGCAATTCTGTCTTAGGATCTTTCCTCAATTAATGGAATGTCTGAGGAAATGAGCTCAGAACTCTAACGCACATAAAGAGGCCCCACTCCATTTTAATTGTTGGTAACATGTATCCTGAGTTTTTTTTCAAAGGTCAGTCTCTCATAACAGCTCTTAGTGGGCCAGAAACACATCCTTCTCAAGGCCATGCTCTCTGGGCACAGTGACATCACACCCCTTAATAGTCTGCACAAGACAAACACTTGCTGCCAACACTTCAGACTTTGATAGGCTTTAATGTGAGAAGTTACAGTTTAGTGGGTATTCGCATGGGAGCCAGTGTGCACTGATTGTGGGCAGCTGCACCTAGTGATAAGGAGTAATTTAGGAGTGTGGTGGGATGCCAGGTTCACAGCTGATTGCTTTCAATATGTGTCAATGAGGGATCAGAAGCAGCAGGACTAGTCAGTAGTCACTCCTATTACTCTGTCTATTATAGGGTGGCAGTACAGTAAGAGGAGAAGCCTAACTCGTGGTTTGATTCTGATCTGCTAATAGAGGAAGATAGAAATAGGCAATTTACGCTTTCAGAAAAAGAGCTTAGGTTGTACAGTGAATGCATTTCTTACTGTTTGAATTCCAGAATAAAAATTCTTCTAATTGGAAAGAAGCTATCCCCTATGATTTTGGTGGGGTATCCACAGGGTAACTTATGTGAAGTGGAGAGGAGAGGTTACAGTCCTAAGGACATATGTTGTTGTTGTTGTTTCTATCTACCTCTGCCAAAAAGGAAAGTGGCTGGGGAGATCCGGGACTGTGGGCCTTGCTCTGGCAAGAAGAGCAAAGACAGCCCTAGACTTTACGCAAGAATTTGGGTCCCTCACATTCCCTCCTAAATAAATTTTAGGAGGCGACAAACAGTGAAGTAAAAAACAGTTTTTTTATATATGGTACTGAGGAAGGGCAAGAGGATGGTAAGAAAGAGCGAAAGAAGTAATGTATGGAATAGAGAGTTCAGGCTTCTTTAAAGTTGGATGAAGCCCTGGTGCACAATCCAGCATTAAAGGGCACATCTCAAGAAGGTAGATGAGGGCAACATGTGCTCAGGTACCTAGACTATACATGCACATCTTTGTTCCACATTGACTTTTGTAAGGTTTCTTTTTATAAGGTTACTCCCTACCTGTCCTGGGCTTTCTCCCCAGGCAAGAATTCTTTTGCTAGCAGGAAAGATTGGCGGTAGTTGATGATCTTTGATATTCCTTTTCTGGCCTTTGTTTCTATGAGAATTTTTCTAGGTAGGGGGTCCAGTGTTTTCTGGGCCTGTAGTGACAACACGTGAGACTTTTTTTTTTTTTTATCAATGATAAAGTAACTCCTCCAACTCCTGTCTTGGTTTTATTACATCTCAAGAATTCATCGCCTTGCGAGTGGGGGAAGCTTTTCTTACATACCAGCCTCCCTGCTTGCATACTTCATCTCTGTCCTAGAGATTTCACCACCTTAAATCTTTTAAAGGAAAAATGGGTAAAGGTCAGTCTTCTATAACTTCTTTATGCTGGTAAAAGGATGAAAAATTCTACCTACATAGGGACTGAAAACTCATGCCACTTTAGCTTTAATGGGCCCAGATAATGGTTTATTGCTTTTCAGATTTGTCTGTCTGAGAGTCTGAAAAGAGGGACAAATATTATTAGAACTGAAAGAACCTTTTCTCTATTATTGGGAAAGCTGTGTTTTTTTTTTAAATACTCTCTTTGGAATGGTAACACAAATTAAAACAAACAAACAAACAAACAAACAAACAAAAACCTGAAGCAACATTCTCTTATGGACATAAAAACACAAGGTTTCCTTTACATTGGATCCAGTAAAAGAGATGCTTGAAGAAAGAACTAACTTCTTGAATTCCTGAAGAACTGACCAATTCATTCCTTCAAATAGGGATACACACCAGAGCAACCCTAAGGAACATAAATGTAAGCATTGCTGGGGGTGGGGGGGGGGTGGGATATCAGATAGTCCCTATCTCTACCAGGAGAAGGGCAAGTTAGACCTGAAGACATTGGATGTTGACTCCTATCCTATGTCATAAAGTTTGACTGCAGGGGAATAACAAGATATCCTATCTTAAGTGATAAGGACTGTCAGAAAAAAATCCCCTGACCTGCTTTAAGGGAAGATAGGATTTTTTTAAGCTGACTAAGGACACATCAGCACATACTTCTTCCCATGCCCTTTTCTGCCAAATGTAAGCTCTGTAATCCTCTGTAGGCTGCAGGCAGGCTCAATTCTGACAGCCTCTTGTAGAGACTGTCAGATTTCTCTGGGAGCACCACCCAATAAGACTCCAGTTGGTCAAATCTATTTCTGTCTCTGCCTTTTCTTTTCCACCACTTTTCAGCCATATTTCAATAAGTCCGTATACCCAGCATGCATTTTGATTTCTTTCTTTTGCATACTGGTAGATCCAAAATGCAAAAATGTGTTAGGCCCAGTTTCTGTTGGCTGCATACCAATAATCTATTCCCTGTTTTTTGTATTTTAAGTGATGTGTTAGGTACTTAATTACATGTGAATTTATATATTTTCAGGTAATTTTTTTATAATACAGTTGTTTATTTTCCCACAAATACAAAGTTATTTATAATTGAGTTTCAGTAATGCAATATATAACACCCTTCACCAGTGCACATTTCCCACTACCAATGTCCCCAGTTTCCCTCCTACCTTCTCCCCTGCCTGCAGACAATTTCCCCTCTCCCCCTTACTCTCTCTCTCTCTCTCTCTCTCCTTCTCCCTTACTTTCTCCTGTCCCCCTTTATTTGTTTTATTTTTTAGGCTATTTAATAGAATTTAACAGTCAAAGATAGTAAAAATGGGTAAGGCGTTTGCCTTGCACATAGCTGAACGAGCTTTGAGTCCCTGCAACATATATGGTCTCTTGATCATATGCAACATATGGTCTCTTGAGCACTATTAGGAGTGGTCCTGGGGCATAGCTAGAAGTGGCCCCAAACAAAAGCAAAGAATATAGCAAATAAAGAGAGAACCACAAACTCAGTTACAAAGTGAACTTGTATAGTTATAAGAGCTTTCATTTGTAATTCCAAAGGTTAATTTCTTCTGTGGACAAGGAAATAAAAAGCTATAAGAAAAATGATGGAAAGATACTTGATGCTTCATGAATGAAGAAAAAGAAGAATTTTCTGGAGGCCTCACAGACAAAACATGCACTTAAAAAACTCAGTGTAAGGTTAAAAATTAGTTCCATAAAATTTTAGTATTCCATTTATTTTTTAAAAATATCTGGTAGGGGAGGAGGGTGATGGGGAACATTGGTGGTGGGAAGGTTGTAATGATGAAAGAGGATGTAATTTTTATGACTAAAGCCCAACTACAAACATGTTTGTAACCATGGTGCTTGAATAAAGATATTAATTTTTAATAAAAATATATAGTAAAATATAATATTATAATTTTAATCATACTTATCTGTATTAAATTACATTCTGACTTGGAGTAAAAGAGACCTCATTTAAGTTGACCCATACATAATATGTAAAGTTATTTGCCAGTCTACTCCAATATCTTTATTCCAGAGACCAGAAAAAAAATTTTCAGTGGTTCCCTAAAGTGAATATGTCAGGGCTAGTATAATTCCAAAGTTGATCTCTGGCACCATATATGACCCCAGAGCCCACTAGGACCTGAGTGATGAGCAGGAGTAATTCCACCAGGTATGAGCAAAAAAATAATAAGTAAACAAAAAAATAAATTGAATGTGTCTTTTTAACATTAGTTAAGTGCCAAAATATCCAGTAGGCATAAAGTTAATGACAACATAATCAGTTTTCAAGATTTGATTTTATAAGGTATGCCATATCACGCATTATTCAACTCATTTTAATAAATGTTAATTAACTTACATACTTTAATATACTATTTTTAATTATTGACTAGAATTTTATTTTATTTTATATTTTTGTATGATTAGATATTTATTTTCTATTAACTTACTGCTTTGGTACCATTCATATTGCAACCCCTTATCTTTGAAATCATTATCTAGATTTATACAACTCCATCTTTACTGGTATGTTCTTTTTTTAAAATAATAACTTATGTAAGCACCATGGTTCCATGTTCATAGTTGGGTTTCAGTCATTGGATGTGCATGATCCTTCACCAATGTAACTTTTCTGTCACCAATGTTAATGTTTTTTGTTTGTTTGTTTGTTTGTTTTTTGGGTCACACTTGGCGGCACTCAGGGGTTACTCCAGGCTCTATGCTCTGAAATCGCTCCTGGCAGGGTTGGGAGAACATATGGGATGCCGGGATTTGAACTACTGTCCTCTGCATGCAAGGCAAATACCTTACTTCCACCAATGTTAATGTTAATCCTTCTAATCATGAACATGGTACACATCTCCATTTCCTTCTGTCCTCTTTTACTTCTTAAAGTAGCATTTTATAGTTTTATTTATTAGGTCCTTCAACTCTTTAGTTAACTCCAAGGTATTTGAGTTTCTGTGGTATTATTGTGAAATGGATTGTGTTTTTAATGTCTATTTCTTCTTTATCATTATTTGTGTATAAGAAGACCATTGATTTTTGCGTGTTTATTTTGTGCCTGACACTTTGCTATAGCAATCTATTTTTTCTAAAAGCTTTATGTTAGAGTCTTTGTGCCAGTTCTGGAATGGACAGCTCAGCAGCAAGGAGTGTTGGATAAGAAACTAGACAGAGTTACAAGAAAAAGTGTATTTTGGCCAGAGGGTGTTGAACAGCCTCTTAGATCTTAATGAACCAGCCAAACATTTTTCTGCTGTGTTTCCTGCCACTTTTATTAGCTAAAGTTTAACATAAATCACCTGATGGTCAGGGTTGACATAATTATTGGTACTTGTGCTAATTAACTTAGAAAAGGTGAAAGAGAAAAGTAAAATGTGATTTTACAGGTGTATGACTATTCAAACAAGTTTCTTACAGACAGAAAGTATTTGGATTCAATTTTCTGATCCATTTTGCCACTCAGTATGTTTTAACTGGTGCATTTAGTTCATTTAACGTTGAGAGAAATGATTTTCATGGTATTTTGAGACATCTTATTATAGAAGTTTGGTGTGTTTGTGGCATTTTCCCTGCCTTAAAATTCCCCTTTCCATGTTTCTTTTAAGTTTGCTTTTGAGTCAGTAAATTTTCTGAGCTGTTATCTTCCATGAACTTATGTATCTTTTCTTCAAACGTGAATGAATGTTTGGCTCAGTGAAGTATTCTTAGTGAGGCATTCATTTCATTCAGTTTTTTTTTTAACTATATCCCACCACTGCCTTCCTGCCTGATGGGTTGTTTATGATAAATCTGCTGTAAATCTTAAGTTTGCTTCTATGTATATAATTTACCTTTTTGATTTAATTGTTTTCAGCATTCTATTTCTATCTCTGGTTTTCATCATTGTGACTAGTATGTGCCTTATAATTTTTTGTTTGTTTGTTTTTGGGAGCTAGACCCAGTGATGCTCAGGGGTTACTCCTGGCTATGCCCTCAGAAATTGCTTCTGGCTTGGGGGACCACATGGGACATCAGGGGATTGTACTGCGGCTCCTCCTAGGCTAGGACCGGCAAGGGAGACACCTTACCGCTCTGCTTTATTTGGATATCTTTTATCTGGTACTCTTTGGAATTCAAAATGTGGGTCAAAGATTTTCAGCTCTGGGAGTTTCTTGGTGATGTTGTCTGACTGCTACTTCTTTACTTCTTCATAGGGTTTTTCTTCCTTGCCCTCTGAGATCCCAATGATTCTTACATTTTTCTGTTAAATTTATCCCAAATATCCCAAATACTGTTGTCTGTTCACTTATTTTGTGAATATTTTCTATCTTCTATTTACTTATTTTAAGACTCTCTTTCAATTGATTCTGTTGAATAGAGGCATTATGCAGCTCATCTTCTAGCTCTATGATTCTATCCTCAGCAGCTATTACTCTGCTGGTGATGCTTTCCAGTGAGTTTTTCTTTTTTTTTTATTTCACCTACCAAGTTTCAGTCCTGATATTTGATATTTATGTTTGAAATTTTCTCTTTTCTACTTGCATATTCTCTTGACTTTTATGGGCTCTCTTTTCTATGGTTTCTTTGAATTCTTTGAACAGCCATACCATTTCATTTCTAAGAGAAGCTATATAGGTGACTGAGGTTAGCTAAGTCTTCAAAACTACCTTTCATCCACCTTGTGTGTTGGTGCTCTGCATTGTTTTCTCATTTTGACCTTTGTAGTGTTTTTTTTAATGTGTTGCGGTGGGCTACTCAACTAGAAGAAATGAGTGACCACAGATCAGAGTAGAATGACTGCACTTTTATCTGAATTCACTCACCTCAGTACATTTTACAATGGAGATTTTTATGCCAAACACCACCCAAACCCTCAGCTGCTCTGGCTGTTGCAAGTTAACAGTTATTTTTTATTTTATCCCAGTCACACTCCTGCCTGGGCTCATTCTAATGCTAGGTTTCTTAATGGCACATAAAGAACAGCTCTGAGTTACTTCATGTGCATATAGAACTAAGAAAGCATCCTTACAACTGATATTGATATTTATTTGGAAGTTATTCATCCTATTAGAAGACTCAATGAAGATTATGTCTGCCTTTTAGCTAAAGTTCTCCCTCATAGATCTCTCAGAGTAACAGAATATGTTTTAGCCAATTACCTTTTTAGAAACTAGAATATGATTTCTACAAAAGACAAGTTATAGAAACAGTTTTCTCTCCACCTTCATTTTAAAATTTTCAGATGGCTTAATAAACCTGGTTTGTACTTTTACATGTATGCTTTACATATTTTTAAATACAGCTAGACTGGAAAGCTCTCTATTTGGAGTCCTTCATTTTTTAAATAAAAGATCCTGGTGTTTGACTAAGGACAGAGTAGGTGATTATATTAATGACATTAATATTTACCTGTCACATCAGGGTTACCCAGACTCTGCCAATATAAAGATGCAAACCATAATGTGCTGGTGGTGGATGTATCAGTTAAGCATGATAAGCTGGTGGTGGATCAAGTCAGCACTATGAGATGGTGGTGGTCTCAGGCCTCTCATCTTCTTTAGGGGTGCCCTGACAAGAGGGAGTTCATCCCATTCATCTCCAGTGTTGTGAGGAATTCTGGTATCCATGACTTTTCTTGATGCTGAGAGTAGGAACCAGTTGTTGCAGATCAGCAGATGGGGACACTCCTCATTTTCCCTGACAGAGATGATTTCTAGTTCCTACTTTTGCCTAGCCTGCATAGAGGTTGTTCCTGAGGTTTGCAGAATACTAATAACTACTTGTTTTTACTATACCCACTTGTATCAATTCATCCCCTTTTAAGAGGACATTAGGGTCCCATAATTGCATTTGACATTTCCTTCTATACTAGAGGTAGACCCTACAACAAAAAGAAAATTATTCCTGCTTGGATTTATGCAAACCAACAATGTGCTATGAAGCATTAAAATATACTGAACATGTCAACAATAGAGAAAAACAAATGTTTCACTTTACTCACAATAAGATGCAATATACCCATTTGCTATGAATCCTAGTCAAAAGAAGAGCTATTAATATCTGAAAAGGTAAAATACACAGTTTGACTAATAATATATATTTTTTCTAACAGCACTTTAACATCGTCTAGAACATCTAAGATACTTTTCCATAATATCACCAAAAATGCTTTAAAACTTGTTCAATGACTGCCCCTTCTCTTGGTTTTTAATCTCAGCAAGATATACATTATAATGATTTTGATTATATAAAAGGGGTTCTGACTTTCTCTTGCTACTTTCTTCAGGAAGGGGTTGCTGGCTTGGGGAGTCCATAAACAGTTGGAAGAATAGGTCTTCCCTTCCTTTCCAGAGTGATAATTGAATGAACTGGTCCCTCCATACTTAATCCCTGAGGCCAGCATTAGAGTTGTCCTGGTAGATCTACATGGGGTCATGCCAAGACACCACCTCCACTACTGTTGTTACAGTAGGGTCAGTAAGATGTAATTGTCAGCATGATCCTGACCATCCTGAAAGATTTGGTCCTGTTCATCCACTCTACATGTGTGTAAAAAAACCCAGGTTGCGAAATTACCCTACACACCATGTTTTTACCATGCTTCTACCCCCAGGCGGATGGATCTGAAAGCAAGATAGTGGTGACTAATTAATAAACCAAGCCAGTCAGAAGAGAGTCATGGTGTCAGTCTGTGCCTCATGGTCTCTCTGAGTGCACCAAACCAAACTGCCTCTTTTTTATTAAACCAATACCAATTCACCGGGTGATTTTATCAAAGGTCTAGGTGAAAAGGAAAAAGAAAAATGGGGAACACCTTTGTTTTGGGTTAATTGTTGGGTGCCATCTTACAAGTCCACACTTTCTGTTCAAAAGAAAAGAAAATTGAAGAAGGCTACCAAAAGTTTTGTTTCACTGTTCTCTGCCAAAGGCAGAAACCCCAGATCAGAACTTATAAAAGTGGCTGTTATTTTGCATAGGCACAGTAAAAGCTGAAAAAGTGTCAAAGGTTAGACTGTATGCATTATTTTCAAAACAATCAGCTTTTTACATATCTTTGCCTTATACATATTGCAAATTTTTTTCATAGACTTCTCTGAACATAAACATTTGAACCTTTCTGCAGATAAACTTAATTAGAAAATTCTTAAACATTCTTATACTGAGCACTGTAATATGAATCTAGAACATCCAAGTTCCCTTTTCATAAACTTTTCTAAACAAAATTAAAGATTATTTCTGCAGATATATATATATAGTTTGAAAATAAGCTTGCTAAAATATTTTAATAATGAGTACTGTAAAAAGAGTTTATAATATCCAAGTTCCTTTTCCATCAACTTCTGTGGACAAAGACATTAGAGTATATCAGCAGACATAATTTGAGAATAAGCTGCTACTTAATATACACAATCAAGCATCGCAAAAATTGGGAAACATTTCCAATTGAATAGCTGAGAACCATTAAAAATATAACATTATGCATTTCCATGGAACTGTGCAAACAAATATTAAACCATTAGAATTGGATACATAATTATCTGATTTCAATGGGACATAGAACAAAACAGTAGGTATTAAAACATATACAGGTAGAACACACAGTTTAATCAGCAATATAGTGATTGATGCAAATAGGGTCAAGAGATTAACCTAGAAGAAAGTTGTAGGAAGTTCTGAAAGCATCTTCTCCTCAGTTGGGCTTTGCCAGACTTGGATTCTCCACCTTTTTCTTCCGGAGTAGGCTTCTGAGGTCATCTGGGGCAGAAAGGCCTTTGATTCCTAGGTCAGTATCTGGGTTGGGGGATCCACTCATCTCCCTGTAGAAGGTTCCCCCTTCAGTGGGGTTTTCTCTTTGGCTTCTACACCATCAGTGACCTGTCTAAGCTGCTGCAGATTGGAAACAAGGTCCTCACATAAAGTAACTTTGGTAGAAGAAAGGTGATGGTGTCGGCATCTGGGACCCTACTCAGAGTTTTCAGTTCTCTCCTCTTTACTGCTTGCTCTGTCCTGCCTGAGGGGACCTCTGCTACCATTGGTGGGGCAACATGAAGCTGTCAGAATGAGAGCCATGTGCACTGATGTTTCAGTGATGGGCAATGCATACTCAATTCATCTGAAGAGGCCATAGTGATTATCCACCAGAGGGTCAAGTCACTTACCATTGTTGGGATCTTCTTGGATCCTCTGGAAGCTGTTTAAGCAACAGTTTTAAAATAAATACCAGGTTGTGAAATCACTACGCTCACTATGTTTACACCCCCAGGCAGAATGGTCTGAAAAAGCAGCCAAGAATTAATAAATCAAGCCAGTCTGGAGAGAATCATGGAGTCAGTCTGTGCCTTGTGGTCTCTCTTAGCAAACTGCCCTTTCTTCATTAAACAAATACTAATTCACCGGGAGGATAAAGGTCAAATGATCCAGATGGGCTTTTACATATCAAAGGGCTAGGTAAAGGAAAGATGGGGAATGCTTTTGTTTTGGGTTAGTAGCTGGGTATCATACAATTTCACACTTCTGATTCAAAACAAAACAAAAAAGGTTAATATCTAGGTGTCATCTTACAAGTGTGGATGCCAGGATTATATGTATAGTCTTTCAGATGAGGGAATAGGCCTGTTTCAGATACTGAAACCCTGGCATATGTCTCCTGGCCCTCTAAAAAAGTATCATGATACTTTTTGTTTTGGGATAAGTCAGACAAAAAAAACAAAACAAATATATATTCTGTTCCAGTTACCACAGGAGAGGGAGATGATGGAAGCACGTGTGAAGGAACTAGGTCTGGGGTTGAGGCCAGTCCTCAGTCCTGTTGGTGGTGGCTTAGAACAGGGAACAATGGATGGTTGGAAGACAGACTGAGGTAGGGCAAGGCAAGACAAAGCAGACTTTGGGAACAGAAGAGGTGGTGAGGTTGTAGATTGGGCTCTTTAACGCCCGGAGTGGTGGTGCCAGTTCGATCCCCCAGCGAACCATGAGCGCATAGGAAGGAGTAACCCCTGAACATCACCAGGTGTGGCCCCAAAACAAAACAAAACATTGGGCTCTTTACAGGGCCTGGGGTCAAACTGATAGCAGGTTGGCTTGGGTTTGTAAGGAGTCTTTAGAAATCAGAGTCTTTCTAACCAGAGTATATGAAAAGTGGGACAGGAGATAAGGAGGAAGGAAGGGGAGTGCAAGGAGGAAAAAGCCTGAGTGTAGGGGAACTCTATTCATTATCTTTCTAGGGTCTTTATTGAGGCATGCTGTCAGGTGAGGCTGTCAGTCTCTTGCAGAAGTTGCCAGAGTCCAGCTCTCTAGCAACCCTCAATAGAATTATATAGCTTGCTTCTGGTGAGAAATGCTATAGATGCAGGTAGAGTATATTGACAGAAAGAGCCTGCTGACATGCCCCTAGTCAGCAATTTTATTCATTTATTTTTTGGTTTTGGGGTCATACTCAGCAGCACTCAGGGGTTACTCCTGGCTCTACGCTCAGAAATCACTCCTGGCAGGCTTGGGGAACCATAAGGGATGCTGGAATTCGATCCACCATCCTTCTGCATGCAAGGCAAACACCCTACCTTCATGCCATCTCTCTGGCCCCTAGTCAGTGTTTTTGTTTGTTTGTTTGTTTGTTTTTTGTTTTTTTTTATCAATCTGGCAAGCAGGTTGGGTAGGGTTCTTTATGGTCAGTCCTTATAATTTATGGTATGGGCAAACATCCTGTTATTCTCTAACAGCTACAACAGGAGTCTTCAGACATGATCTTAGAATTTTGATTGCTAGGACAAACATAGATGAGAAGGGTTTTAAAACACACACACACCATAAAAAAGGCAAATATTTTATACTTGTAAAGTTTAGTTCTCTTCAGGTCAAGGGTAGGTGACAAAGTTGACACAAAATAATAATCTTAAAACAGCATGAATTTTCATATACTGGGCAGACTATCAGTATAGTTAAAAAAAACTGATCACAGTAATTTTCCTTATTTTTTTACACAATTCTCCATTTTTAGGAACCATTTAAGTTAAAGCTGTTCTTTCAAGTTGTGGCTCCAGTAAAAAGACCAATTTTTTCCCTTCAGTTGGTTATCAGCAGTTGACTCATTAGCACCTAGACAACTTCCCTGGGCTGAAGAATTCCTCAGGAGGGGTGGTGCTAAAAATGGAGTTTTAGAGATAGAGTTCCTAGAGATACTTGAAGCTTCTGAAACTGCCAATGTCTCCCCCAAGCACTCTAAAAGGGAATATTTAGAAATTGAGACATAACTTACATAGTTATGAGTAGCACCAACCTATGATGAGGAAAATCTAACAGGTGTTCTTTGGCATTCTTTTTTTTTTTTTTTTTGCAACGTTCTTAATTTTTTCTCAGGAGGAGATTTTAACCTCTTCACACATAGATCTTCTGTGTAACTTCCATTATTTGCTCTAATTTATGAGGCTACAAGCCTTTAATTTTTTTACAACTTACAGGAAGGGATGCCATCCCATGTCCTTCCTGGTAAAGGATTCCTAAAAGATATCAGTCTTGGACCAGATGGCTACATAAATGACCACCTCTTACTGGGTCCTGACCTGTCTTCAACAATACCACTGTTTTGTGAACAGCCTAACTAAGAGTGCTGTGGCTTTTGAGTCTTGTTTTTGGATTAGGAGAGAAAGCAGCTATGCTGCTTCAATTACTTGCTGGCCTTTTCTGTTATTTCTTTATATATATATATATATATATATATATATATATATATATATATATATATATATATAAAATCTTTATTTAAGCACCATGATTACAAGAATGATTGTAGTTGGGTTTCAGTCATCAACAGAATACCTCCTTCACCATTGCAACATTCCCATCACCAATGACCCTTCCCTCCTCCTCTGCTTAGGCCAGAGTCTCTGAGTTGGCCTCATTAACATCTCAATTGACTCCTGCTGATCTCTAGTCAATTCCTCTAGTATGATGGAGAACAGAAATGGAGGAGAAAGTGTTCTTGATTTTGAATATCAATCTTGATTTTATGCTATAGTCCCCCAAATCTTAAAATTCTGCCACTAGTGGGTTTCCCTGTGTCACTCCCACTGTGGTCTATAGTGAATCAGATAGTGGAGACAGGAGGTGCCTCCTCACACATTCACAGAGATTATTACAGTCCAGGCTTGTCCCTAGAGAAAGCCACAGGAAGCATATCCTCTCATCAGTTTTATATTGCTACCTCCTTCCTCTTCATTGCTGGTCTCGTCATGGTCTCTAGTTAATGATGCAGGTAGAGGTCCCTAGTTAACTGATGTGAAGTGCAGGGAGAGAGGTGTTAGCTCAAGAAAGGAATCTGCCACTTTTTCTCTACCTACCTCTGTCACCAATGGAAGTGGCTGGAGCAATTTTGGACAGTGTGCCTTACTACAAAAAAAGCAGTCATTGCTAGACCTTACCCAGGGCTTTTGAATCCCCTGACTTAATGAATTTCAGGAGGAGACAAACAGTGAAGTTAAAAACAAGTTTTATTTAGAAGTACTGAGGAAGGGGAGGGAAAGAATAAAAAAAAATCCACACAAGAGGACACACAGGTTTTTTCAAAGATGGAGGGCACCTTGGTACACCACCCAGCATAAAAGTATAAAAGTACACATCTAAAGAGAGAAGATGTGGATGACTTGTGCTCAGGCACCATACACCCAGACCACACATGTGTGCACCTCTTTTGTTTCACATTGACTTTTATAGGGTCAGTAGGTAAGTATAGTACTTGTAAGGAAAGGAAACTAATAGTTCAACTTTTGGATATGTATAGATTTTGTGTCTCGAGTATTGACCATTGTGTTAGTGAGGTCTATTTATATAGGTGTTTACCCTTTGCAGTATTGTCCACAGTGCCCTATATGTGAGCTTTTCATTCCTATAGAGGGGGTAACCTTGTGATTTTTATTTGATGTAGATTGAATTGATGATAGTGAGGAGGACAAGGTGGAGGAAGAGGGAGACAAGAAGAGAGAGTAGGAAAAAACAAAACAAAAACAAAACAACAGTCAAACAACAAAAATACAAAGTAATGAGAAGGGAGGGTATAAGAGCAAGTGCATGTTAGTTTGGTTGAACATGTTCAATGCTTAGGCCCTGTGGTATAACTCTGTAGGTCACGGTTGTTGTTTCGGTGATCTGGCTGGTCATGTGCTTCAGGTCCTAAAAGAAGGCATAATCTAGGGATAAAGGGAAAGTTAAAGAGTTTTATCCAGTCATTTTCATGGTTCAAGCAGAGTATGGTGCCTCATGTGACTGAGCACTGAGATATCACCGTAGGATATTCAACCTTTGTATCCAGGAACCCCTATGGACAGAAAAACTGAGAGGTTATTTTAAATGTGGTAAGGTTAAGGCGTTCAAACATAATGTTTCCGTTGGACTCAGTAATTTTCCGTCTTAATCTTTACTTATAATCCTGTATAAGATCCCTAGTTAATTAATTATGAGCCTTCGTAGTAAAACGATAATTACATACCTGTTCTCTCTATGCTGCTGTGTCTCCTGTTGCTGATTTCTTTATGATATAATATGTAATCGGGCTTTGTGTTGTTTCTGTTCCCTTTGTTTTGGGCTCTACTCCCCAGTATATGGTGATTATTACAGTGTTTGAGATTTCTATCCTGTTACTCCCTGTTATTTAATTGCGGGGTATTGGTTGTATATCTGGTGTATATTCTAGGTACTTCAGAATAGTGCTATCATTCTGTGTTTATCTTTCATCTTCTGGCTTGCTTCGTTTACCATAATATGTTCTAGGTCCATCCACTTTGCTGCAAAGTCTGTGATTGTATCATTTTTTACTGCCATGTAGTATTCCATTGTGTATAGATACCACATCTTAATGATCCACTCATCTGTTTTTGGACATCGAGGTTGGTTCCAAGACTAGGCTATTATACTTAGTGCTGCGATAAATAGTGGGGTGCACACATACTTTGGGATGAATGTCCTTCTGAGTTGGGGGTAGATACCTAGGAGAGCAATTGCTGGGTCAAATGGCAGCTCAATTCTGAGTTCCTTGAGCACTCTCCAGGCTTTCTCCATAGGTATTGGACTAGGGGGAATTCCCACCAGCAGTGGATGAGAGTGCCTTTCATACCGCATCCCCACCAACACAGATTGTTCCCATTATTTTTGATGTGAGCCATCCTCAATGGTGTAAGGTGGTACCTCATTGTTGTATTGATTTGGATTTCCCTAATGATGAGTGAAAGTGAGCATGTTTTCATGTGTTTGTTGGCCATCTTTCCGTCCTCCTCAGAGAAGTGCCTATTCATTTCATCTCCCCATTTTTCTATGGTTTTATTTGGTTTGGGGGGGGACTCAGCTTTCTGAGTGCTTTGTATATTCTGGTTATTAGCCTTTTATCTGATGTGTTTAGTGCGAAAATTTTTTCCTATTCAGTTAGCTGTCTTCTTGTTTTAAGTTGGGTTTCCTTCACCATGCAGAAGCTTCTTAGTTTGATGTAATCCCATTTGTTTATGTTTGATGCTAAAATCCTTGCCATTGGTGTTCCATCCTCAAAGAATTTTTTAATATATAGGTCTTCGAGTGTTCTGCCTATTTTTCCTCAATAAACTTTATAGATTCTGATCTAATTTCAAGGTTTTTAATCCATTTTGAGTTTACTTTTGTATAAGGAGTGAGGTATGTGTCAATTTTCAGTTTCTTACAGATAGTTTTCCAGTTGTACCAACACCATTTGTTAAAGAGACTTTTTTTTGTTCCATTTCAAGTTTTTGGCTCTATTGTCAAATATTAGTTGACTATATATCTGGGGATTTATGTCTGGAAATTCTGTTCTAACCCACTGGTCTGAGGCTCTGTTTTTGTTCCAGTACCATGCTGTTTTGATCACTATGGCTTTATAGTATAGCTTCAGGTTAGGTAAAGACATGCCACTCAGCTTCTTATTTTTCAGTATCTGTTTGGCTATCCTGGGTCTTTTGTGGTTCCATATGAATTTTATGGTTGATTTTTCTAAGTCTTGAAAGAATGATGCCTGGATTTGGATGGGGATTGCATTGAATCTATATAGAAGTTTGGGTAGAATAGTCATGATTATGTTTATTCTACCTACCCATGAGCATGGGATGTTCTTCCATTTCCTTAGATTCTCTTCAATTTCTTTCTGAAGTGTTTTGAAATTTCCCTGGTATAGGTCATTCACTTCCCTTGTAAGGTTGATTACTAGGTACTTGATATTTTTGATACTATTTTAAATGGAATTATATTTTTAATCTCTCCTCAGCATTATTTGTATAGAGAAACACTACTGTCTTTGTGTATTGACTTTGTATCTAGCCACTTTGCTGTAATTGGTTAATTGTTTCTAGGAGTTTTACTGTGGACTCTTTAGGGTTTTCGATGTATATCATCATATCGTCTGGAAAAAGAGATAGTTTGAATTCCTCTTTCCCAATTTTGATTCCTTTGATTCCCTTCTCTTGTCGAATTGCTATTGCAAGGACTTCTAAGATTATATTGAATAGGAGTGGAGAGAGTGGACAGCCTTGCCTAGTTTGTGACCTTAGTGGAAAAGCTTCTAGTTTTTTGCCATTAAGGATAATGTTGGCTGTGGGCTTTTCATAGATAGCTGTAACTATCTTTAGGAAGGTTCCTTCTAACTCTATTTTGGTGAGTGTCTTCAATATGAAAGGGTGTTGGATTTTGTCAAATGCCTTCTCTGAATCGATTGATATGATCATATGGTTTTTGTCTTTCTTGTGGTTGATGTGATGTATGATGTTGATTGATTTGCATATGTTAAACCAACCTTGCATTCCTGGGATAAAACCCACTTGGTCATGGTGTATGATCTTTTTGATGAAGTGCTGGATTCAGTTTGCTAAGATTTTGTTGAGTATCTTTGCATCTATGTTCATTAGTGAGATTGGTCTATAGTTTTCTTTCTTGATGGTGTCTTTGCCATCTTTGGGAATGAGTGTGATATTAGCCTCATAAAAGGAGTTGGGGAGGATTCCTGTTTTTTCTATGGTTTGGAAGAGCCTGTGGAAAAGTGGTAGTAAGTCTTCTCAGAATGTTTGATAGAATTCACCTGTAAATTCATCTGGGCCTGGGCTTTTGTTCCTAGGGAGTTTTTAATTACATCTTCAATTTCCTCTGAAGTTATTGGTCTGTTTAGGCTTTCTAGGTCTTCCTTTTCCAGTCTCGGAAGATGGTAGTTTTCCAGAAATCTGTGGATTTCTACTGGGTTCTCTAACCTAACTGAGTATAGTTGTTCATAATATGATCTCATGATATGTTGTATTTCTTGGGGTTTTGTTGTAATCTCTCCACTTTCATTTGTGATCCTACTGATTTGGGTGTTTTCCATCTTTTTTATTTTTGGTGAGTTTTGCCAGTGGTTTGTCTATCTTGTTTATTTTTTCAAAAAACCAACTCTTGGTCTCATTGATTTTTTGTATTGTTTTCTTAGTTTCTATGTTGTTTATTTCTTCTCTGGTTTTTACTATTTCTTGCCTTTTGGTTGTGGTTGGATTTCTTTGCTGCTGTTGTTTCAATTCATTGAGATGACCTTTTAAACCATTAATATTGTCATTTTCCTCTTTCTTGACATAGGCCTGTATTGCTATGAGTTTCTCCCTAATTACTGCTTTTGCTGTGTCCCACAAATTTTGACAAATCGTCTCTTCATTATCATTTGTCTCAGGAAACTTATTTCTTCCTTGAGTTGCTCTTTGATCCAGCTGTTGTTGAGCAGCATGTTGTTTAATCTCCGGGTATTAGTTTTTCTCTATTGCTTCTTCTTGCAGTCAATTTTGACCTCTGTTGCATAGTGATCTGATAGGCTGCTTCTAATGATCCTTACATCTGTGGTCTTATATAGGTTAGATTTGAATCCTAAGACATGGTCTATTCTGGGGAAGGTTCCATGGCGACTTGAGAAGAATGCATATTCTGTTTTCTGGGGATGGAGGGCCCTATATAAGTCTATTAGCCCTAGATCTTCTAATTTTTTATTTAGGGCTCTTATTTCTTTGATATTTTTCTGTCTGCTGGATCTGTCCTGTGGTGATAGCGGAGTATTGAGATCTCTTGCTATTTTCACATTTCCCTTCATGTGTTTCTCCAGGTTAGTGAGCAACTGCCTCACATATTTTGTTGACTCTACATATTTATCAGGGTTAGTACCTCTTGATCTAGTGTTCCCATGATTAGTATGTAGTGACCTTTGTAGTCTCTGATCACTTTCTTGAGGTTGAATGGTATTTAGTCTGATATAAGAATGGCTGTCCCTGCTCTTTTTTGTTTTTCATTGGCTTGAAAAATTGTTTTCCATCCTTTTATTCTAAGCCTATACCTGTCCTGTACTTGTAGGTGTATTTCTTGCAGGCAGTAGAAGTCCAGTTTATGTTTTCTAATCCAGTTCTCTACTATGTGTCTTTTAATGGAAGAGTTTAGTTCGTTAATATTTAGGGAGATTTTTGACAGAGAAGGCTGTTGTGCAGTTTTGTTGTGTAGAGTGGTTATTGTTACAATTGGGGGTTTGGATTGCATAGTTTGTATCTGAGTAGGTCATTTAGGATCGGTTTTGTTTGCACAACTACTGAAAATTCGTTTTTGTTTGAGAATGGTTTTAGGCTACCATCCCATATGAATGACAGTTTTTCTGGGTATTGTACCCCAAGGCTGGAAATTTCTTTCATTTAGTCGTTTAAATATTTCATTCCACTGTCTTCTTGCTTGAATTGTTTCAAATG
Organism: Suncus etruscus; assembly: GCF_024139225.1. NCBI lineage: Eukaryota > Metazoa > Chordata > Mammalia > Eulipotyphla > Soricidae > Suncus > Suncus etruscus. The sequence goes on along the minus strand of NC_064862.1, from coordinate 44,224,167 downwards.
GGAGATCTGGTTTGATTCTTATGTCCCTTCCTTTGTACTTGAGGTTCTTATTGCTTTAAGGAGTTAATCTTTCTCTCTCTCTCTCTCTTTTTTTTTTTTTTGGCCATTTGAATTACTATATGTCTTGGTGTTGGTTTATTAGGGTCTAATTTATTAGGGACTCTCTTTACTTCCTGGATTTGCATGGAGTCCTCTTTCCAAAGGGTGGGGAAGTTTTCTGCTATTATTTCTCTAACTACTTGTTCTTCCCCTTTCCCTGTTTCCTTCCCTTCTGGTATACCTACAATTCTTAGATTATTTCTTTTGTCTTTGTTTATTAAGTACTGGACTTTTCCCTCCAGTGCTTTGCCTCTCAATTCTTTGTTGGTTTCCTGGTCATTTTTGGTTTGCAGTTTTCCTTTGAGTACTACTATGTGCTTCTCCAACTCTGTGATTCTGCTCGTCTGGGTTTTTATGGTGTCTGTTAATTCCTTTAATTCCTTTTTTATGAAGTCTCTAGTGTTCTGTATCAGATCTTCTTTAATTTGGTTAATTTGTTCCTCTATGGATTTTTGTACTCGGTGGCTAGCGATTTTCTCATTTCTTTTACCATGACTTGCATTTCATTTCTCATGGCTGCTTTTAAATCTTCATCTCTTGAATCTGTGCGGTTTTTTGTTTTGTTTTGTTTTGTTTTTTGCAGTTATTGATATGGCTTGGAGAGCAGTGCCTTCTGATTTTGGCCTGCTTTTGCTCCCTGAGGTGTGGGGTTGGGTCCCTTCTCTGGGTTGCAGCTATTAGTGGGACTGTTGTGTGGGCTGGCTGAGGTTTGGCCTCTAGCGTGCCCTCTAGTGGGAACCTGGTTAGTGTTCCCCCTTGCTGCCAGCCAGTGCAGTATTGCTCCGGGCCACAATGGTGGGGGGCTCTGTTGAGCCTGGCTCCTTTGCCCTTCTTCCCTACCTGGATGTCAGAGGAGTTCTGCCTCCTCCAGGTCTCTGCCAGAAACCCCTCTTATCTGTAGTTCCTAACCGGTCCCAGCAAGGGGGGGGGGGGCACCAGGGACCTCGAAGACATGGACAGGTGTAGGGCGGAGGCAGTATAAAGTCGCCTGGTGAATGCTGCCCTGGAAACCTCACAGACACGGGCGGGGGAGGGGCGGAGGCGTCAGAATTTTCCCTACCTGTGTGGCCCCGGGAAACCTCAGAGACATGGGCAGGAAAGGGTAGGAAGCGCCAGGAGTTCCCCTACCTGTGTGGCCCCAGGAAATCTCAGAGACTCGGGCTGGGGACAGGTGGAAGCACCAGAATTTCCCCTTCCTGTGTGGCCCCTGAAACCTCAGAGATGCGGGCAGGGGACAGGCGGAAGTGCCAGAAGTTCCCCTACCTGTGTGGCCCTGGGAATCCTCAGAGATGCAGGCCGCTTTATGATTTCTTATGTACAAAATGCCAAGCTAGAATTTCCAGTACTGTGCCTGGTACTACAACATACCCACTGATTATATGGAAGGATCATGCAAAGTGGAAAGCCATGTGATTGGTTTGACACACTGGCTGCTATGCCAGGCACAGAACTAATACCCATTGCCTTCAAGTTCACTCTGTGCCACTTGCCTTTCTCTTTTCTGGGATACTTGTCTTGAAGACAATCCTTGGCTCTCAGAGAAATTTCTGCAGCAATCAGACAAGTAAATTGCAGCATGACTGTTTGCAGAATCTTTGTTGACTAAGTTTGAGTAGGAGGAAGATGTAGTGAATACGACCAGCCAGGCCATGTGAGGAATCCAGAAAGCGAGTATTCGTTTGGGAGATGATCCACTGCTTGCTTGGTATTTTGTAAAATAAGTGGGAGTTTGCATTAAGTCACCATTTAGCAATGTCCTTTCTTGACAAACAACTGAGAGTTGTTGCAACTTCTCACTCATATGAGTGAAAAACCCACTCACAGGCTGTCAAAGAGAAAGTATCCATTCAAAGAAAGAGCTCCAGTTTCTACACAGGTTACCTTGCATATTAGGTCTATTTTAGGAGCAGTATCCAGTGTCTGTTGAAGGAGGAAGTACAGTACCTATGCCAAGAAAATCCCAACCAAGATCAGTATAATAATGCACATGTAGTATGATGTTTTATCAAATTATTTAGTTAAAATACTTTTGTCAGAATAACAAGATAGAGATTGGGGATGGAAGTTAATATTGTGGAACTAAGGCACTTTAAATCTTTGTGAATTTGGCCCTCAGTTTTAAATTGTGAAGGACAGACTATAAAACATAATTTTTAAGCTAAGAAATAATTCAGTAAAAAAAAAGAATTAATTCAGTTTAATTATTTTATTTTTCAGGTAAGTAATATCCACAAAAATGAAGTTGCTCATACAAAATAAACTACTTAATTAGTTAGGCAACAAGTTGAAATAACTGCTGAATTGCATCATCAAATAAAACCTGATAAATATCTTAAAGGAAAAACACCACTGACCAAGCAAGTGGAAGCAAAATAAAAATAAGACTACATTAAATCAAGAAACTTCTGCACCTCAGAGGAAATGATAACAATGTTATACAATGTTATACAATTATACAAATTATACAATATTTCCCACAGAATGGGATAAATTATTCACCCAATACCTATCTGATAAAGGTTAATATCTAAGGTACTGTAGTGGTAGAGATTAACAAGAAAAAAAAAGTCCAACCCATCAAAAATGGGGAAAAAACAACATATATTTTCTGAAAGAACAAAAATGTCCAAAGAATGATTCACATCATTAGTCATCATGGAGATATAAGTCAAAATAATGCAATATCATCTCACACTACAGAGATTGGCACGTCAAGAACAAAAACAACTAGAGCTGACACAGATGCAGGAATAAAGGGAACCTCATTCACTGCTGGTGGGAATGTTGACTGGTCTAGCCTTTTGGGAAAACTAGGAGCATTCCTTATAAACTAGAAATTGAGCTTTCGTTTGACTCAGCAATGCTGCTTCTTTGAATATGCTCTAGGGGCCAAAACCCACAAAACAGAAAAGACACCTGCACTCCTATATTTATTACAGCACTATTCAGAATAGCCAGAATCTGGAAACAACCCAAGAATTGGGAATTTATAGGAAGTAAAATAATATGCATGATATCCCTGCTGTAACAATATTGCAAACTACAATGCCTTAAAAGTATAAAAGGGAAAAAAGGTAGAAGAGAAATGTCTGCCATAGGAACAGATTGGGGTGCCAGTGGTTTTGAGATGAAGGGTCTAAGAGGGTAGTTGATTTAATTTCTATTTTCTTGATTTTATAAATTATTTCTTGACTTATGAAGTATTTTATATGTGATCTATCTTGGAAAATTCCCCCAGGTACACTTGAAAATAATGTGATTCAATTTTAGGAGAATAGAAAGTCTGATGGGTTCATCTCGTCCATTTTTTATTCTTTCAAAGCCAGTTTTTTCATGTAGGGTTTGAATCTACTTTGTCTATCCAGAGGCGAAAAAGGAAATATTGAGTGATTCAGTCAGTGTTGTGTTGCTGTCAGTATTCTCCTTCTGATCTGTTAGCAGTTGTTTTAAATATGTTACTGGTCCATTATTAAGTGAAAAACATTTAGAACTTTGAATTCTTCATAACATACATTTACCTTGATCATTAAGAAGTAATCCATCCTGACACCTTTTAAAATTTGAAGTCAGGGGCCAGAGCAATAGGACAGCAGTAGGGTATTTGCCTTGCAAACAACCAACCTGGGATGACCCGGGTTTAACCCCCAGCATACCATATGGTCCCTGAACCTACCAGCAGTGATTTCTGAGTGCAGAGCCAGGAGTAACCCCTAAGTGACACCAGGTTTGGCCCAAAACAAAACAAAACAAAACAAAAAAGCAACAAAAAATAAATAAAATAAAATTTAAAGTTAAATTTATGAGTTCCTTAGCTCTAGAAACTTCTCACTTATGATTTCATTGACTAATAGTTCATTGAATTTTCCTTCCTGTTCTTCAAGGACTCTGATAATTTTATATTGTTTATATATTATTTTATATTGTTTATATGTATTATTTTATATTGTTCTTTAGTGCTATTTATTCATTTTGGAGACATTTTCATCTTCAGATGTTTTCTAGAGGTTTCCTACATCCTGTCTTGTAGTTCACTGATTTTATCCTTAGCTACTATTAATCTATTACTGAGGCCATCCTTTCATGGAGGTTTTTAATTGTTTGCTTGTTTTCAAATTTTACCTAAAAAATATTTGGTTCTGTGACTTCTGGTTGTAGTTTTCACATTTTTGACATCTTATTTTCTCATATCCAAACTATTGTTTCTTTAGCTCATTATAAACTCTCAGCATGTGATAAAGTCCTTCTCATGCCCTTTATGAGAAGTTATAGAACTTAGTACTGGTTAGCTCTTACTATTTTTAGTAGCAGACTTGTTAAGTTTCTTTTTAACTTTGTTTTGGGGGAGGGCATACCTGGCTGTGTTCAGGCTTACCAGTGAGCTTATGCTAAGGGACCATATAGTGCGCCAGGAATCAAACCTGGGTGGGCCCTATGCAAGGCAAGTACACTATATATTCCTGTGTTATCTCTTTAGCCCTTGTATGGTGGATTTTTTACATGATTTCCCCATTGAGTCTGTTGCTACTTGAGGGTAAAATGTTGTATAATGCACCTTTCTCAGAGAGTTTGTATAACCTTTGTATAACTCTACTTTCCCAGAGAGTTCTCTGAGGAATTCAATTGAGAGTTACTGTTAATACTCCTTTTCTTCTTAACTGCAGTTATGCAAATCATATATGTTGTGAATGTCTATTTTTTTAAGTTCCATGTTAGTGTTATAGTGTAAATTTCAGCATGTAATCTTTTTCTTTTCACATTTATTTTAGGAATCTATAGTTTCTTCAAACTGCGACAGATTTTAAGTTTTTGTTCAAGAGAGGTAGATGAAATACAGATATTGTTATCATATTGTTCTGGGAAGCAGCTAAGGTAATCAAAATTTATGGGTTTATGGCAGGAAGAACAAGTGTTTTTACATAGCATGTTATATAGAGGTACTTTGAGAGGCCTTATGGTTCCTAAAAATCCAATAGATGAGTCATCAGGAGTTATGTCTCATTCAGTGTTCAGAAAATGACAGATGAAGGGTCAAAAGATGAGGTATGACAGATCGGGATGGCAGGGTCTACAATCAGGGAAATGCTTCTGATCTGCAAGGGCAGGGTTCACTTTGATGTCCAGAGATAGGTGACAACAGATGGAAGCCTTATGTTTTTACTAGCGACTTTTAACTAGATCTGCAAGGGCATGCCTAAGCTTTTAAGGGAGCTCAGCCCACCAGATGTATCTTCAGATTTTCCTGGTGGGTAGAACTAATTTAACCCCCATGGGGTTTCTCAAAAGGCCCGCTGTGGACGCCTTTTTCCCCTGCGTGGATGTTTGAGAAATTTCCAAAGAGACGCCTGGCATTTCATTTTCAGCCAATATTTGACTATCTCTCCTTTGTATATATCAGGCAAAATAATAGCCTCTATCAAATGATTTGGCTCAGAAATCCCAGCACCAAAGTTTATTTGAGAACCCCTTTTTCTGGATATAGTCAGCCCTAAAAGCAAAGACAATTTTTCTCTCCTTTTCAAATATGTCCTTTGCAGCTGCAGTTTCTGGTAATCAAGGGCGTAACCAGAATACAGATTTTGACTTTTGACCCTCCTTTAGAAATAGGGAAGCTTATTCTTGGGGATTTAGTACCTCCCTTCATTTAACCTCTAAAACAATAGAGTCCAGCCTAGAAAGACCAAGTTTCTAGATATTTCCTACTTCCTCCTAATCCTGATTTTTGCATTTAAAGTAAGCTTGCAATGAGTTACCTTGAGTTGTGTGACCTTCTCTTTTGTAACTTAAACTTTTTAGTCACACCCATTGCTTAGGTATTGTTGTAATAGGCTTTGTGATTACAATTATTCTTTACCTGTGGCTAATTTTACCCCTATAAATTCCCCTGCTCAAAAACTTAAACTTGTCGCACTCCTGCCAGAAACGTGTTGACCCCACATTCTCCGTGTGGTTTCATTTATTTCATATTTCATATTCGGTCACTTGTGCTCCCGCTTTTCTATTGTGTAGTGCTATGACCCATGAGAATTGCTGAGACACAAGACGTCCACAGCAAGATCCCTTCCCCAAAGCTGACTATCTTACATCATAGAAATATGTAGCAAATAATCTTGGAGAGTTCTTTGTAAATACACTCTCATGTGAAGTTAATGATAGGAGCCACCTTCACTGCCTTTTGACTCTCTATTCACAATTGTATTAAATAAAGCAGGAACCATCTAAATGTGTAATAAGTTCTCTGAGATTTCCTGCCTCCTTGAAAGGTATATGCTTATTACTAATAATACAAGTCACTTGGAGCACCGGTGGTTCATTGAGATATTTAAAAGATTCTTCTACCTAATTATTACTTTGGAGGATCCCCATCCTCATAAAGATAATATCTCTTTTCTGGGAAGCATGGTGGAGTGGGGTGGGGTAGGGAACATCTGTTGACATAAAATAGCTTAACTAATATAGATAGATAGATAGATCTTCTGTCCCTTCTCCCATGAATCCAGGAAATTCCTGCCTTCAGTTCACAGGGATGAAGGATGTGTGCAAATCACTTCATTACTTCACGGGGAAGTGTTTGCAGCTTTGTGTTTGCCTTCCTTCCTTTATATACTCCCCTGTGCTCCCTGTCTCCAATGTAGGGGTTCATGATACAAGATTCTTGGAGAAGAAAGTTATCCTCTCAAGCTTCTACCCTCCCTTGGCTTGGGCCACAAGTGTAGAGGACCTAACTGAACTCTGGGTCTTTATGCCCCACTCCTGTATCCATAGTTCATGCAAGAACCATAAGTGCAAAGGATGGTCTGGACACCTGGTAGCTCAGTCTGGTTTTCTGCCCAGAGGACCTTCCGGAACTAAAGTCACTAAAGTTTCTGAGTCTTGGCCTGGGAATGACCAGCCCTTTCCTCACTGTATTTAAGAGGAGAGGGAAAAGAAAGGAAAGAGAAAGAAAAAGAAAGAAGAAAGAAAGAAAGAAAGAAAGAAAGAAAGAAAGAAAGAAAGAAAGAAAGAAAGAAAGAAAGAAAGAAAGAAAGAAAGAAAGAAAGAAAGAAAGAAAGAAAGAAAGAAAGAAAGAAAGAAAGAAAGAAAGAAAGAAAGAAAGAAAGAAAAGAAAGAAAGAAATAAAGAAAAAGGAAGGAAGGTAGGAAGGAAAGAAGGAAGGATGGTAGGAAGGAAAGAAGGAAGGAAGGAAGAAAAGAAAGAAAAAGAATGAAGATGAAAGAAAAGGGGGAAGGAAGGAGGGAAAGAATAAAGAAAGAAAAAAGAAAAACAGAGAGGAAGGGAGACAAAGAAGGAAGGAAGGGAAAAAGGAAAGAAGGAAGGAAGGAAGGAAGAAAAGAAGTGGAGGAGGACACAGGGGAAGAGATAGATCACAAAAGAGATCATAAACAACCAGGAGCATTAACTAATAAAATCTCAGTAAGAGGGAAAATGAGTAATTTTCTTCTGTTGCCTTTCCTTAGATACAATTCTGCAAATACTCAGAAAGTACAAGTGGTTTTCTTCTATCACAAGATACCAAATAAAATAATTTTTTAGGCTTACTATTTTGACTTGTAAATAACAGCTAAGTCAATGAAATGTAGAAATGATTTTAGACTGAGTACAACTAGGCTGAAACATAGAGTAGCAACTTTCTCTTACAGACTCCATTGAAATCCTTAGAAACACTCTTTACTGGCTTAGGAGGACATGACCTGTTCATTTTCCATGTGCTCAGGAATAGATACATGGCTATTAACTTAAGTAATCCTGAGACACAGTCTGTAGGAATAACAATTTAGCTGAAACTTTTATATCATTTACATGTTTAAAATTTAGGACATTTTTTTAGAAGTCTGTAGCCATTGATAGCCCATGTCTAAGTCAATTATCAGTTTTTAGGTGGGTTTCAATCCACAGGTGTAGAAAGATTAAAAACCATTTGTTTACCCCCCCTATACATAACTGAATTGTGATCAGGTACCAGTCCATTAGTGTAAACAGGGGAAAGATACCAGTCTAGGTCATTCTAAACAGCTCTCAGAAGTGACTGGAATAACTAATAGACTCAAAGGAAGCTGTTTCATGATCTAAGTCTGGATTTAAATTAAAGAGGAGTCTTTAGAAAGCATAATTGAAGTCGATCATTAGATTCCATCCTTGCAATATTTCCCTGGGGATTCAAGGACTCCATAGGCACCTTATGAGAACAAGCAAGATTCTTGAGTCAGGAGGACAAAGGGACTTGAAGTCCCTTTGGGCTTACTTTAACTCCAAGTGATACCAAGTCCTGCACATAATGATATTATAGTGTACATTGCACTTGCCTTGTACAAGGCAGGCTTTGGTTTAATCTCCAGCACCACCTGTGGTCCCCAAGCACCTCCAGAAATGAGTGATTAAGTGCAGAGCCAGGAGTAAACCCTGAGCACTGTCAGGTATATATATATATTTATGGGGCAATTTATGGGGCATCAGGGCTCCATTCTGTCAGAGATGGGCACTTTAAGTTGCTCTGGTTTTTAGATTACCTGGTTGCCCTCTTAACTATACTCCATCAATGCCACAAAACTGCAAAGACTGCTTTATCTTCTGTGCACACAGTCTGGAATACTAACAGCCTTGCTGAGCAGTGGAATTTGTACTTATTTAAAAGAATCTAAGATTGTAGTTGCCAGTGAGCTTTTGTTTTTAGATAAACTTCCACCTCACCCTGCCTGAGTCTATGGGAGTGGGGATTGTTCTGAAGGCAAGGGTCAGTGCCTCACCCATTTTCAGGTATCTTTCTTGTTCCAGTTATATTCTTGACTGTTAATGCAATGTACAGCAATTTTTAATTCAACCACATATGCTGATATCTCTAAGCCCCGGAGTCTATCTGCCAGGTGAGAGAAAACTCTTATTGGCAGATCTGGTGTCAGAAAACTTGGAGCCAAAAATAACAATGCAGTCTCACACATTGGATAAGATTTTGATATGACACGTCAAACTGGTAGGCAAGCATTTTGCTATATGGATTTTGTTTCTTTATAATAGCAAAGGTTACCTCCTATTAATCAGTTTCATTTCTTTGAATACTTCTGTGTAGGAAAAAAGTCAAAATTCCTCACTGGTTCTAGTCAGCTGAGATGCAGAGATGGACGAGATGCAGGTTGGGTTGTCGTGAACACCTCTAAATTTATTCATTTATTCACTCACTGTCTGAGCAACACATATAAGTGTGAGGCCAGCAGTCCCGCTCTGAGGGTTAGGCCCTTTTGTACCAAGTCCAGTCTCAGCAAGTGTTAACTCTGCTATTAAGTAACCTGCTCATCTCAAGGGTCTTCTAAAGAGCTCTCTGCTGAGAGAGAGTCTCCTATGTTCTGCTGACTCTGCTGACTGCTGTGTTTGCTGAGATCATCATGACCCTTCCTTGGAAGCTATAGATTCTCCATAGGGAGTTGAGAGCTTTGCCCTGACCCCATATCTTCTCAGGCAGCCTGGCTACTTGCCTGCAGCAATAAATGTTTGAGCTCTCACAGTGATCAATTTTATAAACCATAGTTAAAGAAAATGTTACAATTTGGTTTAGTTTCTATCTGGCACTTTTTTTTAGTGGTAAATTGATTTCAGGTTTTATGTTGGAGGAAAGCTATTTTGTTTTATTTTTTTAAACCTCATGATAAAGCTTACATAGTAAAATATATTTCACTGATGCTTAGAATTAGTCCAAATTTATCTAAATCTGTCTTAATTTTTTCCACACAGGCTTTATGATTGTTGGTTAGGAGCATTAAGATGCAAATGGTAGGTAAGTGTTCACATTTAAATTTACAGGGTTGGTGTGGCACTAACAGTTATGGAAAAGAACCCAACTCTCCTTGCTTTTGTTAAAGAGAAAGCTAGCTGGGCCTGTAAAGAAAGAGAGGAGATGCTGGGCTTATTTCCACTTTCCATTGCTAGTGTGAAAGTCACACTGAATATACTTTTAACAACCTAATCACAAACTGAAGTACTGTGAGCAGAAATTCTGATTTAGCAGGATAAAACAAAAATAAACAAACAAATAAATAAAAGGGGAATGAAGTAGTAGTAGAGTTAATCCAACCCAAGCTAAGCACCTCTTTGCTCCCTTTCTCTCCTTCTTTGCTTTTCCCTATTGCATCCTGTTTGCTATTCCTCCTCCCTCCTTTTCTCTTACTATTACTTATCTACCTCTTCCTCTGCCTTTTCTTCTCTGACATCAGCTCTAGTTTCTCTGCTCTTCTATCTCTTCTCCACTTCATTCCTTTACTTTTTCTTTCTTTTCCTCACTCTTCTCACCTCTCCTCTTTCTCTTCCTTATTCTTACTTCTATTTCTCCTCCCTCTAATTTCCCTTCCCTTTCTTTTACCATTAATCTGTTTCTCTCCCTTTTCAGACTCCAGGTTTTTCACCTCACCAGCTGTATTTATTTCCTCCCTCTCTTCTTCTTCCCTCCTTCCTTCCCTCCCTCCCTCTTTCCTTTCCTCCCATCCTCCCTCTCATCCTCCTTCCCTTCCTCCGTCCCTCCCTTCCTCCTTCCTCCCTTCCTACCTCCCTCCCTCCCTCCCTTCCTTCCTTCCTTCCTTCCTTCCTTCCTTCCTTCCTTCCTTCCTTCCTTCCTTCCTTCCTTCCTTCCTTCCTTCCTTATCTCAGTGGCTTATTCCTCTTATCTGCAACCCTCTCAATATGATTCTCCTATCTAGAGCCACACACACATTTGTCATCCTGATCTCTGTGCTGGATGCTCTGAAATCCACCAATCCTGGGAAGAATGAGCAATGTGTTCATTCTCAGGCCTCTGAGGATGAACTATAAAGTAGAAGGAGTGCCTCCATTTGACACTGAGCCAACTTTAATTGGAGAGAAGCACTTCCCCTCTAACATGTTTGACTTGCTTGACAAAAGGGCAGTGAAACCCTTCCCTGTTCTGCTCACCAGTCTGTAAGGAAAAGACAAGTTTGATCTTGCCTGACAACTACATTACCTATAGTCTTGTCAACCTACTGTCATAGTGAAAGAGCATCATTTCTGTGAACTTTGATAACTGCGGGATAGAAAACACTGGTTCTTAGGAGAAAAAGGTGGTAAAGTCAGTAGGCCAATGGTTGTCAGTAAATAACCCTGGTCCTATTCTGCACTCACTGCTATGTGGAGGTGGACAAAATTTTTAGCTTTGTCCCTGAGAACCAGTTCCTCTTTCTTGGTGGGGTCATAAATGCCAGGCACTGTTTGGCAAGAACATCAATGTTGGGAAGAAAACATGGAAATACACAGCTAGATCTCTAAAATTCTCTCTTCATAAAACTTTACAGAAGTGTCCATATATGTCTAGAGACTATTCTCCTTTTTTATCACTTGCTTTGCTGTCACTGTTCTCTGTTTGGTCTCTCTTTTCTGCCCCTGTAAATAGGTCCCTGCTCTCTTGCAAAGCCTGTAAGTGTTTAGAGTATTTCTCCCTCCTAAGTTCTTAGTACTATCTCCATTTCAAAAATTTGAGCTTTTGCTCCAAGATTTGACAACCCCTCTCTTCCACTACTGGATGTTCTCTATTCAGGTTTTTATAGATTTGCCTCTTCAGGCCACCTTTCCATATTACAGGCTATCCACTTATGGTGGGTCAGGTTGAGCCAACGGTGGAAAAGGGATGGGTCAGCACGCTTGGTGACTTCAACCAATTGTTTAGAAGACACTCCCCAGATACCTCCCAAGGTGTGATTCCTAAGTGTTCTTTCTGACTACAATGAGTTACCACCACCAGAATTACACAGGGAATGGCTCAGGACTGAGCTCAGAACCAGGTTGGTGGGGGGCAGTTTACTCAAACACATGCCTTCTTCATAAGAGCACTGAATTTCTCCAAGTTTCCATTAACTTTAATACGAGACTGAATTAACACAATAATGTCTTTTGATGGTCAGTTTATGATAATTTGCTTTCTCATTTATCATTAATGATAAATAAATCCTTTTGTCTGAGAGAAACAGCTAGATGATTCTAGATTCTGAAACTAGTTAGTGTCACAGTAGATTGCAAATGCCTAAAAATGCAGGTACAAATTTGGGTGAACAGGAATTCAAAAGGTGAGCCCATTGTTCAATAAGTGTGCCTATTCAATGCTACTATGAAGATTAAAACAAAACTAAAATGAAACTACGATGCATGACTATAAAATCCTGTGTTTTAGAGCTATTTCTTTAAAAGAATAAAGCATATAGAAATTTTGAGCCGGAGTGGTGGCACAGCAGTAGGGCATTTGCCTTGTACACGGCTGACCTAGAATGGGCCACGGTTCCATCCCTGGTGTCCCATATGGTTCCCAAAGCCAGGAGTGATTTCTGAGTGCATAGCCAGGAGTAACCCCTGAGAGTCACTGGGTATGACCCAAAAACTAAAATAAAAAAAATAATAATATAGAGATGTCCTTGGAGGAATAGACTATATAAATAAAATATGGAGCACCAAGTACAAGGAATGGGCAATAAGGAGAAGCAGGAGAGATAGAGAAAATGTGTGCCATTAAGGTAACAGATATCCAGGTCCTCAAGGTGTGACCCTCTCCAGTAACTCCAAGTTGTTATTATATTCTATTAATGTTATGAAATTTTTTTGTGATGGATTCTTCTTGGTGGTGGTGACAATGGTAGTTGTGTGATTAGAAATAAAGAATTTTCATCTGGTATATCACAAAATCATCAGGAAAAAGCAAGGTACAAAAAGAATTGATACTCAACCTCATTTCACATCCTACTTAGACTTATCTCAGAAATTAGGAGGACTCTTTGGATGGATTTTGAGATTCATCAAATGTGAAATTCAGGAACATATATAAAGGTTGTAGAAGTTAGGAAAGTTAGTCATGATATAGATAAAAAGTCCAATAATATTATATTATGCTTTACAAACATATTCTACTTAGCAAGTAAGATAACCCAAACACACGGATGACTTACAGATACATGTATGTGCAAAGAAGTATCTATGGATCATCTTATTGACTCCTGATATGAATACATTAGAATAGATACTATCATTTACCAAAATTTTTAGGTAAGAAACTGCAAGGAGCTTGAATAACTTTTTGTGGCCCTGTGATTGGTTGCTGGTTTTGGTAAGCATCAATCCAGATAGGTGAGTCTAGAACAGGGGTGGCGAACACGCGGCTCTTGAGCCACATGCGGCTCCCGGCCAAAATGAATACAGCTCTTTGCCTCTTCTCATTATTTTGTATACTGTGGCTCTTTGCCAAGTTTGGATTTTGTTCTGCTGCTTCTGAGGAGAGACCTCTGAGGAGAGATCTCCAAGCATAGTCCCGCCCCCAGGCTGTGCCATCCCGTCTCCCGACCCCTCGGAAGTAACTGCACGCGCCAGCGAACGGGGGACCCGTGTGTCACATGTTGGGTCACATCTTGCCGTTAGTTCTTAGTGTGGAGGACGCAGTACACCCTCGCCATCACTGCAGGAGTTTTACCCTTACTCAAAATGGCAAAATGCAATATGTGTTTAATATATTATTGTTAAAATTATATGCTTTTGTGTGAGTGTTTGTCCGTTTTGGCAGGTCACTGCGTGGTGTGGCTCTCTGACTCTCACAGTTTAAAATTTTGGCTCTTTGTGTCAAACTTGTTCGCCACCCCTGGTCTAGAATATTTGTTCTTTAACTGCAGGGCATGCCTTTCCTCAAATTAAATTTGTCAAGGAGTTAAAAAGCCCACCTTAATCTTTCTCTCCAAATGTTAAAAGTACTTATTTCCAATAACCACTGTGTTCCCATGCTTAAATAATGCCCTGTACTTAAACGAAGCCAGCAACTTGTAGGTAGAGTGAAGTAAGCAGGCAGCTTTAAGCTATCCAATGAAAATTTTCAGACATGAGACTTCCTAGCCCAGTGCTTCCAGGCCCCCGAGTAAGTCATTGAAAGTGTCTTGGCATCTGAGATTATCAAGTGGACACCCACTTGTTGTCTGAAAATTGTATAATGTATAATCTCAGTAACTGAGATTCATATTTTACCAAGATCTATTTTAAAACACTAAGTAGGTGCTGGTCTCCTTTACTGTTTGGAACTATACAAAAAGTAAAAAGACTAAAATAGCACTAATCATCAGGGGGATTTAAATCAAAACAACAGTAAGATATCTCACACCACAGAGATTGGCACACGTCATAATCACTAGTGTTGGCATGCATACAGGGAGAAAGGGACTCTCATTCACCACTGGTCAGAATACTGACTGGTCTAATCTTTTGGCAAACAATATCCCTCAAAAATTTCTTAAAATATAATATTCCTCCAAAGAAACCTAGATTATTTTCCCTAGTTTACCTTCCAAGAAAACAAAACTCATTCATCAAGTTAGGAGTTTCCAGAGTTGAAAGGAGATCTACAGTTTGTATATTTCTTTAAAAGTACAAACAATTTTGAAACTTAGCTTCCATATAATACAGCAATACACCCTTGGGAATATAACCTTGGGACCCAAAAATCCAATACAGAAAGGCATTTGCATTCATGTTTATTGATGTACTATTCACATTAGCTAGAATCTGAAAGCAATCTAAGTGTCTAAGAACAGTTGTGAGGATAAAGAAAACATAGTATATCTATACAATAGAATACAAGACAGACATAAGAAAAACTAGTTAAGAACTTTTTTTTACATGGATGGGCATAGAGAATATCACACTGAGTGAAATGAGTCAGAGGGAGAGGGACAGACATAGAAATATTGCACTCATTTGTGACACCTAAAATCATATGGGAATAATATCCAAAGACAATAGAAATGAGGACCAGAGGACAGGTTCATTGTAGGAAGCTTTCCACAAAATAGAGTGGGAGTGCTCGATTAGGACAGAGAAGAGACCACCACTATGAAAATGGTAACTGGATGTGATCACTCTGGAAAGGATTTGTTAAAGAGAAAGCTGGGCCAGTGGAGAAATGGAAGAGGTGTTGGACTCATTTCTACTCTCTCTTTGTTAGTGTGAAAGTCACACTGTATATGCTTTTAACAACTTACAAACTGAAGTACTGTGAAGAAAAATCCTGATTTAGCAGGATAAAACACAAATAAATAAATAAAAGGGAAATACAGTAATAGAAGATAGCACAAGAGTCAATCAGTGTTGGATGGTTTGGGATGTACTGGAACTGAGTTGGAACTCCTGCACCAAATGTCCCGAGTGAGATCTGGGAGATCTCAAGCACCTCCTGGTTGATCCAGTTAGTTTCCATTATTGTAGAATTGGAGTATCTATGTATCCTCTCAGTATCTAGCATTGATCCACCAAACTGAGTATCATTGGGATGCTTAGACCCCCCCTAAGCACTACTTGGGAGGCAAAAAAAAAAAAAAAAGAGGGGGAGGGGAAATTATTCTTTTTTTTTAATTTTTATTATGACCAAAGTGCATTACAAATCTTTCACTGCATCATTTATGGTACATAGTGACAATGAATGAGGGGCATTCCCACCTCTAGTGCTGTTCTCCCTCCACCCCTGTTCCCAGTATGCGTCCCATATCTCCCTCCTCTACCCCCCAGACTGCTAATGCAACTGGTCTCCACTTTACAGCTTGTTGTAGATTGAGCATCTATTCCACCATCATTGGAGATAAAAAGCATAAGAAAAAGGGAAGAAAAAATTTGGTGACAACTACCAAAAAAGGAAAGAAGAGAGAGAAAAAAAAAGAAAAATGGAAGAAAAAAGAAAAAAATGAACCCAGCAAATAAAAATAAAAATAAATCTCTAAATAATAACCATAAGAGTGAAAAGGAAAGAGAAAAGTGGAAGAAAAAAAAGAGAAGGAAAATAAAGTAAAAAACTAACACATCAAAACAAAACAAGAAAAAGTATGGGTGCTGGAGTGGTAGGGTTTGGCGTTCCCCCCACTATTTTTTTTTTTTTTTGCATAGGCACAGTAAGCATTGGAGAAGAGAGGGAATTCCCGTGGCCTAAGAGATTCAGGGTTTCTCCATCCTTGAAGCATACTATCATGGGATCAACCCCTGGACATTATTCTTTTGATAGGTCATTAAATTATTTTCTGAAGATTTTCTAAGCTATTTGTTGGGAGTTGATTTTTCCTGTTACTTGTTTTGTTTCTTAACATTGGTTTACTTTGATGACATGTTGACATCTAATTTTGGAAAGACAATATTGAAAAATTTGGAGTTGTTCTTATTTGACGAATTATAGTTTCATAACGTTTTGTTTTGGTTTTTGGGTCACAACAAGTGGTGTTCAGAGGTTACTCCTGGCTCTGTGTTCAGAGGTCTTTACTGGCAGTGCTCATGGACCTTAGGGGATGCTGAGGATCAAATCAGGTTTACTTTACCCCCTGGTCTATCCCTCTGACCCCTACTGGCTGCTATTGCATTCCCTTTGGGAAAAAAAGAGTGAAGTTCAGACACTCTGGTGGACAATTATAATGTGTAGCACATTAACTACATGACTCTAAAGCAGTGCTTCTCAATTATTTTCTGTCATGCCCCCCTAGGAAGAAGAAAACATTTTTGTGCCCTCCTCCTGCGCGACGGTAATTAGTATCTTTATTAAAAAAAAAAAACTTTAACCTGCAAAACAAAAATATATAAAATAATTTGAGCTGATTTTTTAATCAGAGGTGATGTCTGGATTAATGGCTACAATGAGCACGTTTTGCAATGCGGGGTTTGAAACAGGACACAGCAAATCTCAGCTCCAGAGGCATACAGAGACTTAAACATGGGGTTTAGCTTTGTTATCGGGACCCCCTTTACTGAGCCTCGCGCCACCCCCCAGGGGCACGCTCCACAATCTGAGAACCACTGCTCTAAGGAAAGCTAAAGGCTATATTCAAATTATCTTGGTTTTGGCCTGCATGGAATTGACCCAGTGAGATCCCAATATTTGTATCACTCTTCTGGGTGTTTAAAGGTATTCACCGACATACTTACCAATGTACAGAAATCTCTGGCTTACCCCTCGGTATGACTATGACTTACCCCTCGGCTGACTTGCTCTAAGTCCTGGAGGACATTGACTCACCTTTCTAGCTGACTGTCAAGTTGCTCATTGTTATCTTCATCAGTGTGTGAAAGGTCAGATGGGAAACAGGAGATCACAAAGAAAGTATGAGATAGAGGCCGGAGCGATAGCAGTGGTAAGGTGTTTGCCCTGCATGCGGCCAATACAGGATGGACCCCAGTTAAAATCCTGGCATCCCATATGGTCCTCCGTGCCTGCCAGGAGTGACTTCTGAAAGCAGAGCCAGGAATAACCCCTGAGCATCTCTGGGTGTGACCCAAACACCAAAGAGAGAGAGAGAGAGAGAGAGAGAGAGAGAGAGAGAGAGAGAGAGAGAGAGAGAGAGAGAGAGAGAGAGAGAGAGAGAGAGAGAGAGAGAGAGAGAGAGAGAGAGAGAGAGAGATAAACATGTGAGTTCTTTTGTAACAAAATACTGTACTTTTTCTTGAGTATTTATGAGTAATCCTGTATCCCACAGTTTCATAGGGTATATACAAAATCCTGACTGAATCCTACCAGTTCTAATATGAAGAGCCAGAAAGAACAAAGCAAATGAGCTCCTGCCTGGATTTCCAATGAGAATTCCAACCACTGGAAAGAAAGAGGAGACTAACAAAGCAAAATTGGGTCAGGTTCTTTCTAATGGCCTCATAACCTGTGAGTTTGGATTTAGCCCCTTAAAACTCTTCCTGTCTTAAGATGATTTTTATCAGGCTGGGGACATTAGAAAACTTTATTGCTTTGTGGCTATAGCTGCTACACCATGCAGATTAAAGGAGGGGGTGAAGAAAAGCAAAAACAGGTGGGAGGGGTTGCCAGGAAGCAGGTAAGGCCTGGCCTTACTGGCAAGTCTGAGGAAAAGATAGCATGGGAAATCGATGCCTGAGTTCAAAACCCAGGTTAAGGTATGTGTGCACAAGAAAGAATCTCAGTCAGGATATGGCCCAGGGAATAGTTCTGGACAAAGTATAAAATTCAATTGAAGTCTAAGTTAGCTGGAGTACCTCCCAGGTGAGACTTCTGGCAATCGTTAGTAACCAGTTAAATCCAAGTGGATGAGAGACACCATTTGCTAAACTAATGAAATAAATACTATATGATAGTGGCAGGCATTTGTGAGAATACTGAATGAGCCTGATAGGTCAACATGCTAAGGAATGATCTTTGCTTGCTGTAATCACATGAGTCTTGAATCA
Source organism: Suncus etruscus (assembly GCF_024139225.1). Classification (NCBI taxonomy): domain Eukaryota; kingdom Metazoa; phylum Chordata; class Mammalia; order Eulipotyphla; family Soricidae; genus Suncus; species Suncus etruscus. The sequence goes on along the minus strand of NC_064862.1, from coordinate 44,205,888 downwards.
CTTCCTTGGTCCAAATACTGTGCAGGATTAGGAAGTCATGGATAGTGCAATGAATGCTACATCAGCCAGTCTTCTCATGGATAAGTAGAAAGTATGGAAAGTATCTCTGGGCTTGAACTGGCAAGTTTACTATTGAGACCTGAGTTTGCTTTGTAAAAGCTGTGTGATTTTTATATACCTTGTGACCTTCCTGAATGGTTTTTTTTTTTTTTTTATTTCCAGAAGTGAATTAAGAACATTTACGCTTCCCAAGGAGATAGTTGAGAGATTAACATGAGGTAATGAATGATGTAAACAGGACTATTTTGGTAAAAACCAGGATTTCCACCATTAGGCAAAATGTGACATTTGCATAGAATGCTGGAGGTCTCCTCGAAACTAACTGGAGGATTATAACACAACTTTGGTGCCAAGGAGCTCCTAAAACCAGTGTTTAAATTATGTCAGAACTTTATCTTACTCATTTCTTCCCTCTTGTTGAAGGTTTTATCTCCGTGTAGATTACTGTATTTCACTATATAATTTTTGTAGGTGTTTTTGATGGTTTTATGCTAAAATTTTGTAAAAAAAAAAAAAGTGAAGGCCAACCATTATATAAAGCTTCTAAAAGTATGATGTTATGGGATCGGAGAGATAATACAGGGGGTAGGAAGCTAGCCTTCCAAATAGTTGACCCTGGCAACATGTATGCCTCAAGACTACAAGTAGTAATCCCTGAGTACAGTGTCAGGAGGCATGAGCACAGTCAGATAGGGCCCCATCCAAATAAACAAAAATACTAGGTCATTATAAAAATACAATTGTGCAGTGGCTACAGTTGTGTGGTAAAATACAATAACTCCACATTAGAAACCAAAGATAACTTTCAACTTCCATGTCTACTATTTTATTAATAGAGAGCTAACTCTACTCAAAATTGCAGTTTCTGGTTCACCCATCTTTGGTCAGGTGATTTACTCTTGCAGGAATCACAGGGAGTTGAGAAGAGAAAAAATGGAAGAAGCAGTATCAGAGTGTGGTGATGGTGGTAAATAACTATTAGACAAATATACTCTAATGCTGAGGGGTGTGTGTGTGTGTGGGATTAAAACCAGGGTTTCCTACATGCAAAGCATTTGCTCTACCACTAAGCTGCAACCCCAGGGAACCCTTGCAGACACATGCATTTCTAGTTAATCCATCTTAAAAAAAATTCCTGGCACATTTGTACATCTGCCTTTAAGCCATAGTTTTCTTTTTTCTTCTGAGCTACATGTAGTTTGGCACCAGATTAAAAAATCCATACTTGGAAGTTCAATTAGTTTTTTATACTGACACATTGAGTTGAACAACAACAACAAAAACACCAAAAAACAGAAAAGATTAGAGGTTGTGTTTAAATGAAAAGTACATTAACTTGTTGATAGAAAATACCAGTTTGTGACAAGGCTAACAATGAAAGCCTTGATCCAGAATTATTTAGTATCAAAACCTTTATATTATGCTTTATAATCTGGGCTTACTGCTTTCTTTTCAAGTGCTTTGTCTGCATGGAATAAATGGACTGCTTTGCAAATGGAGAGCACAGTGAAACAACCAGCCTTGCAGTAATTTGATTTCCAGGGAGAGACATCTAGATAAAGATGAAAGCTTTCAGGACCTGGGATCACTCTTTCAACAATATATTGCATATATTTATGCATTTCTTCTTACTCTTAACTTTTCATCCTGGAAAAGATTGAATTTTTAGCTTATAATTTGGCTTCATCACTAATCTGGATACATTGTTTACCTTTATTTTCTTTCATTTGGGCTTGACATTCTCTCACAAAAAAATTCCTTCATAATTAAACAATAAAGCCAGTATGTTGGTGGTGGGGGTTGTGGAAGGGTCATGAAACATAATCAAACTTTAATTTAAGATTGTGCTGTGTTATTTACATATAGAACGAACACCAAGCACAAACAATACATATTCGAAAAACCTTTACTGGAGATAAACTGGTCTTAAAACCTTGATTCTTGTTGGTTTAGGTTATTAGATAAATGTTATAAAATTTGTCTATATAAGACTTACTTATGAAGACCTACATTTGCTTACAATGATCCCATTATGTCAATCTAAATTTAGGCTTGATAAAAGGATATAGAATGAATGGCAAGGAGTGGGGAATAAGTTGCAAATACAATGACACTGTCAGTTGTTCAATTAGAAGTTGACGGAAACAGAAATGGAAAACTCCAGGGACCCATGGCCACCATATCTTACACAGGTGGATATAAAGCTGTTCACAGGAAACTATAAGGACTCAGATCACATTAGGAGAATTAATGCTATCATGAGAAAACATGAAAACAAAGAACATGAAAATGTCCTCAGATATAGGGAGGTGGAGATGGAGAGCTAGTACAGCTAGTACAGGTGTGGGATATCTAAAGGGAAAGAAGACAGCCTGAAGGGTGGGGGGTTAGTTGAGGCACTGGGGAGAAGCATGAACAATTGGAGCAAGGCAGTATTGATAAGTATAACCAGAGGGACGAGAGACTGCTCAAACCCAACCCCAATTAAGAACTACTTAATCATGGGGGCATGGTGCCCTTCTTTATGCTGTTAATCTTTATTGCTGGTGCAGTGGTGTCTCCAAAGCTTTCAGTCTCAAGGAGAATCCCTAAAATAATCTACAGGGGGCCCTGTAACAAGTAGATCTACAGGGGTTCCTTCTGTTAAGTGGTTCAGGAACTGTCACGTAGGGTATTCAACAGTAGACAGCTGCTTAGCTCTAACTGTATTTGTCATAGATTTAACAATTTAATGACTTGAAATCATCTTTTTAATCTAATAGTTGATTTTTCTGAAGATGGCCTATTGATTACTCTTTTCCTGGTCACAATTCTGAAGATGACAAGTATTTTAGACAACATGATAACTGTGACTTAGCTGCATTTTCCCCCTCCTTCTTAGTCTGTTAAGGCTGCTATAACAGAAAACTACTGTCTCGATGGTTTATAAACAACAAATATTTATTTTTCATAATTTTTTTCTGGCCGCACTTGGCAGTGTTCAGGGTCTATTCACAGTTCTGCTTGAAAGTTGCTCCTGATATTATTCAAGAGACCATGCAGAGTAGATTAAATCCCAGTCATCTGCATACAAAGTATGTGCTTATCCTGTTGAGTTCTTTCTCTGGTCCCTCTCATCCTTGACCAAGAATTTAAAGACAGTATAATGAAAACTAGTGAGTCATAAGCCAAGTTATTGTGTTCATAATTTCAGGACTTCATAGTCAGTTCAATTTCTCAGCATTAGAAGCTACCATGATGTTTATAGAACTTGGAACTATGACACATATAAAAATGTGCCATAAACTGTCTAAAAAGTCTTTACAAGTTAAAATTATTGCATGCTTTTGAAATGACTTCTTGTAGGTATATACCTAAAATAAGTTTTTAAATGGCCACATATACATAAAAAAGAAAGTTATTAGTAGAATTATTTGTTCTAGCAAAAAGAGAAAAGAAAAGGAAGTCAAAAGTGCAGGTATTGTACAAATGTACAAAAAATAAAATAGTTTCAACTATATTGAATTATTAATTCATGTTGCTACTTAAATAAACCTTAAAAACATTACTCTAGTCTAGAAAAGTACATTAACAAGATCATATAGTTTAACAGTCATTTATGTGACAAATCCAGATAAGCAAATCTACAAGAGACAGAAAATTAGCTGTTAATAAATTTACTGTTTCTTTAGGAATGGCAAAATAATCTGCAATTGAATTGTGATTCTAGTTGTCTAGCCTTCAACATATTGAAAACCATCCAACAATTTATTTTGAAAGGGAGAATTTTATTGTATATTAATAGATTCAACTTTAAAATATGACCTATATTTTAAATTATACTTCAGAATTTATACCACGTTGTATGCATGTGCTATGAAACCCCATTTCTCTCAAGCTTGTTTCTTCACTTATCAAAAGTGTCCTCAAATGAGTGAAGGTAAGTTCCTCTTCACATGCCCCCTATCTGTTCATATTCCTCAAAGTAGACTCCTCAGATCTGAAGATGAGCAAATTGGCATCCAAACCTGTTCCAAGTGGGTCCCCTGGGAAAATACTTAAAATGAATGCACAGGCATTAGGGATTAGAATTCTATTAGGATCTTCTGTGGCAGGTAGCCATGGAATCTAGTTATAAGTTGTCTTAGTCTTCTTGCAAATCATTTTCCTGCTCAAGTAATATAATTTCAAGTATTCACCAGATTCCCTCTGAAATTTCAGGTAATCACTTTTCCTAGTCAGCTGCATAAAAGTGAAGGACAATACTGAAAAATTTTTAAACAATGTAACATAAAGGGGGAATGAAGGAGAATAGTTATCAGTAAGTTATGGAACAAGGAGGGCAGTAATTCCTCAAAAAAGTCTTCTGTTCTGATGCTCAGAGTACAGAGAAAAGTTCATTCTGAGACTGTTGTCCTAATGATTAGAGAATAAATACAAGCTCATCCTGACAAACTAAAAGAAGCATGATCCATGACAAATAAAAACCCTGGGTTCTACATAAGGGAAGCATGATCCATGACAAATGAAAACCTGAGAGTCTGTATAGGGCCCAATTCCTTAAACTTTCCTTAACAGTATTACAGTACACACACACATACATACACCAAACTTCTTTACTCATTTAGGTTGTTTCTATATGCTCCATAGGATGGACTAGTAAAGGGTATCAGAAGAGAATGTAAGACAGAGGTCTATAACTCAAAAGCAATAGATATATAACTGGACAGAATAACAGACGAGTGTAAACCTATCCTTAAAAATATGACATTTGACAAAGCTAGAGAGTCTAAAATAATGAAACCTTCCAAAATTAAATCAGGGAAAAATAGAAAATCTGAACCAACCAAGCATGAGCAAGGAAACTAAAACTGCAACAAAACCCCAGGTCCAGATGAGTTCAATGGTGATTACTACCAAAGCTTCAAGGAATACTTCTTGCCTATACTTAAACTCTTCCAAATACTGAAAAAATGAAACAAGACAGGAATCCTTCCTAACAATGCCTATGAAGCCAACATTACTCTAACATTAAAAATAGACAGAGTAAGGGGGGTGGTGTGTGGAAGAAAACTGGAGACATTGGTGGAGAATTGTTGACACAAGTAATGACATTTTGGAACATTATATAACTGAAATTCAACTCTGAATAGCTTTGTAAATCACTGTGCTTTATTTACAAAATGAAGTTATTAATAAAAATTAATTATAGACCATGATCCTTAAGAATAACAAAGCAATATGATCTTAGTGAATCTAAACAACAGTGTGTCAAAGGATAGTAAATCATGACCAAATGGGAGTCATTTCAAGGATGCAAAGATAGTTTAATATATGCAAATAAATTATTATTTATCTCAACAAAAAAGTAAAATTTATATGATCTTATATGTTGAAAGCAAAGAAACTTTCAGTTTGCTTTGCAGATGTCCAGTACTGGCTGAATACCTGGTACCACATGTAGTCCACCCAGAGACTGTCAGAAGTGCTCCCTGAGCACATGAGGTAAACCCTGATAACAACTAGTGTTGCACTAAAACAAAAAAAAATTAAAAGACAAATGCATAAATACACATCTATATTCATTGCAATACATGAACATCCTATGGAACATATAGAAACAACGTAAATAATAAAAAAGTTTGGTGTGTGTGTGTGTGTGTGTGTGTGTGTGTGTGTGTATGTGTGTGTGTAATGTAATGCTGTTAAGGAAAGTTTAAGGAATTGAGATTGCAGGTGGATAGAGGAGAAAGGAGTTTATTCACTCAGACCAAGAGTTCAAATAGCCCTGCCAATTCTCCACCTAGAACAAAGGGTCCCCTGAAATTTTTTGTCTTCAAACGCAGAAGCAAACAAGCAAGCAGGTATGATTACAAAAGCATTAAGGCTGACGTGTCTTTGTACAGAGGGTTTTGTACTAAACTGCTTTGTTGCAGTTAGTATGTTCTGGTGATTCAGACCCTTCTTGTGCTCAGAATTCTTCACCTCTTTCATTCATTTCGCTTTATGTCTGTAAATCTCTGTCAGTTTTCCTCATATTCTCAGATTTCCATCATTTTCCCTCACAATACTATGTAGCTATAAGAAGAGATGAAATCATGCATCACGCAATTCACTGAAATGTGGCTGGAACTTCCATAGTAAGTCGGATGGAGACAGGCAAATACTGGAAGATCTCATTTATCAGTTAGAAAAGCTATGGAAGCTAGTTTATTTTTTAAACAAAAATAAATTCTTGACCTTGGGTTACAATTTTGATTAGCAAATTCTTGGGGGAATTTTTTTGAAATAAAATATTACTGGACTAGGGACAATGAACATAGGGACAACAGTAAAGAGTCCTGAGCACTTCAAATGGTGGCGAGTTATAATAACTTTTTCTTAAGTTCATTCCAATTACTTTGTCACTAATGTTAAAATATAATCAAAACTATAATAAAATTTTAAAAGTAAAACTAAATCAGAGGCCAGATAGATAATACAGCAAGTTAGGTGCTCACCTTCCATGTGACTAATCTGGCTGTGTACCATGTAGAGTCTTCCAAACATTGCAAGAAGTGACCCCTGAGCACAGAACCAGAAGTAAGTTCTGACTGAGCATTGATGGCATATCCCTGCCACCCACTGAAAATACACTGGATTACATTACAGTAATAATAATAATAAAAAATCTTTGACAGGGTATGTGGCCAAAGTGATAGTGCACATGTTCTGCATGCAAAAGTTTCTGAGTTTAATTTGTCATGGGGACTTGACTTAGGCCTCAGTTGATTGAACATCAACCATCCAACCCTGAACCTCAAATCTCATTCTTGGAACCAGCACGATTTTCTGCACCAGCACCAGGAATCAAACTCCCCTCTAGGGAGGTCCTAATGCTGCTCTGGCACCAACTTGCTCCATGATTCATATGACACCCTGATGATGAGGAAACAACAAAAACTTGCTCTAAGGGCAGGTTTCCCTGCCTCACCACCTAATAGTGAGATGAAGTCAGAAGACATTTCATGACACCCCAGCTAAGACTTAGGATCTGTGCAAAAACCAGTCTCTCTAACTACAAAAGACTGACTACAACAACCACGATTGTGTAGTGGTTTTCCTAGGACCATAAAGAAAGACCTTGGGGTTGGATAATTAGTATGTCTGGAGCCTGTAGCCTTATGACAGTATGATTCAAGGGTAGAGACACTCTTTTATTTTTTTAGGCCAAGAGTATTTCCTTTCTAATTTCCCCAATTTTTGCTGCACGTATGCAAAAACAAAAACAATAAACAAACAAAAAAACTTTGCCACACCCAGACTCTTTTTTTTCTTTTTTCTTTTCTTTTCTTTTTTTTTTTTTTTTTTTTTTGGTTTTGGGGTCACAACTGGTGATGCTCAGGAGTTACTCCTGGCTATGCACTCAGAAATTGCTCCTGGCTTGGGGGACCATATGGGACGCTGGGTGAGAGAACCACAGTTCATTCTAGGTCAGCCACTTGCAAGGTAAACACCCTACCACTGCACCACTGCTTCAGCCCCATCTTTTATCTTTTTTAAAATTTTTTATTTATATCATCTAGATAGGGGCTTCTGCCTTTTTCATAGAACTTTGGGACATGAATCACTTTGTTTTACCTCATATTTATATTTCTTTCTACAAATTGAGAAAAAAAAAAGTAGATAGGGCCAGGTGCCAAGTGGTCTCAGGTGCATTGGGTGGGGAAAAATGGTCAGAAATAAACACCCAATCAAAAATCAACGACAATAAAATCAAGAGAACCAAACTATAGCAAGCTAAAGACAAAATGGATCTGTTACATTGGTAGACCAGGGATCTAAAAGTGGAGGTCTAGGATGCATGCTGGGAACTTTGGGAGAGGGAGGTGAACACTGGTGGTGGTAATGGCCCTAATTCACTATCACTATATGCCTGGAATGCAACTATGAAGAACTTTTAATTCACAAAGATCTCAATAGAATTTTTTTTTCTAAAAAGTCTCTGAATTTAATTTCCTTTGTAGCATGTTTGAAGCACCTCTGAGTATGGCCCTGTTGTCTTCAGTACCACTGGGCTTATATATTAAACTTTCAAATTTGTACATACAGATTAAAACTTTCTGGAAGTAATCCCAGATTCCTTGAAATAGTTTGGCAGGACTCAAAATATAATTAAAATTAAATTAAATTTACAATCTTTAAAATTTTGCAGTTGCTGGGGCCCTAGTGATAGCACAGCAGTTAGGGCATTTGCCTTGCTATGGTCAACTTGTGTTTGATCCCTGGAACCTTCAAGAGCCCCCCCCCCCCCCCAGCCTGCTAAGAGCAATTTCTGAACGTGCAAAGCCAGGAGTAACCTCTGAGCACTGCCAAGTGTGACCCCAACACAAAAACAAACAAACAAGAAAACCCCAAGCCCCCAAAATTTTGCAGTTTGCTAAATGAATTATTTAACAACTGGAAAATTGGTGATGAGGATGATCACCTAATGGTTGGGTATTGACAGGGTTGGAGTTTATTACCTGATGCTTATTTCATGGCCACAGGCATAAAGAAAATTATTGAAAATTTCCTTTCTTAGTCACTAGGGAGGTTTGCTGGTCATAACTATTGATAAAGAGATTTGCATTTCAAAGGAAAAAATCAATTCTTTCTTTAATCAAGGTAAAGTTAACAGTATAAAAAGCTTGCGGCAGAGTATCTATTTTCAAATATTCCCAGTGACTATGTGAAGTGGAGAGGAGAGAGGCCACAGACCCCAGAAGAAAATCTGTCACTTTCTATCTGACTCTGACTCTGCCACCTGGAAATAACTGAGATCTAGGACTGTGAGCTTTGCTTTTTGCAGGGAAAAAGTCAATTTTAGACCATACCTTTTGAGTCACACCTGGCAGCGCTCAGGGGTTACTCCTGGCTCTATGCTCAGAAATTGCTCTTGGCAGGCCTGGGGGAACATGTGGGATACCAGGATTCGAACCACCATCCTTCTGCATGCAAGGCGAACACCCTACCTCCATGCTATCTCTTTGGCCCCATATTTGTAGACTTCCTCTCAGAAAAAAATTTCAGGATGCAAGCAGTAAAGTAAAAAATAGGTTTAATTTGGAAACTCTAAAAAAGGGGAAAGAGAGGGAGAGTAAAAAGTATGCCCTCAAGTGTGAGAGTTTCTCTAAAAGAGAGAGAGAGCCCCAATACATATTCCAATGTGAAAATATGAAAGGGTACACATCTCAAGATTGGAGATGGAGGAGTCTTGAGCATTCTGGAGCTATATGCAGGGGCTTGCAACACAAGTCTGCAATTCTCCTTGATTCTAAATTAGCTTTTACAGAGTTTTGCCCAACTTGACCCAAATGGGGCTTGATCTCCATGTAAGAGTCCTGTTATTAGTATGGCTGCTAGAAGTTGAGGTAGTTGATGGTCTCCTTTCATAGTCCTTTTTTGAGCTTTGTACCTCCTGGAGCTTCTCTCAGTAGAGAATATAGTTTTCTCTGAGTCAGCAGTGGTGCTAGATGAAACTCATAATTTACAGAGTAAATGTCATCCCCATCTCTTCCTTTTATGTTTGTTTGTTTGTTTGTTTTGTTTTGGGGCCACACCTTGCAGTGCTCAGGGGTTACTCCTGGCTCTGAGTTCAAGGGTCATTCCTGGCCTTGCTCTGGGATTTTATGGGTTGCCAAGGTTAAAACCTGGGCCAGCTGTAAGGCAAATGCCCTACCTGCTATGCTATCTCTACAGCCCCAGCTCTTGATATCTCAAAAATTTATAATATGGTATGCCAATAATTTATTGCCATTGAAATAGGCCCTTCCTTATCTGTCTGTCTGCTTCAGTTTCCAAGAATTCTTTCTCAAATGAAATAAGACTAGTAATTTCATTAATTCCTGAAAAGTCTTGAGTCTGAGAACAAAGGATGCTATATATTTCCATTGTTTGGAAAGTTTTCCAAAGTATGTTACTGTTGAATGCTTTGTCTACCTGCCCTACACTTATGTCGCCTCTAACCATTACTCAGCTTTGGACTACTAAGCACCTTACTGGGGAAGAGGAATTTACACCTGGCAGCTCTCAGGGATTACGCCTGGCTGTGTGCTCAAAAATGGATCCTGGCAGGCTCAGGAGATAATATGGGAAGCTGGGGATCGTCCCAGGTTGGTCCTTGGTTGGCCACATGCAAGGAAATGCTCTACCACTGTGCTATCACTCTAGCCCCGTGGACTACTAACCAATACCAGCTCCCTCCACCTCTCTACTCCTTATTCCAGCATACACTACAGTAGAGGGTATTCTGGTCACAGTGCCTTTTGTTGGATAGAAATAAATACAAAGCATACAAGATAAGCACTAACACATTTATTTAACCACTAAATATCAAGAAAAAGATGCCTCCTTTCCAGTTACATAACTCCAAGTCTCTCTCTCTCTCTCTCTCTCTCTCTCTCTCTCTCTGTATATGTGTGTGTGTATGTGTGTGAACTCAGGGGAATAACATTTGAATTGAAGTGACTCTACAGGTAACTAAGGAATTCAGATGGCTCAACATTTTACTGTTTCTAAACTTCTATCTCCCATTCAAATTTTGAGCCAAAATTTGCAGCTCTTAGCGTGAAATTGAAATGATGAATTGTTTGGTACTAGTGCCATAAAGTGAAGGACAATGAAGGTAAAAATAATGCTGCTATGATTTATGGTGCTTTTTTATGCTTTTCTCTTCCAATATTCTTCCAGTGTACCCTTCCAAATGTATCCTGCTTTTTCAAATAATTTTTTTTACTCATAGTACTTAATCTTTTTCTCAAGTTTGTTTTATAATAAGTAACTTTACCTTAGAGTGGCATGCTCTTGATGCTGTTGCCATGAATGGTCCATTTAAACACATTTCTTTAGAACTTACCACCAGACTTTTGCATAGATTAAGAACCAAAATGAGCCACTGAGAGGTGCAAAAGTCAAGAAGCCCGTCAACAGTGGAAACATAGTCTACCATAGATCTGTTTTGGTCCCTGGTAGCTTGGAGGTCCCCAGGCCAAATAGAAGGTCCACAAGAATGGACTTAGTTTGGGTGGATATTAAGTTTTTAGAGAAATTTAAAGACATATGAGCCAAATTATCCTTTTCTAGTTGGGAATCCTTTGTTTTATTAAGATAAATGGTGATAGAAGCAAAGCATTTGCCTTGTTTGTGTAAGTCCCTAATTTATAACTGATAAATAACAACAACAACAAAAAAAACACAACAAAAGACAGGTTACATTTTGAAGGAAGATTATTCAGTCCAGGCTAGCTAGGTTTGAATTTGACCTTTGCTACATGCCAAATACTTCATTCATACCACCTACAATTAACTCTTTTTTAATGTTTATTTGTTAGAACACATCTTTTATAGCAACTAATAGATATGCACTTGAATATGTTCTAGCACTTATTAGCTAGCAGGGAACAAAACACAGCAAACCCATCTGGAATATGCACAATAGTGAGAGACAGGAATGAAAATATTCTAAGAAAAAAGAAAGGTAAGAAAGTACAGAAACAAAGAGTGACATTGCTCATAAAATAAAGTATAAGCAAAGATCTGAACAAAGGAAAAAGCTGTTGGTAGGAGGAAGAATAAAAGCATAAACCCAAGGTATAAATTGAGAAATATAAAAAGATAGAACAAGATTAGAGGGAGAGACAAATCTGGAAATGACAACAGAGAGGTGATCAGGTAACATCTGATTTTTATCTCAAGACATTGACAAATTATTGAAAGAATTTTAATGTGGATACTTGGAGGGCATGAACTGACTTCAAAGATTGATCTTGGGTGGATACCAAATTTCATAGAGCAACAGTTAAGTGCAGTGACCAGTTAACCATGGATGGCAGATAACTGAGATAACTATAAGGATCACAGTGTAAGTAATTCAAATGGGGAAATTTAGAATATAGTCAGTAAAGTGAAAGGACCTATTGATGGATTAATTTGAAAAAATAAAATTAACTAAAGCATGCCTTCATAATTTACTGTGAAAATTAGTAGTTTTGAGCATGAACGTATCACTTAAAACAGCAAGTAAATTGGAATATGCAGTATTGGATTTTTTTCTTCCAATTAGAATATCACAACAGACCACTGTGATGAAGAGCATATGAAGAAGAGTGAGTTTGTTTGGGATAAATGAGTTGAGATGAAAGAAATATATATATATATAGGATATATATATATACATACATACATGGATGTACATGGAATCTATCATGCTGAGTGAAATAAGTCAGAGGGAGAGAGAGAGATGCACAATAGTCTCACTCATCTATGGTTTTTAAGAAAAATAAAAGTCATTTTTGTAACAATCTTCAGAGACAATGAGAGGAGGGCTGGAACTTCCAGCTCACTTCATGAAGCTCACCACAAAGAGTGGTGAGTGCAATTATAGAAATAACTACACAGAGAACTACCATAATCATCTGAATGAATGAGGGAACTGGAAAGCCTGTCTGGAGTACAGGTGGGGGTGGGGTGGGATGGAGGGAGATTTGGGACATTGGTGGTGGAAATGTTGCACTGGTGAAGGGGGGTGTTCTTTACATGACTGAAACCTACTCACAATCATATTTGTAATCAAGATGTTTAAATAAAGAGAAAAAAGTTTAAAAAAAACAAATAACATTAAAAAAGTGAAGATAGTTTTAATTTTGAACAGCAGGAGGATAAAATGGAAATGAATGAACTCTACTTTACTAGGGTACTAAAGATCTACAGTTTGGAAGTTTAGATTCTATTTTGAATCTGGCACAATAAATACAAACATAAATATATATATATATATTATATACCTACATACATATATACATGTATATATCTACTTTAAATTGGCTACATATACTGCATGTGGAAAGTTTATCTGTTCTGGAATGGTAATTACATGGCAAGCATTGAAGCAACACATACAACAAATGACACTGAAGATGGTTAAGTATAAAATCTCACAAAGTTCCTATAAATTACTGTTAAAAATAAAAAAGAAAGAAATATATAAAATGTATGCACTCATTATTCATCACTTTTTATACTTTATTTAATTAATTAATTGTATTGACTGAATATAATTTACATGAATATGATTTATAGTTTCCCATAGATATCATTTTAACACCAGACCCATCACCATTACATTTACCTCCCTTTCTCAAGGACTCTAACACCACTCCCTTTCAACTCTTCTCTCCAACTCAATTGTGTTGTTAGAATAATATCCTTTAGATCAAACACATTGCTATAAAATGCATAATTTTTTTCTTTCTTACAGCTGCATACTATTTCCAGTGTGGCTTAAATGTGTTCTAGAAGTTCTTCTTAACAAAATAATTTTATTTTTTGGATCCATGATCCTATGGGTACATGGAAAAATAAGGTCCTGAGATAAAAACAAGAGAACTTTCAATACTCTGGATAGAAAAGAGATAAAATTTCAAGAAAGTGACACTGAGAATAAAAGTCAATGATATAGGTGAAAAACCATTATGATGGGGTTCTCCTAAAAATCAAAGCTTTTAGAAAGGAGAAGATGATTATATATATTACATGTGACTGATTAATCATGGGTCAAGAAATAGCCATTGAATATGGCCATAAAATTGTTGATGATATTAAGCACAGCATTATATTGGTGGGGATAATATCCATATGAAAATGAATTATAAAAGCATGCAAATATTTAGCTAAATCCCTGGAACTTCACACTCCCCTAAACACCACTGGGAATGATCCCAGAGCACAGATCCAGGAGTTACCCCTGAACAATGACAAGTGGCCTCCAAACCCCCTGGTCCCAGAATTAAGCTTTATAAGTGAATAATATTGAGAATAAATATAGAAACTTTTCCAAGGCATTTCCATTGGACCAACAGCTGGAAGACTGTCTTTTAATTAGGAGAAATGATATTTTTGTACTTATGGGAAGGAAAGAAAACTTAAGAGCATTATTGTGGGAAAGATTAAATTTAATTGTATAAGCTAGTAATAGGAAACACTGTATAAGCATTAGTTTTCTTGTCCAGGGTCTGACTTTTAAGTGGGGGAAATAAACCACAATTCAATGGTACCTGAAGGACATCAGAAATATCAGGACTATACCACAGAAATTTAATTCATAGACTTTTTTTAATCATTTCCCTGGAAACATTGGTATAGGGAAGGACACATTGGTGGTGGTGCTGGTGCTGGTGGAACATTGTATGTCTGAACAAGGAGGAAAAAATGTTGTGACTTAACCTATATATATATAGTCATGAAAGAGTCCCCAGGGCAATATATGGTGAATTATCATTAGAGAGAAAGGGGTAATAATCTGACCAGTTATGAAGTAACCAATCAGAATTATGCTTATAAGTCTATTTTTATCCAAGTTAACTGAGTTATATAGCATAACTCTGACTATAGTCAACTTTTAAGAACAGGTGAATAACAAAATGACAGTCCTTGGGAGGCATAAATTTGTTGGACTTAGAGAATGAGAGGAAGGGAGCTAGATTGAAACTGACATGCATGAGTTGGATATTTTAGAATTGCTGTGAAAATGGCAATATAAAAGATGGATGAGATGGGCTGAAGTACTAATATCACTGGCAGGGACAACAAGAACATTTGAGGTATGTTTGTGACATTGAAATCACCAGAACTCATGAAAGCCTATAAACATCTTTGTGTTCAAGTTGTGTTAGGGCAAGGAACACATCTTTATTCTATTAGAGAGGGTCAAGTCAACTTTGAAAGAGGAGAATGAAAACAATGCCCAACAGGAAGCTGATGTCTCGAGTGAGAGTACTGATACCTGAACTATGACTTCCAGAGTAAAGTGAAATAGTGTCAACTCTGAGGACTTGAGTCATATTAGGGCTTGGAACAAACTACAATAAGGTAGTGGTCCTGGTGAGGTCTTGCTGAGAAACTTGAAACTTTTATAACTTTGGTAAAAAATTTGGATTATCGTATGATCCTCCAAAGTGTATGAAAAATATGCTCGAATTTTATTATTTTCATCAACACTGGTTTTTATACAGGGTTTAAAAAATTGGAGTTGGGACTGCTATAGAAAAAACTAGGGGAGCATAAAGATAGTTGGATTGACCAACTAACCAAGTAGTAGTATACGCACCACTGAGTGATCTTATTAGGACAACCAGAGTCCTACATTTAGTAGATACTTGCTGAAGGTCAAGAAGATTAAAGGCCCATAGTTGTGACAAGTTGTGTTAGGGCAAGGTCCAGCCAGAAGGTCCCAAGATACCCATGTTGAGGGTATCCTTCTATAGTAGGCATCTCAATAGGAAGAAAATGGAACAAGTTTATGGCATTGCATGCCACCCAGAGGTAGCAGCCATCCTATTGCTCTGTATTATCAGCACACTGCTCCCTTTCTGTCTGCACATTGGAAACCGCAATGAATTAAGAACAAAAGATTAGTAGTGTTAGTCTGGTGCATTTATATACTAAAATTCTATAGAAACCCAGTAGGTTAGTAAATCAGCTAAAAACCATATTTAATAGCACCCAATAAAACCCAATTTATTCACCTGCCAACCATGAAAAAGCTGATTGCTTTTTCAGAGGAAGCTCATTCATTGCAAGTCTTTGGAATTTAGAAGAAATACATTTTTCTTTTTTGATAAAGGTAGTGCATTGAAAATGAGCCATAAAATAGTCTAAAAACAACATGACTGTTGTTAATAATAGTGCTAGATTATTTTATTTATCATATACTTCAGATTTATATACCTTGGAAGCTAGTACCATGCCTGATTTTTAAATAAGAGTTCTTATAGAATAGAGAAAGGAGGCAAATAACCATAGACTTGCAAAGAAGGACAGGAAAAGCTATGCCCTTCCTTTCTGGTATTGAAAACAAGTCTTCTGTCCTTAGCCTTAGGGGTAAATACTAGCTTTCTGCATCTCTATACACTAATTGCACTATCAGATTTCTTGGGGATTGTAATACTTTATGACCCTTTACCTCAGTAATTGGACTGTTCAGATTGAAATGATGGGGAAGCTTCCATTTCACCTTGTTGATTTAATCTCTCTATTGTCTGTCATAGAATTTCTCCACCTTTGCCCTCTTTCACCAACTAGCTCCTTGTTACTGAGAAAATACCCTGTGATTTCCAGCTGCTTTCTGGAGGCAAGTGCACTTTGGTCCACGAAATATAAACATGAAGGTCTGAACACTGAAGAGAAGGCAAATGATACTGGGATGATTTAGTGCTGACTTTTCTGCATTTCATATCTTTATCTTTGATTTATTAGAATGTTGTTTTGAAAGATGAAACACTTTCTGCTTCTGATCTTAGCAAAGCTGCTGGTATAACTTAAAATTTTCTGTATCCTGTCAATGACAAACAACTTGAAAACTTGCATAGAAAAAGCTCTCAGGATCATAAGAAAGATATGGATCCCCACCAACAGCCTTCCCTCTCCTTCCTCCCAGAATTCCAGGGCTATCCCTGGGCCCCTGCCCAGGGCCCCAGCGAGGTAGCTGCAGGGGAGGAGTTTAAAGGGGACCCCAGGCTTTCTCCACTCTCCACCCTGCACAAGAGGGGTGTGGGTGGGGAGCAGGCTGGTAAACTTCTGGCTTCCAGCACCATTAAGGAACTAACTTCCTCTCTGGGACTGGAAGCCTTGGCCTGCATGGGGAATAGTATGGCTCCAGGCCGAAGGCCCTTCTGCTAAGTTTAGGGGAGACTATGGGGCTCGGCCTCCGCACCAACAGCCTTTCCTCTTCTTCCTCCCGGAACTCCAGGACTATCCCCGGGCCCCTGCCCAGAGAGACAACGAGATGGGTACAGGGGAGGAGTTTAAAAGGAACCCCAGGCTTTCCCCAACCCTCACCCTGCACAAGTAGGGCTGTCTTGGGGAAGTCGCTGGCAACTTTCCTTCCCACTAGTGTCCATTCTCAAACCATGGGGGGCGGGAGGACACTAGAATACCATAGGGTTTCATCTATGTTTACAATATGCAGAATGTCTAGGTTGTATACTTTCCTTCCCTCATTGGCTCATCACTTTACAGGCTTATTTCTAGTCCTTTACTCTCACGCCCACTGCCTATTACCCAATATTTAACCATTTTTACCCTTAGCTATTCACTCCTTATGAAGCAGATCATTATCCTCACTCAGGCCAGCTGCTTGCTAGCTCCCAAAGTGAAAAAATAGACTCTCAGCCTGAGAAGAAACCAATACTTTGTTCCTATTAATCTACTATCAGCGGCCTCCTATCCTCCACCTTCCTTCACTATGTACCAGTGCTTGCTACCATACTCAGTTTCTGAGATGCCCCCACTCAAAGACATTTCCTGACATGGGACTGCTGGGAGTCGTTTACAGACTCCAGATGGCCAAATCACAGACCAAAGTGGTGTCCCAAATTCAACATCCTTCCCCCACAATGACTTTTTCTAAAGACATGAAAGGGACATGTGTTATCTCCTTTGTATATCTTAGATGTATTTCCTTAACATCTATAACTCTTTTTGAATATCTTCTTTTTTTTTTTTTTTTGGTTTTTGGGCCACACCCATTTGATGCTCAGGGGTTACTCCTGGCTATGCGCTCAGAAATTGCCCCTGGCTTGGGGGGACCATATGGGACGCCGGGGGATCGAACCGTGGTCCGTTCCTTGGTTAGCGCTTGTAAGGCAGACACCTTACCTCTAGCGCCACCTTCCCGGCCCCTGAATATCTTCTTATATAGTGACAATTTTGCCCACTGGTTTGTTTGTTTTTTCCCCTTTGGGATTTGTTCAATAAGAAATTCTGGTAGAAGAGTTTCTCTCTTTAGAATTCATGTTAGAATCAAGTTACAAGGAATTTTGGACTTGTTCCCTCGGCCCCCAGATGCACCAATAATACCTTGTGGCACTGTTCCTCTTTTTCATAGGCACATTAAAATGGGAAAATATTACATATGCAAACAAGTTCTTATCTAATAGAGATGGGAATACAAATTTTGTAATTCAGTTAAGCCTTATACCCTATACAATGGTATAATGACTTGGCTCAGGCCTCAGAAGAATGGGCATCACTCATACACCCCTGAACCATGAATACCATCTATAGAAACAACCACGATTGTCTATCACTAGGATGCTAACCTCTACCAGGGAAGATTCTACCACTGCTCTGGCATTGACTTAATCCAAAGAGTGCTCTCTTAACACCCAGACGACTTAGCAACAGCAACAACCTGCTTGCAGGGCAGGTCTCTCCACATCTAATGGTGAGGTGAAACTAGAGGATGCTCCACATCAGCCTGACTTTGATGAAGGAAATGCACAGAAACCAGAATCTTTAACTACAGGAACCTGACATCAACAACAGCTAATGTGCAAAGAAGTTTCACCAGGACCACGGAGAATGACTCATGGGTTGGGCAGCCTGGTATGCCTGGAGCCCAGAGTCTGTCTTATGCCAGAAAACTTCAGGGGTGACGCCTCCTTGTAATTAGGCCAAGGCTTTTTTTTTTTTTTTCGTTTTCCCCATATTTTGCTGGGCCTATTGAAACAACGGTGATCACCACTCTCACACCATTACTACTGTATTTTTTAACACTTATCCTTTAAGAAAGAAAGAAAAAAAAAAACAGCTTACCAAACTTAAAAAAAATAAAACAAAATAACTGTAGTAAAATGCCTGTCTTGAATACAGGCAGGGAATGGGAAGGGGGGGGCATTGGTGGTGGGAATGTTGCACTGGTGAAGGAGGGTGTTCTGTTTATGACTGAAACCCAACTACAATCATGTTTGTAATCATGATGCTTAAATAAAAAATTTATATAAAAAAAAGAAAGATATGGATTTTACAGGCCTCAGCTGGAATAGGAGAAACCAAGATACATAGCATATTTTAACAAATAAGAGGGTTTTGGAAGAGTACTTATTTATTTTTGTGCCACACCCAGTTGCACTTCAGGAGTTACTCCTGGCTTTGCACCAGGTATTATTCCTGGTGGGTTTGGGGAACCATATGTAATGCCAGGGATAGAACTCAGGCCAGCAATGTGCAAGGCTAATCCATAGTACTATCCCTCTGACTTCCAGAAAGAAGAGTTCTTTGAGCTGTTTTCAAATGAGGCCAAGAAAATATATTTTAGACATAATAATACTTTAAAAAATTGTACTGTCCTTTTGTTAACCTGTAGAAAAAAATTTATTATATTCTGAGATCATCAGTTCATAAGTGCAACTTACATTTTATGCTTCATTTGGTTAGCAGTGATTTTTAGCATTGAATGTTCTAGCACTAACTGTATACTAAAACTGGTGGATATGAAGATATCCAAGAAATAAGTAAGTTTAGCTAGAGAGTTGATAGTCCAAGGAGAGTGGCAGAAGAGGTGATTTAAAAACTCTTAATTTACCTAAAAGTAGGCATCACTGATGGGGGTTCTGTATTCCCTCTTTTGTCTGCCATCTAGGGCGTCAATCTACAGACTTTGCATTAGCTTCCTCTTCCCTTCACACACACTCCTTTTTTAGATCTAAAGACTCACTTCGGCTTGATTAGTATTAGATTAATATTTTGTCTGTTAATATCTGCCCCTCCTCCCATGTTTATTGACACTGAACAATAAATATTGTACATGAATGACGGTCTGGGCTTTCAGTACACGAGACTGGGAGCCCCCTGGCCTCATGCTTTTTTCTATTATGTCTGTCTTTTTTTTTATTCCTCTAGTCGCACAGAGACATTAATCATGAATCATGCACACTCCAATTATCATATTCTTGGTTTTTTTTTAATTTTGGTTTTTGGGTCATACCCGGCGGTGCTCAGGTGTCACTCCTGGCAAGCTCAGGGGACCATATGGGATGCAGAGATTCGAACTGGGATTCTTCCTGAGTTCGCCTCGTGCAAGGAAAATGCCTTACAGCTGTGTTATTGTTCTGGCCCCTTGTCTTGTTTTCTTGATCCTTGTGGTGCCTGTACTACGACCTGTTCATTGGAGCAGAATTTTAGCAAAATAGCACTCTTCATATTTTTGAATATGTGTACATATATTTTATTTACTTTATCTTCAGAAAAATAAGGCATGGTTTCTGTTATTAAGTGTTTTTGCAGATGAGAAAACAGAAACAGATGTTAATTGACCTGCCGAATTATACACAGATGCCAAGCAGTAGAACTGGGACCAATCTGATATTGGAGCTGGTAGATCTTAGCTACTTTGTCATTTTATTCTTCCAAATGGTGGTAGTTCACTTTTAATGTGGCATCTCTTAATCGGGACTCTACAAAAACAAAGATATTATAAATTTAGTAATTGCAGAAATATATTTTCTCCAAATAAATTATATATACATGATTTTAAATTTGTAAACAGCCATAAGCTTTGAAATACTATTGACCCTTGAACAGCACAATGTTTACTTGTATTCACTTACACATACGTTTTTTTTCCAACTTCTCTTCTTACCAGACAATTCAATGTGATTAAGACAAAAATAAAGGCCTTTATGATACTTTCTTGGTAACATTACTTTTGTGTGTGTTGTCTCACCCTTGGCAGTTCTCAGAGGTCATTCTAGGTGGTATTTAGAATATCATGTGGTAGGAGGAATCAAGCTTGGCTTATTCCCCTACAAAGCATGTACCCCCAGTCCTTTGATCCATCTTCCTGTCCATAAAATTTTCTTTTCTATGCTCATTTATTGTAGGAACATAGTATATAATACATACAACATAGAAAATAAGTGTTGACCTGCTGTTAGTATTAACCATAAGACTTTACATCAACAGTAGTCTAGTAATAAAGTTTGAGAAAGTGAAAAGCTCAATCTGGACTTCAGCTCTATGAAGGACAGGAGCTCAGCACCCTGTATTATTTAAAGATCAAATATAAAACAATTTGAGAGTCAAATATAGACAAAGCTCTGACTAGTTGTTTGAGCTTAAGGATATTTCTTTATATCTAAAATTTTTTTCTCTTTGTTATAATGGGATATCGGTTTACCTCATGGGGCTATTTAGTGTTTATGTTCAAGTTATATCTGAGTTTAATGAAATTATTCATGTATCAGATTTGACACATGTTCTGTGAGGCTGGCTCTCTTCCTTTCGACTGTTATTACCATCTTCTTCTTGTTAACTGGGTAATTTGAGAAAGATATTCTGATCTGATAGAATAAAAACAGTACAGTTATCACTTCTGTGGACATTGGTAATGAACCATTAGCAAAAGAGAGCATTCATTATATGATCAGATCATTCAAAAGAGGCCAGTTATAATAATATATAAATAAATAATATGAAAAAGGTAAATTATATATATGTTCTTATGAATCAAAATGACAAATTCTTCTGGAAGATAAGAGATAATAAATCTGGGGGCTGGAGCAGTGGTGCAGCAGTAGGGTCATTTTTTTGCACGAGGCTGACCTAGGACAAACCAGTTTAATCCCCTGACATGCCATATGGTCCCCCAAGCCATAAGCCCCAAGCCAGGAGCGATTTTTGAGTGCATGGCCAGTAGTAAGCCCTGAGCATTGAGCATCACCAGGTGTGGCCCAAAAACCCAAACCCCTCCCCCCAAAAAAAAGAAAAGAAAAAAGAAAGACAAGAAAAGAAAAAGAGATAATAAATCTAATCTTGATTTTGCCATAAGTTTGTGGTATGTTTTTGGACCAGTATTAATTTCTATTTTTGCCTCTAAGAATTTTAGTATAACAGATTTAAAAAAATATTGGACACAGAAGTTTAAAAGGTTATATCTATGACTCCCAAAACACATTAATCTTAAGTAGTATGACAGCTTTGGCCATTTCATAGTGTCTGAAGAGTGTACTGAGAAGAAAAATTCTAAGGGAAGAGAGATCTGTGTTGAATTAGCAATGTCTGCCAGGGCACTAAAGACAGACAGGTTGCCTAGTGAAATCATCCTGTCTGGAATACAAATACAAGAAATGGAAGAAGAGATCAATTCAGGCTTAAACATGTAGAGATGCCTGATTCCAGTACTTCTTTTCAAAACTTCCTGCTATATAATTTTAGGATTACTCCTAATTTCTCTTAGTCACCACACTTCTAAGTCTTGGAGATAGAGTGCCAAAAATAATATATAATAGTTAGCAAGTACCCAAAGACAATAGAAACAAATATGAGAACTAGTATTCAGTAGTTAACATGCCACTTGAGGGGGTTGGGTGAAAGGGCCAAGAGGAAGCAATCAAGAGGAGAAGGTGAAGGTGTGGAAAGGTGGTGAATTGTTATGTATGAAACCCTATAAGCAATAGTATTAAAAACCTCAGTGCAAAAGCTTATTGGGAAAATAAAAGCATTTCTCATAGAAGACTGGTGGGTAGAAGTGAATGGGTGGAGGGCATTGATTGAATGAAGTGGATACTGATGAAGAGATTGGTGTCAAAACATTGTATGCCTGAAACTCAGTGATGAATAACTTTGTAATTCCATGGTGAGTAAACAAAAATAATTGTATTTAAATAAACCAAGAGATATAAACTTAAAAAGTTGTTGCTAGTTGAATTTCAGTCATATAATGTTTCAATACCCATCTCTTCATCAGTGTTCATTTCCCACCAGCAATTTTCTCAGTTACCCCACCCATACCTCCAACCTCTCCCTCCTCCTTTTTTCATCTCATACACTATGGTTTTCAACCCTTACTGAAGGGGTATCTAGTATTTCACTTTCTTTCAGTTTTCAGTTCTTATCCAGAGTGATCCTTTCCACACCTGTCATTGTTACAGTGGTCCTTTTTCTGTCATAATTGCACTTTCCCCATCATTTTATTCTCATACTATGGTGATTTTATTTTAATATCTTGCAGATGAGTGAGAGCCTTTTATGTATGTCCTTATACCTCTGACTCATTTTGTTCAGCATGATACTCTTTATGTCTATCCATGGAAATGCAAATTTCATGACTTCATCTTTCCTAACAGCTGCATAATATTCCATTGCATAGATGTACCATGATTTCTTTACCCACTCATCTGTTCTTAAATACTTGTGTTGTTTCCATATTCTAGCTATTGTGAACAGTGGTAGAATGAAAAGCAGAGTGCAGATGCCTTTCCAGAATTGTGTTTTGGGGCCTGTAGGGTATATTCCTAGGAGAATATGCTGGACTGAATGGAAGCTCAAGTTCTAATTTTTTTGAGAAATGTCCATATTGTTTTCTAAAAAGGCTGGACAAGGCTACATTTCTGAAAGCAGTAAATGAGAGTTCTCTCTCCATATATCCTCACCAGCACTTAATGTTTTTCTGAATGTGTGCTTTCTGTATGTTGTGAGATATTATCTTACTGTTGTTTATATTTGCATCTTCCTAATGATTATAATGTGGAGATTTTTTATGTGCCTTTTGGCCCTCTGTATTTATTCTTTAAGGAAGATTCTGTTCATCTCTTCTCCCAATTCTTTTTAAATAGAGATAGTTCGGGGCCGGAGAGATAGCACAGTGGTAGGCCATTTGCCTTGCACCAGCGAACCCAGGCCAGTGATGGTTTGAATCCTGACATCCTATATGGTCCTCCGAGCCTGCCAGGAGCGATTTCTGAGCACAGAGCCAAGAGTAACTCCTGAGTGCCTCAAGGTGTGATCCAAAAACAAAAAAATAAACAAAAAAAATAGATAGTTGGGGTCGGATCAACAGTGCAGTGGTTGGGTGTTTGCCTTGCACGCTGCTGACACAGGTCACCCTGGATCCCCAGAGTCCCATATGTCGTTCCCCCCACCCCCAGGAGTAATTTATGAGCACATAGCCAGGAATAACCCCTGAGCTTCACTGGGTGTGGCTCACAAATCAAAATAAATAAATACATAAATAAAATAAAAATGGAAATAGTTGTGTTATTCTTGTTAAACTCTGTCAGTGCCTTAGATATTAACCAATTATCAAATAAGCATCTGTGAGAATAATTTCTCTTATTCCTTGGGCAGTCTTTATAACCTGCTCACTGTTTCCTTTGAGGTGAAGAAATTCTTCATTAAATGGTGTCCTATTTGTTTGTCTTTGTTCCACCTTGGTGGTAAATGGTGTGTCATCTTTGAGGTTGCCTTTAGCTTCAATATAATGGAGAGTTGCTTCTCCATTTTCCTCTATGTACCTTGTGGTTTCAGGTATAATATTAAGGTCTTCAATCCATTTTTATTTGAAATTTGTGCATGGTGTCATAAAGAGATATGAGGTTTTTTTGCACATAGTTGAATAGCTTCCCTTGTACACTTGTTGAGAGCTTTCTTTGCTCCACTTCATATTTTGCCCTTTATTTAAAAAATACTCTTAGAACTGTGCTTCTGTCTAAGAATATTTTATTGGATTTCAATGTCATGAAGAGTCTGTCATTATTCCCATGTCATGTCATTTAAGTACTCCCACTTTGTAGTATAGTTTGAAGTTGAGAAAATTGATGCTTCATTTTCTTTTTTTACAGGATTTCTTTGGCTATTTGTGGGAGTTTATTGTTCCAAATGAATTTCAAAAGTGTTTGTTCTATTTCTTGAAAAATATCATGGGTATCTTTATAGGAAGTGCATTCAATTTGTACATGCCTTGGGGGAGTATTGCCATTTTTATTATGTTAATCCATGAGAAGGGTATGTGTTTATATTCTCATGTCCTCTTTTATTTCTTGAAGTAATGCTTTGTAGGTGTTTTGTAGGTCTTTCACTTCTTTAGTTAACTCCAAAATACTTGATTTTCTGAGGCAAAACTGGGAATGGGATTGCTATTTTAATATACCTTTTTTCTCTTTCATTCTTTTTTTTGTTGTCTAATTAAGTTTATTAGAAATAAATGGTTAGGGGGAACAGGGATGAAGGGAGGACAACACTGGGGGTGATGGATATTCCCCTGATTCCATGTTAATATGTACCTAAAATACTACTGTGAAAGATATGTAAGTCATTATGATAAAAAATTGTGTTTTATTTAGAAATGTTCTTTGACTTACATGTATTATTATATTATATTAATTATGTTATGTTATGTTACTATGTTATGTTATGTCAGTTTACCTCAATATGTTGATCAATTTTGTCTCTTGAATAAATTTTTTTTGCTTAAATTGACCTTTATTTTTTTTTATTTAAACAATTTTATTACATACATGATTGTGTTTGGGTTTCAGTCATGTAAAGAACACAACCCATCACCAGTGCAACATTCCCATCACCAATGTCCCAAATCTCCCTCCTCCCCACCCAACCCCCGCCTGGACTCTAGACAGGTTTTCTATTTCCCTCGTACATTCTCATTATTAGGATAGTTCAAAACGTAGTTGTTTCTCTAACTAAACTCATCACTGTTTGTTGTGAGCTTCATGAGGTGAGCTGTAACTTCCAGCTCTTTTCTCTTTTGTATCTGAAAGTTATTATTGCAAGGATGTCTTTCATTTTTCTTAAAACCCATAGATGAGTGAGACCATTCTGCATCTTTCTCTCTCTCTCTGACTTATTTCACTCAGCATAATAGATTCCATGTACATCCATGTATAGGAAAATTTCATGACTTCATCTCTCCTGACAGCTGCATATTTCATTGTGTATATGTACCACAGTTTCTTTAGCCATTCATCTGTTGAAGGGTATCTTGACTATTTCCAGAGTCTTGCTATGGTAAATAGTACTGCAATGAATATACGTGTAAGGAAGGGATTTTGTATTGTATTTTTGTGTTCCTCGGGTATATTCCTAGGAATGGTATAGCTGGGTCGTATGGGAGCTCTATTTCCAGTTTTTGGAGGAATCTCCATATTGCTTTCCATATACACAACTGAATACTACATAGCTGTAAAGAATGATACAGTCATGCAATTTGCTGCAACATGGGTGGAACTTGAAGATATCATGCTAAATAAAGTAATCCAGAAGAAGGATAAATACAGAATTATATACCTTATATGTGTTATTTAGAATAACTGCATGAAGAAATGCAATTGTCTAAATGGGATTTGTCTCAAGCACCATTGGCCTCAGAGTATGAGGAGAAGTAAAGAAAATGAGTGGAAGAGGAGAAACACAAGTATGAAAGAATGGGAGACAGGGGTCAAGCAATCTTAGGTGCATTAGAAGTGTTAAAAAAGGACAAAATCTAGGGATTTTGGCAGATTGGGGGGCAGGGCAGGATGGTGGTATGGGATGCACTAGGGCAGTGGTGGCCAACCTTTATTTTCAACTGAGCCAAATCTCGCCAAACCACGATTGAAATTTATTTTGAGAGCCACCTTTTTAAAACCGAAAATACATAGGATGATACACTGTTGTTAGTTTCAATAAGTTTTTATTGAGAATATTTTGCATGCAAGTATCCACATAGTTCAGGAGGATACAAATAACGCAACTAATAAAACAAAAACTTTAGAACAATATTATTTATTGATAACATTAAATTGTGTAAAATTTGCCTTACAATGTAGAGAAAATGACATCCTGACAATGACTGACAAAGTCACAAACACTAATGTGAACATTGGCCTTGCATTTCCTTGGATAGTTTGAGTAAGTCAGGTTTGTATGTTGTTGTTTTTAATTTTAGGCATGATTCCAGGTTCTCATCGATGAGACAATTTCTCAATTTACTCTTGATAAGATTCATGCTTGAAAATTATTGTTCGCATAAATATGTAGACCCGAACAAGGAAAGAACAGCAAACGCTAGCTTTTTTAGTTGATTATATGAGTCAGGAATACTATTCCAGGTGTTAAAAACCAACGTATCTTCCTTCTCCAGGTCTTTCAAAGCAGACCACTTGTGCTGTGAACTAAGTTCACATTTGTGTTTCTCCAATCTTTCTAAATGAGCACAAAGACACTCAAATTTCGAGCTCCATGGTTGTTTTTTAAACCCAGCAATTGCATTTCAAAGTTGCCAATGTCGATATTAAAGGGAGAAAAATTTAATTCCGTTACATTGGCATCCAGAGTCTTTTTCACAAAGGCCAACATTGCTTTGCTGTTTCTGAAATCCTGAAACCTCTTGAGAAAAGCGTCCCTCATATTTAAAAGTGCTGTTTTAAAATAGGTAATGTCAACATCAGGATTATTTTCTTGGCAATGTTTCAACAGGCTTGGAAAGTGAATCAAAGTTTCTCTGTCAAAATCGTGAGCAAAAACATAATTTATTTTCCAACGAAATAACTTCTTCTAACATCGAAAAAATTGTGTTTCCTTTCCCCTGTAGTTTATGATTAAGCTAATTTAGATGTGAAGTAACATTTTCATGAAATACAGTTTTTGAATCTACTGATCATTTGTTAATTCTGGATAGTGAATACCCTTCTCGAGGAAAAAACGCTTTGATTTCTGATAATAAGTAGGCACAACGTTTCAAAACGTTTCCTGTTGATAACCAATGTACCTTGTTATGTAGCAGAAGCCTGTGTACTCACTCTCCATTTCAACTAAAAATTCTTTAAACTGGCGATGATGAAGAGCTTTAGCTACAATGGAGTTGATCATCTTAATTACCAATTCCATAATTTTGCACATTTCTTCTGGAAATGTCTGCACACAAAGTGCTTCTTTATGTATGACGCAATAGTATGTATCTCATAACTAATTTTTTTTATAATAGCAACAAATCCATTTCTTACGCCGGTCATATTTTTTGCCCCATCTGTTGCAATTGAGATGATTTTATCAAGTGGAATATGATATTTTTCAATGCAACCAATTACAGCATTTTCTATATCCTCTCCACGTGTTTGACCTTGCAGTGGCAATAATCCTAAAAGTTCTTCTTTAGGACCTGTAGCTGACATAAATCTAAAAAAAAGTGAAACTTGAACTGTATCATTTAAGTCACAAGACTCGTCAATTGTTATTGATAAAGCTGAAACCACTTTAAGATCATCAACTTGTTGGTTGGTCATTTTGGAAGACATTTTGGCTGTTCTATCCTTCACTGTTTTAGCAGACAATGGCAACTCTTTAATTTTTTTTTAGAATTTCTTCTTTGTTCTTAAAATCCCTGAATATCTCTTCTGATGCACTTATAAAACATTGTTTATGTATTCGCTATCTGTATATGGTTTGCCTCTCTTAGCAATCTCTTGACTAACCACAAAACTTGCAAAATTAACATAGTTGGAAGATTGCACCCAGTGATTAAACACAGAACTTGATTTTTCTCGACTCTTCAAAAGTTCCTCAACTGCTTTCTTCCTTGCATCACCAACAGGATATTTATTACTAAAAGACAAGTGTTTTGTTGTAAAGTGTCTCTCCAAGTTAGATTTTTTGTTATGTGCCAATTTTTCTTTACAAATAAGACAGGTTGGAAAGCCATTTATGTTCTGAAACGCGAAAGACTCAGTCCATTTCACTTTAAATTCATGTTTTTCGTCTTCCATTTTTCATTGTTTTTTTTTTCTTTCTTTCTTTGTAGCCATGTCAAACAGGGCACCTATAAAAATGTTTTAAAATTTTAAAATAAAGCTACCAACACCAAACCGGCATCCTTAATCACATAAAAGAAGTAATATTGGATGACACATTGTTATGGGGACCTTTGTGGATGATGCACTGTTATTTACTGTGGAAAACGCATTGTTATTTATCTGTGAAAGACGCACTGGTATTTATCGGTGGATGACGCACTGGTATTTGAGGATGACACACTGCTATTTATCTGTGGATGACGCCCAGTTATGGGGGGGGGTAGAATCTGTGGATGATACACTGTTATGGGGGGATCTGTGGTTGACACGACTGGAGCTGTGTGGAGCCGGCCACTGGGGCTGCTCACAGGGTGCACACTGACAGAGGCTAGGAGCAGAGTCCTGACTCCTGAAGCAGCTGCCCGGCACACAGAAGAGCCACATTAAAAATTGTAAAGAGCTGCATGTGGCACACGAGTCATGGCTTGCCAACCACTGCACTAGGCGAATGGGATGCATTTGAAGGACATTGCAAAACATGTTTTCAATAAAAAAATTTTAAAGGTTTTTTTGTTTGTTTGTTTATGAAGTTTCAGAGCTTTTGTTTATCTGAGAAGTCACTTCTCTTTCCTTCAGATATGAATAAGAATCTGGTTGGGTAAATATTCTTGGATAACTTGTTATGTTAGTTAAGTTTTTTGTTATTTTGCAGCTATGTTTGGGCCAGGATACTTTCCTTTGGTAAATCTTCTATAAATCTTAAGTATTTTCCTTTGCATGTAATTTTCTTTTTTTTGCACTTTCTGCTTTCAGTATTCTTTTTTTTATATTAAGAGATTATTTTTATCTTTATTTTAAACACTGTGATTACAAACTTGACTATCGTAGAGTTTTAGTCACAAAAAGAAACCCCCTTCACCAGTGCAACATTCCCACCAACAATACACTCCATATCCTTCCACCCACACCTCCTGCCAGTATTCGAGACAGGCATTCTACTTCTCTCACTCATTAACATTGTCATGGTAGTTGTTAGTGTTTTAACTGCACTCACCCTTCCTTGAGGTGAGCTTCATATTGTGAGCCAGTCCTTCTGGCCCTCATCTCTGGGCATTATTACAATAATGCCTTTTCCCCCTTAAAACCCATAGATAAGTGAGACTATTCTCTGTGTGTCTCTCTCTTCCTCTGACTTATTTCACTCAGCATAAGTGTTTCCATGTCCATCCATATGTAGGAAAATTTTATGACTTCACCTCTTCTGATGGCTGCATAATATTCCATTGTGTATATGTACCACAGTTTCTTTAGCCATTCATCTGTTGATGGGCACCTTGGTTGTTTCCAGAGTCTGGCTATTGTAAATAGTGCTGCAATGAATATAGGTGTGAGGAAGGGATTTTTGTATTTCATTTTTGTGTTTCTAGGATATATCCCTAGAATAGCTGAATCATATGGGAATTCAATTTCCAGTTTTTTGAGGACTCTCCATATTGTTTTTCATAAGGGCTGGACTAGACAGCATTCCCATCAGCAGTGAACCAAGTTCCTTTCTCCCCACATCCTCGCCAGTACTGATTGTTCTTGATCTTTGTGATGTGTACCAGTCTCTGTGGTCTGAGATGGTGCCTCATTGTTGTTTTGATTTGCATCTCCCTGATAATTAGTGATGTGGAGCATTTTTTCATGTGCCTTTTGGCCATTTGTATTTCTTCTTTGAGAAATTGTCTGTTCATTTCTTCTTCCCATTCTTTGATGGGGTTAGATATTTTTTTCTTGTTAAGTTCTATCAGTAACTTGTATATCTTAGATATTAGCCCCTTGTCTGATGTGTATTGAGTTTATAGTTTCTTCCAATCTGTGGGTGGTTTTTGTATCCTACGTACTATTTCTTTTGATGTGTAGAAGCTTCTCAGCTTAATATAGTCTCATCTGTTTATCTCTGTTTCCACTTGTATGGAGAGTGCTGTTTCTACCTTGAAGATGCCTTTAATCCTAATGTTTTTTTTACCTTCATATTGTTTTACCTATGAGTAAAACAATAATAGGTAAACAATTACCTATTGTTTTTACCTACAAGTGTTTTACCTACGTATTGTTCAATATACCTTATGGTTTCAATCTGATATCCAGGTCTTTAATCCATTTGGATTTGACCTTTGTGCATGGTGTTAGATGGAGGTCTGAGTTTACTTTTAAAAGAGGACATGCAGAAATGGAGGCATATACCCTGCTCATGGATTTGCAGGATTAATATAATTAAAATGGCAATACTCCCCAAAGCATTGTACAGATTTAATGCAATCCTTCTAAAGATACCCATGACATTCTTCAAAGGAGTGGATCAAACACTCCTGAAATTCATTTGGAACAATAGACACCCACGAATAACTAGAGCAACTCTTGGGAAAAGGAGTATGGGAGGCATCACTTATCCAAAATTCAAATTGTATTACAAAGCTGTAGTCATTAAAACAGCTTGGTACTGGAATAAAGACAGACTCTCAGATCAGTGGAATAGACTTGAGTATTTAGAGAATGTGCCTCAGATATACAATTAATTAATCTTTGATAAAGGGGCAAGAAATGCAAAATGGTGCAAGGAAAGCCTCTTCAGCAAGTGGTGTTAGAGCAACTGGTCAGCCGCTTGTAAAAAATGCTTTCAGTATTCTATTTCTGTGCTTTTCATCATGGTGTTTGATGTTTGGGGTATTTTTTTGTTTTTGTTTTTTGGGGGGGCACACCCAGTGACACTCAGGGGTTACTCCTGGCTATGCACTCAGAAATAGCTCCTGGCTTGGGGACCATATGGGATGCCAGGAAATCAAACCTTGGTTCATCCTAGGCTAGCACCGGCAAGGCAGAGAGATGCCTTACCGCTCTGGGCCACCTACTGCTCCGGCCCCATGTTTGGGGTATTTTTATTTGATTCTCTTTTAGCTGGTATTCTTTGGGCTTCCAGGATGTGGGTGTATGTAATCTTCAGCCCTGGGAAGTTCTCAGCATGATATCTTTAACTTCTGCTTCTTCATTGAGGTTTTCTTCATAACTCTCTGGGACCCCTTTGATTCTTTCATTGTTTCTCTTGAACTCATCTTAAAGTTGTGTCTGTAGTTTTTGCTGCTCTACATCTTCAAGCTCACTGAGACTATTACTCTGCTGGCAAGGCCTTTCAATAGATTTTTAACTGTACCTACCAAGATTTTCTGTTCTGATATTTTTATTCTTATTTTTCTCAGTTTTGCTCTCATATTCTCTTCTGACATTTTCTTTTTGACAAGGCATTCCATTGTTACTTTGATCTCATTAATATTCTAAGAACTTTCACTCTGAACTCCATTCCAGACAGATTATATAGGCAATTAATACTATTTGGGTTTGCAGGAATGAAACCTTCATCCACAGGTGTGATGGGGTTTTGCATGGCTTTACTGCTGTGAGTCCTTTAATAGCCTCAAGGTGTGTCTTTTCTTTGTCACTGTCAATCTTACCCATTTTCAGGGAAATCTCAGGGGTGCTTTATTTAAGTCAGAAATTATCTTGTGACCACCAACTTGGGAAGCCACATCCATGGGCAGGATTTCTGACCTCTCTGAGTGGGCAGCGAAATTTTTGGTTTGGGTAGATCAAGTTGCTACACTGTGGCCTCTCCTCTGACCTCTCGCTTACTCTATCATTTGTGATCCTACAATTCTTGCCGGCCAATTCTTCCAGGCCTCCTGAGCACTGCTGGGTAGACACTTCCAGAACATATCCAGGAACCCAAATTTTCATGTGATCACTAATCAACAGGAATTAAGACTTGGGAATAATTTGGTGGTTAATTGCCAAAATTGTTTCAATACAATGTAACAAATAAAGTGAAACTAATATCCTTGTTCTGAAATATAAAAACCAACCACTCACAACATCATTTTTCCTAAAGCCTCACTTCAATTGAGAAACAAGAAATAAATTAGGTTTTCAAGGATCTGGCTCAAACCAGATAATCATAATTGAATACTGAATATTTAGCTATTTCTTGCAGGCACCTGTTTCATCTAATTTGCTATCCTCTGAGATATTTTAATAGATTTTTTTCTAAAGGGTAAATAATGCCCCAGTGAATTGATTTAGGAATAAAGTCCACAGCTGGGTAAGCTGCTTAGCAACTTTTGTTGTTTTGAAGAGATTTGTCAAACTTAGTAAGGAGAGGCAGTAGAAATCCATCATGTGTTTACAAAGTATCTGAGCTCTAATAGAATGAGGACTCTCTTCCAGCAGGAAAATAAATACCCTTTATTAAAATCCTGGGAAGAAACCAGTCAAAATAGTCACCAAAAGTCCAATCCTTGGCATTCTCAGAACTTGGCACAAGCTTATTTTCCTGGTTGTACAATATTACCTTGTAAGAGATAAAAGAGAAAAAATTCAGTAGATAATCTCAGATATTTTATTTTACTTTAAGAGAAATATAAGTCCACGGATAATAAATAATAACAAAAATTCCTAAATGCTAAAGAGACCATAAGTAAAATAAAAGGTCATAACACTGTTGATGTCCTTATCTTTGATGATCTAGTATCTTTGGCAAGCCACTCCAACAAAATTAGGATTCTAATTTTATCTCTTAATTGAGAGAGAGGCATACAAAGTAAAAAGGAATCAAATTATTTAAGTCAATATTTTCAAGTATTTAGCTAACAGAGTATTAACAAAGATTGACAAATACAGCTGGAGAGATAGCACATGGTTAGGAAAGTTGCCTTTCACACAGTTGACCCATGATAGACGGTGGTTTAAATCCCGGCATCCTATATGGTCCCCCAGCCAGCCAGGAACAATTTTTGAGCACAGAGCCAAGAGTAACTCTTGAGTGCTGCTGCCACCAAATGTGGCCCAAAAACCAAAAAAAAAAAAAAAAAAAGAAAAAAGGAAAAAAAGACTGACAATTACATTGTTTCCTTGAATACTGAAATAGTACTCGCTTTTTAAATACATGCTACTAATTTTCAGGTACAATATGTCCCTTATAGGGAGGCATATATGCATTTACTTATATGTAAATGTATATATTTACGTATATGTAATTGTATATATTTGTACAAAAATACAGTTACATGTAAGTCATCAGGTAAACCAAGGTTTCAAAGTCTTAAAGCTTCTTCTCCCCTGATACTCCTGAAGTATTTATTCAATGGACAAACTCTTACTCAATTACTTTCTCAACATGAAAATCTCAACTTGACAGTCATGTTTCAACCCAAACCCAGAGAAATATTACTTTCCAACGACTTCAAAAATCATCAGCACTATTATAATCATCCTCATCAATCTTTAAAAGACAGTAACAATTGTTAGACAGGATATGGAGACTGGAGTTCTAACAACCCAGATGCAGAATTATGAAAAGGTAGAGTGCTTTGAAAACAGTCTGAAAGTGCCTAACGGGTAAAGAACAAAAGTAATTATTTGACGTAGCAATTGCTCTAGTAATATTCCTGAGATAAATAAAAAAAAGATCACTGCTTGCATGGAAAAGTCCATGACAATGTTTTTCATAATATTTAAAGCTACAATTAATCACAAAGTATCATCAATAAGTGAACGAATAAAGTATATAATATTCATACAATGCAATATATTTGGTTACAGAAATAATTTAAGTTAAAAGAGAAATACCTGGCATATGCTAGAGTATGAATAATTTAAAATGTTATACTTAGTGAAAGAATACAAGTATTAAAAAGCCACATGTTTGTAAAATAAATGTTTAATTAAATTTCCCCAGAAAGCAAATCTGTAGAGATAGAAAGAAGAGTTGGGCTGGGAACTTAGGGGGTGGTAGCCGGAGATGAAGAGTAACTAATGACTTTGGGATTAAAAAAAATAACACAACATTTTTGTAGGTACCATGATGTACAAAAGTTAATAACAGGTGTATTCAATGTTTCAACTCCAGACCCACCACCGTGTCAGTGTTTCTTCATCAATAGCCACAGAGACTCTCCCTCCCCCTACTCTGTCTTGTAACTAAATTTATGTTCGTTTGTTTTTAATTTATTCATTATAAGTTTCAGTCACAGGCTTACAGTAGTGTTGACTTAGTTTTGTTATTCAGTTACCTTATCTCCAAACCACTGAGTTGTCCAAGATGTTCTTCATTCCTCTCAACTTTCTTAGTATTCTCATTTCTATAATCTAGGGCCAAGGCTTCACTAACACTTGGTACATTTCATTTTCTAATTGTGTCACTCTGTATATCACACGTAAATGAGAATATTAAATGTAGCGGAAGCCTCATACCCCAATCCCAGGGGATTGGAGGGAAAGCAAATGTCATCACAGGAAATAATCCACATACGGTTAAAGGGATAAAACAAGTTCAGGAACTTCCTCAGGCAAGCCTTCGTCTGTTAAGAAGCATATTGCTCAGTGGTGGAAAAAACCAAAACCGCAAGCAGTTTTTTCCCCTGAAATAGGGGTCTTTTTTGGGGAAGCTCAAAACCACACCCTGGGGTGGAGAACAGGTAGGACAAGAGACCAAAAGAAAGGATGCTTCTATCTAAAGATGCTTCCGACTAATGAGTAACAAGTATGTCCTGAATAGGATGGTAACTGCGTAAGCCAACAGCCTTAGTAGTTGTCCTTGTCCCTATGATTTACTTCTTTCAACAAGATACTTTCCAGTTTTAACCATGTTAGAGTAAACTGCAGACTCATCTTTTTTCAAGACTGCATAGTAGTCCATTATGCACCATAATTTTTGGATCCAGTAGTTTGTTACTGAACCTTTGTATTGTTTTCATATCCTGGCTGTTCTGCTAAGCACTACAATGAGCATATTTTATATAAGTATAGTCAATTATCATTTTCTGTTTGGGGTGTAGATGCCACTGTATTGTATAGAAGATAAATTCCAATTGTTTGGGAAACACTGCATTAATTTTCATAGAGGCTGAACCCAACAACATCCTTACCAGCACTGCATAAGAATTCCTCTTTCTTTAAACCACATCCTTTTTATCACTGCTCTTTCTCATGTTCTTGATACATGCCATTCCCACCAGTGTGAGATGGGATTTCACTGTTGTTTTGATCTGAATTTCCTTGATAATAACTGACAGTGAATACTTTTTCATGTCCTTTTCAAGAAAGAGTTTGCTCATCTCTCCCTATTTAATTTTCTTGTTGTGAGTGCTTTATATATCCTGAATATAAATCTTTTATTAGATGAATTGTAGGCAAATATCTTCTTATGTTTAGTGGGATGTTTTTTTAAAATAGTTTTCCTTGCCATGCAAAAACTTTAATTTTGATGTAGTCCTTTCAGTTTATTTTTGTTTCTGTTATCTTTGTCAATGTTATCACATCACTGAACCCCTCTGATGACAAAATCCTGAAATAATATGCCTATAATTTCTGCAAGATATTTTATAGATTTTAGTCCAATCTTGAGGCATTTTTTGTTTTTGTTTTTGGGTCACACCTGGCAGCACTCAGGCATTAGTCCTGGCTCTGCGATCAGAAATCTCTCCTGGCAGGCTCGAGGACCATATGGGATGCCGAGATTCAAACTACCTGGATTGACTGCATGCAAGGCAATAACTGTGCTATCTCTCCAGCTCCTATCTTGAGGCTTTTAATCTACTTTTTTTTTGTTAGTTTTTGGCTACACTCATTGGTGCTCAGGGGTTACTCCTGTCTCTGCACTCAGAAATTAACTTCTGCCAGGCTTGGGGGACCATATAGCATGCCAGGGATGGAATCAAGTTTGACTATTTGCAAGGCAAATGCCCTATCCACTGTTCTGTCACTGTGGCCCCTTTTAATCTACTTTTAATTAACTTCTCTGTGTGGCATGGTCTACAGAATAAATTTAATTGTTTTTGCATGACTATCCATTTTTATAAAGCACCATTTGTTGAAAAGACACCCCTTGCTCCACTTCATGCATCCAGGTCTTTTGTCATTGATTAACCCTCACTATATCTGGAGGTCTAGCTCTAAAAATCTCAGTTCTAAATTATAGGTCAGTCTGTCCTTATCCCACTACAATGCTGTTCTGATTACTATAACTTCATAGTATAATTTAAAATTAGTAAATATGATACCTCCCACCTTCTTTTTTCTTTTTCAAAATATATTTGACTCTTTGGAAAGTTTTATAATTCTGTACAATTTTTTTAGTGATTGTTCTAAGTCCTTAAGTAATGTTACAGGGACATTTTGAATCTATTTTATTGAGGTACCAGGATTTACAATATTATAATTGTACATTTATGCTGCATCATTCTAACACCTGACTTTTCACCAAAGAGCAATCTTTCCTCTATTAGTGCCTTAAACATCTTTCCCAAAGCACCTTCTCTTATGTGAGCTCTGTTTCAGACATAATATTCAGTCCTGATGAATTTACCCCTTTTTATTGTCTTACTGTGTTTCTTTATACAATAGAGCAATTGTTTTATGATGACACACAGATATAGATAAATATTTCTGGAAATTATATTTTTTCAAAAACTAAATCAATGTTCTTCTTGAGTTTGTCCCATATATCTCTTATGTTCTGTCCATGTTTTTATACTGTTTTTTATATTCAATTCTTTTCTAGCTTAAACAAATAGAGGAAAAATAAATAAATAAAGGAAATTCTGCCAAGCAAAATAAAGTGAGAAAAATGAATAGAGGATTATTTTGTTAATATGTGTAATATAATGAAACAAAGATGAAAAAAAAACAACAAATGAAATAGAGCAGTGGACATTGACAGCAAAACTGAAGTGACCAAAGGGGAAATGGTTAAGAATGTATAAGGATGGAGAGTGCTGGATATTTTCAAAAAGAATAGATAGATATGAGAATGAAAAAGCAATGTAAGACAATAACTTAAAAACAGGCTAATAATTTTGACATTTAGAAGGAAGTTCTAATTCTGAAGCCAGAAGATTCTGATAAGCTGAAAATAAAATATAACTTATGACAAAAATATACAAAATTTTAAAATAAGACTATAAAATATTGCTAAAGATAAGTATTAAATAAATAATATAGCGTAGACTAACAATTCTTACCAATTAAGTTACTATGCCAAGGTAGATTTATAAGACACCCTGATGATGAGGAAGCAACAACAACTAAATCTAAGAGCAGGTTGCTCTACTGAACCACCTAAGCTCAATTTTGAGTTTAGTGAGAACCCTCCATACTGTTTTCCATAGAGATTGGATCAGGTGGCATTCCCACCAGCAATGGAAGAGAGTTCCTTTCTCACCATATCCTTGCCAACAAAGATTGTTCCCAGTATTTCTGATATGTACCATCCTCACCCAGTGATCATTTTTATTTTTATTTTTTGTTTGTTTTTTTGGGCCACACCCGGCAGTGCTCAGGGGTTACTCCTGGATATCTGCTCAGGAATAGCTCCCGGCAGGCATGGGGGACCATATGGGATGCCAGGATTTGAACCAACCACCTTAGGTTCTGGATCAGCTACTTGCAAAGCAAACGCCACTGTGCTATCTCTCCGGCCCCCAGTGATCATTTTTGATGGTGTTTGGAAGACTAGATGTAGTGAACCAAGTGGTTTAACATTTGTACTCTCTCTCTAATCCAATATTATAATCATGGAATAAAATAGACTAATGATGTAAAAAGACTTCCAAGATATATTATTAAGAGAAGAAAAGCAAGAGTCTAAAAATAAGCAGGAAAGGATTCATTTATATAAAACACACAAATATATGTAAAACTATAACTATAGAATAGAAAAATTCCTAGAAATGCTAACTGTTGCTGTAGAAAGAAAATAATTCCTAATTATTTATTTTTATTCCTATTTATATTTTATTAATAAATAGGCATTTATGTAAATGACTATTAAATCACTTTCAAAACAATAAAGGATGCAGTGAAAGAATGATTAAAGAAGGGCTACATTATGATGGAGAAGAGCTTGTAAAAAGCTCAAAGGCTGCAAAATGTTTAGCCAGCTTGAGAAATAATTTAAAAAAAAGCCAATCAAGAGGATGGTTGGTGAGGGAGTGAGGGATATGAAAGGAGATCAAGAGAGGGGTGACCACCACCCAAACTTGAGCTATATGTCTGAAACAACAAGAGAGAGCCAGATACAATGAATGCATTTTAATTTCTAAAAATAAATCTTTTGGGGGTCAGAAGATAAGGATGGTAGGATGCTTGTCTTACATGTCTTTAACCTGAGTCCTATTCCTTGTATCCCATATGAATCCCTTATGGATCACCCAGGAGTGATTCCTGAGCACAGAACTAGGAGTTCTGTGCACCACCTGATGTGTCCACAAAAGACATAATAATAATAATAATCATAATAATAATAATAATAATAATTACTCACACTGCTTTCTGAAGAATAAATAGGAGGAAAGAACAATGGGTAGGATATCAAGTTTAAAATATTGGGAAACTCGAAAGAAAGATGGTGGCAATACGTGTGAGAAGGTGGTGGCAGGTTAGACAGTAAAGTCGGAAAGAAGTTGATCGATCTGAAGGCCATATAAGAGGACATTATGATTATTTGGAAGAGACTGTAGAGATGTGTGCTTCTCTATAAGTCCTATTTATTGAGATAAACAATACAGTATAGAGTGTCATAATCTCAGTGCAGTACCTGATAAGTTTGGAGATACTCTGGAAATATCTAAATAGAGATGACATTTTTTTTCTAGATAGAAAAATGCCTGAGCTACAGTTAATACTAATTCTACATGAAATTATTGTCATAATCAGATTGATCACAGCAAAGAATATTATAGTAAGAATCTCATAGTGTAATTTTTCAGTCTTGTGTAATTAGGAAAGTACAAAAAATCAAAGTACAAACAATGGTTTCGTAAGTAAAGCATCTTATTTTAATTGGGTCAGTTTCACAGCTCAGCAATCTTTTCACCATACTACTACAATTTTATAGTTCCTTACTCCTTACTCCCCTTTGCTTAGTATAACCTACCCACAGGAATGAAGATGCTTAGGTCTCCTGAGTAAATATACGACTCTCCTTTCATAGCTTCAGCAAAACAGGCTTATATTTAGGGTCTGGTCTAAGAATTATGATTCATGCAAGCAGGGCTCGGATAATTAATAGTGACTCCTTAGAAAAAAGTCACGAACCATCTGCTCAGAGCTACAGCAAAAGAGTGTTCCTTGCAACTGTCTGCCTGCGTTCAAGACTGAAGCTCTCAGCAGCAGAGCAGTGAGGATAGAGGATAGAGTAAGGGACAGGGGTGAGCTGAGATTAGGCTTCAGAAATCCAGCCTTTTATCTTCATGCATCTTTCCATATCTTCATTTAATCTGTCCAAGTATGACTGTTAAGTCTGGAACATAGGATCCACCAACCTAAAGACCACCAGGGAGACAGGCAGTAATGTAAAATGCAAAGGAGTTCATTCCAACATGCTGGGGTACAACATCTCCTAAGAAATGAGGACCTTGAATATAACTCACAGGGCAAATTTAAAGGGTACCTAGAGCTCAGTGTAGGGGATTCCTGCCTCTAGGTATTTAGTCTTTAAAATTATTGGTCATTATTACAAAGTTGGGCTAGGATTGGTTGTAGATCAAATGTAGCATCAGACAGATAGCTAGGTGAGCTGCATGCCCCCATATCCAGAGTGTGGTGTCATCTGGATATCTGTCCATTGCTGCAGACCCAGGGTGTGGTTGTCATTTGGTCATCTGTCAGCTGCTGTTTAGCCTTAAATGGAAGTATTTTGGGGCATTTATCCCTAGGGTTTGATTTCAAGAACTACCTGTTCTGGGCCTAGACTTTATATCTTAAAACTGCAACCTGTCATGGCTGCACTTAGGCTCACAGCAAAGCCAGATTTACAGTAGTTAACTTCCTCAAGCAAGCAGAGTACAGAAGCTAAAACAATGTTATCCCTAAAGACACACCATATTCTAACATCAGCATTTAGGTTACAGTTAATTTTAAATCTTAGATCCTAACATATGATTAATTTTAAATCTTAGATCCTAATATAACCAAAGTCTGAAGATCAATCACAGCCAATCAAAAGTATCTAATGCTTGTGGAGGTTCCAAGTGATTCACATGAAGTAGGAAGGAGAGGCAGCAGCTAAAGAAGGAAAATCTCTTCAGCTCTGCCTCCTGGGAACATCTGGGAAATTTAGGACCAATAAAGTCTGCAATGAGTCCCTACATGGCTTGGAACTCAAGTACCACCAGTCCCAATAAATGGCTATCAAGCTGCACCTTGTATCTAGTTGGTCTGCCCAGTATGGGAGTTGATCCCTCCCACCAAATTTCTCAGGAAGCCATGGGCTCAGATCTGAAGTGAGGAATTGCTCTTTTCTGGGAAAGAGAAGTCAGTCCTAGATCTTACCTAGGCCTTTCAGGTCATTTGTATTACCTCACAGAAAAGAATTTCAGGAGTAGACAAGCAGTGAAGTAAAAATAGGCTTTATTTGTAGGCAATGAGGAAGGGGAGGGAGGATAAGAAAGGGAGAAGAGGGTTTTTCCTAAGGTGGAGCAAGCTCTAGCATACAATGTACACATGCAGGCAACATGTACTCAAGCATTATATTCATGGGCTGGCAGCACACATGTATGTGCCACAGACACTTGGGTCCAGGAAGCACATGTATGCATCTTTTTTTGTTCCGTGTTGGTTTATAAAGGGTTTCTCCCAACCTGTTCTATCTGGGGCTTTCTGCTTAGGTTAAAAGTCCTGTTATGATTGCCAGAAGGAAGTGTTGGAGTCATGTGACCTTTAAACTTCCTTTTCTGGCTTTTGTGCCTGCTAGAGCTTCTCTTATCAGGCACAAGGTGTGTCCTGGTAACCTTAGGGAATTGGACAAGAATAACTTCTTCAAATTCCATCTCTTCCTTTTATTATGTCCCAGGCACTTTTATTCAATCTCATGAACTCATTGTCATTGGGGGGGGCAACTATTTACCTGCCTGTTTTAGGTCCAGGAAAGGGATCACTCACAAGCAAACTTGTTCAAATTTAAGATTTCCCCCTCCACCTCAGTGATTTCAGAATTCTGCATTCACAATGACTGAAGGTAATTTTCATACAGGAAAATTATTTGATTGTGATCTTGACTTGATCATCTTCTTATTTTCCTTCATGACGCTAAATTTTGACTGCCAGGATTTAGATGAACTACCAAACTCTCAACACAACAACTCACCTTATTAATTGATTTGGTCTTAAAGTCCAAAAATTTTTTGGCTCCTTATTCAGCCTCTGATTGATAGGTCTCACTACTGTGCTTTTAGTAATTTTGATAACTTCATCTTTTCTGCACCCTTAAACTGCGATTGACAGATCTGGATTCCAGAAGCCTAGCCACAGCCCACTTTCACGAAAACCCTAAAAGATTAGGACAGCAGATTGTGTTTCTGAATATGAAATATAATAGAAGAGATGGTTGGTTTATATTTGAAAGACTCTCTCCAAAGTAAGTTGTATCATTAAAAATTGACTAACCCAGGGAGGAACAAGCCCTTTGTGGTAACCAAGACTCTAAACTGCCAAATAATAAGAATGCTTAATAAAAAAAAACAAACGTTTAATATAGTACAAAGTTTATATGCATGTATGCAAATGACTTGAGTCTTTAGAATAATTATTTTATTTTCCCAAACTTTTCATCAGTCCTTGTGAACAAGTTGAAAATACTACCCTTGCTTATTGGAGATCTTCTTTAGCATCAGTCTCTAAAAGCCCAGTAAATTCACATCTAAAAGAAGAATCCATCTGTTTAGTTAAGCAGAGACTTGCCCTTGGCCAGCAAAGCACTCTTTTCTCAACAGAGCTTAGCCAGTTATGGCTAACATCTAGTATTGACATTTTCTTTTACTGACTTTCTATATCAGATCAGTACATGTTCCATAGGACATGGTGCTTGTTTACATTGACACACAAGTCATAGACTGCTCTTGTTTCCCTGGTAGACTGTTGAATTCTTGGAATTGACTTGCTTAGTTAGACTTTATTCTATAATTATTTAATTATTTGAGTGGTATTTAGGTGGCTTCAACACATTCCAAGAGAGAAAATGGAAGATTGAGATATTTGATTTTTTTTCCAGATGGTTTTACCTTTTTTACAACTGAGAAAACACAACTAACCAGTTTGATCTGGAACTAGGATCCCAAACTCTGGGGTGTTCTATGACTTAGAGACTGTCTCTTACTTGAAAAAGAATCAATCTCCTCAGCCATCAGAGAAATTACTCTTCTACCACCCAGTCTCACTGGCCAAGCTCCTATAATCACCTCTTCACAACTTCTGAGTGCATGTTGAGTTTGGTCTCCATTTTGAAACGTTACTCATTATCTTAGAAACCATTGATAAAATAACCACCTGAGGTTTTTGCTTTCAGAGAAGTCCAATTTTTCTTGCATTTACAAATGTGTCATAAGTGATAAAAAAAATCCAGGAAAGAGATAACAAGGAGTAGAAGGAAAGAAACTTTGATGTGAAGGGGGAAAGGAGTTGTTAGCACTTTTATTCTTTTTTTGAAGATTGTATCATATTCCAATTTTATGTTATTGACATTTATAATTGGAAAGAGCACAAATTTTAAAAATAGTCACTCTTGGCAGTGCTTGGAGGACCATATGTGATGCTAGGATTGAATACAGGTCAAACTCATGCCAGGCAAGCACCCTACATGCTGTACTATTTATCCAGCCCATAAAATGTGATTTCTTAAGAAAATGTGTTCCAGATTCATGTGAATTAATCATGTCCTAGGAGACAACTTTATCATACTCCCCAAGAGTGACTATCAGAGGTACATGAAGAGAATGATTGAAATGAAACCTCTTCAGAACTTGAAGTCTCCAAGAACATGCTAAGGAGACCAGATATACTTGATAGTTATGTCTGGTGTATACACACACTGACTTATGTTTTTGACATTAGTAATTTCTATATCACAATTAAGACTGGTTCTCCATGTAATTTTCAGAGCAGTCAGTATCTATTAATTTAAAACATCATTTTCAGAAGAAAATGTAATAAAAGTCACATTCTGATAATTTTCTTACCCATAACCTCCTTCATTTTCCTCTCAAGTTTCACCTTTGAAGATTAAAAACTCTTGGAAAGATCATAAATTTATTACAAAGAAGAATATAGCAGCACTATCAAGCCAGCTAAGTACTCCAATACCATGTTAGGGAAGATTCACAAAACAAGAGAAAGTAGAAATTGACCACTATATGTAAAAATGGGGAAAGTGGATATACCAAGAGGGAGTAGGGATAGGGCAAGCCCTCTCTCTCTCTCTCTCTCTCTCTCTCTCTCTCTCTCTCTCTCTCTCTCTCTCACACACACACACACACACACACACACACACACACATATATGTTTTTCCTTTATTATTCTACATTTGATTCTTCCTCTTTAGCATCCCATCTTTCCTGTCTGCCTAAATGTCAAATACCCTTTTGATTAGCCTGGGCTTTTGCTCTATGCAACAGAATACCCTAAGCAATATTCAACAACCTTATTTCTCTCATACCAAAAATAAATTCTGCTGATCTATAGTTTCAAACAGTCAGCTGGCATCCAGATTCCATCCAGCCCCTTTCTCTTTGGTCCCAAGCATGCTG
Source organism: Suncus etruscus (assembly GCF_024139225.1). Classification (NCBI taxonomy): domain Eukaryota; kingdom Metazoa; phylum Chordata; class Mammalia; order Eulipotyphla; family Soricidae; genus Suncus; species Suncus etruscus. The sequence goes on along the minus strand of NC_064862.1, from coordinate 44,161,877 downwards.
TTATTCTTGTTATTGAAATAAATTTGCCATTCAGGCATTTGGTAGGGGCAGACAGGGTGAATATGGGTGGGAAGATGTGCTCACAGCAGCAAATAAACCTAATACTTGCCCAGTTCACCTGCTCATTGCACTTACTTGTCACTGGTAAGAACTTGGTTACAAGGCCATATTAAACTAAAGAAGAAATTCAGAGGCCAAAGAAAATGAAAGCTATGCTACAAAGCAGGGAAAGGATGGTGAACAACAGAGATTGACATGGCAGACATGAGATTATGTGACTGTCACGAGCACAGTTATGAGAAGAAAAACAATTTTGCATTGGTGGGGTTTAGTCTATTTGTCCTGAGCATCAGGGTATGTACTGAAAATGAGTTATTTTAATTGCTCTAGTAACACTATAAAGTAGGAGTTTAGTAAGGATGTACAATACACAAATAGACTGGTGGTAGAGTAAGAATTCAAATCCTCATGATTCTATTTTATCTCATGACCAACAAATGTCTTAAGCACTTAGTGGAGTTGATCTGTGTGGAGAGAGTCTGTCTTGGCCCATAATAAAGCTCTGTGAGCATCACATTCTGAACTTGAATCTTTCTCTGAGCATGACTCCTGAAACTTGCCCATATGCCAGAGTAGCACTAAGTGTAAAAATCTGAGTTTCTTCATCTCATAGCCACAGGTTGGTTCTTACTAGCACAAGAGCTTTATATCCTGATAAATCTGCTTTCTTTTAGTGCTGGCAACTGGTGGTTTCAATGATATTGTTCTCATTTAAGACAAGAAAAGGGCCACCACAGCTGAACTTAGCAACAGGCTTCTTTGTCAGCAAATTCCAGGGGTCCCAACTGAACAGAGTAAACAGAAAATGAAGCTGGATGGAAAACTAGGAAGGCAAAGAGTAAAGGAGGAATGCCAGACACACCATGGCCATTAAACACTTAGAGTGGGACAGATCTTCAGGGTCCCTATGATGGTATTGTGCCCAGCTACAAAAATATTTTGTGCTGTGGATGCCTTCCAACCTCCACTTAATAGGCAGGTGCCAAAATCAGAGAGATGAGATTATTTATCCAAAGCCACTACATTAAAACACAAGAGTTGGATGGTGCTACACTTTACAATAAGGATCAAGTGGTCCTTGAAATCTGGTCTGGGTGCTGCTTGGCTAAGAGGCTGGCCTTTTCTGAATGGTCCACCAAGAGGTTCACTGAGAAACCTCTCATAACTCAACAACAGTTTGAGAAGTCATTGTAGTCAAAGGATGTTGTTTTCAAGGATATCATTCATTTTCTCTTGGTTTCACTTGTGCCAGTCAACACTTTCAGTTACACACACACACATACACACACATACACACACACACACACACACACACACACACACACACACACACGTCTTCAATAGAGCTACAGATTTAAAAGTTCAAGTTTGAGAAATAGCCTTTTTGGCACAGAGATTACTTCCCCAAATACCACCTCCTGACCTAAGTTTCAAGACTCAGAAACCAGTGGTTGGATTTCCAACCCTGTTTCTGTCCTCCTACTCCTAAATCAAACTGGTTACTTGTTTTCAAGCCTTTCCTTCTGGCATGTTGATGACTTGGTGGTTTGCCTCTAATTTACTCTGGAATATTGGACACAGTCACTAACATATAGTTAGGAGAACTGCTGAAGAGTATCCCCTATCTTTCCTCAGGGACTTTCAGCTTTTCTGGGCATCCTTTTTATCTTCACTAAAAAAGGGCTAATTTGTCTTTCCTTCTGCCCACAATGATGATTCTAATAGCACACCCTGAGCCTGGTGGAAATTTTTACTCAGTGAGTTTTTACAACTGGCCACATAGTTAAGATATTGCATCATCTACTTGTCACCATATCATTGATTTTGTGTTTTACTCACTTTAGCACTGAAGAAAAATAGCCCAGGGACATCAACTAATTTGTCTAAAGACATAGAGAAGAATTGGACCTCAGCTAGAATTTTACTCTAAAATCTGTGCACTTTTCTTTTCCTCTCAGGCTTTTTACCTACAGATCTTATTATTTCAGTTTGTTTTATTGAACAACTAATATCTGATAGATATAGTGTTTATTGTGATAAGTAAGATATATTATCTTTTAAAATAATTTTGCTTATGTATTCCAGCAAAGAAGGTCTTCTTAGACTTTTACAAATGAATCATCAAGTCTATTATCCTTTCACTATGAGTCTACAACTTATGAGAAAAAGCAAGCTTAGAAAAAAGAAGCAAGCTGACCTCTCACAGCAGTGCCAATGTCAGGGAAGTGTTTCTTGTGTTTCTTGAAGGGCACATAAATGGAGTATACAGGCTGAATTTTGCAGACAGAAGCTTGATGTGAAATGAATGTGGCTTTCTCAGGTGTTTGCACAGTTGTCTTGGAAAACTGCCCTGTGGTTGGTTCTGCCCAGAGCAGACCGGTGGCAGGGAGACACCAGCTTTATTCTCCTTCCCTAACATTACAGTCCCTGTCTTGCCTAGTTGCAAAGGAGAGACCCACAAACACAGGACTGGCTACTCCTCTGAACCCAAATCAAATTCAACTCAGCTGCAGTCCCCAAGCCCTAGAAATTATAAATTCAAAGTATCACAAGTCATAGAGATTTTCTCTGACTTCTCCAAAAGATAGCAAGCTTCTTTGGCTCTGGTGCTAGACTGGAAGATGAGCCCCCTCAGTGAAGAATTGTGGGATGTCTCTGGGAACTTGCTCCTGAGGCTCTGTGGAGTTTTTCTGGGCCAGGAAGGAATGCACTCATTTCCAAAAGCTCTCATGTGCTCTTGGTAGGGGGTGACAATGTTTGCTTAGTAATTGTTTCATTAGACACTTATTTTTTACTCCAAACTTTACCCAGGGTGTTGTTTTACAGAACAAATAGAAACATGTCTTGTTAAGGAGGTGGGGCCAGCTAGAGAGAAGGAAACCAGAGCCAGAATTTTAAATCACAAAGCGACACTGGAGGGAACTGCCAGACTGTTGTCAAGATGTTTTATGGAGCTGGAGATGTTTGTTGCTAAGTGGTCAGTCACACAAACTTTCCTCCCACCACCAGCCTGGGTTTGGATAAGGGACTTTCTCACGACCCCTGGGAGCTTTATGGGAACTTGGACAGTTCAGAGTTAGCCCAGCAGCCTGGGAATAAGTTCCAGGAGGTGTTGCCTGTAGCCAGTCTGAACCCAGTGTGCTTTTTTTTTTTTTTTAAATAATTTTAATTGTGACCAAAGTGTATTACGAATCTTTCACAGTAATATTTAAGGTACATAGCGACAATGAATCAGGGCCATTCTCATCACCAGTGTTGTCCTCCCATAGCCCCTGTTCCCAGCATACATCCCATATCTCTCTCATATGCACCTTCCCCCCCCCCCCACTCCCCGGACTGCTAGTGTAACTGCTCCCCTTTGTATATAGCTTGTTGTAGTTTGGGTATCAATTCCATTGTAGTTGACTTTGGGTTTGGTATTTGAGTCTGATCATTTTTATTTCACTCAATGTTCATATGACTGTTTGGTCCTGGTACCCTCCATCCCTCCTCCCCTCAATTTATGAGGCAGAACAAGATGATTCAAGTTAAGTGGTTCTGTTGGATAAACAAAGAAAAAAGAAATCTGGGAGAATCCTGTTTAGAGATTATAAATATCAGTCTAAAAGAAGAAAGGGGAAAAAGAAGAAAAAAAAACAAATACAAAAACTCCAGCAACTACAAATAAAGCACCCAACTACTAAAAACAACCACTATCATATAATAATCAGAAGAATGAAAGAAAAATAAAAAATAAGTAAAAAGAAAAAGAAAAAATAGAAAAGAGAAGAAAATAATAAAAAGAAGAAGAAAAAAACAGAAAATGAAGGAAGGAGGGCTGGTGGGGCAAGGTTTTGTTCTTTTCTTTTCCTTTTTTTTTTTTTTTTTTTGCATAGGCACAGTAAGTGTTAGGGAAATTAGATAGGAAATTCCCTTGGCCTAAAAGATACAGGGTTTCTCTGCCCTTGAAGCATACTGCCATGAGAACAACTACAGGCTTTATACACATTTTCACACCCCAAGGTCTTTTTATGGTGCCAAGAAATTTTCTGCTCGGTTGTGGATGATAACATCAGGCCTCTGTAGCTAGAGATCTTGGTATTTGCACAGGTCACAGAACGAAGGCTAAGATAGAGAGTCTTTCTTTACGGTTCTAGGAGTTCTGTTCCATCACTCTTGTTGTAATCAGTCTTCTGTAATTAGTAGTCTTGGTTTTTGCTCAGATCCTAGGACAAAGCCTAGGATGGAGTTCTGCTCAGTTGCATTTGTCAAAGTCAGATCTCTGGAATTAGAAACTTTGGTTTTTGTACAAATCCTAGGTTGAAGCCTAGGCTAGTATCTTTCTTATTGGTCCCACAATAAGTTCTGCCCAGTCATGGTTGTCAAAGTCAGTCCTCTGTAGTTAGCAATCTTGTTTTTTGCACAGAGCAAAGGACTTGTCTTCTGATTTCATTTTACTGTTAGGTGATGAGATAGAGCAACCTGCTCTTAGATCAAGTTGTTGCTGTTTCCTCATTGTCAGGATGTCATATCAAAACTGGTGCAAGTTGGTGCCAGAGCAGTATTAAGAATTTCCTAGAGGGGGAGTTTGGTTCCTGGTGCTGTTGCAGGGAACTGTGTCAGTTCTACATCTGGTATCTAGGGTTCTGGGTTGGACAATTGCTGTCAAATCACATGGAGTCTAAATTGGGTCCACATGACATATCCAGGGTGGGAGATGCCCCTGTATTATAAAATGTATGGGTTCTTATCCCTAGTAGATAAGAGCTTGTTTCTGTGCATAATATTTCTCCTTTTTTAGATTACCTATGCAAAAGAAAATAGTGTCATATTATATTGCTGGTGCATTTGGGGGTAAGATTGATAGGCTACACAATCTCTGTGCCCTAGTTTTGATCTGAGTTTTTAATCTCCAGGCAAGAATTTTTCATTAGGTTTTTATACCAAGCAGAACCAAAACAGATGAAGTTAAAGAAAAAAAATATAAAAGAAATAAATAAAAATAAATTTGAAAAAATAATTAAAGAAAATAAGTTATGGAGGAGGCTACTTTTACATTAGGGAATAAACTCACTAAGAGGTATTAGAGGTATTAAACATTTAAAGAAAATTTAGGCATCCTCATTAAGTCTTTTGAAATATTCTTGTGTGTGTGCGGGGTGAAATTCAGGGTACATTTTCATCCCACACCATGGTCTTGTTGAGTTTGAGAAATGATTTCCAGCAGTAAGGGATCAGGTAATGCCCTTGAGCTGGGGGTCATTGTGGGGCTGAGTCAGGTAGCATGCAACAGTCCACATTCAGGGGAGTGGGTGAGAAGATGGGCCACATAGCATGAGTCAACAGGAGTGTTGGTTGTAGTTTCTTGCTGAGGCATGAGATGTGGGACTGAGGAGGTGTCCTTTCACTTTGGGAGCTGGGTGGTGGTTTAATGGGGCAGTAGGTTGTTCTCGGTTCTGGGTTAAGAACTGAGTTGGTAAAGGGGGTTAAATAAGGAGGGATAATGGATCAGGACTGAGACATGAGAGGATAGAAGGGGGAGGAGGGATAATATAAAAGAGGGGCTACATACCCTATAGGCATGGATTGTTTATAATTTAGGTTTGGCAATTAGAGAGGAGTTCACTGTATCCAAACCCATGCCCATATATAGACAGACATAAGAGATCTATTCTTAAGTTGTTGAAGGCCTGACTTTCATAGGATGGGTATGAGCTCTTAATTAAATTGAATTAAGAAAAGATAAATAATTAGCTCAGATATAGATTAGGTAAGAAAGAAAGGGAAAACAGAAGATAAGAGAAGAGAAAAGAAAGATAAGTAAATACAGTAAAATAAGTTAAAAAATAAGTTGGGCTGGTGCATCAGATTTGAAAGTTTTTTGAAAGGTTTTCCAATTTCTAGGCACTTCAACAATGATGGGGGTGGGCTTTGCTAAGTGAAGTTTTCAGGGTTAGATAGTGACCAGAGAATTTTAGGATAAGAATAGTTTTCACATCTAGAGTACTAAGCAAATGGTAGTGAGGACTATAAGAGGTGGCTACCCTATGAAATATCATCTGCCACATCTTATGTATTGAGTGAACTCAGTGTGCTTTCTGTCTTACTGCACTGTGGAAAGCTAGAGGAGAGAGCTGTGCTTTTCAAGAATAGCCCTTGCAATTTTTGTCTCTGAAAGTATGTTATCCTCAGAAGTGGACATATTCAGTTGTTTTATGGGCTAGCTAAGCGTTTTTCTCTCATTGGGCAAAAAAAAAAACCAAGAACTTATTTTAAAATTTGGTTTTATTTGATTTTTTTTGTTTGGGGGCCAAATCTGGCTGTGCTTTGAGCTTTCTTCTGGCTTTGTGCTCAGATATAACTCTTGTCTGAGAGGACAATATATTATGCTAGGGACCAAACTCAGGTCAGGTCAGTGAAAGGCAAATTCTCTCTACTCTCTTACCAGCTTACAATCAAGTTGGGGCTAGTTTATTACTGACCAGCAACAGGTATCCAAGCTGCGAGTGAGACTGAGCATTCATTTAAATTTCCTTGAACAGTAACAGAGTAATAGTTTAGTGTACCATAGTTTCACTATGCTTCAAGTGCCTGTTTTGGAAGATTTAATTATGAATTCAAACTCTGGTGCTATCACACGTGACAAGAACAATCCTGGTAGCTATGATCACTGTGCTTGTGGCACTACAAGTGGTTTTTTGGTGTGTGTGTGTAATCACCCCACAGGGTGTGATCTAAGTGAGTACAGTATCTAAAAGAGATGTGCAAGCATCATAGCCAGAAAAGGTGTAAGAACCTGTGTGAGCATCCAAAGGAAAGAAATCAGCATTGAATAGAAAATGTGTGCTTCAACTAAAAAGTCTAATAGCAGTGAGCATGTTTGCAAGCACCACAACTCAAGGAGCACAACTCTTGATGAAAATCACAACCCAATATGTGATCTCTGGTGAGCACTATACTAAAACTGTATGAGAACTATATCCAGTTGAATATGATTATCACAAGAAATATTTTTGTGATAGTTAACTTCCTCGAGTTGCTTCCTTGAATGAAGAGATGAAGGTTAAATCTATTGCAGATCTTTAAAGACTGGGCTCTGTGTGACCACCAGTTCTTGGGGTCAGAGAGAGACACACTAGATCTAAAGCTGACAGTCATCTAGGTATGGGAGGCCTCAAGAATACTGTCATCATTTGGAAGTGTACATGGGATCCTAAAGAGTCTACCAAAAACAACCAGCAAATATACACATAAAATGGAAAGATATAAAAAATAACATTCAGAAAAAAATTGCATTTCTAAATGCAAGAAAAAGATAAAAGAATTTTAACTCAATTTATAATTGTTCTAACAAAGTCAGTTACCATCAACTTAATAAAGAAAGACTTAGAAAGGCAAACTATAAGCTAGAAATTATTGGTCAAATAAATAGAAGACACAAGGAAATGAAAACATTCTTTACACACTGGTTGCAATGATTAATATAATCAAAATGACCATCCTATTCAAAACACTTTGTAGATTCAATGCACTCCCTATCAAAATCATCATGACATTTTTCTTAATGTGGTGGGGGATGTTGGGTCACACTTTGCAATACCAAGAATTAGGATCTGAGTGAATGCATGTAAACCATTATGGAAAAAAATTGTGTTTTTAATCAGAAACTTTCTTTGACTTACATGTATTATTATTATATCAATTATATTATATGTTATGTTATGTCACTCTATTATGTTATGTTAGTTTACCTCATTATGTTAATCAATTTTGTCTCTTGAATAAATTCTTACAATAAAAGAAAGAATCTGAGTGAATGCAAGGCCTTATTCCTGTTCTGTAACTCTCCAGTTCTTCACATGACATTCTCTAAAAATATGTACAAATAAATTCTAAAATTTATAAGATTAATAATACCCCACACAATATCCAAAGTAATCCTGAAGGGAAAAAAGATTGGAGGCATTTCTCTCACTAACTTTAAATTACATCGTTTTATAATATAATTGTGTGCTGCTGAAATAAAGGTAAACTCTGAGAACAATGAAATAGAATTGGAGCTCAGAGACAAAGGGTTTATTCTTAGATATATGGACAATTAATATATGACAAAGGAGCCAGTTGCACTAGAACCAAAAATGTCTCTTTGACAAATGCTGCTTGGAATCCAGTAAGCCATATAAAACAAACAAACAAACAAACAAAAAAAAACCAAAAATACCCCAAACAATAAGAGAGAAAAAAAAGAAAAGAAATTTGGATCCCTATCTCACACCAATCACAAGGCACTCATATTAAACTTCTCTGGCACAATATCTCCAATAACCTGATACCACTGGTTAAGAAAACAGAAATGTTCAATCCAGTCTAGCTCCATAGACTCTTTTCTCAAATGGGATGTAAACCAAGCTGTGAAATATCATTGGCATGGTGGCCCATGCAGTAGAAAGCTGGTCATCTGGGGTGGGGCGGCACAACCCCCTGTCCGGCCTAAGCCATGCCTGCTGCCTCCATTACTCACAACCACCATTTTTCTGATGGTTAGCCCTGCCTCATCACTGGCCCTCTATATTTCCCTTGGGGGACACCAATATTACCAAACTTCAGGTATGCCAATTTGGGGACTGACATCACCAGAGCTTTCTGGAGCTACTTTGAGCACCCTCAACCCCTATATCTTCCTTCTGCTAGTAGGCCTGGCAGTGTAGTACATGACCCTAAAGGTTGTAATATCAGTAATAGTACTTTGAATTTCTGAACAACTTACTTGTTTAGTGCTGTTATCGCTATGGGAACACACCACTTTTATAGAATGGAAAGCTAATGGCAAGAGCTTACTAAACCATCTACCATTGTATTAATGACTTCATTGGAGATAAAGATGTTCCCTAGAGGAACACCCCAATTTAACAGACTGGACATGTAAAAACAAGAGCTTACTAAACCTTCTGCCATTGTATTAATGACTTCATTGGTGATACAATAATTTTCACAAATGTGCTTGCTACTGTACTTTTTCTCTTTTGCATTTTTATTTATAGCATGAGAATTTTAATTTTTTATTAAATTATTCATGTAAGTACTGTGGTTACAGAAATGTTCATAATTGTGTTTCAGTCATAGAATGTATGCAACCCTTTGCCAGTGCGATTTTCTTGTCACCAATGTCCCATTTCCCTTCCCTACCCCTAACCCCCAGCCTGTCTCTGAGATAGGCATTCTGCTTCTCTCTCTCTCTCTCTCTCTCTCTCTCTCTCTCTCTCTCTCTCTCTCTCTCTCTCTCTCTCTCACACACACACACACACACACACACTATCATTGTCATGGTAGTAGTCAGTGTGGTTAGCTCTAACTGTGCTTACCGCTCTTTGTGGTAAGCTTTATATCATGGAATGGTCCTCTAGGTGCTCAAATCTAATCGTTTCTGGGTATTATTGCCATATTGCTTTTTATTTTTCTATATTCTGCAGATGAGTGAGACTATTCTATGTCTATTTCTCTCCCTCTGACTCATTTTACTCAGCATAATAGTCTCTTATTAAAATTATATTTATATAAAGAAAATGCAACACATAGTTGACATAGTTAATCATAATACCTTTGTTTCCAGATAAACAAAAACAAAGTTGAAAAAATGAAAAGAAAAAATAAAATGGAAGGGAAGATTAAAAAAAAGAAATAAAAAAGGAGAAATACAGTAACAAGCTCATTTGTGAAAATTATTGTATCACCAATGAAGTCATAACTACAGTGGCAGAAGGTTTAGAAGGTCTTGCTGTTACATGTTCAGTCTGTTAAATTGGGGTGTTCCTCTACAGATGACAGCATTAAACAGATGAAGTTGTCCAGAAATTAAATGATATGATACTACAAATTTAGGAGAATATACTCAGCTGTAGGGCCTCCTGAAAGAAGGTCCCTTTCGAACACAGGGATTGCATCTGTGGGTGTGGTTGCAGCTATCGGGCTTATCCAGGAGAAAGTAGATAACCATAGGGGAGAGTATCCACTCTTGCTCCAAAAGAATACCTGATTATATCAGCCTACCTGAAGTGTAGTCATAACAGCATCCCCACAGGGAATTGTAGAGGTTCAATGATAGGGCAGGCCATAAGGGAAAAGGTGATTCTGGATGATGGAGGCAGCAAGCATGGCTTCAGCGTGGGAGGTCCGTGGGGGCTTGGCCCGCCCTCCCCTCCTAAGATGACCAGCTTTGGACTGTGTAGGCCAGAATAGCCATAATCTTTTCATGGCTTGGTTTACATCTTGTTTGAGAGAAGAGTGAGTCTATGCAGCTCTTCCAGTTAGAAAAATGTTGACTGCATTTGTGGGTGTGGCTACAGTTGCAAAGGTTTTTCTGGAAGAAGGAAGATATGGGTAGGGTATGCGCACTCACTCAAAAGAAAATCCCTGGTGATATCAGCCCACAGCTGGCTGCGTTCAGAGGTTGTTCCTGGCTCTTCTCTCAGAAATTGCTCCTGGCAGGCTCAGGGACCATATTGAATGCCAGGAATCAAACTTGGGTCCATCCAGGTCGGCAGCATGCAAAGCAAATGTCCTACCACTATGCTATTGCTCCAGCCCTCTTTTCATTTACTTTTAAATAACTTTGGTTTCACGTAATCTGAAAACAAATGTATTATGATCAAGTATGTCAACTATGTGATGCATTTTCTTTAAATACATTTTTTTAAAAGAGAAAGCAAAAACAGTACTAGAATGCATAATGCACTTGCCTTGATTATGGACAATTTGGGTGCAGTTCAGGGCTCTACTTATGATTTCCTGAGAGCTATCAGGACTAATCCCTCAGGACAGAGCCAGGTGTACAGCTGAGTGTAGTCCCTACAACAAAACTCTAGGAACATAGGGGAAAAATTAAAATACAGAACTACATAAAATTAATTTCTGCACTGTGCAAGATACCCCATTGAATAAGAGAAAATATTTGCTCACCACACAAGTAGTAAGGAGATAAATTTCAAGATTTATAAGGCATTTACAAAACTTAACAATCAGAGCAATAAGTCAGGCTTTAGCTGAAAAAAAATAAAAGGTTGATGGGAAGGCAGGAGAGTTACCACAGTGAATTGGAGTTCACAGTGAATCAGAGGACCTGAAGAAGCGCAAAAACCTTTGAAAACTGAAAATGATTTTTCTGGTATTTGAGCAACATCATCTGTTTTGGGGGGATGAGGCCACACCCAGCGGATTTCAGGGGTTACTCCTGGCTATCTGCTCAGAAATAGCTCCCAGCAGGCACGGGGGACCATATGGGATGCCGGGATTTGAACCAACCACCTTTGGTCCTGGGACGGCTGCTTGCAAAGGCAAATGCTACTATGCTATCTCTCCGGCCCTTTTCTGGTATTTGAAGAAAATTTCTGGTATTGAAGTCCCACTCCCAGTGTTAAAAAAAAAATAACCATTTAATGAAGTATCTCCAGAACTTCCAATAGAGCCTACATGGATCTCCAGTTTGAACTTGTCATTGATAATCAGAGGATAAAAGAAACCTAGCCATACATATCAGACTTGAATTAAGGAAGTTTTAGGAAATGTTCTAATTCTTGGTCTAAAATCCTTACAGTTGAAACATTTTTAAATAAAAATAAGAATAATGAACCTCAAGAAATGTTTACAGCAGCAAAAATAAGAATGCAAAATATTGGCAATGATATACCAACATCAGCTGGAACAAACTCATTCAAGAGAGAAAAACATGTGTTTGCTGAGAACACACAGCCTTGGAAGTGAAATGTAAAAGTTAATTTGGAATGTTTATTACCATGAAAATTAAATGATGTGGTTTGGAATTGTGATTATGTGGCGGTATAAAGTTAAAAGGAATATTTTGTTTTTTAAAAGGATGATATAAAGCTAGCTTTGGAGATATCAATTTTGTTTTTTTTTAAAGAAGTATTGTTGCAAATGTGAGTTTGAAATCAGAGGCAATTTATATTTATATATATAAGACTTAAAGACATTTGTCAATTTTATAGATTTATGTGATTTGTAGATTTATGTGATTGGTTTCAAAATGCAACATAAAATAAATATCGGAAATGTTTCTTGAAACAAAACCAAAAACAACCCACTCTAATAAACAATGTAAAGGGGAGTTGAGCAGACACTTCATCAAAGAAGACATAGAGAGGAAATTGGGTTTTAGGTGAAATAATACAATGGTTAGGGTACATACTTGACATATGGCTGACATGGATTTGAGCACAGTTCTTGACACTGCCTGTTCTCCTAAATAGCATTTATTGCAACCCTGGAGTTGCACAAATACTACTAGTCTCATTCAGGTAAGCCCCATCACTTTGAGCCTTGAGAAACACCACATTCTACAGCCTTTGCACTCATCTCCCCTCCCACAACCTAATTTGCTGAGATATACTGAGAGGATCTCTCCAGCTCCCTGAGCAACAATTGAGAGATTTTTTTAAATTTATATTCTTTAAATTAAAAACATACTGATGACCAATAGGTATATAAAAAGTATGATTCAAAGCTTATTATTGAGAAAATGAAAATATCACTTCACACCAGTGATACATACATATGATGATCTAGCTATGACCCTTTGAGGGCTGTTCTGTCTCCAGCATAGGCTGGTGTTTATCCCTCAATTATTCATTCTTTGGTTTTTGAGCAAAAATAACAGTAGGATCAGCTTGTATCAGTGGTAATGACTGTACAGTTAGTCATGGTCTTATTGGTATCAGAAAGGAGGCACAGCACTAACTTGCTGAATTATTAATGATGCAGCATTCACCAAAGATCTCTTCCTCCCAGTGTTGCACTTGTCCACTTGAAAAGACAATTATTTTTTTAATTTTTTATTTTTAATTATGAGAACAAAGATGCAAGAAAGAGGACGAGGTAAAGTTACAGTGGAAGGACAATCACCCATAAACAGAATTCTCAGTAGTCCCATTGCTGATATCTGAACTTTGAACTTTCAGCCAAAGAACATTAAGAAAAATAAAACAGAACCCATGTACAATTATTTTGTCCCTCAAGTTCCCAGATTGTAGTACATAATATTTGTTAGCAGCACACAAAGCAAGCTAAAGCCATAAAACTTATGTAACTCCTTAAACATTGAAGGCAAAGTACTTTTTTACATTTCCATGCGCATGCATATTAGTTTAAGTTAACCTCAAAAGTTAAGTGGGTTGTTTTTCTTAAGGATTAGAGTCAAAAAAGCACAGTAAAAATGGTGTTAGAGTGGCAATTATTGTTTGCATAGGCCCACCAAAATATGAGGGACATGGAAAGGAAAAGCCTTGGCCTAAATACAAGGAGACCCTACCCCTGAAGTTTTCTGGCAAAAGACCAACTCTAGGCTCCAGGCAAACTAGTTTGTCCAATCCAGGTCATTGTCTGTAGTGCCAATACACTTTTATTTTTCACACAGTCTCTGTTGTTGGTATTATGTTTATGTATTAAAGATCCTGGAATCTGCATATCCTATATTGCAGACAGGATGGTGCAGAGTGTCCTCTCGTTTTACCTCACAATTAAAGGGCAATGCAGAGAACCCTGTCCCGTAAGCAGGTCATTGTTGTTGTCAAATATTCTGTGTGTTAAGGGAAGTCTCTTTTGAGCAGGTCGATGTCAGAGCCATGGTAGTGTCTTCCCTGGTAGAGGATTGCTTCCAGGTGTTGTTATAAAAAACCTTGGCTGTTTCATAGATAGCTTCCCTGGTTCAGGGGTGAATAGAGGATGCCCATTCTTCTGAAGCCTGTTATTATATGAGGCCAGGTCATTATATCAATTATATCATTATATCAATGTTCAGGGTGTAAGGTCCCATTGCACTACAAGATTTGTGTGTTCCAATCTCTATTAGATAAGAACTCATTTGTATGTATAGTATTTTCCCATTTTAATGTGCCTATGCAAACCAGGAACAATGCCATGTGGTGTTATCAACACATATGGGGGCCATAAGAACAAGTCCAACAATCCCCATGACATGGTTCAATCATAAGCATTAAACTGAGTAACTCTTTCACCAAAATTCCTTATTGAATAGCTCACAAAGAGAAGACAAGATAAAAAGTGGGTAGAATCATCACAGTAAAAGAATATTTAGAAAGAGTTATAGCTGTTAAAGAAAATACACATAAAATATTCAAAATAAAATGTGTCCATTTTATGTCTTTTGAAACAGTTGGGGGTTGTTAAATTCAGTGCCTATGGCTAGCTGTTCTGCCCAGAGCCCCCAACATACCAGCTGAAGAGAAACAGAACTGGCATGTGGAGTCTTCCGGGTGCAGCCCTGCCTCTGTAGTTTGTGGATGCATAGGGGAGGAATTTATCTCCTCCCAGTGCCCAATTAACCAGTCCCCTGGACTAAGTGGTCAGCCCAGGGGGCCTATGGCTAGCTGTCCTGCCCAGAGCCCCCAACATATCAGTCAAAGAAACCCAGAAGTCCTGGCATGTTGAGTCTTCTGAGCCCAGCCCCTGCCTCTGTAGTTTGTGTGTGCATAAGGGAGGGATTTCTCTCCCCTACCCTCCCCCCAGTGCCTGATTAACCAGGCGTGGACCTGAAGACTTGCCTGGCATTGGGGGATCTCAGTCCCCATGACTAAGTGGTCAACCCAGGGGGCCTAATGCTAACTGTCCTGCCCAGAGCCCCTAACATACCAGCTGAAGAGAAACAGAAGAACTGGCATGTGGAGTTTCTCCGGGTGCAGCAATGCCTCTGTAGTTTGTGGATGCATAGGGAAATTTCCCCCCTCCCCCCAGGCCTCTAAAGTTTGTGTATGCATAGGGGAGGGATTTCTCTCCCCCACACTTCCCCCAGTGCCTGATTAACCAGGTGTGGCCCTAAAGACCCGTCTGGTTGGGGGATCTAAGTCCCCGGGGACTAAGTGGTCAGCCCAGGGGGCCTATGGCTAGCTGTCCTGCCCAGAGCCCCCAACATACCAGCTGAAGAGAAAGAGAACTGGCATGTGGAGTCTTCCAGGTGCAGCCCTGCCTCTGTAGTTTGTGGATGCATAGGGGAGGAATTTATCTCCCCCACTCTCCCCCCAGTGCCCAATTAACCAGATGTGGCCCTGAAGACCCATCCGGTTGGGGGATCTCAGTCCCCTGTACTAAGCCCAGGGGTTCTATGGCTAGCTGTCCTGCCCAGAGCCCCCTACATACCAGTCAAAGACACCCAGAAGTCCTGGCATGTTGAGTCTTCTGAGCCCAGCCCCTGCCTCTGTAATTTGTGTATGCATAAAGGAGAAATTTATCTCCCCCTCACTCCCCCCAGTGCCTGATTAACCAGGTGTGGCCCTGAAGACCCGTCTGGTTTGGGGGGGGATCTCAGTCTTCTGGACTAAGTGGTCAGCCCAGGGGGCCTATGGCTAGCTGTCCTGCCCATAGCCCCCAACATACCAGTTGAAGACACCCAGAAGTCCTGGCATGTTGAGTGAAAAGACAGTTATTAAAGCCATCAACAAAGAGCTAAAAATTTGCAGCTTTTCTAAGTTATATGCTGACTCCTTTCCTTTGTTCTTCAAACATCTCCCCTCCCAGACACAGTGAGTAAAGGAATTCATCTTCACTGTTCATGTAATGTAATGCTCAGATCAACTTCTCTGGAAAACAGTATGGAATTTTTTTTCTAAAAGTGTAAGAACAAAACCCCCATAGATTCAGAGAGTCTACATTTTGGAAAATATATTGCAAACATGAAAACATTAATTTAAAAGAACATATGTTAATCTATGTTCGTTACAGTTTTTGAACCATAGTATATAGAAACAACAGAAATATTCAATGATGGATGAATGAATCTAGTTGTGAAACAAATAAATGACATTACATCAAATTGATAAAGACACATATTCTAAAATTAAAAGATATATAACAGAATGGAAGAGAATATCTGCATTTAAGACATCAGATAAATGATTAATATCCAGAATATATAAGTACTCACAAAGATCAATAATAACATTAAAAATGGGAAAACTAAATTATTAGTGATTTCTCTGAGGAAGATCAACAAACAGCCAACATAAAATAATTGCTCATCATGACTTATTATTAGGTAAATTTAAATCAAAACAACAATCAAATACCATTCACACCAATGAGAATGGTGTCACATATCAAAAATACTGCAGACAATATGTGTTATCAGGTTTGTGGTCAGAAATGAATTTTCATCTACTGCTGGTAGGAATGGTCTATGATACAATCTTTGAAAATATACCTGTAGTATATGAAAAAGTTTCCATAACATTAGTCTTGGAATTGTTGTATATAAAAATATTTCCTTAGGATTGTTCTGTGACTATTGCCCCACCTAGATCTTCCAGGTGGGGGCGCTGTAGAGTTGGCAATAAATAGCTTGATGGACAGGGGAGAGGGGCCTTTTGCGAGAGCTGGTTGCTGGCTGCAAGGGGACTCTCTCTCTTTGGCCAATCTTTTACACCCTAATCTTCTTGTCTGTGTGGATTATTATTTGCTGCGGAGAAATATTACCAAGGTCTCCCCCCGAAAGGGGACAAGGGGATGGGAAGTAATTTCTCATTCTGGGGACTGTTCGTGGATTCACAAACACCCAACAAAAGATTTAACAGCACAGATACATTACATATACCTTAATATATATATATATTATATATATATAATATATATATATATATATATATATATATATATCATCTGATGTGGCCAAAAAAAAAAAACCCAAAAAGTATATGTCAAGGTGGCAGATTGAGGAGTAGATAGGAGAGAACCTGAGAACTCATGAAAGGAAGATGACAGTGGTGGTGAAATTCATTCTAGAATACACTATATCTAAAGTACATCAATCAACATCAATCAATATCTTTGTAAAATATGGTGCTTTAATACTTTTATAATACTTTTATAAAAGTATTAAACACACATATATACCTACTCCAGACATATATATGTGTGTATATATAATAACCTACTTCATAATGGCAATCAGTTTACTAATTAAGGAATAGGAAAACTTTTGAATATACATATGACAAATAGACTTACTGCCAGGTAGAGAGATTGGCATTCAAAAAGAAAATCTGGAAAGTGGTATGAAAAAGTCAATTCATTGCCAATGAACATTGATTTAGTGTGGTGTGTTTGTCAGACAGACTCAGGATAAAAGAAATTATCTAATAACATTAATAACCTTTTACTAAGTGGTGACTTATACCAATATTTTTTCTAGGTATGTCCCTTGAATGAGCTCATAATAGCACTGGACACTATTATAATTCTTTTATGTCTGTGAAAAGAGAGATATAGTGAGACTAAGTGGTTAGTCCATACTGACAAGACTTATTACTGTCAGAATTCTGAGTCAGAAGTCTAGTGCCAGAAGCCTTCCCATGGGAGGAGGTCCCCATGCCCAACAGCATCCTAAGGAGAGACCTTTGCAGAAAGAAACCCAACAGTCACTTTTTTCCAGAGTTCCAGTATCCTTCTAAAAGTAGTCCTAAGATAAAAGCTAACAAAGTAATTATAGAATCTGTTATAGGTGAGTTAGGCACCTCACAATGTCATGCTTGGGTGCCACAACTGTTACCCAGTGATTGTTCCTGGCTGAGAAGATGGGAGAATTGTGCAAAAGCATAATATAAAATGATGTGGAGAGTTAGGAACCACTAGTTGTGAGAGGAAAGAGGTATGGCAGGAGTGCTAGTCCTGAGAGTGTGGGAAAGGAGGTTAAACTGGTTTTCAAGGTCCAGGGTACCCACTATAAGCATTTTAATCAGAAACTTGGCAAGGCCAGAAGGATGTTTCACCATACCTTGCAACCTTTAGCATGGATAGGTTGTTAAGGAGATAGACAGGACTAGAAGACATCTGGGAGCAGCTGTAGTATTTAAAGGTAGCAGTGGGAGTGCTTGGGAAAAAGGCTAGAAATGTGTGGTCACATATTTTGGGTTATTACTATGGAGCCTTGACCATCACTGAGTATGAGAATGATGGCTTAGGATGGAGTCTTTTCTCCAGTTTATTATGATCCTTGGAGTTTATTAGCTACCCTTTTCTAATGCTGTATTGAACATTGGTGGAAGTTAAATCTAGATTCATGTTTCAGGGATAAAAGGGGTAATCTAAAAGACTTAATTCAATCCTTCCATACTGTGATTATCTCAGAGCTTAGAATGTGCCCCAAGTCACACCAGCAGCATAAACCTTAAGATTTATTTACAATAAGTCTTTTTATTGACTCAATGTCTGTCTCTGTCTGTTCTCTCTTCTGTGAACCAAACCCCGCCCAGGTTAAAGGCTATTTGAATTAGACTTCTGTTAGTTATCATTGTATGAACACCAGTGGATATCAAAGATGAGACTTCTGACTTGGAATGTTCCTATTTGAGGAAGAAAATAAAGAAAGAAGCAAGCTTGAGAGATAGCACAGTGGGTAGGGTGTTTGCTTTGCATGTTATCAACCACATCCCATATGGTCCCCTGTTGGGAACTGACTTGTTTGAGGACATTTTGCGGTTCTTTCTGCCATAGCCCAGCTTTTCACCTAAAAGCAATATGCAGTCTTGCTGCAAATTTTTGAGCTAAGAGAAAAGAATGTGCAGCTGCAGGACATAATTTAGCTCTAAGCCCGGAGGAGAGTAAAAACTGCCTGGTACAGTTATCAGAAACTAGGCCCCATTCCTTAAGACCACATTCCGGAGTGAATTAGGCTGTTTTCAATAAGTATATGCTACATTGTCTGTTCAAGATCACTGAGACAAGCACATCTTGCACCATTTCCTGATAGTCAAGCAATTAGGAATGCAGCTAGAAGGACACTAAAAGTTTCCATTGAAACAGCACGTTCAGCATAGCTTGAAGGTCATCCAGCCCCCTAGCCCACTGTCCACTTCGCGCCAAAAGTATGATTGACAGCACCTTTGTACTGCCCCCTTCTCCTTCACTATAAAAGAAGGAGTTGTATTTCAATAAACGCCTTTGAGCAGTGAGATATTGTCTTAGGCCATTTATTATTAACCTCTCTTAAATTTCTTACAGTGTGGTTGTGCTTCTACTCAGCAAAATAGAAGTGCGGTCGTCTGAGAAGCCTTCCCAGCTAATTCCTGCTGGCCGGGCCCCCCTGGGGGGCTTCTGGACCCTGCATTTTGGCGCCCAACGCTGGGCTCGAAGATCACCGCCACACTCCGAACGACTACAGGTCGGCGAGTCTGGAGCTCTTTCGTAAATCGCGGGAATTACCTCATCAGGGTAAGCGTTGAAACGAGTTAGCCTTAATCAAATATTTAAACTGCAGTTTTTTCAGTCGTTCTGATCGCCGCCCCTGATTGGCTTTTGGGGTTTCACCCATAGGATACGTTACCATGGGTAATTCTTTGAGTACTGAACTTAAATTCATTACAGATATACAGTCTGAGTTGAAAGCCAGACATGTAGAGGTTACCAAAAAAGATATTTGTAATTTTCTTATGTTCATTCATAATGTATGTCCTTGGTTCGTCATTTCCTGTCCAGAAATTGTTGCGTCCACTTGGGACAAAATAGGACAAGAAATGAGTGATTATTTTGTAAATCATGATGAACCACAGAAGGAAAAAATTATGTTCCAATATTGGAGCCTGTTAAGAGATATCATTGTAACTAAAAATGCCGGAACCGCCAAAGACATCATCCATGCCGTTGAAACTCATGTACAACAAGTCTCCCGTGAGTGTTCCAGAACTCCTTCTCGTTCTAATTCTGTCTCTCATCTCCTTTCTCCCTCTGAAAATCCTTCCCCTTGTCCTCCCTCCACCACTGATTCCTCCACCACTGATTCTTCTACCTTTGTCTCCAAAGTAAATAACGCTCTTAAAGATCTCTCTAATGCTTCTCATTTATATCCCTCCCTTACTTCTGTCCATGCTTCTGCTCCACCTCAGGAACCTAATTCTCCAGAAACACAGACCTCTGCCTGTCACAGCTCCTTAATCACACAAGCCACACAAACTCTTCCTCCTCCTTATGACTGTCCTGCTCCTCCTAAATGTGCCTTTCCTGATCCCCCTAAGCCTACTGCTTTAGATTCTCATCTCATTACTATTACATCCATGATTTCACAACTCGCAAACGAGTTTCATCAATCTCGTGAACAAAAACCTGCTCACGCTGCTACATTTCCTGTTCTCATTCCTAATGGCGAGGACCTTCCCCCGCCTCCACCTCAACAGCCTCTACCTCCTCATTCTAACCTACCCCTCCCTCCGCCCGCTGATCCCCGCACCCTTGAGAGTGCGTGGAGTGATCGCGAGGCACAAGCCGCTGTGAACACAGCTTCTGTAGCGGTTGATTCCAGTCAGCTCAATTCGTATGTGAAAGAAGAAGACGCCCAGCCTCGCAATGCTAATTCTCCGGAGGGTGAGACTCCTTTACATTATGTTACTATCCATAAAAGAGACCTTGCTGAGCTGCTTCAAGCAGCAAAACCTTATGGAACCCTAGCATACCCCGCAATCTTGCATCCTCCCTCGGGCGTCCCTGCCCTGTCGGTTGCTCCACAACCTCCTCAGGCCTCCCCTGCTTCCTCTTCTGCTTCCTTTCATCCTATGGTCACCCGCTCACAAGCTGCAGGGCAGCATTCCTCTCGTACCACAGATGCTGCTCGAGGCACTCCCTCCCGTCCCTTAGCTCCGGCTTTCTCTGCGAGAGAAGCTGAGGCTGCAGACAACGAAAACATCCCTGCCCTTGAGGCAGCAGATGACGCACCTTTAGCGCCCCCTACCTCACCTGCACCCTCTCACCACCGTGGCCCTGGTTCAGTTTTTCGCGAGAATATAGAAATTCGAGATCTCGATCAAGCCTCCCTTAAGGAGCTTCGCAAAGCTGTTTTGGACTATGGCGTTCAAGCCCCCTATACCCTCTCCTGTTTAGATAGTCTCTCCTATGGTGGTAATCTTTTTCCCATTGAATGGCGCATCACTGTTCGCCGTTGCCTTAAACCTGAACATATTGTTCTTTGGGAAGCTGAATTTATTAACAACTGCAGAGAGCTCACTCATGATAACGAGCTTGAGTTCCTTCAAGTTTCTGGCTCTAAGCCTTATGACACCATACAACAACAGCGCCCCCTCTCGTATCAATTGCTTAATCTCACCTCCCAGGCCGGTCTCAAAGCCTGGAAAGCTATTCCCTCCTCCTCTGCCCCTACTCTTCCCCTTGCTAAAATTCAACAAGCTGACAATGAACCCTATCATGCCTTTATTTCTCGCCTTCTTGATAGAACCTTCCACCTCCCCCTGGAATACACCCATCTTTGTTATTCGCAAAAAATCCGGCAGATGGCGCCTCCTTCATGATCTTAGAGCCATCAACAAAACTATGATTCCCATGGGAGCCGCTCAGGCCGGACTGCCAGTGCCGTCTGCCATCCCTTCTAATACTTTCAAAATAATTATTGATCTCAAAGACTGTTTCTTTTCCATTCCCCTTCACCCAGAAGATTGTAAACGTTTTGCATTTTCTCTCCCAGTTCCCAATTGTGCTGGTCCCTGTCCACGCTATCACTGGAAAAGCTTACCCCAGGGAATGACGAATAGTCCTACTCTATGCCAGAAATTTGTTGCTTCCTTTATTGATCCCTTCCGTAACTCTTATCCCTCAGTTTATATCCTTCACTACATGGATGATATCCTTCTTGCATGTCCTGATGAGTCTCTCCTGCATTCAGTCTCTACTAAACTAATTTCTCTCTTATCCTCAAAAGGTTTTAAAATTTCTGCAGACAAAATACAAACCTCTCCACCTCACTTATTCCTTGGATTTGAATTGCTACCCTCTCAGGTAAAAACTCAAAAGGTGCAAATTCGCACTCACCACCTTGAAACACTTAATGACTTTCAACGCCTTCTTGGTGACATTAATTGGCTCCGCCCTTACCTTAAACTCACCACAGGTGATCTAAAACCCCTTTTTGATATCCTCCAAGGAGATTCCAACCCCTCCAGCCCACGCTCTCTCACTCCAGAAGCTCGTGCCGCACTTGATTCTGTCAATCATGCCATCCAAAACCAACTTATCACTTACTATAACCCTTCTATTGATCTTCAGCTCATTGTTTGCTCCACAGCTTTCACACCCACCGCCGTTCTCTGGCAGTCCGCCCCCCTTTATTGGATTCACCTTCCCTCCTCACCTTCCAAAGTTCTTTCTACATACACTTCCTCTGTCCTCCAGCTCTTACATCAAGGCTGTGAAACATCCCTCAAACTCTTCGCTAAACACCCTGACACAATTATTCTTCCATACACACACAATCAATTGGCCTGGCTAGCAAACATGGATCAAGCCTGGCTCCTCTTTCTCACCTATTTTCAAGGGACCCTATCTACACACATGCCAGCTGACAAACTGTTGCACTTCCTTAACAAACATCCTGTAGTATTCCCAAGACTCACTAAACATCAGCCCATCCCCTCTGCCTCTCTTGCTTTTACAGATGGTAGCTCTAACGGTACCGCCTCCTTTTCAGTTGATGGTTCCACAAGTACACTCTCTACCACACACACTTCTGCTCAGCTTGTGGAATTGGAAGCCGTTCACCAGGTCTTTCTCTCTGTTCCTCAAGCCTTTAATTTGTACACTGATAGCCATTACATTGCTTCCTCTTTGCCACTTTTAGAAACAGTACCCTTTATTAAACCCTCTACTCCTGCCTTCACACTCTTCTCTCACATTCAACAGCTCATTTTACAACGAACCAACTCCTTTTACGTGTCACATATCCGTGCACACTCAGGTTTGCCTGGCCCTCTTACGCTTGGCAACGCCCTCGCAGACGAAGCCACCCGTGCCAACACTTCAGCTATTTGTTTTCTTTCCACCACCCCTCCACCCCATACTCTTGACACTCTACAACAAGCTACTCTTGCCCATAAACTTCATCATCTCAATGCTCAAACCTTACGTCTTAAATACGCTATCACTCGTGAACAAGCTCGTGAAATTGTTCGCTCTTGTAAATCCTGTCTTTCTCTTCTTCCTGAACCTCATGTTGGAGTTAATCCCCGCGGCCTTGTGCCTGGTGAACTTTGGCAAATGGATGTCACACACTATCCGGCATTTGGCAAACTTAAATACATTCATGTCACTGTTGACACCTTCAGTGGCTTTATTTGTGCCTCCCTGCATACTGGAGAATCTTCTGCTGATGTTATTGCTCACATGCTGCACTGTTTTGCCACACTTGCAGTGCCCAAAATTCTTAAAACTGATAATGGCCCAGGGTACACTGGCCAAAAATTTCAAAACTTTTGTGCTAAGTTTGGCATCCAGCACAAAACAGGAATCGCCTATAACCCCCAGGGTCAAGGCATTGTGGAGAGAGCTAATCAAACTTTAAAGAACATGCTCATAAAGCTCTCTGGCGAGAGTGAAACCTTGTATGCTCGCCACGGCAGGCACCGTCTCCTGCTTGCCCATGCACTCTTTGTGCTTAACTTTTTGTCACTCGATCTTCAAACCCGCTCTGCGGCTGATCGATATTGGCATCCCAACACTGCCTCTGATTTCCAGTCAGTCCTCTGGAAAGATGTTCACACTGGACTCTGGAAAGGACCACACCCCGTCCTCATCTGGGGCAAAGGCCATGCTTGTGTCCATGACATAGACACGGGCAACACCCGCTGGCTTCCAGACCGGCTGGTCAAACATTATAACGCGCCCAGGGCTCCCAGCCCTGAGAATCCCCTTCCTCCTTCTCTTCCAGAACCTATCGCCGCTAACATCGTTATTTCATCCACCACCGTTCAAAATGCGTGCCCTCCTGTTGCTGTTGCTGTTCCAGCTCCCATCTGTCTGCCACTCCCAGAATAACAAACGATACCAAGTCTTCAACTACACTTGGCAGATCATCAATGAGGCTGGCGACGTCGCTAACCAAACTTCCATCCTCTCCACCTCCATTCCTTGGCCTGTTCTGCACGTCGATTTTTGTGCCCTAGCCATGGGTGCCAGCTCTTACTGGGGCACCTCTAATTTTCATCTACCTCAACCCCGCGCTATTGACAGCTATAACTCCTACGCCCCCCCTACCGCTGGTTGCAATTCTGCTGTTCGCCGTAACTACTTAAGATATCACTTCTCCACCTTCTATGTTTGCCCAGGACATCATCGCCCCCGTTCCATCGACCATAAATGTGGCGATCATAACCAGTACTTCTGCGCTTCATGGGGTTGTGAGACCACTGGAACTACCTATTGGAAACCTTCATCTTCCTGGGACTTTATCACCGTCTCTCGCCCCCCACTTACTCATCCTCTTCCCAGCTGTGATGCATCCTCCTCTACCCGTGGTTGGTGTAACCCCCTCATCATCGAATTTATTGCTGCTGGACGTCAGCATCACTGGACTCAAACCGTACAATGGGGACTCAGACTTTACATTAGGCGTACCAACCCTGGACTTCTTTTTTCCCTACGTTTGCTTAAACAGTTGCCGAATTCTCACCCCCTCGCCGTTGGTCCTAACACCTTTCTTCATCCTCATTCAGGTCCATCACACATGCCTTCTCCTCCTTCTCCTCTTCCATCTGCCTCTCCTTCTCTCAGACAACTCACTATGCCTTCCGGTCCTTCTCCCTCCTCGCAAGTTATTCTCAATCTTATGAATGCTTCTGCTCTTGCCCTTACAGATCCTGCCTATGAAAGATGTTGGCTTTGTTTTTCTCCTCAACCGCCCTTCTATGAAGGTGTTGCAGTGTTTGGCAACCTTTCCTCTACCTCCAACCCCTCTGACCTCCGTTGGAACACACAACCTCAACATGGCATTACAGTCGGTCAAGTCGTAGGCTCTGGCCTTTGCATTAAGCCTAACGACTCCCTGCTTCCTAGCCAATTACTTGATGTATGCAATGAAACTATTGACATCTACAACTTTTCCTCCTCAAAAACCTATCTGTTAGCTCCCAATAGTACTTATTTTGCCTGTGCTTCTGGCCTTACTCCCTTTATCATTCGTTCTTCTTTTCTCCTTTCACATGACTACTGTGTCCTCGTTATTCTCATTCCAAAAATCACCATTCACTCAAAACATACCTTTCCCTCTCCTGCCACCTCACCCTATTCATATTCTTCTCAATCTCTCTCTCGACGACGCCGTGAGCCCTTCACCTCCGTTACACTTGCAGTTCTCCTTGCTGTTGGCGCTACTGGCGCTGGCACTGGCATCTACTCTCTTGTATCCTCTCAATCCAATTTCCGCACTCTTACTCAAGCAGTAGAGCAAGACATTAATGAAATCAAAACTAGTCTGCAATTTCTCACAGATACTATTAGTTCCCTTGCTGATGTTGTTCTCCAAAATCGTCGTGCTTTAGATTTTGCCCTTATGAAAGAGGGGGGAGTCTGTGTAGCCCTTAAGGAACAATGTTGTATTTTTAAAGACAAAACAGGTTTAGTTAGAGATAGCGTTCAACATATTGGTGATGGTATAAAAGATTTTGAAAAACATTTCGATGAAGAACAAGGTTGGTACCAGGATTGGTTTTTCTCTTCCCCTTGGTTCCACACAATCTTGTCCACCGTTGTGGGCCCTCTTATTAGCCTCATGCTGCTCTTTTCTCTTGGCCCATGGATTTTCCGCAAAATTACTGCCTTTATTAAAAACCAGGTAGATGAAAAGGCAAAAACCTCTATTCAGGTTAACTACCAGCGTCTAACCCCGCGTGACTCCTGTGAAAACTTGGCTTTAGTCACCAAGCCGCCTTTCCAGCCACTAAGTTTCCAGGAGATAGAGCGCATAGCTAACAGACGGAGCTCGCTCCGGCACTTGTGCTCTCGGCTGTGGAGACACCTACGACGGGATTAGTAAGGTCCCAGTTAGGGCACGGCCCTAAAAAGGCTACAACGCATAATTCGGATCTCTGCGCACACCCACGGCGTTTGTAGCCACCTTTTAAATGCGGCTTTGGCCGTGTCCGACCTGGTCAAACCTTGTATGCCTAAGACACGGTTCTTCCACCCGCTCACGACTTTCCTTCTTTTATTAGAAGAGAAAGGGGGAGATGTTGGGAACTGACTTGTTTGAGGACATTTTGCGGTTCTTTCTGCCATAGCCCAGCTTTTCACCTAAAAGCAATATGCAGTCTTGCTGCAAATTTTTGAGCTAAGAGAAAAGAATGTGCAGCTGCAGGACATAATTTAGCTCTAAGCCCGGAGGAGAGTAAAAACTGCCTGGTACAGTTATCAGAAACTAGGCCCCATTCCTTAAGACCACATTCCGGAGTGAATTAGGCTGTTTTCAATAAGTATATGCTACATTGTCTGTTCAAGATCACTGAGACAAGCACATCTTGCACCATTTCCTGATAGTCAAGCAATTAGGAATGCAGCTAGAAGGACACTAAAAGTTTCCATTGAAACAGCACGTTCAGCATAGCTTGAAGGTCATCCAGCCCCCTAGCCCACTGTCCACTTCGCGCCAAAAGTATGATTGACAGCACCTTTGTACTGCCCCCTTCTCCTTCACTATAAAAGAAGGAGTTGTATTTCAATAAACGCCTTTGAGCAGTGAGATATTGTCTTAGGCCATTTATTATTAACCTCTCTTAAATTTCTTACAGTGTGGTTGTGCTTCTACTCAGCAAAATAGAAGTGCGGTCGTCTGAGAAGCCTTCCCAGCTAATTCCTGCTGGCCGGGCCCCCCTGGGGGGCTTCTGGACCCTGCAGTCCCCTGAGCACTTCCAGGAGTGACCCCTGAGAGCCGAGCCAGGAGTAGTCCCATAGCATTACCAAATGTACAAAAACAAAAGCAAAGCTAAACAAAACAAATTACAGAGGAGCATTAAGCAAATACCCATGGTATTCATAAGTGGCTTCAAAACCACTGGTGTCTGTGGGAACAAGCTCAAAGTGGACAGCTTCATAATTCTGGGAGGAAGCAGAGGCAAGATAAAATAGAAATTAAAAAGTACTATGGTCAAGTCTTCTGGAAAGCTCTGGAAATCAGACAGACTCAAAACTGTCCTATGACTATGACTGGCATGTGGAGGACCTATCACAGAAGGCAATTATTGTTACTGGTATTTAATGTCTACTTGTTTGATTTGCTGGTGAATCATCTGTTGATTTTCTGAAAACCTGAGGCAGGGAGTGGATGAGCCAGAATTAAAACAAAAATCTCTCAGTGGGCACACAGTCAATGTAGATAGTGCCCACAGTGGAAACTGTCAATAGAACCAGTAGAAACAGTCAAAGAAAAAGGGAAGAGAGTCAATGGAGAAACCTTACCATGACATGGAAATAAAGAGAAGAGTAATGGAGATATTAACAAAGGAGCTTTTCTGGATGAGGATAGTAGTAGCATTTACAAGGTCAGGTGAAAGAGACCATAGAGATGAAGAGGAGAAGGATGACGGGGGCATAAGTTCTTTTAGAAGAGAAAGTACAGGGTGAAATGAAAAAGAATTACCTTTCTAAAATGGGAGAACATGAGTCAGGAGAGCAGTGTAGCTAGCATAGAATGGCAGAAACAAGGAGTGCAAAGGCAGGCAGAAAATCCTGGTCAAAATAGATGACAATTATGGAGTGTTTGACTTCAAAGGCAGAGGGGAGACAAGATCCTAGGTGTAAGTGTGGCTGTGGCTGTAGTGCAGTAAGGTGGCCTTTGCAAGAAACAGGACAAACCTGTCTATCCCCTAACTGTACCCTTTTATCCTCCAGCCTACTTCCAGCATACTCCTGTTTCTTCACATATATTGTTAAAAAAAAATGCACCCCATTTCCTTTCATACTGAACAATGAGAATCTAGAAAGGGGAATGCTAAGATGATTGAGAACTGAAAGCTCATTTAAGAAGCACATCTGCAGGAGAATTACATTACAGAAGTTCCAGTCTCCAGATGTTAGACAAGTATCCAGGGTTGAGACAATGTGCACATGGCCCAAGAGAAAGACCACGAGTGAGAAGACAAAAATAGTCAATCTGAACATGTCCCATTCTAAATTTCTGGGCTCCTCCAACACTTTAAACCTCACAGCCACCTTACCACCTCAACTTGAAAAAGGATACAGTTATTTCTCATAACAAAACAGCATGTCCTGTTTAAGACTCAACCATCTCCAAACTTCTCTTTCTTTCAAGTCTTGAGAATCGAATTTTAATTGCAAGTGCTTCTCAGCCTGGTCTGTGTTTAAGATTTCACTCACAAAGGGGAAGAGAATGGTCATTGCCCAGAGGGGAATTCTGTATCAGTTCCACCCAATAACCAATTAGCCCTCTACTCCTCTCTAAATCCATTCTCTGATCACACGCTTGCCAACTGCTCCATTCAGCAAAAGCGCTTCCATGGGAAGTGCTAAAGAATTGCTGGCTGAGAGACACTGGGGCTATGGGCTGGCCCAGTTGTATCAAATCTCAAGAGTAGATTTAATTGAATGACCTTTCACAGACAGTCCACAAGAAGGAAACAGCCTGCCAATTTGTTCTTGGTCTCTAGAGGGGGGAACTGGTTTTAGATATTTATTGTAGTTAGTCACAAACTTTCAGATGGTTTCCATTTTTTTTTTAGGCTTAAAGTTTTAAAACTTGAGAGGGGTGATGTGCTTTTATTACAGCATTTATTTTGGCACAGACAATGATATGATATCTCTTAAGGAGAGTTGGTGCCTGGTTGAAAAAGTGCTATTCAATTCTTTTGTGCCTTATTTGCAGTTCTGAAATGCTCTAGCCTACTTTAGTTAGCAGGACCAAAGGCCAATACTCGAGGTTTTCTAAGGGGAGAAAGATGACCTACCATTCAGTCTCTTTCTGTGCAATTCCAGTCCAATTCTTACTTGGCCTTGAGAGACCCTGATGGTGAGTTTCCAGGCACTAGAGAGGGGAAATAGTAGGCAGCTCATGAAAATCCCATCTGGGCCAGGAGCAGTGATGGGCTCCTTGGGCTTCCCAAGTTCACAATATATCCCACCTGTCTTCCACAGTTGTGCTAAGTTTTGCTCTTGATGCCCACCAAGTCCCAAGAGACAAACCCAAAGGTTGACTTAAGGCCATCTTTCTGAGGATACTTCCATCAGTGTTGAACTACTCAAAAACATCACTTGATGACGGGGACATTTGTGGGTGAAAAAAACAGGTAACTATTATTCTGTTATCTTGTTGCATTCTTGTATGAGTGTGCTTGTATGAGTGCTCACAGCTTATATGGGTGTATACCCGTGTACACACATACCCATTTCAAAGTTAATAGCCATACTTAGTTTGATTGCTGTACCCAAAGTGTAAGATATTATTATTACTTCTTTGTTCTCATAAACTGTGAAGATGCAGGAACTTATGGAAGTGAATGGAGAGTAGATGAGTTATGGAGCAAGAACTGGCAAGCCCTAGGACTGTTAGGTCTACAACTCTTTTCCCCTACCTCACTGGATTGGAACTCCTGTTATTACACACTTTGGGGAACAGAAGTCCTTTTCATGGGCCACTGCCTGCTTAGAGCTTTGCTCTAGATGAGTTTCTAATGCCCAATATAGTGTCTGTCTGCACACAAGGTTTTCAAAATATCCTTTTGGTGAAAAGGAGCAAAGGCCAGAGAGAGGAAGAGAGGGAAAGAGGCCTTATCATTGGGGAGTGGAATGGTAACAAAACTGGAATATGATCAGTTCACATCAGTTATAGACAAAATCCCCACAAGAACTAAAGTTATGCTTGAAAATAATATCTAGGACCCGGAGAGATAGCACAGCAGCGTTTGCCTTGCAAGCAGCAGATCCAGGACCAAAGGTGGTTGGTTAGAACCCTGGTGTCCCATATGGTCCCCGTGCCTGCCAGGAGCTATTTC
Organism: Suncus etruscus; assembly: GCF_024139225.1. Taxonomy (NCBI): domain Eukaryota; kingdom Metazoa; phylum Chordata; class Mammalia; order Eulipotyphla; family Soricidae; genus Suncus; species Suncus etruscus. The sequence goes on along the minus strand of NC_064862.1, from coordinate 44,132,046 downwards.
TGAGCAGACAGCCAGGAGTAACCCCTGAGCACCGCTGGGTGTGGCCCAAAAACAAAAAAAATTAATAATATCCATACATTACCTTAATCAGTGATTCTTCTAAGAAGAAAAACATCCTGACTTAGATGTTTAGTATTTAACAGTAGATTATAGGATTAAATGTCAACTTTATAAAACAGAGTCTGTGCTATGTGATTTTTTTTTACAGCTTTTGCCCATGTGGAAATGAATACAGAGAATCTTTACCAGGTATCTTAGAGATCTTTCTCAATCTTTCATATCAGAATAAATTCTATATTTTCCTTATCTCAGTGGGCATAAACACTCCCATGGGGAATTATCTATACTAGTGATGAAATTATTTAAAATGATGTACCTCTTTTTTTTTAATTGAATTATCATGAATTACAAAGTTACAAAGAAATTTATGATTGAGCTTCAGGTGTATACTGTTTCAACACCAATCCCTTCACCAGTATCCACGTCTCGTCATTAATGTCCCCTATTTTCCTCCCACACTCCAGCTTGTCTCTGTCACTCACACCTACCCCAGTGACTCTCCTACTCAAGATCAGTTCTATTGACTTTGAGAATTCGAATTTGATAAAATTTCTTTATATCCTAAATGTCAGAGAGGTCACTTCATGTCTGTATTTCTCCCTCTGACTGATTTCTTTCAACAATCACTCAATGGATACTCTCCAGTTCATCCATGGTAGCAGCATCTTGCATAACTTCATCTTTTCTTATGACCAAATAATATGCTATTGTGTTTGTATACCATTGTACCATTATTTCCTTACTTGTTCTTGGGTTGTTTGCAGATTTTGGCTATAGTGAATAGTGCCACAATGAAAGTAAAAGTACAGATGTCTTTTCTGGATAGTGATTTCTGAATACAAAGCCATCCTGAGTACTGTTGGGTATGGCCTCCCTCCAAAAAGTAATGGACCAATCAATACTTTCACCAGCAGTGAATGAGAGTCCCTTTTCCTTCACATCCACATCAGAATTGATTATTGTTCTTTGTAATGAGTGCCAGTCTTTTTTAGAGTGATGTGATATCTTATTGTCATTTTGATTTGCATTTTCCTGATGATTAGTTATATAGAATATTTTTATATGCCTTTTGTCCATTTGTATTTCTTTGAGGAAGTTTCTGTTAATCTTTTCTCTCCATTTCTTGATAGGCTTGGATATTATTTGCATGTAGAGTTCTACCAATACATTATGTATATTGGATAGTAACTCATTTATCAGATATATGGTTGGAAAATAATTTCTCCCAGTATTAGCAGTATATAGCAGCAGTATTCTAGTCATCAAGACCTATGAAGTGCAGTAGTTTCTTAATTTAAGATAGTCCCATTTGTTTATCTTTGCTTCCATTGGCTTGGAGAGTGATGCCTCCAAGTGTCATCCTTGAAGACACCTCTAGCATCAATGTCATGGAGAGTTCTACCTATATTTTCCTCATTGTACCTTATGGATTCAGGTCAATTTTGGGTTATTAATTCATTTTTATTTCACTTTTGTGCACGATGTTAGAAAGAGGTTTGAGTGCTCTTTCTTTTTTGTTTTGCAGCACCACTTTTTTCCTTGCTGTTTAATTTTTTGCTGCTTTATCAAAGATTAACTGGTCATTTTCTGTGATGATCATCTTCTACCATTAAAACCTATCTCTGGATTTTTCTTTTCTTTTTTAAATTTATTTAAAGAAAATGCATCACATAGTTGACATGATTGATCATCATACATTTGTTTCAAGATGACAAAAATTATTAAAAAAAGTTATTAAAATAGAAAATAGAAAAAAACTAAAAAATGGAAAAGAAAGAAGAAAAAGCTCAATAGCAAGTATATTTGTGAAAATTATTGTATCACCAATGAATTCATTAAAGCAATAGCAGAAGGTTTAGTAAGCTCTTCTTATCTTTTAAGGATAAGAGTTAAATAAATACAGTAAAAAAATGTGTGAGTTCCAATTGTTGTTTGCATAGGCCCAGCAAAAATATGGGAGAAATAGAAAGGAAAAGCCTAGGCCTAAATACAGGGAGATCTCACCCCCGAAGTATTCTGGCGTAAGGCCAACTCTAGGCTCCAGGCATACTAGGTTGTCTAACCCCTGAATCATTTTCTGTGGTCCTAGTAAAAGTTTTTCACACAATTGCTGTTGTTGGTGTCAGGCTTCTGTAGTTAGATCTCTTGGTTTCTGTGCATATCCTACATCTAAGTCAGGATGATGTGGAGTGTCCTTTGGTTTCACCTCACCATTAGAGGGCAATGCTGTGAGCCCTGCCCTGAAAGCAGGTTGTTGCTGTTGCTAAGTTGTCTGTGTGTTAAAAGAACCCTCTTTGGAGTAAGTCAGTGACAGAGCAGCTGTAGGGTCTTCTCTGGTAGAGGTTTGCTTCCTGGTGATGTTATAGACAACCATGGTTGTTTCCATAGATGGTATCTGTGGATCAGGGATGAATGGACAATACCCGTTCTTCTGAGGCCTAAGCCAAGTCATTATGACAATGTTCAGGATGTAATTTCCCATTGCTTTACAAAATTTGTGTGTTCCTATCTCTATTAGATAAAAACTCATTTGCATATGTAATATTTTCCAATTTTAATGTGCCTATGCAAAAAAGGAGCATTGCCATAGGTATTATTGATGCATATGGGGGCTAAGAAAACAAGTCCAACAATCCCCATAAGTTGGTTCTAACATGAACTCAAAACAGAGAGACTTTTCTATCAGAATTCCTTATTGAACAGATCACAAAAACAAAACAAAACAAAACAAACAAAACAAAAAAAACAATGAGGGAAATTGTTGCTATATAAGAATATATTCAATAAAAGTTATACTTGTTAAGGGGATACATCTAAAGAAATATTCAAAGGAGAGATACATGTCCCTTTTAAGTCTTTAGAAATAGTCGGGGGGTGGTGTAAAATCCGGAGCACTGCTTTGATCTGTGATTTGGCCTTGTGGAGTCTGTAAAATGTCTCCCAGCATTCACAGATCAGGAAATGTCCTTGAGCGGGGGACTTCTCAGAAACCCAGTCTAGTAGTAAGGAAAGGTCCACAGTGAAGGGAGGTGGAGGAAAGGAGGCTGCTGAGAGCAAATCAATAGCAACAGAATATTGGTTTCTTATCAGGCTAAGAGTCTACCTTTTCACTTTGGAAGCTGGTTGGCAGCTGGCTGGAGTGGGGATAATGATCTGCTTTGTGAGAAGCCAAGAACTGAGGGTAAAAAGGGTTAAATGTGGGGTAATAATAGGTGGGGGTGAGGGAGTGAAGGGATAGAAACGAGTTTGTAAGGTGGTGAGCAAAAGGGGGGGAAGGACAGTACACAACGTAGGCATTCTGTATATTCTGTATATTGCAAACGTACATTGTTAAACTATACTTTAGGCGCGGTTTTGAGAATGTAGATTGATGGGAAGGAAAGTTGCTGGCGACTTCCCCAAGCCCACTTCTCTTGTGTTGGATGGGGGGTGGTGAAGGCCTGGGGTCCCCTTTAAAGTTCTCCTTGACACCCACCGCGCTGGACCCCCTTGGTGAATGCCCAGTGGTGGCCTCGGAGTCCAGGAGGAAGAAGAAGGAAGGCAGTTGGGGGGAGCAGAAGCCCTATAGCCCCATTTAAACTCGGTAGAAGGCAATAGGCTTGAAATGTCTCAGTTCCCCATACCAGCAAAACAAACAAACAAACAAAAAACAAAAACAAAACTGTCTCTGGATTTCCTATTCTATTCCATTAATATGAAAGTTTTTTATTCAGGTACCATATTTTTAAAATTACTATGGCTTTGTAGTACTATGTGAAGTGGGGAAAAAGTGAGTCCTCTCATTTTCTTTTTCTTGACAATTGCTTCAGCTATTATGAGCCAGGGAAGGGAATATTATTGTTTTATATGAATTTTGGAATTTTTTTTTTAATCTATTTATTTAAAATGGCCTGAACTATACTGAGTCTGTATAATACATTGGGGAGTATTGCCGATTCTACTAATCATTGAGCAGGGATTTGTTTCAATTTTTTCTTCCCTCTTTACTTATTTAGGTACTTAATTTTACAGTTGATTTAGGCCCTAAGGTCAGCCAAAGTTATATGAATGTCAATGGGCTTTCTTTTTTTGTGAGCTGACAGGGAATAGCTTTAAAGACTGTATATTAGGACTCATTTCTCTATTGTGTAGTACTCACGTGGCAGGATGGACCTTTTTTTTTTTGGTTTTGGGTCACACCCAGCAGCACTCAGGGGTTACTCCTGGCTCCACGCTCAGAAATCGCCCCTGGCAGGCACAGGTGACTGTATGTAATGCCGGGACTTGAACCACCGTCTTCTGCATGAAAGGCAAATGCCTTACCGCCATGCTATCTCTCCGGCCTCAGGCTGGACTTTTTTAAAAGCAAATTATAAGGCTATAGAAACTCCATGACATCCAGAAAAACTATTTAAGTAGCCTCTTGAAGGCTGCTAACAGTCCTGCTTAATCCTTATTATTACATGTAAAGGTGCTAAGGACTAGTTAACATGAATTTCCACTGGTTCACACTACCAGTGCAGGGGTCTTTACCCAAGTCTTCCATGCACACAAATTCTATTAGTTGTGTTCACACTGAAGGTTTTTCTTTTTTAAAAAAGTGTCCTAACACTTCCAAAATGGTACTGTGGAGTAAAAAAGATTTGACTGCTTTATCTACCTCCATGCTTTGATTATGTTCAGTCATTCAATGGTTAGGCTAGAAATGATTCGAGGAGCCAGGTTGTAAGCAATGTTGAAAAATTGAGATCGCCCCAATTCTTCCTCTCAAAGATACCTAATTTTTTATTTTCATTTCTCAGTCTTGATTCTATAGCTTGATCAAGATTACTCAAACGTGAGTACAGATATCCCTTCCCCAAACAACAATGTGCTAAATTCACCAACTCAGCATTTTGTTGGAGATAACCAACAGATTAACTGTTCACAGTCCATGTTCTTGCCCAAGTTCTTTAGTTCTTGAAGCATTTGTTATCTAAATTTATCAAGAATTTAGTTTTTGTGTATATGTATTTCTGTATATAGGAGAAAGAGGTGAAGAATGAGGAAGTAAAGTAATAACGATTTTATTAGAGGGGAGAAAAATAATGCATTCACGATAGAATGTAGACCTCACCAGAAAAAAAGAAAACTTCATGAAATAAAACAAATGAGTTATACATCCCAGTTCAGAATGTTGTGTGGATGATGAAAAAAATGTAAGCAAAGGTATTGATTCCTTCCATCTCTGTGCTTTCAGGGTGTTCTTTCCTACTTTCTAGGCATTTTATTTCCCATTTTTACAGGCCTCAGAATCCTCAAGAAGCAAAAACCAAAAATTGAAGTAATTCATCCTTAATTCTTTCTTTGCCACCCAGGAATCTGATTTCATCTTTAGCTCATAAAAACTTATTGTCATAGGATAGGCTCCAATTGCAGAACTCACTTAAAATTGAGGGCCTGGAGCAAACTTTCTAGTAACATTCTTCCTCTTCCATGACTTAATTACTAAATTAATCACTCTTCAGGAAAAGATCTAGCCCCATCTGACTCCCTTCCCCTTGGAGTTTTTCCTGAGGCTCTGCAGAGCAAAGCTTCTGGGAACGTCTCTTCTCTCTAAATATATGGCAATCAAAGTCCAACATTTCTTTACCATTCAAAGATCATTTCAATGGTGTTTTTATATTTTTCTGCACTTCTAACAAGTCTTTTATTTAGTAATATTAAGCTTTCTGGTTCTTCCATTTTATCCATTTATTTATTTGAAATCTCTGCAAACTAACTTATTCAGGTCCACATACATATTCTTAAAATGTTGGAAATGTATCCTTTTTTTTGTGTCACACCCAGCTGCAATACCTTGCAGTCTCATGGATCATGGGATGCTGGGGATTGAATCCCAGTTGGCCACATGCAAAACAAACACTCTACCCACTACTGTGCTTTTGCTCCAAGCCCTGAAATTTATCTTAAGTTATGTGAAATACATATGAAATATATGCAACCATTTGAAAGTGTACACTTGAGTAGCTTTAAGAATATTCATCTGGTGGTCACTATCTAGCTATAAAACTCTTCATTTGAAACTCCAGGGTCATAGAAATGTACACTTTCTGGTTTTTTTTTTTTTTTTTGTCACACCCCGCGGTGCTCAGGGGTTACTTCTGGCTGTCTGCTCAGAAATAGCTCCTGGCAGGTACGGGGGACCATATGGGACACCGGGATTCAAACCAACCACCTTTGGTCCTGGATCGGCTGCTTGCAAGGCAAACGCTGCTGTGCTATCTCTCCGGGCCCAGAAACGTACACTTTCTAATCAGAGAAGGTAAGGGACTTTTTACTGAGAGATGACCTCTGTTTGATCAGTGAAACCACATATAGATTTTCCAAACACCACCAGGCCACAGAGACAGAAATAGCTCCTTACTACAGAGCCAGGAATAGCCCCTGAGCATCTCTGGATGTAGCAAAATTACCTCCCTAAAAAAAAAAATCATCATCATCATAATCCCATACCCACTGTATAACAGCTTCCCATCAACCATTTTTAGCCACATGTAATTATTATTCTTTACAGGTCTATAAATATTTCTATTCTCAATGTTTTATGTAATTGACATTAGAAAGTGTCCTCTTTTAGCTGCTTATTTTCATTTAGCTGTGTCTTCAGGATTCCATACTATAATCTGAACTATAATTTAAAATTTATTGCTATGAATACACCACTTTTTGTATCTCCATTCATTCTCTGAACACAATGAGTTGCATCTGCCTTTTGAATATTATATACTGTTTTTTTTTTTTTTTTTTTGTTTTTGGGCCACACCCTTTGACGCTCAGGGGTTACTCCTGGCTATGCGCTCAGAAGTTGCTCCTGGCTTCTTGGGGGACCATATGGGACGCCGGGGGATCGAACCGCGGTCCATCCTAGGCTAGCGCAGGCAAGGCAGGTACCTTACCTCCAGCGCCACCGCCCGGCCCCTGTTTTTGTATATTTATATAGGAAACTACATTTTTGAGCCCCTACTTTCATAATAAATATAAAATAATAAAAAATTAATAATAAATAATGCCCAGAGTGGAATAGTTGGATTATGTGGTAATTTCATGTTAAAATTTGGGGGAAATGAATGAGCACAGTGTTTTTCACAGCGGCTACATTATTTTGTATTCCCATCAGAAAATACCCAAGGATTTCAATTTCTAAGTCAGAGGGAAAAATCTCACCATCTATGTGTAATCTCACCATCTATGTTATCTAAAGAAATAAAAAGGAACAGACAATATTTAATTATGGCAAACCCTCAGGCCTTGCTTGTTTATCTGAGATTACTAAGCAAGGTGAGAGGGATGGGGACAATAAAGTAGATGAGAAATGGCAAAAGGACAATGGTGGAGGGTCTTGGTTATTTTGTTGGTGATGATAGTGCAGTGATGATTTGTTGGTGATGATTGTGCAATTCATGAAAATGTTAAATGTTAACTAATCATGCTACTAAACTACAATGATGAAAGTTGCAATATCTCCATATCCTTGCCAACACTTGTCTGAGCCCACATCCTTTTCATTTATAATACAATTTATCAGTAGGCATAATTGGGGGGGGCAAGGCCATGTTTGAGGAAGAGCTAAAGTCAAACTTTTCAGGCAGGAATATTGACTGTGATGTCCACACTTATTAATTTAATGTATTCATAGTTAGAAATAAATGTCTGCACCCAAATTGGCTCTTTGGACAAATGAAGGTAGAATTTTTGCAGACTCTCTTTTGCTTATAGCTACATTTTGGATAATACATTAACACTTTAAATTTGTAATTGGAAATTAGCGTCACTGGTAGGAATAATCCACATACAAATTATGAGATGGTGGACAATTAAGACAGTCAAGTTTTGTTCAGTTTTACCTATTAGGACAAATCACTTGAGAGGCACTTACTTTAAAGGAACAGAATCTAAACCTATTAAATTAGGGAGAAACTTACAGAACTCATCTCTATAAAGGAATTAATATAAGTAGGGGGTACTGCACATGCCATCTCTCTATTTAATTAGGTCATTACCCTCTTTCTGCTGTTGCCCCTGCAACCTAGCACCCTGCACAGTCATTCAGAAATGAAATAGTTTGGAGATGATGCTCGCAGAACAAGGGCTTTCAGAGTTTAAGAATAATAGTCAAGTAAGTAGAGAGGTTAACCTGATGACTTCTATACCTTTAATAGGAGAATGCTACCTTTCTGTGTTAGTAGAGCTATTTGGGTTTTCAAATGCTTAAGTTAAAGGGCTATAAAATGCCTCAAACTGAAATTCTATATTCATGGGTTGTGGGTATAGACTTTTATTTTTAAGCCCTGAGCACAGATGGGGTTCAGTTACGACTTCTACAGGGTATTTAATCAGATTCTAAAAAAGCACATGACAGCTAAGTTTAATTATTCCCATTTAAGGAATGTCTAGCTAGATCCATTTGGTTTGCTATCATGAAGAACTGGGGCAAGAACCCAAAACAACCAGGCCCAGTTTATATTATTTACAGTGACAGGGCAGACTCTACTAGCATCTCCATTCTCATCTGCAGATGTGTATTTATAGCTTTTTTCCTCTGAGTTGGCACAGATTTAGTCAAAACATATAATTTACTGACATGCTCTGATTCCGAATCCCCTTCCTGAGTACAGTTTTTTTTTTTTCATGATTTCACTGGATATGGGCAGGCTGGATATGGGCAGCAAAACTTCAAACAGCAGACTGATTGAGGGGTATCAGTACAATGGTTAGGTTAGTCTAAGCCTTAATTTTTTTTTTAACTTCAATGGCCAGAAGCAATTTGTATGTCGAAGGATCTGATAATTTTTCATTTGCTCTCATGTGATTTTTTTTTTTTTTGTAGGGTAAAAAGAGAGTGTATTGCATTACTCTCAGGACTTCCTCCTGGCTCTGTGCTCTGGCAACATTTCAGGGAAGTGCTCCAGGGACTATATATGATGCCAGGGATAGAACCCAGATTGGCTTTGTGAAAGACAAGTGTCCTACCAGCTGTACTCTCCAGCCCCTCATCTGTTCTAAAAACAAGTTGATATTAAAATTTTAGGAGGATTCTGATAATGAAAGGCAGAGGCTGATATTTTTCAGTTTGCAGGTGGTAATCATTGTACAAAAAGTTTGAGAAGATTTAAAAGGTAGGAATGTTTTCTATCATTCAGATAAACTGGACAGGGCTTCAATGATTCTTCAAAAAGTAGTTATATGCAAAGTTAGTTTTGGTGGTGGTGTTCACTTAAAACTTCAAGAAACTTTATTTGTGCTGGTTTCTGTCTAATTCTTACTGTTTAAAGTCAGGAGTTTTGGCTGTTGAGTTACTGTTGGAGTTATCATGATTTCTTGTATATCGTTTACAATATTTGTACCATATAGAGCATGAACAAAGAGACTTACCTCTCATCTTGCTCTGAAGTAGACACTGTATTAATATTCAATTCTAATCTCTTTTCTTCCTTCTAATGAGTGGCCTGCCTAACTGAACTAAACAGTTCTAAAACTCATAAGAAAAATATCATGAACACTCATGTGAATTGAAATGTGCTGTTTCTTACTAAAATTATTCAAATGGGCAAAGCATAGGTAACAATGTGGGATGTGGGGGCCAGAGAGATAGTACAATGGTAGGTGTGTGCCATGCACACAGCTGACCAGCATTATAACCCTAGAACCATTTATTTTCTCCTGTGACTGCCGTCAGTGATCCCTGAGTACTGCTGGTGTAGCCTGCCAAAACAGACAAAATGATGTTTGAATATTTTTGCCATGTCAGTCATCAAACCCAGGTTTTATGTATGCCTTTTAGAACTGAGATACATGCCTATGCCCTGAAAAAATATTTAGCACTTCCTCCCACCACAAGCTTTTCTTTCGTTTCCACAAATTTGAAAGTTATGAGGAATTGTATTGGCCTGGTTTCCGAATTTAGGTTACTTATTAATCTTCAGAAGGCAGGACTGAAAGTGGCAGGACTTTGTTGCTTAGTAATGTTTGCAGGAATGCATCTCACAGAGTCTGGCATGGTTAGCATGGTTTCTTTGCCAAAGATGGCAGTTCTTGGAACATACCTTCTATTTGGTATGTTATATTTAGTATATATTTGGTAGAAATAAAGGGAGAGTCCACTCTTCAAGAGATCATAGTAACAGCTTCTCCAAACCTAGGGAACTAATTGCATGATAAATCTAAAGAGTATGCTAGTTTATTCTCTTAACCACAGTTCTAGGTTGCTCAAGACAACATTTTACAATAGGAACAGATAATTTTAATATTCAAGTACTCTGCTTTGGAACAAAGTTAAAATCCTATAGATAGGTAAATAAATCTATCAAAAGTATTATTCTTTACTAGATATGATACATGCATATAAATATGCATATATGTCTTTGATCTATGTATTTGTAGACAGAATGGTTTATGTCTTCATGAGTTGATGAAAATTCTTGGTTAATTTTGCAGTTAATATTCTACAGGATAATAGACTCCAGCATTTTATACGGTAATTGATATTAGCAAAGAAAGAACTATATTGTTATGTCCTCCCACTCCCCCAAATGTTACATGTTTTTAATAATAAACCTACTCACTGATATAGAGAACAGCAATTTAAAGGCCTGCTATGCAAATTAACTTTAATTTTCACGTTCTAGAATGGCCTTTATACATAATAGATAACTCCATATGGTTAGAAATCACGTTTGACATTAATAAGTCTAGAATAAAAATAATGATCTTTAGTGGATATGTTTCAGTATTTAATTAGTTTGTGCCCTATATGTCCTTACACAATGTATTTGGTTTTTAGGGGTATAATTTGTAATTACCACTATTTATCAGGATTTCAAGTAGTTCAAAGCCAAGTATGCTAGAGGATTTTTTTTCTATTTTTTGCTTATTGACTGAAAAAAAAAAACCACTTAAAAAATGGAAGGAATCCAAATCATTTCACTGTGCTCTTTGGTAGAATTCTTTGGAAGCTGGCATGAGAAATTATTCTTCCTTACTAGTACAGACTGCTATATCATACTTCTTCAAAGCCAACCTTCTGTTTTTATATACTGGTATATTTGAGGAAGGTGGGATGGCTTTCCAATTAATTAAAGGTTGGGTCAGAATCATTTTCTCTAAATAACTTTAAACAAGATTTCCATTTGCTAGTGGTTTCTAAAGCAAATGCATATCTACATAAGATCTGCTCTGCAGGAACTTGTCTGGAGGCAGATCATCTTTCTGCTACTCTCTTAATAAAGGCAAGAAATAGCTAGAAATAGCAAAATTGACTAGTGTTCTGGTTTATCCACTCTTCTGAAGGTTAGGACTGAATCAGGACTTTTCACCCACCCCATCAGTAGGTCTGTGAGTCTCATGTGGGACTGCTATATCCTTCAGTTTCTTTCCTATAATCTCTCACCTAAACTTTCTTTTTGAGTTTTTCTGTTCTACCAGAGTTGGGGCAACTATGCAACTTTTGTAAGCTAAAAGTGGCTCTGCTAGTATTACAAGGTATTTTGATGTTGTTTGATATTGTTTCTCTGGCATCCAAATCAGTGCTCAGGGTCACTTTCTAAAATACTTGAATATATGAGTCCAAGAGTTTGATTCTTGGGTCAGGGTCTGCTTAGGCTTTGTGTCACCGGAGATCAATTGAGTAACCCCAGCAGTGCTAGCAATCAACTGTGGGTCCCTGCACACATACAGTATGCTCTCTGACCACTTACTACGTTCTCAGCCAAGTATATCTGAATTTAAAAATAGTCAACAAAGTATGTGACCCCCAAGGCATTTACCATACCTTATACAGAAGTGTGTAGAGATGCCTGTCCTGTGTGACCCATTCTCCTTTAGAACTCATAATTCCACTTTAAAATGTAGGTCACATAAGAGATTGCCTTTTCAATACAACAGTATTTAATACAGAACAAAATCCAAACTCTATTCCAGCCTGTCTTTAATGACCTGGCTTATACTTATTTCTTTCTCAACATCTCTTGCCTCTTTCCAAGCACTTCACATTTTATGTACATCCTTTCCATAGCCTCAAGGTCGCTGAACTCCATGTCCCCCCCCCCCCCCCATAGAATGCTCTCTCTAAACACTCTCTGGGCATTCCATGCTCTACTTTTTTCCACTTTCAAAATATCACCTCTGCAAAAAGGTCTCCTCTGAGACATTTCAATTTCTCATCTTTTTTTAGGTTTGCTTTTAAAATTAGAAAAAAAAATTCTTTGATTAAGTCACGATTACATACACAGTTACAATGTTATTTATGATTGAGGGACAGTCATATAATGTCCAAAACCCTTTGCCAGTGCACATTCCCTGCCATCAGTGTCCCCAGTTTCCATTCCACCACCACCCTGCCTGCCTCCTCTGTAGCAGATATTTTTCTTTTCTCTTTTTCTCTTTTAGAAAATGTAGCTTGCAATATTGTTACTAAAGGAGTATCATGCATATCACTTTATTTCCTTTTAGTACCCAGTTCTTGTTCAAAATGATCATTTCCAACTATTATTGTCATCTTACACTCTTTTTTAAAGTTGTTTAATGCAGTGCTTGTTCCAGGTTTAGTTTGTTATGTGATTTTGATGTTTTTCAGATTTTCATTGTTTATCCTAAATCCATGGTTTTATTTTTCTCAAATATTAATAACAAAATCAATTTCTCATCTTTAAAGAGAGAATTATCAGGGCTGCTATGGAACTAACAAAGGGCTCCAAGCAGTGTCCAAGCATGTCCAAGCATGTAGTAACTGATATTATTTATCAGTTTATTATAAGTATTATTTCAGAGAGCCCATCCTAGGTATTCTGTCTGTCCTTCATATTATAGAATCATGTTTCTCTCTCTCCAGATTGAATCTGAAGTAGCATTAAGATCGCATTTGGTTGGTCTTGATCACTGCCTAGCACATTTCCTGGCTTAGTGACAGAAAAGAGACCATATGGTCTATATTGTACTGGCCCCCTGAAAACCTAGACTCACTGGGTACATTTGAGGTGCGCCTCTATCTTTTAGACAGTAAAACCTTATGTAGCCTACAGGATGCCAGGTCAAGCAATGCCAGCCCTAAGAATGTCAGGCTATTTCTGAATACGTATACCTCAGGCCCATTAGACAAATCCTTCTGAAGATAAATTCCTGGAATCATGTCTTCCATTTCAGTTCTTGCTACAGCTTCTATTCTCAGAAGGTGGAAAACTGTAAACCTTATGCTAAGTTTCCTCTCCCTCTTTAGTCCCCATTTTATCTTCATTCTTTTTTTTTTTGTCTTGAGGGGAACACTCAGCTGTGCTCATGTCTAACTCCTAGCTCTTCATTCGGAATCACACCAGGGAGGGCTCATAAGTGGTGTTGGGGATTGAATAAAGAAAGATTAGCCACATGTAAGTCCAGAACCTTTTCTGCTATACTATCTCTAGTTTTCCCTGTCTAATCTCTGTCTTTTATTTTACATTTGATTCAAATTTATATAGGCTACTGTAAAAATTCATGGGGACACACTCAGTGGAGTGGGCAGACCAAGTCACTACCCAGCTGAAGTGTCAGCAGCTGAATTCCACAATATTCTCTATGCCATGCTAATGGCCCCACTTCACCACTTTTCTACTGAACTCTGCAGAAATACCTAACTTACAAACAATCCAGGTATGCCAACTTTGAGGCTGAGAATTGGTTCTTCTCACAGTGAGGGCAGCAGCCTCACCCAATCCCTCTGTATTTCCAAAAGCTCTGGCAGCCTCCCCCAATCTCTCTGGCAGCCACAGATACGTCCCAGAGTTGCTGCCATGTCTTTTATCAGCCCAGATGAGATCATGGAATTCCTGGAGTGCATGGCCATGTATGCAGCACCTCTAGGAATTCACCAGGGTAGATGTCAAAGTAGCATAGAAACCACGTCTGGTCAATAAACTAAGTAACGCTGAATGCTCAGAGAGCAACAGAAAAGCTTTGCAAATCTTTAGACAATGACTGACTTAATAACTCGATTGAGATGTAACACTTTTCACAAATTTTCTTTCATTAAAGCCCCCCTCCCCATAATGACATTACTATTTAGCTGTAATAAGCAGTACAAAGTAAATTATTTTATGCCTGCCAAGGGGGCAGGGCTGTGGTTGGGTGGGAATAGGGGACATTGGTAGAACTGGTGGTGGGATTGGTGTTAAAACATTGAATGCCAGAAACAACTCTCTTATGAGCAACTTTGTAAACTACCTTGCAAAAAAAAGTAAAAGAATTAAAAAATTGATTAGAAATAAAAAATGAAAAATTTATAAGCTACCCCTTACTGACTCTTTTTAAAAGTCTTAATAGTCTATGGTAATTTTTTTTTTTTTTGCTTTTTGGGCCACACTTGGCGGCGCTCAGGGGTCACTCCTGCTTCTGTGCTCAGAAATTGCTCCTGGCAGCCTCGGGGGACCATATGGGATGCTGGGGATTGAACCCGGTTCGTTCCCTGGTCATCCACATGCAAGGCAAATGCCCTACCACTATGCAATCACTTCGACCCATTCTATTGTAAACTTTTAATGCAATACCAAACTCTTTGTTTAATAAAATGCTGAAAAGAGTAAAATAAATTATTTATTTGGGCCTAAATTTGCTGAGTTTTAAAACAGGACTCCCACTGCCAATCAAGTAAAGGTACTGTTAGGAGTCAATGAGAAGGAAGAAAATTATAGAAAGCATGTGGGGATAGCAGAGACTCATGGTACTCTTGAAGTCTTTTTGGGAGTCTATCATAAACGTGGTTAAACATTATTTAACATAGATGAAGAACTCCCCCCCCTTAATATCCCAAATAAACTCACATATGCTTGGATTCATGTTATCAAAAAGATAAATTCACCAGACAATGCCATTGCTTACATCTACTCTTTTAACATTTATTAAAAAAGCAAAATGTAGGTTCATCTCAAATAGAACAGTTAAAAATGGTAAAGTAATACAAACAACTTGTTACTAGCAGCATCCAGTTGTTAGAATTTCCTGCCCTGCTCATCGGTCTGTTAGGGGCAAGCTCTGTCTTTTCTGAGCTTGCTGCTACCTTACACCTCCCTCCTCCCAGCATAGGTAAAACCAGAGTTTATAAAATTAACAATTTAAGGTTAAATAAGCTTAAATAAGGATGTTAAATACAAGACACTTCATCAAAGCTTCTGTACAAAGATAGACAAATTTGGCATTTTACATGGGATTCTGCTGGCTCACAGCATACAAGGAGAGTTATAGTCTGAAACAGGTCCACTCTGTTTACAGAAGAACATTAGCTATACAAAAGTGAAGAGTTGAAGTGACTACTTAGTGAGCCATTTACAAGGCATATACATCTTCTTTTATGACCCTTAAACGCTGCAAATCTTCAGGCATCTTTGCTCCTGCAAGTAAATAAGTTTCTAAAATAACTATATTCAAACTAGTGTTCGACACATAAGTGCTTTTGTTTGCTCTACAAGGCTGTTCAGCTATTTACTATGCCTCTTTCTCTTATTGCTATGATAATGTGGCTGTGGAAATAAAACTATTGTACATCCAAAAAAATAGAGCACCTTTAAATTAAGGTATATTACTGATTATTTGTTTGCATGTATATTTTACAATACTAAAGCCCAAACTATGGTAAATTGCTTTAACATCCCTGTCACCTGATAGAGGAAATAAAACCCAACTCTCTTCCCTCTTGAGGTAAGCCCCTGCCAGAGGATCATTGTAGCAGAGCCCAAAGAAAAAGGTCCAAGCTGACTCCAGGGTTTACATTCATCTGGACAAGGGGAGTTACATTCATCTTCCTACAGTTATGTCACACAGGGGCTACCAACAACAGCTCCCTCTCCTGCTGGGGTGAACATAGAGCAAAAACAACTACTTGGCTGCAAGCACAGCTAAACACCACAGATTTGTGACTTTAAAGGGCCTCAAGGCATTTCCCAGAGTCCCTTGTGGGTCCAGAATGGTTAAGACTTTTTGTCAATAGTGCTGAAAAACCACTCTGTGAATTTTCGCAGCTGTGCTGTGGCTGTCTGCGACTCCTCCTGCAGCCGCATGTTGTCTTGTCTCAGATGTTGTACTTCGGCTTGGAGCACTGCCTTGTCCTGCTTTTCCTGGTGAGATGGAGACAAAGAGAGGCATGGTCAAGAATTCATAGGACATGAAACCTTTGTCTTTATTTATCATTTACTTGTTTATTTGGGAGTAACATCTTTTGGAGATTTGCCTCTTCCTAGTTTCTGCCAAGCATGCAGGAAGGGACAGGAAAGGTTGGAGGACTGATTCAACCTACGTATTCTTTTCGGCCCATTTAGTTCCCGGCAGGTATTAAGACATCAGTTAGAAAGGAAGATTATTATGGGCCTGGAGAGATAGCACAGTGGTGGTTGCCTTAAAAGCAGCCGATCCAGGACCAAAGGTGGTTGGTTCGAATCCCGGTGTCCCATATGGTCCCCCGTGCCTGCCAGGAGCTATTTCTGAGCAGACAGCCAGGAGTAACCCCTGAGCACCGCCGGGTGTGACCCAAAAACCAAAAAAAAAAAAAAAAAAAAAAAAAAGAAAGGAAAATTATTAGATACAATGTATAATATCTTCTGCTCCCCACCAAAGAGGGAGCCTAATTAACATCATTTGACAAGTACAGAGCTTTCCACATACACTTACTCCATGAGACAGGTAGCAATAGGCTGCTGTGGAGCACACATAAATTTATAATAAAAAATTTAACTTTTTCATTCTATCATAAGGCATAATATAGCAATATATTTCCAAAATGATCTTAAAACTTCGTCTTACAAACTATTTAAAAATAGTTCATATTTTTCAGATGAATCATATCACGTTTTTCAAGATGCGTAATAAAGGAAACACAAGTTTCAGCATCCAAATGTTGAAAGAGGTCACTCTCAGATTAGAACAGTTGGAATTTTTGGAGAGAGGGGCCACATCTTGCTGTTCTCAGGTTTTATTCCTGGCATTGTGCTCAGAAATCACTATGACATGCCAGACTGAACCCTGTATATGAGTAAGCATCTACCCATTATACTATCTCTGGTTTTATGGTTGGTATTTTCTAAAAGGGGCTCTAATGTAACTGGTAAAACTGTCCAAAGCTCTGTGTAGCATTGTTGATAGGTGTGTGATGGGGGAGTCATTATCTAGCACCACCTTTAAGGTTTACTTCTATTTTGCATTTCCTCAATGTTAATTGCTTCTCTTCTTCCAAGAGGATGCTTGGTCATAATTGTTTACTGATTTCGCTATAAGGATGGGTCGAGGTCCTGACTTTTCAAGTGACTCAAGTTGGTATTTTAATCCTTGTCTCCAGGAATTTCATTTCCAATATGGTTCAGGATATCCCTGTTGTTACTCAAATGTTACAACACTGTCCATAAATAACCCCATGTCCACAATTTCATGACTCAATTTATTGTGATCCATAAAAATCTATCCTGGCATTAAAACCTCAACATCTTTAGAAGTTCCCTTTCTCTCATAATTTAGATGAATCCTATTTTTTTTTTTGAGAATACTGATTCCCCAATAGCTTCTTAAAGTGTAGGGAGTTGTTTTTCCAAGAGCCCAATTATGTATAGGGTCCTTCTGAATGCTGCCCAGTTCACACCACTAATTCTCCACAAAATAATAATTAATTTTTTAAATTAAAAATATTGTGATTTACAAAGTTATTCATATTTGAGTTTTATAATACAATATTTCAGCACCAATCTCATCCACAGTGCCAACCTCCCTCCACAAATGTTCTCAGTGTCCAAACCATGTCACCACCTACCCCCTGCTGCAGGCTGCCATCATAACAGGAACCTTTTTAAGTTTGGTTGTTAAGTTTGGGTCTTATTATTTCATTGTTGCTTACTCTGTGGGTTGGATATTTAGTTCTGTCTGTTCTTAACCACACCAATGCACCTGAGTTTTCTGTCAAATTTTTAATTTTTTTTTTTAAGAAGAATGCTATTAGGTTGCAAGATTTGCCAGCCCTATATAGTGAAATTACCACTGTTGTTTCCATGCACTCCAGTCTATCATTGATTGAAGATTTCAGAGCACAAATCACATTCCTTTTCTCCATATAAATATGTTTTTTGGTAATTTCAAATCTGCTGAGATGTTTCACCAATTTCAATTTCTCCATAATTTCTTCTCTATGACCTCAAAATTCTCTTCCCTCCATGTTCGGCTGGTTTTATAAACACATAAACACACACACATTTTGAACTACCCGGAGATCACTATTGGTGAGCTTGGAAGACCATAAGGTGCGAGGATTAAACCCAGGTAAGTGGTATGCAAGGCTTAGATACTGGGGAAATTATTTTTAAAAGATAAGGTATAGTAACAGGAGTTAGAAACTTAAATTTCTTGCTGTGTGCATAGCACTTAAACATTTTAAAGCTTCTACTTTATGATCATTATACCTTATCTTTTAAAGTAATTTCTCTAGTTCTGAGCCTCTAATATTATATGATCCACCAATCTTAATTTTCTTTATCCAATGACAGTCCTCGCAGTAACATTATTTCTCCCCCACTTTTAATACAATCTGTTACAATCTGTGTCTCTCAGTTTAAGCACTTATTATATACACCTGAAGTAGCTTAACCTCCCTCTCTCCTACTGTTGCTATCCAGTCTATATTCTTATAACTGTTAAAATAACTCTTCCACTATTCTTATCAACAGCTGGACACAAAAATCACCAATCACTCCAGCTTGTCTGGATCTTTGGTGATTCTGGCTCTTCAGGCTAAATATCACAGTTAAGTAATTGAAGGTGCAGAAAAACATCTGTCTTTGTTGAGGGATATCGTCACTAGCTGATCTTGAAAATTCAAATGTACTTTCAGCCTTGTTTGGAAATTATTCACATATGCCAGGTCACTTTACCCTCTATTTTATACTACTTTTCAACCTTAAAATCTTTTGGTATTTCCAGTTATTGTGTCTATGTGTGTGTGTACAGTCTCTCTCTTTTTTCTCTCTTTCTCTCTACTCTGTAACTTTAAACTCTCCCCCACCTCAAGCCAAGGCCACGTCCAATTTGTGCACTCAGATCAGCACTTTCTCTCTCTTTCTCAATTCTCACCATCACTTCCTTCCCCAAAGAATAATTTCCAACAGTATTCACATTAGTTTTAATTTATTCCTTTTTCAATAACAAGCACTTCCTATAGTCCCTCCATACCTCAGTCACTGCACTCCACTCATTTCCCTGGATAGCCAAATTGCACAGTGCTGATGATGAAGAGCTCAGAAAATGAGTTTGGAATTAATTATTTCATTTCTCTTCTGGAATTGAAGAGGAACCGGCTGATAGGAAGAGAAGTTCTCAGGGTCATGAGGCTGACTTAGAGGAATTCCAGTAGCCTGGGAAGATCAGGCTTTCTGGCAGCAACTAAACTGATAGTTCTTATATATAAGGAAAAAGAAACTCTATGGCCCCTGGTCAGCCATAAAAGGGTTAAGTTCATTATCAGAAGCCTCTAGTAACTGCCACAGGTGGCAATAGGTAGAGGAATATAGAAGCCCAAGCTTGAAAAGCTGCTCTCCTCCCACCCTAGATGTCTCCTGCTGGATGGTTGTAGCCAAATTGCTGGAGAAACTTGGAGAAACTGTTCTACTGCTTTTTGCTACTTCTACTACTGTTTCTTTTCTCTGGTCTTCTTCCTGGCTGACTCCTTGCCCTGGTTCCATCCTTGACTCTCTCTCTCTCTCTCTCTCCTCTCTCTCTCTCTCTCTCTCTCTCTCTCTCTCTCTCTCTCTCTCTCTCCTTGACTCTCTCCTTGACTCTCTCTCTCTCTCTCCTTGACACTCTCTCTCTCTCTCCTTGACTCTCTCTCTCTCTCTCTCTCTCAACATTATCTTTATTTATACACTTTGATTACAAATGATTGTAGTTGGGTTTCAGTCATGTAAAGAACACCCCCCTTCACCAGTGCAATATTCCCATCACCAATGTCCTAAATCTCTCTCCTCCCCAACCCCTCCCTCTTCTGCCTAGGGGCTGGCTGTAAGGCTCCTAGCTTCCCTGCTTTGCCTCTCCCTTAATTAAACCGTTTCTAACCCTCTCTCTTTGGGATTTTGATCGGCCCTGACACTTATGTATGTGGTATGATTGACAGCCCACTAAATATGCCAGCCTGCTGCATTTCTACCTCATGCTGAAGACAGCTTAGCCCAAGAGGTCTCAATCTCATTTAGTCCTATCTGTTGTGATCCTGGTATGCTCTCAGCGTTAAATATATTAGTTACAGGCCAGAAAATAACACTAGAACTCTAAGATCTCCATTTTCATTTACCGTTGGGTTTCGATTATGGTAATAGTCTGTCCTCTTTTTTTAATTAAACATTTTGTTTTGGGTTATGTGGTATTCAAGGCTTACATGTGGCTATGTGTGCAGGGATAACTTCAGGGAGTGCTGTACAATCATCCTACACATTCCATCCTTTTTAATATTTTTTTTAATATAATATCCCCCACCCCCCAGTGGTGCTTGATGTCGCTCTAGAGCTTCAGTGCTCTGAGTTAGCAGTCCTGGAAGGAAGTGCTTATAGTCTTTTTCGTTTGTTTGTTTTTGTTCTTGGGTCATACCCAGCAAGGGCGCTTAGGGGTTACTCCAGGCTCTGTGCTCAGAAATCGCTCCTGGCAGACATGGGTGACCATATGGGATGCCAGGATTTGAACCACCCAACTGGTCCTGGGTCAGCTGCTTGCAAGGCAAATGCCATAGCACTGTGTTATCTCTCTGGCCTCGTTTATAGAGTCTTGTGGTGTTAAGAGGCTGCACAAGCTGAGCATGTGCTTGGCTATTAGCTTGAGATATTCCTGGCCCCAATGTCTTCATTTTTATTTTCAGTAGTTATAGGAATTGATTGAGTGAAAGAATGTTCCAATTACAGATTTTCAATAGTTTTCTTTACCTTCCGCAGGTCAGTCTGCAGCTGTCGAAGGATTAACTCCAGCTGGTTGACTTTACCAGTGAGTGTTGATGGAGAACGGTCTCTAGAAAATAAGGACAAAATTAGAAAGACTTAAGAACACTGGCATCAAGACAATTCATTCAGTATTTTCAACTATCATTTTTTTCTATCCCAAAACTATGTACTCTGAGCCCAACAAAAAAAGTAAATAGTATAATGTCAGATTTAAAAGTGATTATATTGTTGCTTTGGTGGGAAAGTCCCTCCTGTCTTTCCATTGATATAAAAAGGAACTCAGGATTTCTTCAGGCATATACATTAGTTAGAAAACAAGACAATGATCTAAATAAGTTTGGCAAATTGGAACAACATAGACCAGAATGAAATACTGGGGGCTAAACATAAATTTTATTTACCCAAGTTGCCTTTCTCTGCCTTGAAGTCCATTGCCAAGTTAGAACCTGCAAGCTTATATTAACTTGATTTTTATGAAAGTTAGGATGAGGCAAGAATGGACAAAATAAAGAATAGTTTGTGGATTATTGTTCATTCTTGACACATTTCTGTGCTCCTTGCAAGTCATTCTTGCAGGTGGCAAGCAGGTTAACAAGGTATAGTTGGGCTAGAGTGATGGTGCAGAGGGGCCAGAGCTGCCCTGCCAGGATTCTATCCCTGGCACCCCATAAAGGACCAAAACTAAAACCCAAAAATAACCTGAAGGTGTTATGTCTGTGTTGTTTTAAGTATTAGTCAGTAGACACTGCTGAATATAAGGTTGTCACTGTGGTCATGGGGCATCATATCCTGGCATGCATGATGCCCATGGAGAATAGTAATTATGCTGCCAGTGCTGTCCATACCAGAGTATATGAAGCCAAATAAACCCCACTCAGTCATAGCTTTGTATTCTGAGGAAACATGGAAAGGCAAGGATGGTAATGGAATCCTGGCTGGCCTGGAATAGCTATATCCCTGTGAATCACAGGATGAGAGATGATCTATGGGAGCTCACATACCCAGCTGTGTCCATAAAATCTTTGCCACTGCCTGGATCTACACATAAAGGCAATTCCTGGCCATCTTCCAAGTCTTGGCTATGTTGCATATCTGTCAGGGTACAGAAGGAAGCCACTCTCTGGTCTGGGAAGGGAAAACACATAAGAAGAGGTTTAGTAACAGCTTAAAGGAGTACTTCTTTGTGGAAATAAATAATATGTAAATAACACCCTCTTCCCCATAATCAGTACTGCCCTGTTTAAACAAAACAAAAGAAAAACAAACTCAGGCAAGATGCTGACAATCAGAAAGCATGAAGATTGGCTGTCTTTGTGAGCTGTATGGCAAACACATCACAGCCATGAGGACAATTAGCAGATATTGGATTTGCTAGAGCCAATTTGCTTTCTTTATTCCACATCCCCCAAACACTGAAGCTGCTGGCTATGCACGATACCAAGATGCTGGATGGTGACTTGGAGAACCCAGGAGATGGACCATTCTTTCAGCTCTCCCCAAACTTGGAGAGCTTCCCGGCAACTTAGTGGCCAGGACATGTCTCCCTTTTGTGTCCCCAACCCTCCAAGCTTGAATCATCATGCAGACGTGCAGACATATGAAATATGAACAAAAGGTTATAGGACTTCAAGAGCCCACAGTCAGCCCCAGACAATCACCTAGATAGGACGGATGGTGACAGAGCAGCCCAAGTTCTTCCTCTGAGTCAAGACCTGCAATAAGATTTAGAATTTTCCTTTCAACAGTAATATCTCTCTACACTTTAGAGCCTCTGGGGCCCACACACAGCTCAAATATTGGGGTCCTATAAAATGCAGTTCATGTACATATGCAAAAACCAAACCATATAGAAACTTCATCCATTTAACAGGTAATTGTCCTGGTAGGAGACAGGACTGCCATGTGCAACACAATGAGCTGCCACACACAAGCAAAACCAGTGATAAGAATGGGTTAGCATTTGGGGCTTGCTTAAGGGAACCACTCCATTTGTCCAAGAATGTGAAGACATAGGCATTATGAGAGACTGGCTACAGAATTTCATATAACTCTTAGAGGATGCTCATTGGGCTCCATATTTATAGCACTAGTAACAAGCAGTATGACCACCCTTATCTTAGTGTAGGGCAGGTATGACTATTCTTAGCACCTGTAACTTCACATTCAGTATTTTGAGAGCTAGCCAGAAAAGGGAATAGAACATTCTTCAGAATGAGTACAAGGTGGACTCCAGCTCTGGAAGAGGCTACTGACATGAAAACATTGGTCCAGAATGTTTTGCAGGGCTGGAGAGATAGGACGGAGATAAGGCATTTGCCTTGCATGCAGAAGAATGGTGGTTCAAATCCTGGCATCCCATATGGTCCCCCAAACCTGCCAGGAGCGATTTCTGAGCATAGAGCCAGGAAAAACCCCTGAGTGCCGCTGGGTGTGACCCCCCCAAAAAAAACAAAAACAAAAACAAAACAAAATGGAAATGTTTTGCATAGCATGATTGAGAAATATCCAATAATTACTCCCTTTCCCCCCTATCTGGGGCCTTAGCACAAATATGATCCAGAGGCAGGACCAAAGTTGATTAGTACTACTATTTCTTTTTCTAATTTATGGCTGAGACTGCATGTGGATCTGTGTCAAAGATATTCTGTTTTTAGTTGTTTTTGTTTGTTTGTTTGTTTGTTTTGGGCCACATCTGGTGATGCTCAGAGGTTACTCCTGGCTATGTAATCAGAAATTTCTCCTGGCTTGGGGGACCATATGGGACGCCGGGGAGGGAACTGAGGTCCGTCCTGGATCAGCCGCACACAAGGCAAAAGCCTTACCACTGCGTTATCATCCTGGCAGCTATTCTGTTTTTAATTTCTATAACTGACTACCTCTAGCTGCTGAAGGACTCTCTTAATGAGGCTATCTGCCTTCCTGGTTTAAGGATAGTCACTTACTTCCTATTAATTAGAAAGGGTGGTGATGACAAAAGCTTTTCAAAGTTTGTACAAGAATTCTGAGTTGAGCTGAAGGATCCAATACTCGAAGCACTCAGCAGGACTATGAAGCCCCTAGTGATCAGTCACATGGGTGGGGGTCTCCAGTCATACAACCCACTGCCTGTATAAGGATGTCCCAACATCAAAGAGCACTACAGAGCTGTCCGTCAAATCAAAGTTCTGTGGAGATTTCATGTTTTATCATGCTTCAACTCTTCTACAAGATGCTATTTTCTGCAACTACATTTCTGAAAAACTGGGTCTTCAATTTATTGACCAGTAGGGTTTTTGTAGACAGTGTGAGATAAGTTGCGATTTAATGAAAGTTTACAGCATGATGAGGGTGCGACCTTTTTTTTTTTTTTTTTAACAACATTAGTGGTGACCTGCAGAGGTCAGGGCAGAATAATGGGAAGACTGGTGGGGGTGGAGGAGTCAGGTTGTCCAGGATAACCTTCTATGTTATAAATGGTCCAACCTTACAAAAAAGAAATCAACACAAGTTGTATTCTTATTCCACATTGAATTTAATGAATAATAAAAAAGAAATTCAAAGGAAAGGTATATTTTTTCTCACTTTCAAAAATATGAATATTCTCGGGGCTGGAGCAGTGGTACAAGCGGTAAGGCATCTGCCTTGTCTGCGCTAGCCTAGGATGGACCACAGTTCGATCCCTCTGCATCCCTTATGGTCCCCCAAGTCAGGAATGATTTCTGAGTGCATAACCAGGAGTAATCCCTGAGCATCACCGGGTGTGCCCACCCCCCCAAAAAAGAGAATGTTCTCATTCAAATTATATGCAATCCAATATTTGACTCTGATGGCCACACCTGAATATCTGGTTAGAACAGTATGTATCATCTTTTGTCAACTTAACTGATAAAATAGCCACATGCTTCATAGAATCAGTTTTCTTTTTTTTTTTTTTTTTTTGGTTTTTGGTTTTTGGGTCACACCCGGTGGTGCTTAGGGGCTACTCCTGGCTATCTGCTCAGAAATAGCTCCTGGCAGGCATGGAGGACCATATGGGACACCGGGATTTGAACCAACCACCTTTGGTCCTGGATTGGCTGCTTGCAAGGCAAACGCTGCTGTGCTATCTCTCCGGGCCAGAATCAGTTTTCTTTTGGTGATCATTTAAACATTCCTAGAGAAGAAACAAAGTCTTACTGATAAAAGAGCAAGATGCCATTAATAGAGGTCTACCAATAGCATAATTTCACAAAGAAGATTTCAGTTTGGATCTGAAAAGCTTGGGAGGTTGAAATGCAAACAGAATGCTACTTGAGTAAGTACAGACACCAAACTACTTTGTAGAAGAGCTATTCTTAGGGGCAGTTTCTAGTAAAAATTTGGTTCCTCCACAACTTATTTTCATGCTAATAAGTACCAAGTAACCCGATAATTACTAATATTGAACCAAATGAAACAAGCAAAACACTAACAAAAGAGAAACATGGGAGTGTGAACCTCATAAAAGTGATTAACAAAGCAAAAATATCACCACCTACACTGTTTATTTGCTCCCTTCCATTCTAAATGTAGCATACACACATAATATTCCACCTTTAGGCAATCTTTAAAAACTTTATTTTAATGTTTGTCTTATTTTATTGCATTTAGCACTAAACAAATAGAAGGAGAGTAAAAAGCTGCCATCACTTCAACTCTGAGATGAAATGTTAAAAAAACTGCCTACCAAAAAAAAAAAAAAAAGAGAGAGAGAGATGCCTCAAATAGAGAGGCTACCTGAAGAAGTCAGAGAGATCTTAAGGTCAAGGCTGGATCTGGGAGGGAGATAGAGATGATAGAATAACACTGAGGGCATGGAAGAGAAGCACAGTTCTTTACCACATGTATACAACATAAGATGTGCAAGTATTCAGCTAAATGGCATATATTTATACAAAAAAAAAAAACCGTTCCAATATGTATTTGCTATAACTATAATTCAAAAAAAAGCTGGGGCAGTTAGGAAATGAAAGGTTCTGATTCTGAGAACTGTGCTTAACAGATTGTAGAAATACAAGGAAAGGAAGAAAAAGACAATATTGCATTTTAAACATAATTACTTTGGCTTAGACCATTTGCAATACATTGATAATGCTCCAGAATCTACTCCTGAGAAATGAACAAAGGAAAACCCTGGAATTATTCTCTATAGATGCTACGCATACTGTTGTTGAATTGAAGCACTTTTCTTACTTCTCAGATAATAAAATTCAAAGTGTTAAATTAATTCTAAATTTTTCATTGAAGTAGTAGCTATTTTTTTGTTCCTTTTCTTTTTTCTCCCCTGTTGGTTTTAGAGCCACACTTGGCAATTCTCAGAGTTTACACCTGGGCTTATATCTGTGCTCAGGGTCATTCCAAGTATTGCTCGGGATTGAGCCTGAGGCTGACATACAATGCCAGGAATTAAACCAGGTGTTAGACAAATGCAAGGCAAGTACCTACAAGCCCCAACAGTTATCTTTCATTTCTATTTAAAAGAATTAATTGTTGGGGCCAGAGAGATAGCGTAGCAATTAAGGAGCTTATCTTGCATTGTGTGTACCTGGGTTCAATCCTTGGTAATATTTATGATACTTTGAACATAAACAGCTGGAGTAGAGTGTGACTAGCTAATTAATGTCATTAATAATGGTATTCATTTTTTATAAAGTTTAAATATTTATAGGAAGCTTTTTGAGAACTGACTTACTAAAAATTATTTCAAGTTCTCAGGAATTAGATTGGTGGTTGAAAGATGGGTATATTGTTGGGCTCTAGCAAGATATTTTCATATTGCCCAAACAAATAGGTGGATCATTTTATAAACTCTATAAGGATATCAGCTACAGGAATGCATAACTTCCCAAGGGCTGCATATTTTCATATTCAAAAGGTTGAAGTTGGCAAGTTGTTTAAATTAAAAACTTTAATTTAAATTGAAATTTAAAATTAAAATTAAAATTTAAAACTGTGACTGGATATTTTTCAGATATTTATTTATTGTGTGATTTTTCTTAAATGAACTGTGCATCCTTAGGCCTTTGGCATTTGTTAATCAGGGATTTGGAAGATTTTGCTGCTTATGTTGCATCATGAGCTTGAAATATCTTGGTTTTTATCCATCACAATGATTACAAATATTTTTCCATATTTCTGATTTTTGGGGTCAATACTTTCTTTTAGGCTCAGAAAGTATATAAATATTTAATACTTTCAGCTGACCATTTACATTTTGCATGTTATCTGATTACCCCATAATTAAAGCATTACCTTGCTTCTAAAATGTCAATCTTTTAAATGCATTTTTTTTGTCTAGAAGCAACTTTTCTAATTGCTAAGACTGAACAAATTATATAAATTTCTGCTTAACTCAAATAGTTCAGATCTGGAGTCATCATTTTTATTCAAAAGGACTCATTTCTATTTTACATAATTTTTGTGTCTCAATTATTATTACTATTCATTTGTAATAATTATTTTTTGTTGAGAAATTTATCCATTTTCCAAAATTTATGTTATTAATTCTTCGGCTATCTTTTTTTTTTTTTTTTTTTTTTTTGGTTTTTGGGCCACACCCGGCTGTGCTCAGGGGTTACTCCTGGCTATCTGCTCAGAAATAGATCCTGGCAGGCACGGGGGACCATATGGGACACCGGGATTTGAACCTACCACCTTTGGTCCTGGATTGGCTGCTTGCAAGGCAAACGCCGCTGTGCTATTTCTCCGGGCCCATCTTTGGCTATCTTAACTGAAATTAGAGTAAGTCTAAGAGAGATTCAGGAAGAACTACCATTTTAATTTTACTATAAGCATTATATTTAGTTTATTTCACATGTTCTTTATAAGGACTTAATTTATGGAAGAATGCTTTGATTTACGTCATTGCAATTCTAATGATGGCTAAATTTTCTCAAAGGTTATAATTTGATCTTGCTAATATACATAATGATATTCTTCATTACTGTGGAAGTAATACACATATAATGCATTTCCACATACAGTGGAAACTGGATTGAAGGAAGACGATCAACTGAACTGGAGGATGACGATCAATGATTCCTCTTCTTACATAGCAAGAAGGGAAGTCTATCTCCTACCTTTGGAATTTGAGCTGGCCCTGTGACTTGCCTTAATTAATAGAACATGGTATAGAGAATGTTCTGGTTCTTTCAAGACCAGATCTAAAGGAATCATGTAGCATCTGATTTCTTGACTTCTTAAACTACAAGTGAAATACAATTACCTGCTGGAAACAGGGATCCAGTAGATTCTAGATACAGCCATGAGTAAGTTCACTTTTTTGTTCCTATATGTTCTAAAAACTAGGAGAATAGAACTACATAAAGCTGATACCACAAGGAGCAGGCAAACCAGCTGAGCCTAATCAACCCAAAGTATCATGAGACATAATAAACCATGGTTGCTTTTAATAATAAATACTGGGTTTGTTTTATAATAGATATGTTTCTTTTTCTATTAGAAGAATAGATGCCTGAAAAATTGAACAGGCAAGAAGGTAGAACAGGGGACTCAAATCCTGCATTGCATTGCTTGCTAAGCATCTCTAGATACAGCTTTTGAGGTCACTGAGTATAGCTGGGGTAGCGCTATTGGCTTCTTGTACTGTATCGCCTGAGCAGCACCAAATATTTGGGTTATTACACTGAACTATTGACCTGGTTGACTAAGTAGCACTGATAGCAGTCATCTAGGTCACTCCACAAATGAATAAAACTGAAAATGGTGCATATAATATATGAAAAAAATTAATTTTACTGATTTACTTATATATCCTATGATTTCAAGTAATTTCTTTTTGCTTAATATTCTAAAATCATCTATAAATAAAAATGTTCATTTTTCTTTTCATTGCTTGCTTATACATGATGGTTGCAGTAGAAATTTTAAAGGCATGGTACCAAAGAGTACCTTTGTTTGATTTCAGGACTTAAGTGTTCTGTTTGTTATAAATGTTTTTCAAACAGGATAACAGTTAAAATGCACATTTACATTTTTTAAAGGTATTGCTCAAATCCTATTAAAATTAGAAACAGATTTTAATTCCTGTTTTTTTGTTTTTGGGCCACTCTCAGTGACACTCAGGGGTTACTCCTGACGTGCTCAGAAATAGCTCCTGGCTCAGGGAACCATATGGGATGCTGGGGGATTGAAACTCAGTCCATCCTAGGTTCGTCCCATGCAAGGCAAAAGCCCTACCACTGCGTCACCGCTCTGGCCCCCAGATTTCAGTTCTTTTAAAATTGTTGGGGAGGGATGGAGAGATAGCACAGCGGTTTGCAAGGGCATTTGCCTTGCATGCGGCCAACCCAGGATGGACCCAGTTTCAATTTCTGATGTACCATATGGTCCCCTGAGCCTGCCAGGAATGATTTATTTCTTTTTATCCTTTTTTTTTTGTTTACCATTTTAGGTGTTTATTAATATCAATCTTTTTAAAGCTTATTGCTATTTTAATTTTTATTTTTTCTTAATAAATCTTTATTTAAGAACCATGATTACAAACATGTTTGTAGTTGGGTTTCAGTCATAAACAGAATAGACCCCCTTCAGCGGTGCAACATTCCCACCACCAATGCAGTGCAGAGCCAGGAGTAACCCCTGAAGGTCACTGGGTGTGGCCCCAAAACAAAGAAATTATTGGAGAAGTTGCTATAATTTTAAAGTACTTACTCTAACATAATTAAAAGTCTTTTTTAATTAAATCAGCTAAATTCTTGCCAATAACAATGCATGAGTTCTTTTAAATTTACTACTACATTTTATCTATGGATTTTACATCAATAATTATATTTTTAACATTAACTAAGAATATCATACATAATTTTATGCATGTTACTAAAATAGAATTCTACTATACAAAAAGGCTGTTCTGAATCAAAAATTTGTACAAGATATTATTATTCTGTAAAACCTTGGAGACAACTTCAACTTATTAGTTTCAGTTGATACATATGATTTGAGAATTGAGTTAAGTTCCTTGAGTAACTTATACCTCCACATTTTATCATCATCATCTTCTTCCTCCTCCTCTTCCCTCCTTCTCCTCCTCTTCCCTCCTCCTCCTCCTCCTCCTCCTCCTCCTCCTCCTCCTCCTCCTCTTCTTCTTTTTTGACCCACACCTGGTGATACTCAGGAATTACTCCTGGTTATGTGCTCAAAAATTGCTCCTGGGGACCATATGAAATGCTGGGAGATCGAACCATGGTCTCCTAGGTCAGCCACGTGCAAAGCAAATGCCCTACCACTGTGCCACCGCTCCAAACCCACACATTTTATCTTGCATCTTCTCCATAACTTTTTCTTTTTAGTATTTTAAATATTGCATTAAAACCAGCAGTACTCAGGGTTCCATTCAGTGGACTTTGTGGGGCATGAGGGATGCTAGAGATCAACAGGATTACTATATGCAAAGCAAATGCTCTACCCACTGGTCCTTCTGTTACTTTTTATTTTTTTGTTTTTGTTTTTGGGCCACAACTAATGCATCAGACTTTTATATATACTAACTTTATCATTTGTTTTTCACTTATACTTTTAATTTTTATCTAATTTATATATCCAATATTTAAAGACAAACTCATGTCTTTTACATATTAATTGTACAAAATTTTCATTTTCAAAAATTATATTAATCTTCCTTTTTGTTTTCTTTTACAGTTTTTGTGATCTTTTTGTTTTGTTTTGTTTTGTTTTTTTGGGGGTCACACCCGGCAGCGCTCAGGGGTTACTCCTGGCTCTATGCTCAGAAATTGCCCCCGGCAGGCTTGGGGGACCATATGGGATGCCGGGATTTTAACCAACGTCCTTCTGCATGCAAGGCAAATGCCTTGCCTCCATGCTATCTCTCCAGCCCCTGTGATCTTCTTAAAGTTTTGTGAAGTTAGTTCATATTCAGGATAGTTTTTCAGTTTTAAAAATGTTTCTAGACAACTCATTTTTGTTTATAAGGTACTATTTGGCTACAGTCCAAAGATTTTAAATATTTTAATGTGTGGCAAATTTTTCATCACCATGTTTTAAAAAAGAAAATAAATTCTTAATTGATAATTCTTAGCATAATTATCATTAGGGTGGCATTTAGAATTTTCCAGATGGTTAGAGTTTACTTTTTGTATTTTTTCTTGCTGAACTACGTTTTTATTGCCATATGTTTAAAAATGTGTGACAGAAATTTCCCTCCCCCGTAAGAGTACATATAGAAAAAGCATAAATCATCTGCAGAGCACTCATCCACAATGATGTTCATAATGCAGAGACTATATTTTGTCCACTACAATCTTAAAAATATAGAAACAAACATAACTGGAACAGCTGATATCCTGAATGGCATAGTAGAATTTAAATTATTTAATACACATATTCAGTGTCAAATATAATTCTTAAAAAGATGAATGCCAGCAGGCTTCAAAGTATGTCCAAAGATATATGTGTGAAGAATGCAAAATTCAGTGTAGAAAGAACTCAGCAAATATTTAAACACTGAGGGGACAAAGATGACAGAGGGACTATTCTTATATTAAAGACATTAGTATCTGGTGCAATAAGAGAACAGTGCATAAAGCACACATCATAGAAAGTATTTTTGTATATTTGAGTCTACTGCCAGGTTCTTTGGCCAGAGGCAAGGTCAATTTTTCTGCCCAAAGTCTCTACTTTGGGAAACAATAAGGTGTGGGTTTCTTGCAAAATAGAACCAAGTTTTGGTAATGCCAGAGAAGGAAGACTGCAGTACACAGCAGACAGGAGCAGTCTGGACTTTGCACAAAGATCTTTGGGTCTACAGATGCGAAACTTTTTCAGTTTTTCTGAATTAATTTGAAAGTCATTTTTAATTCACCCTCACCCTCTTTCCTCTTTTAGAAGTTCAAGATCAGAGGCAGAGACCATACTGATAGAAAGAATCCACCACTGGCCTCTGCCAAGGTAAGGATTTTGCAGACCTGTTACTCTGGGAAAAATGTTCCTGTCCTGAAGCTTGACATCACACAGGTGACTGTGCCTGGCTAGAAGAGGGGGAACAAGAGAGAGAGAAAGGAAAAGAGAAAATAAAAGAGCTGCTGGGGTACTGGACCCCTTCCCATTTCGACTGCAGTGAACATACAACTTTGTTGGAATGGAGGCTCCAGAAGTCCCTACTAAAGTGGACCACATCTCTATTTTCTGTTTTATCAGTGTGCCAGGGGCAGCAGTTGTTGGTACTGGAAAGAATGCAGCAACAAATACCAAAAAGTTTGGGCTCATTGTTGCCCTCATATAAGGTCCTCCTAAGTGTGCAAGGGAAGCTGCATTGTCCTTATCTGTTTCACTATTACTTGCAGGTTGGATTCATGGTGCTTCTTTACAATTTCATAACTGAAACTATAGGAGACTGCATGGTGACTTGGAAAGCCCTGAGAAGTGAGTGGCTCCTTCCATCTCTGTCATTAGAAGGAACCCAGAGAAGGCCCCAGACTTGACAAAGTCGACCAAACCTACTCCAAGCTCCAAGCCTCAAACTCAAAGTCCTAGGCTCAGGAAGCTACCATATCTTTGATTTCCTTTCTTTCTCCTTCCTCCTCCCTCCCTTCCGCTCTCCCTTCCTCCTTCTTTCCTTCCTCTCTCCCTCCCTCTGTCCTTCTTCCCTCCCTCCCTCTCTCCCATCCTCTGTCCTTCTTCCCTCCCTCCCTCCCTCCCTCCCTCCCTCCCTCCCTCCCTCCCTCCCTCCCTCCCTTCCTTCCTTCCTTCCTTCCTTCCTTCCTTCCTTCCTTCCTTCCTTCCTTCCTTCCTTCCTTCCTTCCTTCCCTCCCTCCTTCCTCTCTCCCTTTTCAGACTCCAGAATTTTTATCTCACCATCTGTATTTCCTCCCTCTCTTCTTCCTCCCTCCTTCCCTCCCTCACTTTTTCCTTCCCTCCCATCCTCCCTCCCTCCCTCCCTCCCTCCCTCCCTCCCTCCCTCCCTTCCTTCCTTCCTCCCTCCCTCCCTTCCTTCCTTCCTTCCTTCCTTCCTTCCTTCCTTCCTTCCTTCCTTCCTTCCTTCCTTCCTCTCTCCCTTCCTCCCTCTCTCCCTTCCTCCCTCCCTCCCTCCCTCCCTCCCTCCCTTCCTTCCTTCCTTCCTTCCTTCCTTCCTTCCTTCCTTCCTTCCTTCCTTCCTTCCTTCCTTCCTTCCTTCCTTCCTTCCTTCCTTCCTTCCTTCATGTGTACACTTTACCTATGAGCTGCCCCTAATTTTCCATCCCAGAAGAGTTTTTCTTTCTGTTTCATCTCATTATATCAGGAGAAAGTACACAATAAAGATGTGTTTCTTATAGTCATCTTGACTTTTAAAGTAAGAAAAGAGATATCAAAGGGAAAAAATAACTTTCCCCAGGTCACAGCTATGCCTTAAATTAAATGTAAGTATTGGAATTTTTGCCCAGTGATCACTTCATTCAGTGACATAGTCTCCCTAAGTAAACATCCTTAGTCACAGCTCAAGCCTCACACTGCTACTTTTCATCCTCAAAATTGCACAAAGCTTCCAAAACTCTAACTCATATGATCAATAACAAGGGCCATCCCAGGCCCTGGAGGCTTCCAGTTTTACCTTCAAATGCTCGAGCAGCATCTACGAGGTGGGACCAATCTAAACCTGTGGCCGTGTCCGGGAGGGGCATCAGGCCAGGATCTGCATGCTTGGACTTATCCGATATGGACCCATCGGAGAACCAGAACACATCTAAACAGAAACAAAACCAGAGTGTCAGTCATATCACAGCACAGAGTGCTGGTTGACCCCATCTAGAGGCCCGGGGAAAGTCTTATCAACAAAATCCTGCACTCAGTGAAAAAGGAAACCTTATACTGCAGTGATGATGCAGAAGCATAAAAGTAGAATTTTGCCAGCAGGCAGTGCCATGCTTGAAAGTTGTTGAGAACTGAACAGTTCCCACAGCACAGTAATGGAATTCCATACAAGTTTTCTTCTATATCAAGTTCTATTCACTAGTTAAGTATAACTGAAATCAGGATCAATTCCTATTTTCTTCAGTGATTACTTCCCCCAGCAGACAGAAAGAGGTTTGCAAGCTTCTACTAAAATAAAACTGGGCACAATCTTGTTCTACTCTAAAGACAAATACAAGATGCATTGAGAGACAAGGTTATTTAAGAAGAATTTCACAAATCAAGATTCCCCAAACACCAATTTATTCTAACAATACAAAAAGGCTTATATATTCATTATTTGCAGGCAAGGAAGAGTGAGAACAATACTTTATATGCTAAGCACAAAAATGGTGGTTGGGCTGTTTCTTTGGTTCCATCACTAGGTAAAGCAGATACCTTTGCCTCCTTTTACTATATGTTTGGTGGACCTGCCTTTATCTGTACAAATTGGCCTTCTGCAACCTTTTTTTTTTTTTGCCTACTAAGTTTCATCATAGTATGCACATCCTTGACATAATTAATAACAGTGGTTGTTAAGAACTCATGAATTTGAGGACAGATCTTAAAAGAATTCAACATGACTTTCTTTTAGGTGCCTTCTTTAAGGCTTTTCAAATGCCTTGTTTAATGCAGATGCTTGTGAGTACATCAGACTGATTATGCTAACAAAATAATGTCCACTTGGCTGGCTAAATGAACCAATAAAGGGGCATATTTAACCAAATGCATGTATAGTTTTTGTTCCTATACTTTGTAAGTAACTGTGAAATGCTGGCATCTGGATGAAGCTTTTATTTGTAATGTGGCCTGGAAGTACACTTTGACCTGTACTTTTTAACAGACCTCTAACAGCTCTGTCAATCAAGCTACTCTATTTCTAACATATTAGACATGATATTATTTTACTAATTTATTACAAACTTCCATTTTTGGGGGTATGGTGAAGGTTGGCCTACATCTGGTACTGTTTTAGAAGTCCTCTGTGCTCAGAATTTGCTATTGGTGGTACAAAGGAACTAAACTGAGGCTGACCCCTTGCAAGGCCTTAACCCCTATACTATTGCTGTGGCTCCACTTTAAAGAGAACTTGTTCTGTGGATATTTCAACAGCAGCATTACAAGCATTCTCCTCTGCACTCAACCATTCTTGCACACTCCACCAACCACATGTGATGTACACTGCTGTTGCTCAGGAGCAAACAAGGAACTTCTGGCAGTAGAACTGGGGTTGGACACTCCAGCCCCTCCCTTTCTTGAAGAAGGCACATAATGAGGCTGGGCTCATAAGCTTTTTTGTGCCCCTGTGTTTAATGAGAAGCATAGGTTCAACTAGAGGAAGGAAGGAAGAAGGAAGGCAGGAAGGCAGGATGAAAGGAAGGAAGGCAGGGAGGAAGGAAAGAAGGATGGAAGGCGGGAGGGAAGGAAGGGAGAAAGTGAAAGAAGGAAGGTAGGTAGGAAGGAAGGAAAGAAGGAAGGAAGGAAGAAAGGAAGGAAGGGAGGGAGGGAGGGAGGGAGGAAGGAAGGGAGGAAGGAAGGAAGGGAAGAAGGGAGGGAGGGAGGAAGGGAAGAAGGAAGGAAGGAACGAAGGAACGAAGGAAGGAAGGAAGGATCATAGTTAGAACACCTGAGCTTCTGGAGTTTTAAGGCTTGACATTAGACCTTAAATGTACCTTCTGTGGGCTTTTCTTCCCTAATGCCCCAGACAGAAATTGCTTTTCTTATGCCAATAGAAATTAGCAAATGAGAATAAGAAGACAAGATGAACAAATGCAATGAGAATGAAGTGATAGGGCCAACCTACCTGATGACCAGGGCTAACTTGGCTGATGCAGCACTAGGCCAGTGTCCTATGTCCCTTCACTCACTACCCAGTCTTTGTTGCTTCCATAGCTATCTGTTCAGAGAGCCATCTTCCTTAAATACCTAACATATATATCATTGGCCATGGAGACTTGGTAGTCTAGTTTAACATTAAAGCTTTGACCATTTCTGAGGACTCTGAAGTTTTATAATGGGCAGGGATAATAAAGTCAAGGCACATATTTGAATCTTAGAGGGCAGGAGATTGCTGTCCAGAGGGCTGGTCAGAGATACCAGCCATACAGGCCCCTCACACAACTAAGCAAAGGCCATGGGGTTCTGATGATTTTAGGATTTGGAAAAGTTTTCGGGTATACTAACTAAAAGTGAGCCTGGCATCGTCTATCTTTCTCCAGTGCTTTTGGAAAAGCAGAGAGCAAAAGGAAGGAATAAAGTCTCTGATATTTTTTTCTTTGTTATAATTTTACTACCTCCTTCATTGTGAATTGGGCTTTCTTTGATGGTACAGAATGGCACATATGACCTACAGCTTAGAAGATGTTTCCTTCCCTCTATTCAGGGAATGATGACTACTCCACTCTCTGGAATGATGTCTATATTAAGTGACAATTCTATGCCTAATGATGGTGGGTAAGTAAGATGGACAGGGCCTGTGTTCTCACCAAACCTCTATGGAGAGTGACAGGGAGAGTCAACAAATGAACACAAAGAATCGTATAGTGACAAGGCTTTCAAAGAAAATTTTGAATTAAATTCATTTTGTTTATGGACTATACCCAGCTGTACTCATTGTTTACTCCTGGCTGTGTGCTCACAAATCACTTCTAGAGGTCCTCAAGGGACCATATAGGATGCTGGGGGTTGAACCTGGGTTGGTCACAGGCAAGGTAAGCACCCTATATGCTGTATTATGTCTTTGACCCCTAAATTAATTTTTGACTTCTGGTTGTTCAGAAATCTTTTAGGTGTACATAAAACCGTTATATTAGTCATGAAACCCCATAAGCATTTGTGATTCACAGTTTAAGAAGCCAGGTAGGATGTTTACTAAGCATCTCTTAAATACCAGCAATCAACAAGAACTCTAGTGGTCCTTTTTTTTTTTTTTTGACCACATCCGTTGACGCTCAGGATTTACTCCTGGCTATGCGCTCAAAAATCGCTCCTGGCTTGGGGAACCATATGGGATACCGGGGGACCAAACCGTGGTCTGTCCTAGGT
This sequence comes from Suncus etruscus, assembly GCF_024139225.1. NCBI lineage: Eukaryota > Metazoa > Chordata > Mammalia > Eulipotyphla > Soricidae > Suncus > Suncus etruscus. Next base: position 44,095,105 of record NC_064862.1, on the reverse strand, counting down.
CAGCTTGTGCAAGACAAACACCCTACTGCTTGCACCACCACTCTGGTCCCAAGTAGTTCTAAAAAATATGACAATTTATACTGTCACATATGAAGGCAACCAGGAAATGAATAAATTTAGCTAGCAAGATTATAGTCTAAGGAGAAGGACAGAAAAGGGTGATTTAGGGACCCAGCATCCTTAGGGAATACCCTTTTGATAGGGGTCCCGTATTAATTCTTTTATCTGCCACCTCTCTCAGAAGATGATCCAGAGATCTTTGCATTAGCTGCCCCTTTGATAGATAGCTTTTGATATGTAAAGACCCACTTAAATTAGATTAGCATAGATAGGTAAATGTCTATTAGTGGTTACCCTTCTTCTCGTGTTGACTGGCCTTGAACAATAAATACTATACTTGGAGAACATTGGTGCTCTCAGTCCATGAGGCATGAGCCCCCCTGTTCCCCACTCTTCTCTCATGTCTGTCTTGTTTTCTTAATCCTCAGGCACCTCAGCTTTAGGCCTGTTCCACCTGGTGCTCTCCTGGTTCTGCTATCGAAGACCCCATTGCAGAAGCAGACACAACTCTTGTTGCTATTGTAGGTTTTAATATGGCACATGTGAGTGTGTAAGCATTGTTTCCTGCATTTCATAGAGAAAGAAATGTGTGATTTTTCTTAGGTTATCAGCACCATTTATCTCTCCAAACCTAAGCTGCTTCAGAAGCCAAGCTGAAAAGAGAACCACTTGGGAATCTAAAAGACAGCCAAAGTCCAGGTCTTTTCACTAGAGCTGCATTTCAGCCTGAGCTAAACATAGAACTTGTGTTTTCCTGCAGATCGTCATTACTGAATCTGACCTTACTGTGACAAATTCCTCTCTGACCACATTTCCTGGTTGTGAGATAGCTGAAGTTTTGCAGTTACTCTCAGACACCATACCTGCTTATCCCAGGAGTGAATGGGAACACTTCATAAAACAGGAGTGTCATTCTGAATGAGTCCAGAGCCTGCCTCTGACAGTCAAAGTCATTTTCTGCAATGCCAGCAGTACAAGAGTCACACTGTGGGTATAGAGTCCTCACCACTAAGTTGCACTTACTCCCTGTTCCACTGAGTCTATATTGGGTATATGTATCATTTTGTTTGAAGGAAAAAAAGACATTTTTTACTCTACAGTTCTATTATCCCTACCCCCACCCTTTAAAATTTTTTTCTGGGCTTCACCAGTAGTGCTCATGGGCCCAGCACCACTCCCATGGGCCTGGTTGTATAGTTCAATGATGGTGGTTGGTGATTCAGAGCAGCTCAGACCCAGGGCACTGAGAGCCATTAGAGCAACACACAGGTCTACAATCAGTGTTGCTTCAGGGACCATGAGGTACCAGGATTTGAGCCTGGGTGTTTTAAATGTCAGACCTGTTCTTTGGCCTTTTGAGTAATATCCCTGATCTCTTAAAATTTTGTAATGGAAGTATCAGGATTTACAACACTTTGAGTCATACTTTTCGTGTATACGTCATTCCAACACCACACCCACCACCAGAAACCCTGCATCACTCCAAACTGGCTCCCCCCATTTTTACTGTGGCATTTATACTGGGCATACTTTGTGGGGATCAGGGTCAAGGGTATAATTAATTATGTTTTGTTTTTCTAATGTTTAATAATACAATTTAGTCTACCTTCAAATGTGCACGTCTACTATTCTCTGAAGACATTTGACCCTTACACCACAGAAAAGTCAGGAATTGCCTTTAAATTGGTCACGTATGTTAGAATGCCATATCCATTAAAAAGTATAAGTAGCAATATTGTAAATACCAGTACTTCAAAAAAAATGGCTTACACAATAAAAATAAGCAGGACTAAACTTCTTGTCAGTCTGCCAATCTTTGGGACTACACTGAATGAAGCCACATGCCTTCAAAGAGGGAAGGGATGCTATAAAGTCATGTTAAAATCAAAGGTTATATGGCTCAAAACTGTGCATGTAAGTTTTTTTCCCTTATATGGGCTGCTAAAGAAATTGAACCCTAAAATACACCAATGATTAAAAATAAAGGCCCTAACTGCACTGCAGAAGCATTTCAGAATTACTTTCATTTTTTGGGTCATATTTGTGCACCACCACCAAGCTAAAGACATGATAATATAAAATACATTTTGGTGACTTCACACAAAAAGTATATAAATCATGACATGAATCACATTAAAACATGAATTTGTTAAGTATCTATCTCATAAGGATTAAATTTCTGATCTTCAGAGAAGACAGGTTCTAAAACAGAACCTGTCTAAAACAGAAGACAAGTTCAAAACTTTTAAAAACTGCAACTATCCAAGAAAACAGACTAGATATAGGCAGATAAGTTACAGTGATGGAGTTCTCCAATATTCACTATAAAGAGACCTTTTCCTTGTCCTTGAATCCTTTACTTCAAATTAGGAATAGTATCAGAATGAGTATCTATAAGTGAAAGATAATCTTACAAGATTAGATGCCAGAGACTGAGATACTACAGGGACTGTACAGACTGGCATCTTAACTAACCCAGATGACTGTATAATAAATCCTGAGCATAGAGCCAAGAGTGAGCCTTGAGGGCCAAATGTGATATCCTCCTACCAACCAAACAACCAAACCAAAACCAAACAACCCATCAAACAAACAACAAACAAACAAAAAAACCAGATGCTTCCAAAAAGTGCTCATTTTAAAATTGGAAAAAAAATCTGTATGCTGTCTCCTATGCCTAATTGTAGTCCCCTCTCTCTTCAATCATCCAGTGCTATTCACTTTACCAAGAATCAGTTGAATCTCTGAGAATCAAGCAGGTAACCTCAAAATTCCCTCATTCCTCTCATCAGCATCTAACACCTGTCAGTGTTCACATATCTACTTTCTGTTAGTTGTTCTAATGTTATATTGAAATGATATCTTCTTACAGAAGTTCTGGTGAAAGGTCAGAAACCACAAAAGCAAAGATTAACTAGCATAGATCTTGAATAGATGCAGAAGAAATAATCATGTCAGTGAGTGTAGGAGACAGATCACCAGGAATTAGTACTCTCTAAAGGGCTGTTGAAGCTGTATATCTGTGTGGGCAGGGGAAGGAATCAGAACTTTTGGGAGGAAGGAATAACAGTATAAATTGCTTTCAACTCCTTGTTTTGTCACTGTATACATAAAACTTCAAGAATTCTTATAGATTCATTGTTAAAATTCAGGACCTAGAGAAGATATCATAAGAGAATAGCAAATGTCCACTCAAAAGTCCACTCATTGATTTTCTTGGAGAAATGAATAAAAAAGACATAAGGTTGTTATTATCTTCATTTGTAAATAAAGGTTATCTCCAGCCTAATTCCAAACTATGAGTTTATACTCTGAATTTTATACTTTTAGAAATTTTATACTTCAGAAACAAAATTTTTCAGTAGTTGAGTGCATAAGTTATTATCTATCAGACAATAAAATATCACCAGCATTATAAAGAAATGAGTTATATAAAACATCAAAAGAGAGGAAGGAACCAAAAAATATACTAAAAAGTGTAATACTAAATAAATACTAAAATATATACTAAATACTGAAATAAATACTAAAGATGCTAAAGAAGAAAAGAAGCCAATATGAAAGAGTTACATACTATACAATGTATCTGGCACTTTACAAAAGACAAGAGATAGTTTAATGACTGTTGGCTTCCAATGGTTAAGATGATCGAGGGATAAAAAGGTAGGCAATAGAAGAATTTTAGAGAAGTGAAAATATTCTGTATGATGTGATAATTATGGATCCCTGCCATTATACATCTGTTCAATCCCATAGAATGTGTAACATCAGAATTAATCCTAATGTAAGTGATGGACTTAGAATGACAATGATCTGCCACAAAGTAGGTACTGGACTCTAGAAATTGCCCCATTCTGGGAGTCTCTCTGTGTGGTTAGGGCAGGAGATATTTGGCAAATCTCGAAAACAATAAAGTATTTTTTTGAAAAGTGAAGCTTGAAGAGACACAGTTTAAAGGCCTCATGGCCATCATAGTAGAGACCTCTGGCTCTATTCCTATTTCTTTCCCGGGTTCTCTCCCAGAGTGCAGTCTCGATGGCTCCCAGGACTGCTAGGCCTGAGTAGCATCGTATCCTGGGCCCTAGCAAGAATCACTGCTTGGGGAGGTTCCCCCAACCATCAATATATATACATATATATATCAAATTAAAAAAACATAGAAGAAAATAAAGAATAAAGGGTGATATGTAAAGACTATCTTTACAAATATGCCATGGAGTTTAAAACACCATGTCGAGCATTTTAACTTATTTATTTTTGGGGGAGAACACCCAGGAGTGTTCAGGGCTCTGACCTCTGGGATCAATCACTCTGTTTGGGACACCATATGTGGGTTGGCCACATGCAAGTTAAGCATTCTAAATGAAAGAAATAACATTTGCCAAGATAATATAGATTTATTGCTATTACCAAAGCTTTTAGGGGAAGAACTGACAGCTATCAGAAACAAAAAACATTGAAAGTTGTATTAGAGTACTAAAACATATCTGATTTTTTATACAGTTATAAAGAAGTTTAAAGATTTCCTCAATTTAAGTAAATAAATCTTTTTTAACAGTGGATCAGTAACTCAACAGACATTATGTTACCTCAATAGTTTTTGAAATTAGGTTCTTTTCCAATATGTTTAATATTAGGAATACTATTAGAACATTTACATTTATTTCAAGCCTGAGACTTCAATATGCTTTTATGCTTTATAAGTTCAAATCAGTTCTAAAAATAAAGTTTTCTCTCTCTCTCCCTCTTTTTTTTTTTTTTGGCCACACCAGGCAGTACCCAGGAGTTACTCCTGGCTCTGCACTCAGAAATTGCCCCTGGTTCAGGGGACCATATGAGATGCTGGGGATCAAACTCTTATCATTTCTGGGTTAGCCGCATATAAGGCAAACACTCTACCACTGTGCTACCACTCCAGCACTAAGATAAAGCTTTCTTTGATGAAAATCAAGAATATGACAATATATTTATGATTAAATACTCATTTTTCCTTTCTTTATAATAGAAATTAACTATGAAAAAAAACTATTAATTCCCCCAATCACTGCCATTACTATTAAAACCACAAAAATAAAAAAAAAATCTTTAGTACTTGTAAGAAAGTAATCTAAAATTATCTAGAAAACCATTGATAACCAGTTAGAGTAAAAAAAGACCCACGAACTTTGCTGAAGAGTATACTTTGATACACTGCCCTTGAGAGAATCAATCTAAGTCCAGGTCTCTCAATATCCCTAAATCCCGACCCTGTACAGGTTACTAAACATCAAAAAAGAGATGGAAACAGGAGGTCAGAAAAAACAATCCTTCCTCATTGTACAATGCCCACAGCTTAACCTACTCAGGGGTTTCTTTCTTTTTTTTTTTTTTGTAAAACAATTATTTAAGAACTTTGGTTATAAAACTGTTCATGATTGAGTTTCAGTCATATAATATATACCACCCTTCACTAGTACACATTTCTCACCACCAATTTCTAGTTTTTTGAAGAATATCCACATTATTTATCCAGTCTACATTTCCACCAGCAGTGAATGAGAGTCTCTTTTCCCCTCGCATCTGTGCCAGCACTAGTTGTTCTTGTTCTGTGTGAAATGTGCCAGTTTCTATGGTGTGAGAGGATACCTTATTGTTGTTTTGATTTTTCATCTCTATGATGACTAGTGATTTGGTGCATTTTTTTTCACATGCCTTTTGACCATCTGTATTTCGTTTTTAGTATATGTGCTGCCAAAGTGAGCACTGTATTTCTTTTTTAAGGAAATGTCTGTTCATTTATTCTCCCCATTTTTGGATGGGGTTAGATTTTTTTTAATGTCTAAGTTCTACCAGTACAGTATATATCTTAGATATTAACTGATGGGCACTGGATGAATAGTTTTTCCCATTTCATAGGTAGTCTTTTTTTTTTTTTGTCCTAGTCAATGTTTCCTTTGATGTGCAGAAGCTTCTCAGTTTAACAGTGTTAATGGGAAAAAATAAATGTCTTTCCTCTAATATCTGCACAAGACAAGTTTTCCCCCTTCTCACCACTTCTATTCATTATAGTACTAGAAGTACTTGCCATAGCAATTAGGCTAGAAAATATATCAAAGGTATCCAGATAGGAAAGGAAGAAGTCAAGCTCTCACTGTTTGCAGATGTTATGATATATATTTAGAAAATCTGAAAGACTCTACTAAAAAGATTCTAGAATCAATAGATTTGTATAGTAAAGTAGCAGGCTGCAAAATTGACCCACAAAAATCCATGGTGTTTATGGTTACAGATAGTGAAAGAGAAGAAAGAGATAAAAGAGAAAAAAGATCTATACAAAGAAAACTAAAAACACTATATCAAGAAATAAAAGAGGATACCAGTGCTTTCTTTATTAAAAAATTTTATCTTCACAGATTTAACAGTTGGGAACCTGGTGCAGATGGGTCTTATAACTGAAAATGGCATCAAGGCTAACATTTGTCTTGATAAAAATGATTATCATAGGATTTTCAATTTTTGTTCAAATAAAAAAATTGGCTTTGTTTTTTTAAAAATGTTTGGGGCTAGAGATAGTACAAGTGTTAAGCACTTGTCTTGCATGTGGCTAACCCCAGTTCAATCTCCAGTACCCCATGTGGTTCCCCCATAAATAGGAATAATCTCTGAGTACAGAGCCAGGAGTAAGTCCTCAGTTGGATATAAAGTTATATCCCTCTACCCAGCCAAAAAAAAAAAAACACCCATTCTTCAATTTTCATCATATTCAAATATTCATAAAAAGTAGAAAAATAAAACATTACCACAAAAATGCATATTTTTTAAAATAAAAAAATATTTGGAGACAAAAATAAAAAAATAGCGTTTTCCAAGCTCATACCTTTGTAGAAAACTATCTGTGTAGCCAACTGTAGTAGGGCTAGTCAGTGAACCCACACTTTTAGGCCCAACTTACTTCTCAGGCTCCCCATGCTGGGAGCAGGGTGGGTGCGTGGAGGCAGCGTGCTGTGGTAGGGCGGGGTGGTGCTGAACAGAATGTCGTTGGGCAGGGCTTGGTCAAGCATGGAACTTCGGGAACTACCAAAAGATGATCCTCTCCGATTGCTGCATATGCTCTCGTCAGAGAAGGTACGATACAGAGACCTTCGAGGAGACAGGTTTCCATAGAAGGAAAACTAGGAGTTCAGACACAAGGGTTGGGGAAGGGCAGAAAACAGACATTGACAAACTGAAGATACAACATTTATTTGACAAAATCCAATGGGTTCACATGCCACTATGACTGTTTCTCTGGGTTTTTCCCTAAGCAGGTATAAAGTGTTAGCCCAGGAAATTTAGGCTAGGCAAATGCAACAGGGCTATAGTGCAGTTATTAGATTTGGACATTTTATTTCTTTGACATTCTGTGAAATATTATCATAAAAGTAGACACGTATGGCTTTACTTATTCTGAAATGTTAAATGAAATCTCCATAGCTTTCAAGAAGTAAGAACCCTGGTAATATAATAGATTGCCATTTCATGCAACAGTGATGCAAAACCACACATAGTTCTAGCTTGATTTTAATTTGAAATGACTACATTTTTATATTAGGTGATTTCTGTATGAATCAACTGAATGTAAGGATTAATCTAAGTTAGGTAAAATAAAACTGATTAAAACTGATCAAACACTGAAGCTTTTGAAGTTATACACAGAGGTACCAGAAAATGTTGTCAATCCAATAAAACCTCACTGTCCACAGAAAAGTATCACCTATAAAAATCCATTACAACTGTTGGAAATTATTTATAGTGCTCAATTAATAACAAGATTTGATGGAGACATTTGAATTATTGCATGATTGTTGATAGAGTGAAGAAAAATATTACCCAAGAAACAAGTAAACAAATATTCAAAATGAAAATTGTATCACCTTAATTTCTAACTGTTCTTCATAATAAACCTTAGTTCTTCTAGATAATATAAAATATTCTATATAAACAAAAAAGTCCTTATATATAAACTATAGTAAACAGCTAGAATAGTCACAGAGAACAAAAACAGAAATGGCTATTTACACTTTTGAGTGAAGCAGGAGGGCTACCATATTTCTATTGTATGTGCTCCTTCCATTCTGACTAGTCTGTCCAACTGATGAATGGTTACTGGAATGTGTGTGAACTACAAAGTCAAATTTACACTATGAAAAAGGTGATTCATCTTAGAAACACACAGTCAAAGAGAAGCTAACTCCTATTAAAAGAAAAGCAATTTGCACTTTCTGAACAGTAGTCTTCATTCAAGTTTATACAGTATCATCTACATGATTTAATACATGTTGAAAAAAAACCCACTTTTTATGACTGAATTCTTTGGGGACTCCCTCTCCCTCTTCACACATAACTAGTAGATTCTTCAGAACATGATTATAGGCACATTAGATTAAAGCAGCTTTGAGGTAGTATCTAATTAGAGTGTTATTCTAAGAACACAATTAGGTTAACTGCAGTACTGTTTTATTATAGGAAAGACAGCACAATGATTTTCTGTTTACCTCAATCACACTCTACCTGGAAATGCCTAATTTTCTTTCTTTCATTTGGAACGGAGAGTGCACTGGATTAAAAGGGGGAAGATACAGATTCTATTCTTGATTCTGCACCAAATATTTTTGTGAATGTCAAATTTCACTATTTAGGGCCTCAGTTAAACTTTCCAAAAGTTGAGATCAGGTTAAGGTACCTGTAAGTTTCTTTTTTAAATATTTTCCATTAAATATGCTGGTCTCAGAACGTAATGATGAAACTAACATTAATAAAATCACAAGGAATTGAGCACTGAGAATGATGACAAATGACCTTTCTTGTAGGTATTGCATTGTTTTAAACAGGTGAAAATGTCATCCTATCTACAATGCTCAACAGGTAGTGTAATATTTTTTTCCATTTCTGGAATAGAATTAAGTCTAGGAAGGAGAACTACAAGCAGAAAGAACTCCCAGACACAGAAGGTAGTATAAACTTTAATGGCTACTGTATCTGACAATCTGTTCTTTGAAGGTACTCTTTGAGGCTCTGCCACTGTTATTTTATAACTTTGCATAACTTAATTCTTTTCTAATTTCAGAGGAAAAATGGGCCAAGAGGTTAAGTTTCTTGCACCATGTCATAGAATTGCTGGTCCCTGGAGCTGGGATTTGATGCTAGATCCTCCTGATTTTTTAGTCCCGACATGCACAAAAAGTTGCCTTTCTTCACCTCTTCATGGTCCATTTTGTTTGCTTCAGAGAAGATTGAAAAGTGTGAGTTGTGCCCTTTTTTAGTGATGTAGAATCTAGGTCACTAGAGGAAAATACCAGCGCAATTTTGTAGGAACCCCTCAGGCTCTCCAATCTATTCTTTAGTATTCCTAGTAACTTCAAAGTCTGGCCAACAGTTGCTTACCTTTCTTCTCCCCTCCTCAGCTAAGGGGCTATCAGGAAGCATCAATTTCAGAAAGTCTTCTTTTGACAGAACATGTTGTGATTCTGAGACAGCATCTCCCATCACAGTCTGATGCTGTGCTGAAGTGGACATGAGATTTATCTCACTATACAGCCTGTCAATACAAAGCAGAAAGAAAATCCAGTAATGGTCAGTCAACTTATTTATTATTTTAAGCAAATATACAGGAGGCCCAAGGGCTGCCTGATATGCATGGCCAATAGGTTTGTCAGTTAACTCAAGGGAGCAATGATATAGTGCTGCCTGAGTTCAGCAGTATCAAGGATTGCCCTGGACCCTTCTGGGGTGCTAGAGGATTCCAGGGACATTCTATTGGTGTATAGGGCTTCCAGGATTGCATATGGTAATGTTTAGGGGACCAGATAAGGATTAAATCAGGGTTCAGCAAAACATTTTATTTGATTTTATTTGGGGGCCTGCCAAGTAATGCTTGGACAACTAGATGACTTAATGTTTGAGAAGGCATTATGGTAAGGACCAGCAGAACCACCATGGAAGTTGGGGAACACATGTGGTAGTGCTGGGATGGAGCACTATCATGAACTATCAGTGATTTAACTGGGTTCCCCTGACTCTTATACTTGTTTACTGGTTCCTTATCAGTCTATTTGTGGCTGCAACTTTAAGAACTAAAAACCCTGATAAGCAGGTTCAGTGCCCCCCCCCACTTCTCATAAGTCATTTCTCTGTGCTGAAAGTGTGGACTCCATGTAGTCTTTATTTGTGAAATAAGAGTAAATGCAAAGTGAGATTCCTAAGTTTTTTGAGAAACAACTCAGATCCCCAAAGCTTTGTATAAAGAATAATATAATTAACTTCTAAAGAAGACTGTATTTCCCCATTCCTATTCTGTGTCAGAAAACACAGATTTAACAATGTATTAAAGATTATCAGAGGATCTTTGAAGAAAACCATGTAGTTCCTGGGAGCTCAAGAGAACCTTTCACAAGATTGGGCAGCCAGATCCAATTCCACATCTGCAACTCAGAGCAAGATACCTACAAAAGTTTGGCATCTAACAGTAACCATTTTAGGCATGTACCAAGCATGTTTTATTATCGGCAATTTAGCAAAGCTGTTTGAGTATATAAAGCAGCTGTCCTACTTAATCATCAGTATATAAAAATGTATTTATGGACAAACAAAAGACTGCCTAGCTGAATTACTATTTTCTGCTACTTTATAAGGAGAAACCAGGAAAGTGATTTTCAAAAGATTTACTCTCCAAATGTAATGTGAGCAACTAAACCTTTCTGAGGACCCTGGATGCTAACAATGGATGCACTGTCATCAAAAGCCAAAGGTCTATAGCACATAACCTGAAACTTCTAGGGAAATGGGTAACGGAGGGCAATTGTACTTTCAATGTATATGCTAGTGAGTGACTACTTCCAAAACAGTGTGACAGCTCACAGTAAATGTGACAGATTAAGAAAATCATGTGGACATGCTCAAAATTAAGGATGACTGATCTAAAAATCTCTCCAGCTTTTGTTTTATTCCTGAGGTAAGTCAGGATTGTCACACTTCTCAGTTTCAGCTCCAGCAACACTGGCAAAGTGAGCTAACACTGGCCATGAAATGAAGCTTTGTAAAATTTTAAAACCTAACGGTAAAAGTGGTAGTTGTGTGTGGGTAGCATGACAAAACAAATGAAAAAGATAAAGAACACCCCCAAACAAAAAAACAAAATTAAAAAACTGGAGTTATAAGAAGACTTTGCAACTACAGCATCATCTGCACAAAAATTATGTCAGAAAAACAATGATTGAGATTTAAAATGGGTACATATCCTGAGATTTGGGTTGGGAGGTGTTCACAAGTTCCAGCCCTTTTATTGCTTTGGGAAACATGGAAGGGAGAGAAATCACAGTTCCCACCCAATTGTCCAAACACAGATGAGTAGATAAAAAAAATTGTGGTAAAGATATACAATGGAATAATGTAACTTAGCTCTTTGAAAAGGTGAAATTCTGCAGTCAGCTGCCATTTAGATGGAACTGGAGCATATATTATTAAATCAAGTAAGTCAGAGAGAGAATGAAAAATATTGAATGATCTCTCTAACATATAGTGCATGGAATCTATTGAGCTGAGTTTGCTATGCTGCTTTGGGTGAGGGTGGGAGGGGACCTAGAGAAAGAATAAACTATAAACTATAAAGCATAGTGGCTCAAATAAAATTTAAAAAGAGTAGTATAAGTAAAAAAGAAAATATTGCTTTTAATTTTCCTTATGTTTGAATAAAAATCAGCCTTTTATAATAAATCAGTACATTGATTTAAACTGCCCAATTGCGAGTCAATAAGTTACAAGGATTACTGAGGTAAAAAGGGGGAAGATGGGCAGAGAAGAAGAGCATGGGAAAAGTACCCAAGAGAGAGAAGCACAGGACACATCACAGAGTGGAAAGTACTAAATGCTAGGAAGGAAGGTGCACAGTAGGGTCTAGCTCTAAGGGCCCTAGAAACTTGGAAAAAGCATTCAGGCTAAAGGAATTGCATGAACGGAGGCACAGAACCTAAGAAAAATGCTCAATTATGGGGCCAAAGCGATGGAATTGCAGTAGGGCATTTGCCTTGCATGTGGCTGAACTGAACTCGATCCCCTGGCATCCCATATGGTCCCCCCAAGTCTTCCAGGAGTAATTTCTGAGTGTAAGAGCTATATTAACCCCTGAGCACCACTGGGTGTGGCCCCCAAACCAAAACCAAAACCCAAACAGAACAGCAACAAAAAAAGAAATGCTCGGCATCAAAACAGAGCTCTTAGGAATTGTAGGCATTAGGAGGCTTGGGAATGCAAAAATCAGATGGAATTACATAGACTGCACTAAGCTAATAGGACGTTTGCCTTGCAGGCGGTTGACCTGCGTCTCATATGGTTCCCCGTGCCTGCCAGGAGCAATTTCTGAGTGCATAGCCAGGAGTAACCCCCGAGTGTCACCGGATGTGGCCTAAAAACAAACAAAAGAAAAAGAAGAAGAAAATAATCTTTAAACACTGGAAATAAAAAGGGCCCACAGGGTATAGTGAGGAGTGTGGAGAAAGAGGCTGCAGTATAAGCGCAAACTAGGTGGGGTACCCCACAGCAGCAAACTGGCTGTGATAATAGGGATCTAAGTTGGTAAGGTAAGGCTGAGGACAGAGCTAAAATACCTGAGGGATACCAGAGATGCATGATGGGATGATGTGACCATAAAGACCATGTGAACTGTCATGCAGGAGTGTTGGATAAAACCTAGCTTTTGACCCAGTGATCTATTATTAATAAAATAACTTAAATCAAGAATAAATATTTCAGGATAGGTTAGGAAATATTGCAATAGTAGACTTAGCATGAATCTCTTATAATTAATGAAAAAGTGAAATAATATTCTAGACTTTTTCTCTCTCCAATGGGACATTCCTGATAATGGGTCCCGGGACTTATTTAGCTCCTTATCTCCAATGTTCCCATAATTTCATACCAGGAAACAGCTTCTTGCTGACTGCCTCCCATGGACATAGCTAGAGAACCACTTTTTTTGGATCAGTGAGCTGAATGACATCCTTAGTGGTGGAAATCTCTGAGGAGACAAACAGGCCAAAGCTATAACATGGCTGTAACAAACAGGCCAAGTCTTATATAAGGCTACATAGGATTATGTAAATAAAGCAACAGTAGCGCAATAGTAGCTCTCATTTGTTTTACTAAAAACATAATTATGTTTCTAACAACAAGAACAACAAAATCAATACAGATTCTATGGTGTAATTTTAAAGAAAAAGCAATTTCACAGTTCTGTGAAATTTCTGAAAGCAAGACTAATTTTTTTTTTTTTTTGGTTTTTGGGTCATACTTGGTAACGCTCAGGGTTACTCCTGGCTATGCACTTAGAAATCGCTCCTGGCTTGGGGATCATATGGGACGCTGGGGGATCAAACTGCCATCCGTCCTAGGCTAGTGCAAGCAAGGCAAACGCCTTACTCCTTGTGCCACCACTCGGGTCCCAAGGCTGATCTTTTTTTTGTGTGTGTACAATGAAACTAATATTCTCCAGATCTCAGGAGCACACATACTTTCATTGATTGATCTTTGTCTTAAGTGCATCCTTGAGTTATTGTGAAAAACTTTGGGGAACATTTCAAGTATAGGGGTTGTAAAATGTGAGTATTATCTTTACTTCTTTATCCATTTATACGTGCTTGTTTTAAAACAGGAAAATACTATACATACAAATAAGTTTTTATCTAATAGAGATGGAAACACACAAATCTTGTAGTGTAATGGGACCTCACACCCTGAACACTGACATAATGACCTGGTACAGGCCTCAGAAGAATGGGCATTCTCCATTCACCCCTGATCTCGGGAAGCCATCTATGAAACATCCAAGGTTGTCTATAACATCACCTGGAAGCAATCCTCTACCAGGGAAGACCCTACCGCTGCTCTGATATCGACCTGCTCAAAAGAGACTTCCCTTAACACAGAAGACTTAACAACAACAACGACCTGCTTACTGGACAGGGCTTTCTGCATTAACCTTTAATTGTGAGGTGAAACGAGAGAATGCTCCACACCAGCCTGACTTTAATGTAGGATATGCAGATTCCAGGATCATTAATACAGAAACCTGATGCCAACAATAGAGATTGCATGAAAAATAAAACTGTATTGGCACTACAGACAATGACTTGGATTGAACAAACTAGTTTGCCTGGAGCCTAGAGTTGGTCTTATGCCAGGAAACTTCAGGGGTAAGGTCTCCTTGTATTTAGGCCAAGGCTTTTCCTTTCCATGTCCCCCATATTTTGGTGGGCCTATGCAAACAATATTTGCCACTCAAACACCGTTTTTACTGTGCTCCTTTGACTCTAAACCTTAAAAAAAAAACCCACTTAAACTTTGGATGTACATGATTTTTATTAAACAAAAATTTTATTTAAAAAGACTAAAAAGTATTAATTTCTGCACTAAAATGATGTTTAATTTAGAATACCATATCCATGTTATCAATTATAGGAAAGAAGAGGGATTACAATTTAGGGGGAAAAATGATACTTTTTCATTGACCAAACAGTCTATAGGAGGGAACTTAAAAAGCTATTGTGGCCTCCAAGTGCCACAGAAAATGGAAACATAAACTTTGCTCATGTATTGGGAGGATTAACATCATTAAAATGGCAATATTTTTCCAAATCATTCACAGATTTAATACAATCCCTATATGAATATCCATGATATTAAAAAAAATAAATCAAACACTCTTAAAATTCATTTGGAACAATAAATGTTCACAAAAGGCTAAGCAATTATTGGATAAAAGAAGATGGGAGGCAATACTGTCTCCAACTTTAAGCTGTACTATAAAGCAGTAGTTATTAAAATAGCATGGTATTGGAATAAAGACCAGCCCTCACATCTATGGAATAGACGAGTATTCTGAGATTGACCCACAGGTAGGTAATCAATTAATCGTTGATGAAGAGGCAAGAAATACAAAGTGGAGCAAGAAAATCCTTTTCCACAAGTGGTGTTGGGATAACTGGTCAATGACATGCAAAAAAGTGAATTAAGACCACTCTTTAACACCATGTTCAAAGGTTAAATCAAAATGTATTAAAGACTTTGATAGCACAATTGAAACCATAAGGTACATAGAGGAAAATGTAGGCAGACCACTTCATGAAATGGAAGCTAAAGTCATCTTCAAAAAACACCCCTGGCCAAGTAGTAGCAAAGATAAACAAATGGGACATTTCACTGAGAAGCTCCTGCACCTCAAGAAAACAGAGACTAGAATATAAAAACTACCAATATATGGGAGAAACTATTCACTCAATACCCATCTGATAAGAGGGTAATATCTAAGATATACAGGCAATAGTAGAACTTAGCAATTAAAAAAGTCGAATTCATCCAAATATAAGAAGAAATGAACAGACATTTCCTCAAAGAAGAAATAAATACACAGGGCAAAAAAGCATGTACAAAAATGCTCCATATCACTAAACATCAGAGAATGCAAATCAAAACAACAATGTGGTATCACCACAGATACTGGCACACATTACAAAAAACAAAAACAACCAATGATGACATGGATGCAGGGAGAAAGAGACTCTCATTTGCTGCTGGAGGAAATGTAGACTAGTCCAGCCTTTGTGGAAAACATTATGTATATTCCTAAAAAAAATATGCAAACTTAGATTAGCCTGCTTTGCATTCTTGCAATTTGATTTACTTGTCTCCTTAAAAAATATATATTTTTATAAAAATTTATTTTATTTTATTTTTATTTTATATAAATACATATATTGGTTTTTGCGCCACACCTAGTGGGGCTCAGGGGTTACTCCTGGCTCTGTGCTCAGAAATAGCTCCTGGAAGGCTCGGGGGACCATATGGGATGCTGTGGATTGAATCTAGATTTGTCCCGGATTGGCAGCATGCAAGGCAAACGCCCTACCACTGTGCTATCACTCTGGCCCCTAAAAAATTTTTTTCATGTGTCATAAGATGAGTTACTAGTCTTTTTTTTCTTCCTTTATTTTACCAAGTAGATCCAAACAATTCTAACACAGCTGAAGGAATAATAAAAGTCATTTTAAAATGAAAGAAAATATTCTTTATTTTATCATCTCACCAACACAGCAACTTATAGTCACACACACTCCTGAGTGCTGTTGGGTGTGACCCAAAAACCAAAACAAACAAACAAACAAACAAACAAAAACAAACCAATAAATGTTTTTTGTCATCTTACCCCGGACATTCAGTTACATCAGGCTCCTCAGGAGGTGGGCTTCCCTCTGATTTCTTCCAGCCAATGATATACTTGTTCAATGACCCCTGTCTGTGGTAGGGTTTAGATGTGGAACCCGGAACCTGTGGTCCACTGCAGTGTGACACAATGTAGACTTTGGACGTATCTAGAGACCCCGTATTTTTGGAGCAGTGAGCTGAAGGACTTCCTGAATGATGTGAACCACTGAGAAGAGAAACAGACAAATTAGAGTTCAAGTGTAATACTGCCTGGCATGTTGGTAAATTCAGTCACAAAATATTGTTCCCACTGTCTCAATGAGCAAAATCAGGATAGAGAGAGGCAGAAAGAGTTGCTCTCATGCACCCTGTTAGAAATCTTCACTGTTAATATGCTCCTGCACAAGTGTTGTATTTGAGACTAGAAGGCTGCTGTGGTCTGCTAACAAAAAAGCAGCATCAGATTTGAATTACTTCCATCAGAATGCAAATAGTAAAAAAAATTAAAGGGCTGGAGAAATGGGGAAAGGTTTAAGACAAATATTTTGCAGAGCAAGGTATAAAGTATCACTTTAGCAATCACTTGAGACCCCAAGCATAGGAGATGTGGTGTTGGAGATCTGTAAGCATCAAAAGGTTTGTTTGGATAGTTCTTGGAATCCAAGAGCCCAAGCATTGGGGTCTCATCCTAGGGCCTTCACAATGAACCACTGGCCTGATCAACAGAAAAGTTTGGGATGGGTATCCATCAGGGGCATGCCCCTGACTACTTCTCGAGAAGCCCCCAAAAGAGAAAAATCAACAAAAAGTAAGAAAGGAAGATCAACTCAATTGACAGATAGGAAATGGCGACACTAGTAACCACAGTATTATTTGACACATTAATCAAATTGGCAAAAATGGTCTGATGGCCAGAACCTAGAGCAGCAGGTGCTGCTGACCTGAAGAGTGTGTTCTTCCCTGCACTGCATCCTCCATCCTGAGACCCTTAGACAGAAATTCTTTGGATCTAACATCCATTTAACATCGAATTCCATAACTGTGCTAAATATATCTCCTATTTTGAACACATGGAACATAGAACACCTATTTCTTAGACAGTAGACAGTCTCAAAAGTCAGTTATTCCAACAGAGTATTGAGTTGACAATTTTCTCAGCATACTTAAGTAACTCTGCAAGATAAGGAAAATAACCAGAACAGCAAATGTATTATTATTATAACAAATGGTGAAACAATTTAATAGAACACTTCTCAAGTAATGGAGAATCTTAAGCTCTACCAATTATGCTAAAAAATGCAAATAACAATGGAATATCAAAGGAGTTAAATTTAGTTGCAGATAGGGAGAGAAACTAAACGATACTGCATGCTCATCAAAATGCCTGGTAGATGAAAACCTAAAATCAATAGGGAGTGCACTGGCAACAGAAACTAAGGAAGCACTACATAGAGAAATCAAGCAATAAATAGACAAGAAATTCAACCAACTCAAAGAAACCCAGGAATGTAAGAATGATTCAATACATGCAAATAAAATAGCATTATACACCACTTTGATAAAAGGAAAAATATTATATCAGTCAATGCAGATGCTTTCGACAAGATCAAACACCCACTCATGATTAAAACCCCAACAAAATAGGGGCAGAAGAAGCCTTCCACATGATAGTAACAGCTATCTATAAAAAGCCAATAACATATATTATTATTATTATTATTATTATTATTATTTGTTTTTTTGGCCACACCTGGCAGTGCTCAGGGATTACTCCTGGCTCTGCTCAGAAATTGTTCCTGGCAGGCTTAGAGGACCAAATGGGATACTAGGGATCCAACCTGGTTTTGTCCCATTTCGGCTGCATGCAAAGCAAATGACCTACAACTGTGCTTTCGCTCTAGCCCCAATTTTATTATATTTTAAAAATTATTCTTTCTGATAAATATTTGAAATTATTTCTATTGAGGTCACTCATAAGGTAAGGATGTCATTGATTTTACTCTTATTTAAAATCATATTAAAGTCAGCAATAGCAATCAGGCAAGAGAAGGAGATGAGATGAATCCAAATTAGAAAAGAGGAAGTCAAACTATCTCTTTAGCAGATGACATCATAATATACACTGAGACCCTGAAGCATCTGTTGGAATAACCAGTCTTCATTCTATTCAGGATAATTCTTCTTTGCTTGTGTTTATCATTCATTGGATTAAAGCACCTTTTCCATGTTCCCTTACCAGGGTGAGGCTTCTGCCTCACTCCAGAATACTAATCCCCTCAAAATTAAAGAAAGTGGATAGTTTATAATTTTTGAGTCAATATTATAAAAAGTGCAGGGGAGTTATGACCCTGATATAAAGCACTGGGTGTGACTCAAATGATACACCTTTATAAAAAAAGATTCATAGAAAAAGATTTGGTTCAAGTGGTTAAGTATATAAACATCCTATCTTATACTGCTGGCCCAAGCATTGAATTTTTCAAAGCTAGATAGATAGAAATGAAAATTTAAAAAAAGTCAATGAAGGCAAATTTATGAACCCCTCTTTCTCCCTTTCTACTCTTCCCGCTTGAGATGAGATGTTCAGTTTTGCCCTTACACATTTTGTTTATTTGTTTTGGAGCAATGCCTTATAAATACTATTCTGAATTCTGCTCTGGAGTGCCTCATGACAGCAAAGAAAAAATATCTTTTTTGAGGGGGGCATACCCGTTTGATGCTCAGAGGTTACTCCTGGCTAAACGCTCAGAAATTGCCCCTGGCTTGGGAGGAACTTCCTTGGCTAGCATTTGCAAGGCAGACACCTTTCTTCTAGCGCCACCTCTCCGGCCCCAGAAAAATATCTTGAATATAATAAAGACTGGTTAGTCTAACAAATTCCACAAAAAATTCCTGGAAATAATAAACAACCTCTACAACAAACAGTATTGGGACATTTGGATAACCATGTATAGGAAATTAAAGCTGGCTCCATGTCTCACATCTTACACAAAAGTTAATTCAAAGTGAATCAAAGACCTTGAGATTAGACCTGAATCTAAAAAGTACACTGAATAAAAGATTAGAACACTCCAAGAAGACCTAGATCATGAAGTAATCTTCAGTGATATGATGCCAATGGCAAAGGCTACAGAATCAAAATAAAACTAAAAAGTTTCTGGGAGATGAAAGGAAGGAAAGAAAGAAAGAAAAAAAAGAAAAAGAAAGAAAGAAAGAAAGAGAGAGAGAAAGAAAGAGAAAGAGAGAAAGAAAGAAAGAAAGAAAGAAAGAAAGAAAGAAAGAAAGAAAGAAAGAAAGAAAGAAAGAAAGAAAGAAAGAAAGAAAAAAGAAAGGAAGGAAGGAAGAAAGAAAAGAAAAGAAAGAAAAAAGGAAGGAAGGAAAGAAGAAAGAAAGAAAGAAGAGAAAGAAAGAAAGAAAGAGAAAGAAAAAAAGAAAGAAAGAACACAATATGGGCTAAACCTAAGAGACAGCTGAGTGGGAAAAAATATTCACACTCAACACATCAGATAAAAGGTTGATATCCAAATGCAGAGAGACTCAAGTAGTTCCAGGTGCACTGTGTGGAGTCGGCATGGCCATAACTGAACCCAGAATAGGATGTCTAGTTTCAGAAGGATGTGGTGCAGATTCACCAGTGTGAGAAAAAGTGAAGGCAGCAATACAAAAAACAAATTCCAGGAGAGATCTATGTGGGCCATCTGCCATCCACACTTTATGCAACAATTTTTTCAGTTTGGCACTGTCACAAAGCTCAAACAGTCCAGAAGTCCAAAGACTGGAAATAGCAAAGGATATGCCTTTGTGGAGTTTGAATCTGAAGTTGTTGCCAAAATAGTTGCTGAAACAATGAACCTTTTAGGTGAAAGATTCTTGGATTGACATTTTATGCCACCAGAACAAGTACTTGAAAAACTTTTAAAGAGGAAAAAAGTCATTTAAAAGGTCATCATTTCCAGCTGTACAACGGTATAATGAGAACCAGACACTTGTTCAAAAACTACAGATGGAGAAAGTATCTAAACAGAAAGAAAAATTACTCAGAAAGAAGTTGGCAAAAGGGGGACTGACGATAGTTTCCTCTCTTTTATTTTATACACAGAAGCTGCTAGCATTGGTTTAATTGGTTTAGCTAAAAAATGCTAAGATACTTCCCACTAAGACAAAAAGTTATTTTTCAGCTTATAAATAATTTATTTTTATTTTTTGTTATAACAATTAATTTTTAGTTTATATTTAATTTTTATCTTTTTATTACTCTTTTCTTTTGGTTTTTGGGCCACACCCGGTGACACTCAGGGGTTATTCCTGGCTATGTGCTCAGAAATCGCTCCTGGCTTGGGGAACCATATAGGATGCTAGGGGATCGAGCCACAGTCTGTCCTAGGCTAGTGCATACAGGCAGATGCCTTACCACTTGAGTCATTGCTCTGGCCCTTTTATTTTATTTTTTAATTTCTTTAAGCACAGCAGATACAAAATTGCTCATAGTTAATTTCAGTCATAGAATGTACAATACCCTTCACCAGTGCAACTTTCCCACCACAAATGAACCCCATTTCCCTCCAAACCCCCACTCCCACCTGTCTCTGGAGGCTGGCATTCTCTCTTTCTCTCTCTCCCTCCCAGAGACTGTGGTTTGCATTACTGTTAGTGAAAAGGTGCCATGCATGAAAGACAAAAGTTTTAATTAGTCCTAAAACTCCTGAGAACACCTTGGATAGTCAGGGCCCTACACTAGTTCGTGCACCAACAGTTTTGGAGAAATAAAAATCTGAAGTTATGGGGCCGGCGAGGTGGCGCTAGAGGTAAGGTATCTGCCTTGAAAGCGCTAGCCAAGGAAAGATCGCGACCATGGTTCAATCCCCCGGCGTCCCATATGGTCCCCCCAAGCCAGGGGCGATTTCTGAGCGTGTAGCCAGGAGTAACCCCTGAGCATCAAATGGGTGTGGCCCAAAAAAACAAACAAAAAAAATCACTTAAAAATCTGAGGTTGATGACATGAATGATGATAATAACTGATGATAAAACAGTTCTCAAACAACCTGTGTCTGAAGTAAAAGAAGTAGCACAAATATTTCAGGAAAAAAAAGATGAATTAAAAGCTATCAGTGAACTTTAATGTATTAACTATTGTATGGTGAAAAATTATTTTATTATGGGAATCATTTTGCCATTTAGATACAATGGTGTGCACTGGCTTAAATTAATTGGAGAAACAAGTGTTTGCTTAAGTCACTAATGAAAACATCAATATTAAGCCAAATGGCCCAGAAAAGTAGTATAAGAGTACTTGCCTTAAATATGTTCCATCCCTGGCATCATATATATTCCCCTGAACGGTGCCTAGTGTTACTCAAAAACAAACCACAAAATAAGTCAAATGCAAAAATGGGATGCAGGCTTGTATATGAGCACACAGTAACTGGGTTCATGCTGTTTCTTTATCCTTATCTTTGAGGTTTTGCTGTTGGGTTTTTGTTGATTTTGCCATACTTGACTGTATTCAGGCCTCACTCCTGTCAGTGGTTGAGGGTCTGACCATATATGTGCCGGGGATCAAAGCCTGGTTGGCCATGTGCAAGACAAGCTCCCTACTCTTCAATGTGGCTGCAGCTTTGGTTTCCTTTATTGGACCTACTTCTCAATATGGTAAAATTTGTTTATCAGTGGTAAAATCATTATAAAAGATTTCTCTTAATATGATAATCTTTATTTGATAAACTATATACTACCAGTATACTGGATTCCTGTATACTGTATTCCAGAATACCTTGTAAATCTTTATTTGACTAAACTACTTCTTTTAGAGTTTTACTGCCAAATTACAATCATTTGCACAAAGAGAAGAGTATGATGATATGAATAAAGAAAAATAACATAATCACAAGAGCCACTTCACTCACAAAAGAATCCAAATACAGATCTTTCTGTTTATAAAAACCTTAGGCAAAGATGTTTTATATTCTGATCTCTTATTTAAGTGTTCTGCTCTATCAGGAAGAAAACATGGGTTTGCTGAGTTAGATGAATTGAGAGGCAAGAGAAAGCAGATTAGATAGATTTGCGATGCTTAAACAGATGATTCCTGCAGACATTCCTTCTACCTGTTCACTTTGCATTTCTCTCATATACATGTAGTTCGTCTTAAAAAGTTTCAAGTCTTCTCTACTCTCCTCTGTGCAGTCTGGAAATTTTACCATAGGATGACTCTTGGAGTGTGGGGTGTGTGTGTGTGTGTGTGTGTGTGTGTGTGTGTGTGTGTGTGTGTGTGTGTGTGTGCGCGCGCGTGCGCCGTGCATGTGCCTGTAGTTGGACTCCTCAAACTGGAAACCAAAAACCATATAACTACTGATTTTTCTACCATTCAGGTTCCCTAGGCACAGTTTATTGGTTTACTAACTCTTATCATTGAGCATTACTTATTGTTCTTTCATTCAACAAGCACTTGAGGGATGGAGCTATATAGCATAGAAGAGTAGATGCTTGCTTTATATGCAGACAACCTAGCTTCAAACTTTGAACCAACTTTGAACCTTAATAGTTCTGGACATTTTGGTTATGTGAGCTACTTCTCTTGGGAATACTACCTATGTTGGAAACCAAAGAGACATGATACCAGATAAAATGCTTGCTATATATACACTGATCTGTGTTTGAACTCTAGGACCATATGTTAATCCCTGAGACCACTACTTGGGTTCAGAACCAGAAATCAGCAGCACTGAGCACAACAAGGTGTGACCCAAACCCAAAAATAAATAAATAATTACATAAATAAAATTATTATGTAATAGTGTTATTATATAACACTATTTGTTATACAGCCAATTTGTGTGGTGTGTTTTCTTAAAATCATAACACAAATGCCTCACTTGAAGAATATAAATAAGATACAATAGAAGATGTTAGTGGCCCAAAAAGCCATGTATAACACAGCAGCACATATGCATGGACACATATTTTATGTAAATCACTGTCAGTACTTTGAAGTTTATATTTTTCAGATATATACATAAATATATTAAAAATATCAGTGATGCAACAGATATAATGCCTTCAAAATTGATTGAAAGTAAAGTGATTTTCACATCTGTTTTGCAAAAGTGCTTAAAAATACTCTTGCTTCTGTCTATGGATTTAATATGAGTCTGTCCCTCAAGGCTACAAACTGAGACTCTGAAGCACCACTCTAAAAGAAGATTTTTGTAAGGAGGGAGGGTGAGATGGTGAAAGTAAGAAATAGCCAGGGAGTTATGTGACCTAGTCCTTTAACAATTAGGAGAATTCTGGGAAAAATTCAAGTCATAAACCTTAGCTAAATTAAGAAATCTTGAATATCTTATTTTCCATAGAAAACGTTAATATTTTGATCTTGAAAACTCAAGATTAAAAATTGTTTTTAAATAATGATTTTGAAATATTATGTCTCTTACTTTCTTTTTTTAACTTTTTTTTTAATTTTTATTTTGATCATAGTGGTTTACATATCTTTCACATTAGTATTTTAGGTACATATTAACATTGAATCAGGGGAATACCCACCACCAAATTTGTCTTCCCCCTTCCCCCGTTCCCTTTCTGCAACCTATATCCCCCACCATCACCCCCCGGGTTACTAGAGTAGGTGGTTCCCTCTTTGTCTAGCTTACTATCAGTGATCATACATCTGTTTGGTCCTGGTGCCCTCCCTTGTTTCTCCCTCTATTTGAGAGGCTAAGCTAGATAAATCGAGTTATGTGGTTTTGTTTGAGGGAAAGAAAAGCAATAGAATGGGGTAAAGATTAAGCAAAAAAAAAATAATAAAAATATGCTGAAAATGGGCAGAGTCCTTCTAGTGGCTATCAGCCTCAGTTTGAGAGAGGACTTGAAAAAGGTAATTGAAACAACATAACAATACAAAAAATAAATGTCAAATTAAATATCCAGTGAGCCCTACAGCAATAAAGAGAAGCACCACACAATAGTCTCGGTTCTGAATTCAAATCATGCAAAAAGAAAGAGGAAGATAACATAAAATAATATAAAATAAAAAAGGAGACATCAACTTCAATATTACACCAAAATAAGGACATCAAAAAACAATCTATATATATATATATATGTGGAAAAATAATTATTTTGTGCTTTTTTTTCCTTTTTTTTTTTTTAAATCTTTTTCCCCCTGCATAGGCACAGTAACTATTGGGGATATTATAGAGGGAATTCCCTTGGCTTAGGAGAGACAGGATTTCTCCATCCCTGAAGTATACTGTCATGGGATTAACTCTAGACTCCTTGCATGATCATTTACTCTCCCATCGGTGCTTTTGTGGTTTATGGAAGACTTCTGCTTAGTCATGGATGGTAAAATCAGTCCTCTGTATCTAGAGATCTTGGTGACTGTGCAGCTCAAGGAATGGAGCTAATGATGAAGGCTTTCTTTGTGGTTCTAGCAGTTCTGCTTCTCCAGTGTTGTTTTAATTCATCTTCTGTAGTTGGTGTTCTTGGTCATTATGTTGCTCTTAGGATGGAACCTGGGACACAGTCTTTCGTTATGTTTCTAGAAGACTTGTTCACTTGCGGTTGTCTCAGTCAGATCTCTGGAATTGGAGATCTTGTTTGTTGAACAGATTTTTGTCTCTTACTTTCATTCAGATGATATATGATGGTGGGGGTTGGGAGTGCAGTTTGTTAAATTCTGTCCATAGTCAAACCCAGGCAAATCTCTTTGGCTTCAGTGTTTAAAGCAGGAACCACTCCCAAAGTTATGAACTTTAAAAACCATTGTAAAGATATAAGTTAAATGAGGAAAAAAAACTATACTATGTATTAAAATGTCAATATTTGCAAATGTCAATATTTTTTCAAGGCTCTCGGCTGGAGAAGCTGCTGTCCTGACATCCCTCTGCCTTCTCATTCTAGGTCCATCATCTTAGGGGAGGCACTGACTTCTGGAGCCAAATCTCTATGCCTGACACTCCCTACACCATCTGCATTGCACATTCTAGAACATAACTTATAAAAAAAATCACAAACATAAGAATACCAAGCATCCTAAAAGACTACAATGCCACAGAGATAGAGATACAAATTGATCATAAAGAGGAGATGTGGAGAAAGTCTAATACCTGGAGAGTGAATAACATGCTACTCAATAATAGCTGAATCAAAGAGAAAAACATGGAAGAAATAAAGAAATTCTTTGAAACTAATGATAATGAAGAAACAAGTTACCAAAAATTATTGGACACAACAAAAGCATTAGGGGATAATCATAGCAATACAGGCCTACATAAGGAAAAAAAAAAAGATAAAATGAACAATCTAAAGGCACACTTTAAGTATTTGGAAAACCAATAACAGAGGAATCCAAACAAATCCAAAGTAGAAAAAGAAATAATAAAAATTAAATTAGAAGCTGCTTTTTTAAACATAATAAACAAGATAGACAAACCATTAGCAAGACACACTAGGATAAAAAGAGAAAGTGAATAAATCTGATCAGAAATTAAAGGGGAGACATAACAACAGGGCCCAAGTAGTACTTACTTATCTAACTGTGTCCAACACTCTTTGTGGTAAGCTTCATATTACGTGCTGATCCTTCTGGTTCACATTTCTATTGTCTCTGGGTATTATTACTATACTGTCTTTTATTTTTCTTAAATCCCACAAAAGAGTGAGACTATTGTATCTATTCTATCCCTCTGACATTTCATTCAGCACAGAAATCTCCATGTTTCTCTATGTACTGAAAATTTTCAAGATTTAATTTTTCCTAATAGCTGCATAGTATTCCACTGTGTACATGTTCCACAGTTTCTTTAGCCACTCATCTATTGGCGGGCACCTGGGTTGTTTCCAGATTCTGGCTACTGTAAATAGAGCTGCAATAAACATAGGTATGCAGAGGGCATTTTTGTATTGTGTTTCTGTGCTCCTAGGGTATATTCCTGAGTGGTATTGCTGGATCACATGGGAGCTCAATTTACAGTTTTTGAGAAATATTCATATTGTTTTCCAGAAAGGTTGGACTAGATGGTTTTCACACCAGCAGTGAATCAGAGTTCCTTTCTCCCTACATCCATGCCAGCACTGGTTGTTCTTGTTCTTTGTGATGTGTGCCAGTCTCTGTGGCATGAGATGATACCACATTGTTGTTTTGTTTGCATTGCCTTGATGATTTTCAGTGATGTGGAACATTTTTTCATGTGCCTTTTGGCCTTCCATATTTCTTCTTTGAGGAATTGTCTTTTTATTTCTTCTCCCCATATTTGGATGGGGTTAGATTTTTTTTCCTGTTAAGTTTTGTCAGTACATTTATATCTTAGATATTACCCCTTTATGAGATGGGTAATGGATGAATAACTTATCCCATTCTGTGGGTGGCCTTTTATCCTAGTCACTTTATTTTCAGGTGAGGAAACTTCTCGGTTTAATGTAATTCCATTTATTTATCTCTGTTTCCACATGTTTGGACAGTGGTGTTTCCTCCTTGAAGATGCTTTTAATTTCAGTGTCATGCAATGTTTTGCCTAAATTTTCTTCTATATGCCTTATAGGTTTAAATGTAATATCAAGGTTTTTAATCAATTTGGATTTGTGCATGGTGTTATATTGAGGCCTGAGTTCACTTTTTTGTATATGGCTGACCAGAAGTCTCAACACTATTTGTTAAAGAGGCTTTTCTTACTCGATTCTGTGTTTCTTGCTCATTTATCAAAGATTAATTGTATGTCTATGTATGAGTATTCTCTGAATATTCAAGTCTAGTCCATTGATCTGAGGGTCTGTCTTTATTCTAATATTATGTCATTTTAATAATTATTTCTTTGTGGTTCATTTATAATTGGGGAAAATGATGTCTCCCATCTTTTTCCTCAGGGTGGCTTAGCTACTCATGGGCATTTGTGGTTCCAAATAAATTTCAGGAGTGTTTGGTCCACTTCTTTAACGAATGTCATGGATATCTTGAGAGGGATAGCATTCAATGTGTACAATGCTTTGTGGAGTATTGCCATTTTAATGATGTTAATTATCCCAGGTTACATATCTCTATTTTCTTCTGTCTATTTTTTATTTCTTAAAGCAGTGTTTAGTAGTTTTTTTTTTTGAATAGGTCCTTTACTGCTTTAGTTAAATTGACTCCAAGGTGTGTGAGTTTCTGTGGTACTATTGTGAATGGGATATTTTTTTAAATGTCTATTCCTTCTCTATCATTATTTGTGTATTAAAAGTTCGTTGATTTTTGCATGTTAATTTTGTAGCCTACCACTTTGCTATATAAATCTATTATTTCTAGATAATTTTTGGTAGTCTTTAGGGTTTTCTAAATATAGTATCATGTCACCTGCAAACAGTGAGAGCTTGACTTCTTTTTTTGCTTTCTGGATGCCCTTGATATCTTTTGCTTGCCTAATTGCTATGGCAAGAAATTCTAGTACTATGTGAATGGGAGTGATGAAAGAGAATAGTCTTGACTTGTGCCAGTGCCAGATTTTAGAGAAAAGGCATTCAATTTATCTTCATTGAGTATAATATTTGCCATGCACTTGTGGTAATTGGCCATGACTATACTGAGAAAAGTTCTTTTCATTCCCAATGATAGTTTCTTTTTAAATCATGAGTGGGTATTATACCTTACCAAATGTTTTCTCTGCATTTATTGATATGATTATTTGGCTTTTATTTTTTATTTTTGTTGATATGGACCTTTCTTGCATCTCTGGAATGAAATCTACTTTGTCATGGTGTATCAGCTTCTATTTTTTTGTTTTGTTTTTGGGTTACACCCCAGTGGCACTCAGAGGTTACTCCTGTCTCTCTGCTCAGGAATCACTCCTAGCAGGCACAGGGAACCATATGGGATGCTAGAATTTGAACCACCATCACTCCTAGATCAGCTGCATGCAAGACAAACACCATACTGCTGTGCTATCTCTCTGGCCCCGTGTATCATTGGATCCTATATGATATGACTTTGTTGAGGATCTTTACATCTGTTCATCAGGACATTGATCTATGGTTCTCTTTTTTGTGTCATCTCTCAGCTTTTGTTATCAGGGTGATGTTAGCTTTGTAAAACCTATTTGAGATAGTTTCTGTTTCTATATTACTCTTAATGATAAACAAGTGAAAATATTCCCACTGAGGTCAGGTACGAGGCAAGAATGTCCAATATCTCCACTCTTATCAACATAGTGTTATAATTCCTAGCAATAGGAACCAGACAAGAGAAAGAAATCAAAGAAATCTAAATTGGAGAAGACAAAGTTAAACTATCTCTATTTGCAGATGATATGATGATATACATTGAAGATCTTAAAGAGTTCACAAAAAAGCTCCTAGAAACAATAAACCAGTACAGCAAAGTGTCTCACTACAAAGTCAATATGCAAAAATAGGTTTCACTTATTTATACAAATAATGACTCAGAAGAGAATGAGATCAAATAGTTTATCCCCTTTAAATTAGCATTAAAAAAAACCTAGAAATCAACTTAACCAAAGAGGTGAGAGATCGGTGTCAGGAAAACTTCAAAAACACTTAAAAATGCATCTAAGGAAATGGATAAACATTCTATCATCATGTATCAAAAAATCAGTATTATCAAATTGAACTTATTTAAACTATTATATAGATTCAATGCAATCTCTATTGAAATTCAGATAACATTCTTCAAGGACTTAGACTAGGCAATTATAAGTTTTCTGTGAAACAATGAAAGAACCAGGACAGTCCACACCATAACTAAAAATTAAGATACTGGAAGGCATCACATTACCTAACTTGAAGCTGTTCTAGAAAACCACAGTCATCAGAACAACAAGATAATGCAATACAGACAGACTCTCAGACTCATGGATCAGAACAGAATATTCAGTGACGAATTCCCAAGTGCATGGTCAATTAATCTTTGACAAAGGTGCTGAGAATGTGAAATGGAATAAAGATAGCCTCTTCAACAAATGGGATTGGGACAATTAGATAACAAAATTAAAGATCAATCAATATCTCACATCATATATGAAAGTAAATTCAAAGTGGATCAAAGACCTTGAGATCAGATCTGAAACCATAAAGTATACTGAGGAATACGTAGGCAAAACACTCCAAGACTTAGACCTTAAAGAAATCTTCAATGTTAGATGCCAATGGAAAGGGCTATAGAATTAAATCTGATAAGTAGGACTACATCAAACTCAAAAGGTTTTGTATGGTAAAAAAAAAATCCGGGGCCGGGAAGGTGGCGCTAGAGGTAAGGTGTCTGCCTTGCAAGCGCTAGCGTAGGATTGACCGCGGTTCGATCCCCCGGCGTCCCATATGGTCCCCCCAAGCCAGGAGCGACTTCTGAGCGTATAGCCAGGAGTAACTCCTGAGCACTAAACGGGTGTGGCCCAAAAACCAAAAAAAAAAAAAAAAAAAAATCCCCAGAAAACCATAGGCTAAAATTAACAGCTAACTGAGTGGGAGAAAATATTTTCACTCAATACATCAGATATTGTTGTAATTTCTCCCCTTTCTGATATGATTTGAGTACTTTCCCTTTTATTCCTTGTGAGTCTAGCCAATTATCTGTGTATCTTGTTTATTATTTTAAAAAACAGCTTCTGAACAATATATGGCCAAGAGGCACATCGAAAAAAATGTTCATCATCACTTATAAGGAACTCCAAATCAAGACAATAATAAGATAACATCTTACACCAGTGAGGATGGCACAATCTGTGTTGGTGGGGATGTGGTGAAAGAGGAACTCTCATTCACTGCTGGTGGCAATGTTGTCTGGTCCAATCCCTCTGAGGGTTCTTAGTCAACTCTGTATCAAATTACCATATGACCCTGTAATTTACTCTTGGGTATCTACCCCCAGGACAGAAAAACATCATTCAGAATGATGTATGCACACCAATATTCATCAAAAACCTCAGTACAATTACTAAGACTTGTAAGCCAACCTAGATTCCAACAACAGATCATGAAAATGTGGTACATGTGCATATTGGAATACTATATAAGTGTAAGAAATTACACAATAATTCAATTTGCTACAACATGGATGAAACTGGAAGATATATAAAATGAAGAAGATGAAGAAGAAGAAGAAGAAACATAAATACAGGATTAGGTTACTTATATGTTGTATTTAGGATAACTGCACAAAGAAATGTAATTGTTTAAATGGGGCTTGATAATAACACTCTAGTCTAGTCTAGTATAGTGAGGAGAAGGAAAGAAATTTAATGAGAAGTAGAAATACAAATATGAGTGGATTGGGAATAGGACCCAAGGGACCTTGTGCAGGACTAAATATCCAAGCCAGAATAAAAAACAATGAAAACCAAACTTGAACAACTAAAATTTATAAAGGGCCTGTTATGCTGGTAGCTGGGATGGGTAGTGGTGGCATGGGAGGGACTCTGGGAACATTGGTGAAGGGAGGTTGACACTAGTGGTGGGAATGGTCCTGAAACGTTGTATGTATAAACTACAATTATACAAACCTCTGTAATAACAATGTTTTTTAAAAAAATTGATACTTAGAAATAATTCCTTTGCATTAAGTAATCATTAGTCAAAAATTGAATTTTCTATCCAAACACACTTTCATTACTATACATAAGATTTCAGGCTTCCAACTTCCTGAAACGAGGCTGCAGAAACAGAGGAGCTAGCGAGAGATGATGCAGAGGCTATCCCAAATTATGGTTCACTCTAGGGTGAATATAACCTTGCTTGCCACATCTTCGCTTCAAGATTTAGGGGCAACTGATTAAACTGGGAATGAGTTAGAACTGACATGACAGAACAATTAGACGCTTGAATTTTATCTCAAATTTAAAAAAAAATAGAAAATAACAATCACAAAGAAGTGAACATACTAATGTGAAAACTTTGACAGTAGACTTAAAAACCAGCACTTCATTTAAAATGAGACAAATTGGCAAACAGGTAACAATCCCATACTTTCTGTTCTTACTTTAATGCTTCCCTCACCCCAGTAATAGTGATGGCCCCCCAGCATTCTCAAATGCTATTGAGGCTGGGTGACACCTACCTGGAATGAGAAGAGATTTCACTGAGGTCGCCCATGCTGCCATCTCCAGTGTTACTGGCCAAAAGGGTGGGTGTGTAGCTATGCACTGTGTACATTTTTGTCTGTTCATCATCAGGTCCTGAAATGTCAGCAGTATCAGCCCATTGTTCAGCTCGACTATGGATCATGGACCGGCTCCCAGTCAGATGGACAGGGCCCAGAACTGTGGTGGGCATGCATGGAGTTGTGTCAATACCACTGTCTGTGGAGGCTCCTTTTATATAAGTCAGGCCCAGCAGTTCAGGATCCATTAGGTCTCCAGATCCAAAGTGTTTATCATCACTGTTGCTGGAGGTATTGCTGGAAAGTGTATTGCTGCTTGAGTGACTAGAACAACTTTTGTCTCCAATCTTTAGAAGAAAGAGAGATGGACAATAAAAAAACTTAATAAAAAATAATTAAAAAAGAAATGGACTCTGTGCTTTTCCTCTGTGTGCAGATGACTTTATAACTCAGATCACAAAGCTACAAAACCCATGACCTCATCTGAACCCTATTCAATTTACATTGCAAGGCAATGATAGAATTTAATCGTTTTTGTTTTATGCAAAAGTCACTAAATTGTAGTCATAAATCCCTAAATAATTCATCTTCTGTTAAATGGATTAAGTCTTTGTTCAGTTATTTGTTCTTGAAGCACAGAAGTATTATTAGGGTATCACTAACAACAGAGCTTTTGTAAGCTGAGACAGCAATGGGAATTAGAAAGAGGAAAAGCAGTCTTTTATCAGGAAAACATTTCAATGACAAACGGCAGTGCTAGAACTGGTTGGGGGAAAAGATCCAGATTTGAGTCTCAGTGGTGAGATTTTGGCCAGCAACTAGGCCCCTCTCTGCTTATAAATGTGAGCTTCTATGATTAATATGTAGATCCAAAGAGTTAACATATGCAGAAGCATATTCTCTGTGAAAATGCAGTCAGAGAATACCTCCAGGGCTAATGAAATAGGACTCTGCTTTGATTAAACAAGTTTAATATAGAGTCAGAGCTTTGGGGTCCCTGGAAGACAAAAGGCCACATGGAGAGAGTAAATGTTCCCATCTCATTGATATCCTTATGGGGACATGACTACTCTTCACTGCTTTGGTAAACTAACAAGACCTAAATCATCACAAGAACAAGTCAGTCCCTAATCATTTTTAAGTGGTTTGGCCTTTTCCTTTCCATTTCATCCTATCATATCCTTAAGCAAATCCCCTTGACCTTTTTATCATACACATATGTCTAAGTCTACTTTCAGCCTCAGAATCTCTGTGTTTTAAACCTTGTTAGATATTTGAAAGGTGAAATTAAGTGCATACAGTAAGACAAGGTCTTGACACTGCTAAGGGAAGATATATCTCCTGTGTTTGCTAATAGTCATCTGTAAAGCTCATCAAAGGTTTGGTACAAGTTAGGTAAAAAGAAAAATTCTAACTTGTATATTTCCAAATCAAAACTACTTTAACATACTTACCTAATTTTTGTGTGACAATTAATAATTCATATTTTCCTATTTAAGTAAATGTTTTATTTCACTTTGAATTACAGTCAGCTCTAAATTCAGCCTCTAGGGCTTTTGCAAGAATTAAATACTACTCTGCATCCAACTATCAAGAAGGTTGAGCACTGTTCACGCATTTCAAACACTTTGGTTAGATGCTCTTGTCATTATGATGAATCATATATAGCTTCACTAAGTGGTTAGCCACAGGCAGAGTATCTCTGACCACGTAGACCACTTCACAGTGTTCTGTTTCTGTATTATACCCACAGATGGATAAGTAGTTAAAAGATTAAGAATGAGCACTGATTTAGTAGTTATTAAACAGGATACCAAGGATTAAAAGTTGAAGGATATAATCTTGGCTTTTCCAGAATTTGGAACCTCTGATGATTTTTCAAGATCAAGGAGAGGGGGTTAAGAAAGCCCTCTAAATTTACATTTTTTTCTTTATTTTCCATTCATCTCTAAAAGACCATTGAGGAAAATGACATGTCACTGAGAATCTCCTGCATTAATATTAGAAAGTTTTATAACTGAGATGCACCTGATTGCCTACTTGAGCAATGCATTTATAAACAAGGACTTACATGTGAAAGCTTATTGGGGGAATCCTTGCAACTTCCATCTTTTTGAAGAACTCTTTCTTTGTAGGAACTCAGAACTTTAGAAGGTGGACCATGCCATTTGGTTTCTAATACATGAAGAGAGAAGAATTAAATATCTATTTTTGAATATTAATAAAAGAGCAATAAAACATAGGAGGTGAAAAGGGGCAAAAATAAAGAACACTGTCAGTTCTAGACAGTTCAGACAGTACAATCTCAACTATTCATAATCAATCTCTTATGACATTGAGAGACTCCCAACCAAAAACTTCAGCTATGAATGAATGTGTGACTACAGGAGTGATGGGAGAAGAGAGGGAGCAGGAAGAAAGTAATGCAGGGGGGTGGATGGAGGATGGAGTGTCAATTTTGCCTTTGGAGCTCCTTATTACCTGAGTGCCTGCTTCCCTCTATGGATTCTTCCTGTTCTCTGGATCCTTCACATTCCAAAGGGCCTGAGCCCTGGTGGTCAAGCAACAGGGGAGACTGACACCTGGAAAGACACAGAACTGAGTGCTATCCTTGATTGCCATCCCACACTGTGTATCTAAATGGTGCCTAAATAGACGAGAGAAGAAACAGGGTAGCCTAATTAGAAGATGTCTTCTGGCAAATACAAAGGCAATGTTGGTCACAAAATGTGACCAATGGTGCCAGAGAAGGTTGGAACACTTCAGAAAGTGTCAACATAGGGTCTTCAAAATAGGGTCTCTTTAGGGTCAATAGAAAGAAGCAGTTTATATAATAGATTAAGGAAACAAACAAAAACTCTAGAAGGTTCAAGAATTGTACAGTGTGCAGGGTCAGTGAAGTTGTTCCTCATAAACTATAAAGGAACCTATTGATTTCAATATTATTTTCTTGTGGTTAGAATATATAGTACCAATAATTCTCAGTAAAATTTTAAGAAAAAAAAGATTAAATGTGGTACTTTGTTTTATGAAAACCCAAAACATATCTTAAGATATATATCCAGAACACATATTCACAAAACCATAAAATGTCATCTTATAGAAGAAGCCCAGTTACAGATTCTTCCTGGTTTTCAGAAAAATTTGGAAATAACTTACCATTTTTATAGGGGCAAAATACAGTAGTATTGAGGAATCTAGGGTCCCTCTAGGTAATATCTGAACAAATGTGTGGTCCTGAGGGTTTGATATTCAGGGGCCACTAGGATCATAGCCATGATGGTGGTGGAAGCTCAGATACAGGGCTTCACTTATGTGAGGCATATGATCTTCCACTAGAGCTATTCCATCTTCTGAGCCCCAGAAGTGATTTTTTACATTGATAGAAAATGTCTCGGGGCCAGAGAGATAGCATGGAGGTAAAGCGTTTGCCTTGCATGCAGAAGGTCAGTGGTTTGAATCCTGGCATCCCATATGGTCCCCCGTGCCTGCCAGGAGTGATTTATGAGCATAGAACCAGGAGTAACCCCTGAGCACTGCCGGGTGTGACCCAAAAACCAAAAAAAAGAAAAAAAAAGGAAAATGTCTCCTTTACTTTTTATTTAATCATTAATTAATTTATTGGTTTTGGACAATATTCCATAGTACTCAGAACTTATTCCTGTTCTGTCTTCAGAGATCACTCCTAGAAGAGTTCTGTGGACTATATATAAGGTCCTGGGGATTGAATCTAGGTGGGTCAATATACAAGGCAAAGACCCACTGCCTATCTGTCCATCTCCTCTCCTTTACTTTTAAAATGGAAATCAGTGGAAGGAAAAAATGACTTATTAAACAGATTTTAAGAATGCCATCTATTTTCTCAGTAGGAGCAAATGCAACACTGACTGTAAATATCTACTTCTCAGCCCAAATCAATAGAAAAGAAGTCAGGGAGAGACAATTCCCTCTATACTGTGAAAGCAGTAATAGAGAGCTCCTTTCCTCCTGGTAAAATCCTGTCCCTGTCTAACCAGTTATTCTTGATCTAAATCAGAGCTCTTCAGTCCTTCAAAGTACAACTGCAAGATTTAGCTTCAAAGTAACCCTATGAAAATACTGCAGCCAGAACCCGTTCTTGTCTCTTTCACTTAAGAGTCAGCAGCAGTTCCTCCCTTGTCTTTGCCTTCAAAGCCTTCTTTGGGCTATGATATGAGTTAACACAAATTTCCCTAAAATAGTAGCTCCTGGATGACACAAACACACGAAAGAGAGGGGGGATAAAGAAAGTGGGGGGAGAGAGAACAAACTATGCTTTCTCTCAGCCCAATGTGCCAGGCAAACTTCTGTGATTTTTTTCAGAGTCAGAAGATAGGTCAAATGCTAGCTCTGACCTTTGATTTCAGGCTATATTTTTAGAAAAAAACTACCTTTAGGAAAAGCTATGAATCTATTTCTGGTCAACAATTTAAGTGAGAGAAGAACTTCCAAGGGTTGATGCCTGTAGAGTCCCCCAAATCCTAAATTTTTATGTTTTCTTATTAAAAACATGTTTTTATTAAAGAAAAATATTAGACAACCAGAATGTAGTCAAATGTTTCTACCTATGTAGAAACAATGAATTTTCTAGCATGGAAAAATAACTTATTAAAAACTACTTGGTATTTTTCTATTCTTTCACCTATTTCCCCTCCCATGACCCTATAAATAGCAAGTATTCAGTAGATGCTCTGAATGTTCCATAAAAAACTCTTAAAGGGACAGAGGTAATGTGAAAGGACGCATTACCCATCATATCCAACTTGCGGTCTCCAAGGTCCACTCCCACCAGGGCCGGGGTCACTGGAGGATGACTGATTGCTAGGTGAACTTCTGAAATGATAAGTATATTAATCACTCACAAAAAAATTTGGTCTCTAGGAGTGTCGATACTCCTACTCTATTTCATTTGACAAAGTAATTTACTTTTGTTATGGCAAAAAGGAAAGAATTATACAGTGGAGTTAGCAACAGAATTAACAATGAACAAATAAACTAAGTATTACTGAGGCTGTTAGGTAAAAGGGATTTATGCTTGGGATTTGTTTTGGAGAAAGATACAGTAGAAAAGTCTTCATCTTAGTTTTAAGACACAGTCTGTGATTCCAGAGAAATCTAGGAGAACTACCATAAGAACACAGAATTATGAAAATACTATTACTAGTTATGTAATACTTATTGCAAGACACTTTGATTCTAATTTACTATATAGGTGGAGACAAAATGGTAAATTTGTCAAAACCATTAAATTTCATACTAATATTGCATGTAATCTTATTGATTTCAAATATAAATATAAAAAATACTTATCAAAACTCATTTGATAAAGGGGTGCTTGCCAGGTTTCCCTTTTGCTCCTGGAACTCTATTTTTTGTCACATAGCTTACTTAAATTCTGTCTTAATGAGGGAGGTTTTGTAGACACCTTTCTTCTAGACACTGCTTTTTTTCATCTAGGATACCTATGTGTAGTTCTTGAAACATGGAAGTTTATACATTCAACAGACATTTCTTTTCTTTTCTTTTTCTTTTCTTTTTTTTTGATTTTTGGGGCACACCCTGTGACACTTGGGTAACTCCTGGTTCTGTGCTCAGAAATTGCTCCTGCTGTGAGGGAACACATGGGATGCTAGGGATCTAATCCAGGTCCATCCTGGGCAGCCACTTGCAAAGCAAATGCCCTACCTTTGTGCTATTTGCTACTGCTCCAGCCCCGTACACTCAGCATACTTTTGAGTAGGAAACTCAATACAAGATAATTTAATGGTAAATTAAAGTAACACCATCCAGTATATCTGGAAAGAATGAACTAGATAAAGAACACTTAATTCTTTAATTATTAAATTATTATGACTTTATTAAGTTAATAATAATAATTAAGTTAATATTAATTATATAATAATTATTATTATGGTGGTGGTGGTGCCAGAGATCAAACACAGGGCTTCATGCATACAAAATCATGTGTTTAAATCTAATTATCATTAATTTTTATTAATAGGCTTAGTATGTGCTGAAATGGTTCTAAGCTATTTGTATTGATTAATTCAATCCTAAGTAAGCTCCAGTAATATTTCTTATTACTAAGCTTATAGGAATAAGTTCAATATAACCATATTGAAAACAGCCTATTTAGTGTCAGTGCTTATTAAATCCTGGCCAGCTAAAGCCTGAGGAATTAAATGGTCCATATGTTGGTCCTTGATCCATATGTTAGGTGAAAGCTAAAACAAAGGGAGCCTGTATTAAATACAAAACATGAACAAGAAAACTAATCTATTTTTCTGGTAATTTAAGATTATTTATCAAATTATGCATGGTAAAATTCTCACCAATCTGTAATGCTGTTAAAAGAATTTAACTTTTAAACAAGTGCATTCTCTCATTCAAAAATTAACTCAAGTGATATGGTTTACAAAGAAATGCCAATGATCTTGGCATCTTGTAAAATGTTGTGTATATGTCAGGATGATAGGATTTACTGATTCATTTCTGTTGTATTTATTATCAAAATGTTTACACTTATCTAAAGGTTCACTCATTTCTGTTGTATTTATTATCAAAATGTTTACACTTATCTAAAGGTTCATGCAGGATGTTTTTTTCCAACTTTTTCTCAAATCATTCCAGATAGTGAAATGACCTAGAGGAACAGGGTGAAAGAAAAGGCCCTATCTTCTGGGATTTATGGGTGTGTTTTTGCAGCATTTTTGCTGATCCAGGTGCAGGTACCAACCTTTGGGATCTGCCCTACCACAATGCCTATACATGTATTCAGTAAAAGCTAACCCAGAAAGGACTAAGGCAATAAAACATCCCTACAAGTTGAAGTTTGGCCCCTCAATTTTACAAAGACCATTCTGGAAAAAAGGTACCAGTTTTACCTTGTGCCGTCGGGCA
Organism: Suncus etruscus; assembly: GCF_024139225.1. Taxonomy (NCBI): domain Eukaryota; kingdom Metazoa; phylum Chordata; class Mammalia; order Eulipotyphla; family Soricidae; genus Suncus; species Suncus etruscus. Next base: position 44,056,836 of record NC_064862.1, on the reverse strand, counting down.
GCTTCCGGTCGAAGGAGGTGCTTCGAGGAATGGCGGCCTGGGCCTGTTGGAGCAGCTGCTGGCATTGCAATCGGTCAGGAGTGCCAGTCACTGGGGAAGCCCTGGACAAGGGCTGCAGGACAGGGGTGGGCACCCGATGCCATGTGGTATTCCTCCGGAAAGGGGTTTTGTACTCACAGGGGGTGCCTTCACTGTCGAGTTTATATTCTACCATTGGGATACGGCAGAGCTCTGAACACCCTCTGTTGATCAAGAAGAGATGGTGAGTAGGAATGTTGCACAGAACCTGAAACACATACAATGACGCGAAGCCTCCACACTGAAGAGCATTTCACCTATAATCAAAAAGCAATGTCCTAACTATTCAGTTTTTTCTCCTGTCACCAAACATTGAGTTCAGGTATTAGAAAGATTCTCAGAGCTTAGCCTAGATGCTAAGATGTGGCCTAGATGTGGGACTGTAAGCAACATCCAAGCTGATAAAGCTGATAAAGAACTGGAGTACTTGTCAATATAAGTATTCAAAGGCTGATTTATCAGCTCTGTTCTTTGTCACCCAAATTGTAACTAATAGAACCAAACCAGACCCCATTGATTCCTTTAGGACTCTGCAGTTATCAAGAAAATGTAAGTACCCTTTGGAAGAAAACAAATCCATGAACTGCAATCAGGAATGAAAAGCAGAGATACTGAATGACTTGCAGAACTAGACTATATTCTGGCCTCCACATACTTTATAAAAATACCCTAAGACATCTAAAATGAGATTACCATTAGAAATGGAAATATATATTAACTTGTTTGTGGTGATCAATTTTCAGACAGAAAAATTAAAAATAAAAAAAATTGTCTTTACATGTCTACAGTTTACTGTATATACTCAAAGTTGTTTAAAAAAAGGTATATTAAATACATAGAAAGTTCCTCTTTGCCACACATTTCTACAAAAAAAAAAAAAGCTTTCTATTAAAGGCAGCATAGTGTGAGGCCTTTGTGACCAAAAGATTGGCCCATTGAAACCTTCCTAAAAGGAATTTGAACTTGATGTTCCAAATACTGAAGTTGGCAGATTCTAATTGGTTACCATGTTTTTATTGATACAAAACTTTATCAGACATATTTACATTCCTGTAAATATATGTGTCAGTGTGTATTATGAGACAAACTTCTTTGCCTCCACCTAATCTGACTTCTTGGGCCACATCTCCCCTCAGAGCTATGCTGCCAAGATGGTACCTCCAACCTCATGAGGCTACTGAGCACCCATCATGTGTTGCGATAACTGAGGAAAAGCATGAGTTTCTTCTAATTAACTTATATCTTAAAACTAAGACATAATTTGTTTTATGGCTTATGTCTGGAATAATTCTGTCAGTGAATATGATTCTTCAATAATACATTTTATAAAATCTGAACACATCAAGTGTTATGAGTGAAAATACTTAACTGCATGCATAAGTGTGTGAAATATATGCTAGATTTTGAAGACATAATTTTTTGGGGGGTCACACTTGGCAACACTCAAGGGTTACTCAGAAATTGCCCCTGGCAGGCTCAGGAATTGAACCACCATCAGTCCTGGGTTGGCTGCATGAAAAGCAAATGCCCTACTGCTGTGCTATTTCTCTGGCTCCTTGAAGATATAATTTAATAAATAAGGTAATATGTATTACCACTAACCCTTAATATATATTAGATATTAAATGAATATTTTAAAGATAGAAAGATAATTAAAAGTAATTTTACCTATTGGGGGTACACGGATCATACCTATGATACTCAGGAGCTAATATTGGCTCTGTGCTCAGGAGTGATCCCCAGTAGTACTCAATACACAGTGTAAGTGAATGAAATAAGGCATACCAATTGCCTTAGCACCCAGTTATCTCTCTGCCTACCTATTTTTTAAAACTTATTTTAACCTGATACTGAAAAGTACAAAACAAATATTTCTTCTGATGGTTTTGTTGTAGAACTGATTTTTTTAATAAATTTTTTTTGTATTTTTGTTTCTGGGTCACACTTGGCAGTGCTCAGGGGTTACTCCTGGCTCTACGCTCAGAAATCACCCGTGGCAGGCACGGGGGACTATATGGGATGCCAGGATTCGAAGCACCGTCCTTCTGCAGGAAAGGCAAATGCCTTACCTCCATGCTATCTCTCTGGCCCCAGAACTGATTTGTTAATCAGTGGCCTCACCACAATCTTCTGCTTGTTTTATATTTGCTTAACAGACTCGACTCCACCATGCCACATTCCTGACAATTATATCTCCCAAAGTTGTCTATGATTTGACTCACATTCCACTTTCTCACTAAGTTTTGTCAACTTTGTGGAGTACTCCAAAAGCCAGTAAGCTATTGAGTAGAAGAAGGGGTTAGATTTCAGTGGTCACACATCTTTGGAAAAAATGCCATTGAATAAAAATTATAAGTGAGTATCCCTCATTATGTGATCATGTATTTATGAGATAATATGAGTTAGCAGGATTCAGTATCATGCCTGGTGCTCTGATAAATTGATATTTATATCTGACATCTAATAAATATATTCTCCCTTACAGATGATTTGAAAACTTCCTAGATCTGACTATTTCTTTATACAATTAGTTTATATGGAATGAGAGATAAATGAAGATGAGGGATAAGTAAAAATGCCTTACACATCTTCTAAAAAGGCATTGTGATTAGAACATCAGTAATTATACTCCCATGTCACCTTTTCTACTGAGACGAAACAAAATGAAAAAAAAATTAGTAAAAGCAGTCAGTTGTAGTACAGCATAATGTCCAAAGAATGTCTATCTTAAAAAAATCAGATCTGCCTTTACTTATTACAGTCACTTTTTTTTTTGTTTTGTTATTTTTTGGTTTGTTTTTATTTTTGGGTCAGAACCTGCAGCACTCAGGGGTAACTCCTAGCTCTACGCTCAGAAATCACTCCTGGCAGGCTCGGGAGACTATATGGGATGCCGGGATTCGAACCACCATCCTGCATGCAAGGCAAACACAGTACCTCCATGCTATCTCTCCAGCCCCACATAGTCACTTTCTTAAGCCATTGTTTTAACTCCCCAAATGGTCAACTCATAGAGAGTTTTCCCATATGTTCAAATGATCAGTCAGAGCTAAGACTATTTAGCCTGAAAAATATAACTAAAGGAAGACACTTCTAAGTTTGCCACTTAGAGCACTCAGTGCTGTGAACTTGACCAAAGTCATGCTGTATGTAGTTGGCATCATTTATCAAAGACACAGGAAAACTAGGTAGTTTAAATCAGTGTGTCAAGAACATCTGTCCCAATTTGCCACACTTATAATATATAGAGTAAAACTTATAAAACACGAAAGCTGAAGCCCATCCATAGATAGTCCAAATAAAAGTTTTCTAATATTCAGTCACAGAAATACACATGATATAAGTATTGCATGCACTTTAGAAAGTCAATTTATAAAAGCTAGAGAGAGGTAGAGCGAGAACAGTGGATAAGGCATTTCATTTGGCCAATCCAGGTTTGATAAATGAAACCCCATTTGTTCCCTTAAGCACCATCAAGAATGATTCTGAGCCAGAAGTAATCCCAGAGAATTGCCAGATGTGTTGCTAAACCAACAAGAAAAGTCAACTTCCAGACTAGTGAGGTAACCCAAAGGGACTTTTTATATGTCTTTTTTGTTTTGGATTTCTGTCACTGCTTAGCTCCCTGGAGCACCACTAGGTGCAGCCTTGTTGATCCCCAAGCACCATTACATTGGTGGTGCTGTCAAATCTACTACTCAAGATCAAGTGTCCTTTAGTATTTATATAAAGGCCACCACCAAAACTTTATGTTAAACTCTTTTTTTTAATCTTTTTTTTTAATTTATTTTTTGGATTTTTGATGCTCCGGGGTTACTCCTGGCTATGCACTCAGAAATCGATCCTAACTTGGGGAACTGTAAGGGATGCTGGGGGATCAAACAGCAGTCCATCCTGGGTCAGCCACTTGCAAGGCAAATGCCCTATCACTGCACTAGTGCTCTGGCCCATATGTTAAATTCTTAAGGTTGTACAGTATAATGCATTTGGTAAAAAAAAAAAAAAAGAGTAAAATATTCTGACTTCTGCTCAACACCACAATGAGAAATCAAAGATAATAAGAAACAGAACTATTAATATAACTCAAGAGAAATCGTCTGTCTAGAAAGATGGAAGACAAATGGTTTAGCAGTGCAGAGGAATCATAATCCAAGTGTACAGAGGGCAAAACAAGAAGAAGCAAGACCATTCTCCATTCCTCCAAAACCTACATCAGAATGCATGTCATCCCATTAAAATAAAAAATAATTTTTCTCTAAAGAAAAGACCATCTAATCACTCTGTGGTGGGATTACCTACTTGAATTTAAAAAATGTGATAACTAAAATAAAAAAAATATAGTAGATACATTAGGGATTGCTGTGGGGAGAGAGACAGAGAGAGACGTGCTTTGTATTTAGGAGGCCTGGGTTTTGATATCCAGCAATGCATGGTCTTGAATCACAGCCATGGGTGATCCACTTCTAGCACAGTTATAGAAATAGCCTGTAAATACTGCCAGGTATGGCCCCAAAATGAATATAAACAACCTACCAATAGGTTGGAAGGTGAACTTGGTGGGAGAAAGTTATAAGAGCATAAGTAGAAGTTGTTCAGTTATAACAGTCTAACATCCGCCTGAGAAAAGTAGAAGTCATTAAGAATATATTTTTTTAATTTTTTATTTTTAATTATGAGAACAAAGATGCGAAGAAAGAGGACAAGGTAAAGTAACAGTGGAAGGACAATCACCAATAAACAGAATTCTCAGAAGTCCCCTTGCTGATATCTTAACTTTGAACTTTCAGCCAAAAAACATTAGAAAAAAATAAAACAGAACCCATGTACAATTACTTTGTCCCCCAAGTCCCCAGATTGTAATATATAATATTTCTTAGCAGCATACAAAGCAATCTAAAGCCATAAAACTTATGTAACTCCTTAAATATTGAAGGCATAGTACTTTTTTACATTTCTATGCACATGCATATTAGTGTAAGTTAACCTCAAAAGTTTTAGTGGGTTGTTTTTCTTAAGGATTAGAGTCAAAGGAACACAGTAAAAACGGTGTTAGAGTGGCAATTATTGTTTGCATAGGCCCAACAAAATATGAGGGACATGGAAAGAAAAAGCCTTGGCCTAAATACAAGGAGACTCTACCCCTGAAGTTTCCTGGCATAAGACAAACTCTAGGCTCCAGGAAAACTAGTTTGTCCAATCCAAGTCATTGTCTGTAGTGGCAATACACTTTTATTTATCACACCATCTCTGTTATATCATGTTTCTGTATTAAAGATCTTGGAATCAGCATATCCTACATTGCAGTCAGGATGGTGTAGAGCATCCTCTAGTTTCACCTCACAATTAAAGGGCAATGCAGAGAGCCCTGTCCTGTAAGCAGGTCGTTGTTCTGTCAAGTCTTCTTAGTGTTAAGGGAAGTCTCTTTTGAGCAGGTCGATATCAGAGCAGCAGTAGGGTATTCCCTGGTAGAGGATTGCTTCCAGGTGTTGTTGTAAAAAACCTTGGATGTTTCATAGTTAGCTTCCCTGGTTCAGGGGTGAATGGAGGATGCCCATTCTTCTGAGGCCTGTGCCAGGTCATTATATCAATGTTCAGGGTACAAGGTCCCATTACACTACAAGATTTGTGTGTTCCAATCTCTATTAGATAAGAACTTATTTGTATGTATAAAATTTTCCCATTTTAATGTGCCTATGCAAACATGTGGCATTATCGGTGCATATGGGAGCTGTAAGAACAAAAACCCCCATGACATGGTTCAATCATAAGCATTAAACTGAGAGACTCTTTCACCAAAATTCCTTATTGAACAGCACACAAAGAGAAGAAAAGATAAAAAGTGGGTAGAATCGTCACTGTATAAGAGAATATTTAGTAAGAGTTATAGCTGTCAAAGAAAATTCACATAAAATATTCAAAAGACATATGTGTTCATTTTATGTCTTTTGAAATAGTTGGGGATTGTTAAATCCAATGCACAACTATGGTCTGTATTAGGACTGTGCAGTACTGAAATTAAAAAGAGTAAATGTGGGGTACTGATGGTTGGGGGTGAGAGAGTTAAGGAGTAAAAATGAGCTTTGTAGTGGTGTGCAAAAGGGCAGAATACAAAATGGATATCTGCATACACAAAATATAACTTAAGAATAGGGAATACTATTAATATATACTGTGTGCGTGGGGGCACTAGCCCCCGCACGGTTTTAAACATGTAGACTGGTAAGAAATTGCCAGTGACTAACTTAGTGCAACCGAGCAACTCTCAGCACACCCCAAGTTAAGACCCACCATTTCCTGCCGCCTGGGTAGGCACCTAGGGAAGGCCTGGAGGCCAGGGGCAGAAGAGGGATGGCTGGGGGCCTATCAAGGCTCCCAACACCCCCAAGCTAGGGAGAAGGCCTTCAACATGGGGTCTCCCCAAACTCCATGCCGGCTAGAGCTAGCCTCCAGATCAAGAAAGGATTCGGTAGAGAACCAGAAGCCAGGATCTGCCCACCCTCCGCCCTGTGCCCTTCGCACCCTAGTGAGGAATATAATTTTTTTCTAGTTAAAAGATATGGAACACAACAGTTAAAAGGTCCACAGTGTTCCCAGACAATGAATGAGAAATGATTTAGCAGTGTTTCAAAAATTCGTGATACCAACCTGCAGGAGAGGCTAGACCCATTCAAAAGGGTTGTTGTTGAACTGTCAGAGGACAGACACACAAAATGACTGCCAACATTCTTCATATCTTATGTGGCTTGAATACGTGACTTATGGCATCCGGTTCTTTAACCAGCCCCGGGCTTTAAGAAGGAATAACAACCACTTTTGGTTAAGTGTCCCAGGAAGTATGCTGACATCTGTCAATCTGTATCAGGAACCGGTTGTGACAGTTAAGAAAAATTCCTTGCATTTTCACAAAAATGTACTGAGCACTAGCTCGTAAAGATAAAAGATGTACCCTATTTCCTGTATGACTGTCTGCCTTTTACTCCTCTGCTTTCCCCCTCCCATTTGAAAACCGCTTTTAAAAGAATTGCTGTAACAGAATAAACTTGAGGCTTTGACAAGATTGCTTGGCCTCGTTCTCTCCTTTTTCTCACCCATTCTTTTTCAGACTTGGTCCCCTCCGCCCCCATGAATAACTGAGTCTTGTGGGACGGGACATTGAACCTCAGGTTTAATTCGGGGTATGTGCTGTTTGTTTGTTTGTTTAAAGATGACTAATTTACAAGAGAGTACAGGGTAAATTTTTTCTGTAAAGGGGGCATAGGGCAAATAAGTTTGGAAACCTCTGTTCTAAATCAAGATACACTGACATAGATTTCAAAAGAATTAAAAGAAGAGAACCTAGGCTTTGGGGCGACAAAGCAGGGCATGCCCCTTACAAAGGTTAGAATAAAAAATAGTTCCATCTTTTCAGAAGATATGTAAAATAAAAGTTAAATCTGGAGAGAATCTCCAAATCTAAATGTCTAGATAAAGAAACACACACACACACACACACACACACACACACACACACACACACACACACCCCTCTACCTATCTACCTATATACTCACACACAATAGAATACTACTTGGCAATAAGAAGAAATCAAGCAATTTGAGGCTATGTGGCTGGATCTAGAGAACTCAGATCGAGTTAAGTTAAGCAGAGAGAGGGACAGATACTGAATGATCTCTTTCACTTGTGGGATATACAGATGCACTGTCAGGAAATAACAAATGTCCAGAAGTAACAAAACCTGAGAACTGATCTGCAAGACTAAGTTTTTTTTTTTTAAGTTTTTTAAGAGTAAGTATTCTTAAAGGGATGAGAGAGAGAGAGAGAGATAGATAGATAGATAGATAGATAGATAGATAGATAGATAGATAGATAGATAGATAGATAGTATTGGAGGGAACTCTAGGAATACTGGGAAAGAGGTTAAAGAGAAACCAACTCTGGTGAAGAATGTGTTGATGGAATGTATGCATGAAACCTACCACTCATAATATTATAAATCATAGTACTTAAATATTTTTGTTGAAAGAAAAAGAAAAATAATAAAGAACAACATGCTGCTTTTTGGCTTGAAAAACCAAGTTGATAGTGGCATTGTTTGTTGAGACTAGAAGAGTTTACATAGAATGAGGTGGTTATTATCTGCTGAATTGTAGACTTTTCCTATTTTTGAAAGCTCCTCATTAAGAAAAGTTTTATTTTGGCGAATTTAAATTACTCTAAACTTACCAAACTTATTAATTAAATCACTGTAAGATTATCAATCATAGGTTCACATTGGATTACCTTTTTAAAAAATTAAAATGTCAAAGCAATATTCCTCTTGGAATTCCATTGTTTCCAGCACCTGTCCATTGAGGTAGACACATAAGCCCTCAACTACTGACTCATCCATCTGATCAAGCACCTAATTGGAAATCATAAGAGTGGGATAATACATTAGATAGCAAAATGTCAGGAAAACCTATTCTATAATGTTTTAAAAAGTTGGGGAGATGGTATTGGGCTATCTCTGATGGAATTGGGGGGGGTCTTCAGTTGCTCCAGATAACATATATGATCCCAGAATGGTACAGAGATCAGCTAAATGGAAGGCAAGTCTTAACCCCTGTACTAACTCTTCAGTCCAGAAAAAACTGCTCTTATTGGCTGTGTAACAATGTTTTAAGTAAGAGACTGGATGCTCAGGTGAATGCCCAGTCTTTGTTGTATCAAAGGTTGTGCATTTCTTTAGAGAGCAAAGTAACTCTGGGAGTCTTTAGCAGAACCATACCAAAATGAAAGGGTCCAGAGTTAAATTTTGAATGGAAAAGAAAATGAAGCTTGAACTTTGAGAACAAAATGACAACTTGTATTTCCAACATGACAACTTGTGCTGATTTGGCGTTCAAGGTTACTGGGTTTAGTTTAAAGGAAGAATAAAGAGAAGACAGATGGCTGAGTCATGTGGATTATTTAATTTTGCTCATAGACATAATCTTTAATAAGACATTGTATGTGATTTAGCTTAAATCTTCAAAGAAAATGTTATACAAGTGCATAATTATGACTAATGTTTGAGATAAATACTCAGAAATATGTGTGCGGTGCTTTTGGATAGGGAGAGAATCAGAGAATGATTTTCTTTCCAATCTTACAAGTCATATGTAAATGATCTCTTAATTCTAAATATTGCTATTGTATCACTGAAATAAAAATCAACTACTTTTAACAGAGTGGAGTTACTTTAAAATTTAAATAAATTGTGTTATTATATGATACTGTAGCAACTCTAATAAACTAGCATTGTGCTTTGTTCCCATGACTAAGGCACAGCAATACCACTAATTATATAATCAAACCTAGTCAAACTTAGTTCTACTCCATATGTATGAGAAAACCCCTGAAGGATGCCTATAAAAAAAATCCTACCACCTCTGAGGTAAATGGTGAGAGGTAGGAAAAAAAAACAAAACACAATTTAGAAGAATTACAGTAAGTCTCCAGAAGTCTTCCATAGCAGTACATCCTAAGAGATCTGCAATGCCCTCGCATTTCTTTCTTCTCCTGGTACAGTACTAGCATAAACATTAAGCAAGATAATCCTGCTCATCTGGAGCCCATAATCTGATGCTGCCTCGAAGAGACACACATTGCTGACCACCCAGACCATATGAAACCCGAGCTGACCAAATGCAGTAAGAAAAATATGCTCTCAACAAAACTAGAGCTACCAATTTTATGTGTGATAAAACCATCTCTGTTTGAAGAAAAGATATGTTTTATCACTGATAAAACATGCCTTTGACATACCAAATTAAGGATGTGAATTATAGTTCCAGCCTCTGGTACAGTCTTCATAGTTTGAATGCCAGAAAGAAATATTCAGAAACTTTAGATAGGGCCATGGGATTATATATAGGCATACTGATTTCTACTTTGCTAAGAGATACATATATACCAATGTATGCTTCTAATAAATATGCTACGTAGACATAAATACTCAGCTTTAGAGTTAAATATAGATATAAAGACTATTTTCTCCCTTGAACACACATCTTTCTTATTTTTCTCTATATTTATTTCATGTTTCACTCTGGAGAAGTACATGTTCTCTCTTGAACACCTACTTCATTTTTCTCCCCTATATTATCTAAGCAAATTCCACTCAATAAAAGCCACCTTGTCTCACACGCACAAAAATTATGACCGAGGTTTGGAACTTAGTACTACATATGGTTGCCTGAGCCTGCCAAGAGTAAAGTCCTTAAGCACAGAGCCAGGAGTAAGCCCTGAGCACTGCCAAGTGTAGGCCAAAAACCAAATAATAAATAAAATATTTACTTATTTTTGATTACTTAGTAAAAATTTTTGAATTAAACACCTTAGTATATTCTAAAAAGCAAAATATTTTAAAAGACTAAGACTGACTTTAAAAAGTACCAGTTTGGTGCTAAAGTACATACAATGAGCGCATGCACTCAGCTAACCTAAGTTTGATCCTGAACCTGTCAGGAGTAATTCCTAAGTGCAGTTCTAGGAGTCACTCCTGGACACAGCTGGTTTAGCCCACAAAAACAAACAAAAACAAACAAAAAAAATATGTTAGTTTAAAATAGGATGCTTTTGGGGTAGGGCACTTAATCGTCTTGCAAAAAGTCAACCAGGTTTGATCCCCGGCTTCCATATGCCAGGAATAGTTCCTGGATGAAAAGTCAGGTGTAAACCTGGAGCATCACCAATTGTGCCCCCTTAATACAAATAAAGTAAAATAAAATAAAATAAAACATGATGCTGCAAAGCTTAATAATGACAAGTCGTTCTGTTAGCTGGAACCCTCAGAGAATCAAACATATTTCTGCTTCATTTTATAAAATAATGTCTTTCTGAAATTAGAGTTGTGGATTTTTGGGATAGGCCCATTATGGTATAAGAGCCACTCATTCATTAACTTTTCCATATCCACACTCTTAGCATTCCCCCTTGCTTCCTACTGCATAAAGTGGAATTCTTATGCTCTGACATGTAAGGCTAATGGTTGCTTCCATGTTCTAGGCATCGCCAATGAACAGTGTCCTTTCTGCTTCAATTAGCAGGCATGAATACTCATTGGACAGCACTTACTTTGGCATCAGTAATTCAGAGATACCCAGAGAGACTACAAAGGTAGCACCCACTTGAAAGCCCATTCTCTTCAAATTGGCAAGAACTCTCTGTATAGCCACAAAAAGTTGGAGTCCTTGAAAGCAGCATTATTGCTGTGACCTCAATTCTAGATGATGGATTTATCTTTCTCAGCCTGGCCATCAAAACTATCCTTGCTATAAACTATCTTTACTCATGTCACTACAACCAGGAACCCTTGTATCAACCAGGTTAAGGAGAGTTTTAGCTCTAGGCTCAAAACCTAGCCCAGTCAAAGGACAGCTTAGAAATAAGGCAACCACTCTGGGTTTTTCCTCCTCCATTCTTCCTTCACTTAGTTGAATGATGAGTATATCAGACATCACATCAAATTATCTGAAATAGACAGCATTTGAGAAGGGGCAGCTTCATAAGAAAAATTTTAACTACAAACAGATACTATTTTTCCTTCTATAAAATAAAGGAAGATCATGATCATAGATCATATTAGAGGCATAAGCTTAATCCCTGGCATCACATGTTCCCTAAGCAACTCACCTGAGCACCACCTGAAGGGAGAGTGGGAGAGGGAGAGCAAACAAATAAGGTGCTGGAATGCAGTCCATGCATTTATGAGGCCCTGAATTTGATTTGCCTCTACACCACCAGGAGTGCCCTCCAGAACTGTGTGTTCCCTGCACACACCAAAAATAAAAGAACATACAAATCAAAAGAACACACAGAGAGAGGAAACCAATATTAGAGAGAAAAGGCCAGAGAAATGTTCATGGGAAATTTTGTTAATATTATGTAATAATAGAACTGTGGAATTATAAAATTGAATTCTCTGTAACAAGACTATTGACAATGTTAGAGCTATGTATTTTTGCATACCTTTATTATCTTGCTACTTTCCTCTTTTATAAGGAGGATGCACGACTTCAATTCAACACTATTGAGAAGGAAAACCTGCAGGGATGAGTCAGGGAGATCGCTCAAACAGAACATAGGCCAGCCTGAGCAAAGCCCTGGCACCAACAAAAAAAGAGGGATGATACTTTTATAGAATATCAAAGTAAAGCAAAAATCTAGAGAAATGAGAATAAGCAGATGAACAAATAAACTGGATCTATAGCAGGTATACCATTGATCACAATGCCACATTCTATAATCATGTAATTGTAATTTGCATTTATTCTACTTTGAAACAATCTATTGGTTTCCTTGTACTTGGCTATAGCACAGAGAATCTTTAACTGAATGCTGTAACATAACAAAAAGCTTCACAATATATTAGCAATGCCAACCATTCTTTCCAGTACACGCCTTAATCTGGGTACTATAAAATTTTCTATATGGACTAGCCAAAAATGTATAAAGTAATAAGAAAAAATCTCCTATTTTTTCCTCCCCGCAAAACTCCAACTTTTTAAGGTTCATTGAGGTTGAGAGGGTTTTGAAACTAATCGGGAATAAATTACACTTGCATCTGAACCTTCTGATTCCTAAAACTCTTTCCAGAACTAGGCAAACTACCAGAACACAGATAATGTGGCTAATGTCACACCATATTTTCTATTAGGAACTGAAAAAAAAAATTGGAAACCAAAGCCCTGAAAAGGACTATTTATTTCTCTTATATCATGTACTTCATAGAAGAACCGTTTTATGGCCCAAGGATTAAATTAATCATTGATATTTTAATCATTTTAATGTCTGTGATGCTAATAGAATGCTAATAGCTAAAAGACTCTTTACAAATCATCCAATAAGGTGACAAGGGTAATTGATGCTCATTCACTCTAGTCACATTCTTTCTGTCGCATTTTTTTAAAAAAATAAAAATTCCAACAGGGAACAACCAGAATAGTTTTCTGCAATGTTTAGGGCAATGTCATACATGAAAGAGGTAGTGAATAAAATAATAATCCAATTGTCTACAGTTTTTATAATTTAAACAGAAATGGACATCTAGAGTAGAAACAAACAAAGAAATCTAAAGCAGAGCTGTTTAAACTTTTTCTATTTGAGGATATCTTTTTTGCCAAAAAATACAATTCTTACACATGTTGCCAGAAACAGCTCCAATTAATGACTATTTGATTTTGAATTCCTTTTTTTGTTGCTGTGCATTCAGAAACTTTTTGCTGTTGCTACATATTTCCAGACACCTACATTTAGTTAAGTCCACATATGGTTTTATGATACTCAGTTAAAAAAAGCTAGATGCTTTACAATAAACCATTTGGATCACTTTATTTGACTAAATATCTTGAATTGAAATAGTGTGTCATATCAAATAGAAAATGAGGTTGCCTGGGACTAAATCATGATTAGTGTCCATCCTTTTCCTTTCACTATCCACTGCAGAGACTGTGCCTTCACCCTCTGCAGCCCCAGCAGCATTCAACTTAACACCAAAAGCTCAGAAAGTTTTTGATTGAAGTATTTTTTTCTTTAGGAAGCTGAGACCATGACTAATATTTTATTGACTATACAATACAATTCAGTGTTAAAACAAAATATCTCAGTGGCTATTTAATACTTGATTTCATGAATACATTTCCATTGGTTGTCAACAATCAGAGCATGCTATAACTTCTCAAGCATGAGACAGTTATTTGCCTGACCAACTAAATGCTCATGTTTTACTATTGCCCTTTGTATTTTTGTCCTAGTACTAGGACCATTTCAAACTGCAAATAAAAAGCCTGGGGACTAAAGTACAGATCACTAGTTGAGAGGGTAAAAGCATTTTTTTCACCGAGCTATGTATAACCAAGTAATTTATTGTTATGGATTGTTTATTATTTGGGTTGGGCATACCTTGAATGCTCAGGGTTTACTAATGGTATTGCACTCAGGAATCACTCATGGCAGGACTTTGGGTACCTGATTCGAGGAGCCAGGGATTTAACATGGTTAGGTAAACATATTCAAAGTAAGAGCCCTATTTGGTGTCACTATATTTCCAGTCCCAGGGAAAATCATTTTTTACATAGAAAATAATTTTATATTAAAAAAGTATTGAAACATTTCCCACATTATATAAAAAGCATTCTTACATAGCACTGTATTTTAGAATGTTAAGCTGATATAAAGGAAAACATAAAGGTAAAGCTTATGTCTAATCTGTACAGACTCTGATACGAACTAGTTAATAGTGAAAGAATAGATAAGTAAACTTATTGCAATTTATCCTAGTCTATGTTTATTCTGTAGTCCAATATTCTTGTTTTAAAGAATATGAGAATAATCTCAACATCCTGTGAAAGAATTGTACAGTGAACTCATAATAATAAATACTCCAGGTTATTTTGAAGCCCTACTGTACTTTTTTTACACTAAAATTAACTGTTGGAGGGCCCATAGATATTACCAGATAGAACTAACTTCCTTTACTATATGAAAACATTATAACTCTAGAAGACTATCAATGAAATAGGGAAAATGGTAGAGACCTTGAGCACTATTAGTAGTGGTAGAGAGCAATGATTTTATGTATCAATATTATAAGTTCAAACATTATTGCAACTATTTTACCTAAAGTATAGTAAAATAGATAGAATAATAGAGGGACACAGGGGAAAAAAAGAAAAAAAATTAAATTGGACCTCTAAAACTTCACTTTAGATCAGATTTCAAATCATTGGCTATAACACACACATATACTACTAATCTACAAAAATGACTTGCTTCAAGTTTCCATATCATCCTTCTGTCCTTCTGTGTACTTCAGGGATGTATATGATCAGACAACAGGCAGCAAACAGAAGAGAAAAAGTTGTAATTTTAGAAAATTATGAGAAAACCAAAATTCAGATTCATGACACCATGATATGATTTCAAGGCATTATACAGAAAAACTGTCTTAAACAGTACAACAACAAAATATAAAAAAAAATCACACAAAGCAAAATCACACACAGCGAGGAATTTCATTTCCATTTTTATTGGACCTATTTATGAAATCACTCACACTGTATATAACATTCATGCATAATTCTAATAAGTTGCTATTTCCTTTATATTATCCTTTTTAGTCAATATGCTTTCCATCAAATAGTACTGATAGAATGACAGTCACTTTTGAAGGTTCTGGGCTAGGGAAGCATATTCCTTGTTAACCCAAGGAAGAGCTTAAAAAAGAAACTTCCTCTTCTTGGACAGAAATTGCTGGGCCTTGTAGCAATGAAAATCGTATTTCCATTTGAAGAACCCTATTCCTAAATTGATTCTTGCCTCTCATTCCCAATCTATATGAACTCAATCCCAGTATGAGATCAGTTAGTTAATAAGTGTTCTCAAAAGAATATTCTATACTTAGTACTCTGTAGAATTTTACAAGGGAAACAAAAAAATGGCTCACTCCTTTCATGTAAGAGCTGAATTGCACTCATGTTCAGGCTTGAGAGCAAGATTTCAAAACCAAGAGTGTCTTTTCAACTAATACATTTTCAAGCAATACATTCCCAAGAGACTTTACTTAATCCATTATTTTTGAGTCATAACTGGTCTGCAGACAACAAGAATGAGCCTACTAAGTGGCAGGCCTTTCCTACTGCTGACAAGAACAGATGGTCTCTGTGACAAATACATTACTTCTGATTTGACAAAAATTTGCTGATATATGGCAAAAATACTGAACCATTTCCCACATTATATAAATATATATAATATATATATGTATAATATATATAATCTGGTAAATTCATTAATTTGGGTTTTTTTTTTCAGTTTCCTATGTTACAGCCATGAGTTATATGTCTTAGGTTATAGCCTTGAACTTACAGGGTAAAATTGCACATTTCTGCTCCCTTTAAATGTTACCTTTTCTCCATCATTAAGTGCTCAGAACCAGTTTGTGAAAGAAGATAAGATACTTTTCAAGCCACAAACTAAATATGTAGTTTTATACAGTGGTGTATCTTTGTCTGCTTTGTTCTAGGAATAATGATACTATGTGATATTTTTTTTCTTTTCTATTACTTCTCTCTTTCATTTTTTACTTCCTTTGTTCTCTTTCCATTCTCCTCCCTTCTTTTTTTCATGAAGCAAGATAATTTTATTAGATTTAAATTTTCTTAGAAGGGTGTGAAGGTAAAGAAATGTAAACCAAACGGTGAAGTTACACTAGCTACAACTAAGCTACCCCAGCCCATGTAGCACAAAACTGGCCATCTCAGGAGGAGAGAGTGGTCAGTCAAGTCTCCACCCTGTCAAAGTCACACTTTCTGTCTCTATTACCCAGGACCACCAATTCCCCAATAGCCTGCCTCATCACTGACTCTACGATTCCTTATGGGGATGACCATCTATTCTAACCACTCTTCAAGTACACTCATTGGGCTGATATCATCAGGGCACTTTTTGAAGCGAGTGCAGGCACCCTGCCCCCATATTTTCCTTTTTCCAAGAAAGCCTGGCAGCTGTAACCACACCAACAAAATTCCCTTAATTTGCAGTTTTGTAGCTTTGAATTTCTGCAAAACTTTTTTTTTGGGGGGAGGCTACACCCGGTGACATGTAGTGGTTACTCCTGGCTATGTGCTCAGAAATTGCTCCTGGCTTGGGGTACATATGGGACGCCAGGGGACTGAACTGTGGTCTGTCCTAGGCTAGCGCAGGCAAGTCAGATAGATGCCTTACTACTTGTGCCACCACTCTGACCCCAAATTTCTGGAAAATTTTATTTGTTTGCTGTTATCCCAAAAGAAGAACCCCAATTGAACAGATTGGACATATAACAAAAAAAAGCTTACTAAACCTTCTGCCACTGTATTAATGACTTAATTGATGATACAATAATTTTCACAAATGAGCTTGCTACTGTACTTATTCTTTCCTTTTTGTTTGTTGTTTTTTCCTATTTTCTTCCATATTATTTTTTATTCCCCTTTTCCCCAGTAACTTTGCTTTCACTTAACTGGCAACAGGAAAAAATAAATACAATTCTTCCAAGTCCAAAGAAAATGTGTCAGATATACTGGCAATGGGGTCTTCTTTTACTCAGAAAAGCCATTTTAATGCCAGGTTAGTGTGCTCTAAGGGAAAGAGAAGCATAAGGACAAGGAAAGGGTCTTCTGGTCACCCCAACTGGGCTCTGCCCAAGAAGCTTAGGCAGACAAACCAGCAGCAGGGTCCTCTATGACTCAGAAGAGCCATTTAAGTCCAGATCAATGTGCCCTGAGAAGTGTCTGCCCATATAGTGAAGCAGGGTAGCTTCACATTTATTCTAGTCAATGAACCCCAATGAAACACATAAAAAACACCATCACACTGCAAATGGTCACAATGAGAAAGCAATGAGTGAATAAAAATAGTAGTTCTGAAGACCCAACTAGTATCAGCTAGCTTTACAAACACTGACAAATACTTTTAAGAGTATATATTGAGAATGTCCAACAAACTCAATGAAACCATGGAACAGTCAGTCAATAGACTCAAGAGGGTATCATATTATAAACGAAAAACTTCAAACAGAAATAAGCTGATTGAAAGACTTGGTGGGTGAAATAAAAAGTCACTGAAAAGCCTTACCAGCAAAGTAATAATTGCTGAGGACAGAATCAGTGAGCTGGAAGATGAGCTGCATAATACCTCCAGACAACATCAGAAGATGAAAAAGGTCTGACAATAAAGAAACAGAGTTGGAAAATATACTGAAAATAAAGAAACAGACTATAGAACTTTGGGATAAACTGAACAGAAGTAGCATAAGAATCATTGGGGTCCTAGAGAGCCAGGAAGAAAACTTCTACAAAGAAGCAACAAAGACATCATTTCTGAAAAATTTCCAAAACTGAAGAATGTATACATCCACATCCTGGATGCCTGAAGAGTATCAGCTAAAAGAGACCCATATAAAAACACCCCAAGGCACATCCTAGCCACAATGATAAAATTTGTACATAGAGATGAAATACTAAAAGGAACAATGTTAAAAAATGAAAATACGTACCAAGGAGCATCCTTAAGATTTACAGCATATTTTTTTTGCAAGCAACCCTTCTTGCCTGAAGGATGTGGTAGGATATAGTAAAAAACAAACAAAATAACAAAAAAACTCAACAAAATGAAGGGTTCACAAAAATATATCAACTACCTAGATTCTTATTCAGCCTTGAAGGAAGGATACACACAGTTTCACAGATAAAGAACATTTTTTAAAAATTACATTCAAAACCAACCTTAAAAAAAGAACTGAAGGGGCCCAGAAAAATAGCACAGTGGTAGGACATTTGCCTTGCATGTAGCTTACTCAGGTTCGATCCCTAGCATCCCATATGGTCCCCTAAGCCTGCCAGCAGTGATTTCTGAGCACTGAGCCAGGAATAACCCCTGAGTTCTGCCAGGTGTGGCCTACCCTCCCCCCCCCCAAATAAAAGAACTGAGGATGTACTTTAAGGAAACTTAACACCCCCAAAAGACATCTAAAAGGTTGGCATAAAAATCCATGATAATAATCTTGCAATGTCAATGGACTATATACACCAATTAAGAGATAAAAATGGCAAAATGTATGAGAAAATTGAATGTAACATTCTGCTGTCTGTAAGAAACACATCTAAATAGTCAGAGCAAACACAGTTTCAAAGTTAAAGTTGGTACACAATCCTTCAAGCAAATAACTCCTTTAAAAAGGCTTGGGTACCTATACTAATATCAGATGACATAGATATCAGATATAAGAAGGTTATCAGAGAGTGCCACTTATTAATAATCTAGGGATATGTATGTCAGGAAAAAATCACACTTAAACTTATGCATCCAATAAGGGACTAGTAACATACTTAAAACAGCTGTTAACAGACTTGAAGAAAGAAATCAATAGCAACAGAGTGGTAACTGGAGACATCAACACTGCTATGTTATCTATTTACAGATCAACCAGGCTAAAACTTAGCAGGGATATACTGGCTTGGGAAAAAGTACTGGAAGAGAGAGGTATAGAAGAGCTTTTTATTTCTAATATGATGAGTACACACTCTTCTCCAATGAACATGAGACATTGCCAAATAGGTCACAAAACATATCTCCATAAAATCAAGAGGATAGAAATTGTATTGCCTCAGGCCCGGGGCACTGAAAATAAAAATGAATTACAGAAATGAAAAAATACTTAAACACCTCAAAACTATTGAACAACCAGTGGGTCAGAGAAGTAGTCAAGGAAGTAATCAAGAGATTCCAGTAAGCAATGGAGAATGAGGACACAAAATATCAGAATTTGTGAGATACAACAAAAGTGGTATTAAGAGGAAAATTTATAGCTTTTCAAGCATTAATTCTGAAGGAAAAAAGAGTTTACATAAATAACTTACTGGCACAGTTCAAGTAATTGGAAAATGACCAACAAAATGAGCCAGAAACAGAAAAAAATAAAAATTAGGACAAAAATTAATGAACAGGACAACCAAAAATATCCAAAAGATCAATAAAAGTAAGAATTATTTCTTTGAAGAAATAAACAAGATCAATAAAACATTAGCAAGCCTGACAAAGAGAGCCTTAATAAACTGAATTATACATGCAAGGGGAATGTCACAATAGATACTACAGAAATTTAAAAGGTTATTGATATTTCTTTAAGAATCTTTATTCACAAAATAAGAGAACCTGGAAGTAATGGGTAAATACTTGGAATCTTATAACTTCCCAAGGTTGAACAAAGATGATCTAGAATACCTGAACAGACCTATGATTATTGAGAAAATTGAAATGACAATCCAAAGGTTTCCCAAGAAACAGGTCTAGATGTGTTCACTAGTCAATTCTTTCAAATATGTAAAGAGGAACTTACGGCAATCCTTTTCACACTCTTACAAAAAATGTCTTACAAAAAATACTTCCCCAAAGTCTCTATGTAGCTAACATTACCCTGATGCCAAAAGCAGACAGACAAAACAAAAAATAATTATAAGCCATGCTTATAATAATCATTGATGAGCATAGATGAAAAGAAACTCAGCAAAACACTATATAAAATCCAACTAAATAGAATCTAACATCAAAAATATTATACACCATGACCAAGCAGGACTACTCCTGGGGAATCAAGAAGGGTTTAACATATTACAAGTCAACCACATATCAAATCAATAAAAGAAAATATAAAAACCATACAATCATGTTAATAAATGAAGAAAAAGCATTTATGTAATAAGATTCAGTATCCATTCATGATAAAAATCATTAAAAGAGGAACTGAAGAACTTTCCTCAATAGGTTAAAGCTGTTTACCCACAGCAGATGTTATATGCAATTGGAAAAACTAAATGCTTTTTTTCTCTAAGATCAGGAAAAATACAAGACTGCTACTCTTACCACTTCTATTCAACATAGTACTGAAAATACTTGCAAAAGAAATAAGGCAAGAAAAAGAAAACGCATCTAGAGAAGAAAGGATAAAGTCAAGTTCTCACTACTTCTAGAATGATATGATACTATATTTAGCAAATTATAAAGACTCATTAAAAAGCTTCTAAAAACATTATATTTTTACAGTAAAGTGCTGGGCTACAAAATCAACATGCTCAACCAAATATTAGCAAATAGACTCAACAATTCATTAAAAAAAAAGTCATACATTCATGACCAGGTAGGATTCATTCCGGAGATGAAGGGGTGATTTAACATATAAAAGACAATCAATATATGCATCATATCAATTAAAAAAACATGAGGGCCAGAGTGGTGGCATAAGCAGTAAGGTGTTTGCCTTGCCTGTGCTAGCCTAGGACGAAACACGGTTTGATCCCATGGCATCCCATATGGTCCCCCAAGCCAGGAGCAATTTCTGAGCGTATAGCTAGGAATAGCCCCTGAGTATCACTGGGTGTGGCCCCCCAAAAAAAGAAATCAAACCAAACCAAACAAAAAACATGATCAAAGCAATAGATGTAAAGAAAGCATTTGACAAGGTCCAGGACACACTCATTATAAAAACTTTCAATTAGATGGGAATAGAAATAATTTTCCTCAGTATAGTCAATACTATAAGCACATGGAATACATTATACTTTTTGTTTGTTTGTTTGTTTGTTTTGTTTTTGGGTCACACCTGGCAACGTTCAGGATTACTCCTGACTCTATGCTCAGAAATCACCCATGGCAGGCACAGGGGACCATATGGGATACCGGGACTTGAACCACCGTCCTTCTGAATGAAAGGCAAACGCCTTACCTCCGTGCTATTTTTCCGGCCTCTGAATATATTATACTTAATGGGAAAAATTAAAGCCTTTTAAAATCTGGCACAAGACAAGGTTGCCCACTCTCACCACTTTATTAAATAAAGTACTTGCCATAGAAACCAGGCAAGAAAAAATATCAAGAGCATCTAGATAGGAAAGGAAGAAATCAAGCTCTCACTTTTGGCAGATGACATGATAGTATTTTAGAAAATCCTTAATATCTACCAAGAAAACAAACAGAAGAACTTCTAGAATAGAAGTGCTTGGAACAAATAATTGGATAAAGAAACTGTGGTACTATGGAATAGTATAATTTTTTTAAAATTAATTCATGAAATTTGCTTATAAATGAATGTACATGGAGTATATTATGTTACTCAATATGAGTCAGAGGGAGAGGGATAGACAAAAATTTTGCACTCACTTGTGAAATATAAAAATGATATTATGATAATAATGTCCAGAAATATAGAGACAAGTGTCAGGAGGGCTAGTCAATGGTAGGAAACTTGCCACAAATTATGGAGGAGACATATGGAGGAGAAAAATGTCTGCCACCAGGATAGTCAGGGGAGTGGGCAGGGGGGGGGATGAAGGAGAGAACCTGGGGACATTTGTTCTGGGAATATGCTCTGATCAAGGGTGTTGTAAAACTCCATCATCAGAAGCTCCATAACTTTGAAAAGAAAAACAACTGTATTATCAACAATCTTGTAAATAAGTATTTAAATAAAGTAATTAAAAAATTAAAGATGTAAACCTTAAAGTAACTTTAAAAAGACTTGATTTTGCCCCTAAAATTTATACTTTTTTTAAAAAATAATTTTTATTATGACCAACATAAATTATGAATATTTCACAGTAATATTTAAGGTACATAGTGACATTGAATCAGGGTTATTCTCACCACCAGCATTGTCCTCCTTCCACCCCTGTTCCCAACATCCCCCTCTTTTGCCCCCAGCCTACTAGTATAACTGGACCCTTCTGTGTATAGCGTGTTGTAGATTGAATATCGATTCTGTTGTTGATTTTGAGTTTGGCGTTTAAGTCTGATCACTTTTTATTTCTACTCAATGCTCATACGGTTGTTTGGTCCTGGTACCATCTATTTTTTTCACCTCAATTTATGATGCAAAACAAGATAATTCAAGTTATGTGGTTCTGTTTAAAAAAAAGAAAAAATAAGGAAAAAGAAAAAAAAGAAAACAAGATGTTTTATACTTTTTTTTTTTAAACTAAAAAAGAGAAAAAGTAGTATATGGAAAAAGTTTAATAATAAACGTATATGTAATATCAGAATCTAATTTTTTTTTTTGATTTTTGGGCCACACCGAGTAACTCTCAGGGGCTACTCTTGGCTATGTGTTCAAAAATCGCTACTGGCTTGGGGACCGTATGGGAAGCCGAGTATCAAACCAGGGTCCATCCTGAGTCAGCTGCGTGCAAGGCAAGCACCCTACCACTACACTACAGCTTCAGCCCCAGAATCTAAGCTTTGTATTTTCATGATGTATTACCTGCAGAGCTTTAAGACTTCAAAGCTTTAAAGATGTTGGTTTCTATTATTTTTAAATCTCATTTTTAATAAATTATATTTTGCCTTTCATTTTTTTATACTCATACTACTGTATGTTATTTATGGAATTCTTGGAGACAAATGGATTTAATGAGACAAATATGGCAAGATAACTAAACATCTTGGATATTTTCCTATGATAAATTTCTCAAGAGTAATTTCAGCTACTTAAATCTTTGTTTTCTAAACTTTTGGGGAAGATAAAAGGAAACGTCTTAAAAATGCAGAAATGGGATTTTGTAAAGTTTTGCAATTTCTTTATGCTAACCCCCAAATCAATAAAAATCCCCAAAATACAAAAAAGTAAACTTGCTCCACTTAATAAGCAACCACTAGCCATGCATGTCTAATTAAATCTTAAAAATTAAAATGAGATGCTAATTTCCTCAAAATGTACTAGTCACTTTCAAGGCTGACTTCATACATTATTAGCAGCTATTCCAGGATATTACTATAATATCGCAAAAAATGTCATTGGAAGAGCTACTTCAAACCAGTATTTTAAAGCAGGAGTCATTTGACATCCTGTGAGCCCAAGAATATTCCAAGGGTAGGTTTGAGACTAGGGTATCAACCACCAGTACAAGGTGTTTCAAGAAAGAAACAAGGCCAGAAGGGTCCATAGTTGGAAAACATTGAGAAATAATAGTTTAGTGGTGAAGAAAGATGAGAGATTAGGAAGAAAGAATAAGTTCTCACAGGTGATCCTCCTACTGTCGTAAAAGAATTTCTTTTAGAGCTCAATGAAATTCAGATGCAGAGGCTTCAATTTTTATTTCTTGTTTGTTTTTTTTGGGGGGATCACACCCGGTGGCGGTGGCGCTAGGGGGTTACTCCTGGCTCTATGCTCAGAAATCACTCCTGGCAGGATCGGGGGACCATATGAGATGCTGGGATTTGGACCACCGTTCTTTTGCATGCCAGGCAAATACCCTACCTCCATGCTATCTCTCTGGCCCTTTATTTCTTGTTTTAAGAATGATTACAGAGTGTTGTTTATGCCAAAAGGTGCTAAGATTCATATACATATTTTTATTTAATGTTCATAAAAATAGCACAAGGAAGGTAAAAGTAAAGCTCTTCAACTTTATAAACAATGCTTTGAGAAAGTATGTGAATTATTCAAGATCACTAAACATCTCTAGATTTCAAGCTTCCCTAATCTCTCCAAATCCAGTGCTCTTACAACACCATATAGGCATTCTTTTGTGATGAACACAGAATGTGACCTACTTAGAACTACCAGGGGACAGAAAGCATAGCAGGTATGCTGTGCTATCTGCACACAGTTGCACACAGCTGACCTTAAGTCAATCTCTGGCACTCCACATGGTCCCCTGAGCCTGCCAGGAGTGATTACTGAGTGGAAAGCCAGTAGTAAGTCCTGAGCACAGCTGCATGTACCCTTTCTACATCTCCCAAAAAAGAGATCTACTAGCCAGTGTGTAGTAGGATGAATAATGAGATGCAGGTGAGTAGAGAGCTTGCTCTTAATAATCATTCTGTCTCCTTGTGGTCTAGCATTTTTATGATTTTGAGTGGTTATTGTCTGCTAACAATGGATAAATACTGCTTGCTCATTTCATTTTTACTTCGATCTTCCAGCAACCTACTCAACTCTGGGCTTTCCAGGTCTAGCCTCATTTTAAAATATTTCATGTGTCAACTTGTGAAAAGGTCCTGTACAATTCAACTAGAAAGAAAGGTCATCAAGCAAAATATATAAAATGTTTTGATATACCTTCAGATAAGAGTCGTTGAACTCTCATATATTTGTAAATGATCAATGATCCCATTTATGAAGAAAATTTTAACAGAAATGACAAGTGTACTTCTAAAGTTCAACTATGATAAAGGACGTTTCTGAAAAACAAATCTCACCAATTAGGGATAATCAAGCAAGTACTGTGTTTCTTATTGAAATATTTCTGCCTTTAGAGGGTCAATGTCATATAAAACTGCTTGCAAAAACTAGGAATTTACATTCATTACACACTAATTAATTTGTAAAGCTCTTTTAAAAATTCTCTTAGGATAGATACAGAATAATCTCTCTGTATGTGTCATTTAAAGATACACAGCATGCTGAGGCCAGTGCGGTGGTGCTAGAGGTAAAGTGTTTACCTTGCAAGCACTAGCCTAGGATGGACCGGTTTGATCCCCCAGCATCCCATATGGTCCCCCCAAGCCAGGAGCAATTTCTGAACGCATAGCCAGGAGTAACCCCTGAGTGTCAAATGGGTGTGGCCCCAAAAAACAAACAAACAAAATACACAGCATGGGGCCAGAGCAATAGCATAGTGATAAGGCATTGGCCTTGAATATGGCTGAACTGAGACAGACCAGAGTTCGATCTCAGGCATCCCATATGGTCCCCCAAGCTTGCCAGGAATGATTTTTGAGCACAGAGACAGGAGTAACCCAAAATAAATAACAACAAAAAACAACAACAGCAACAATAACTACAACAAAATGATACACAGCAAAGTAACTATGGCCCAACGGCAACATAATGGGAGAACTAACTGATTCACACAACTGAATTGGTGGTGGTGGTGGCAGTGGTGGTGGTGATGGATTGAAGAAAGTTACATCATGGCCCTCAGAATAGGAAGGTGGTTCTTGTGATGGAATTATGCACATGAAAACCACCATTAACAGTACTGTACATCACAGAATCTCAACTCAAAAATGTTAAAATGCCTCCTATGACTGGCATCCGATGAACTTTGGTTGAAGATCCATATACTTGGAGCATTTTCTAAGAACCGTACAGGAGCAGTCAAGACATTGTCTACCTATGGGGCCAAGAAGCAATGAGAACTCTCAGATCTTAAAGTACCTTACCTGCGGGGTGAGCCATCATCATGGGGTTGGATGATAACCACCTTCACAGTCACAGAAGTCCGGAGCAGGTCGATCATCTGCTCATGTGTTAGAGTGGCTACGGCCACTTTGCAGATTTCCACGAGGCGACTCCCTTGGCGAAGACCAGCCTTCCAGGCAAAGCCAAAGGGCTCCACATCTGCCACAATTCCTTCAAAATTCACATGAAAGCCAAGCTGGCCCAGCCCATTTCTCCTGAGGGTCATTTCCACTGTCTCGCAGCCTCTCGTCACTATCTAAGGTAGAGGGAGACAGAGATGGTACATTCATGGAACAGACACATCCATAGTACCCAAAGTCCTCCCCTGTCATGGCACCAGACAAATCATATTTCTATCCAGAGTTCACTTTACTTATCATGAAGGAATAAATGTCTAACATATATGAAGTTCTGATTCCTGCAGTGCACTTCTTGATCACTTCTAGGTATGTCCCTGTTGGCCCACTATCACCATTGTGTATATACCCAGGGTGATTCTCAAGCAGGGTGTGGATCCTATTTTTAAAAAAAGAATACTTGCAGAGTTCAACATGCAACTATGGCAGAGCACAGAGTAAATTAATGGTTTCATTCATAAAAGTCAAATTCATTCTTAGTATTTTTCTTTACATGCCACTAACTTCAATTTTAATCCTATGACCTCAAAGAGATAATTTTTTATTTTCCATTCTTAGGTCAACTTATTTGGCTTTTAAGCACATATATTACATTATTTCAGATGGACTATAACATTATTTCAGATGGACTGTAACAATGGAAGAAAGTTGTCCTCTCAGGTAGTAAAGCCTAGTAGATACTTTTATTAGACTTCAAAAACAAGCAAAACAAATCAATAGTCTACATCACTAACAAACTAGCATTTTTTGATCTGCCAAATCATGGGTGATGGCAGAAAGTCAGCATGTTAGGAACAGATCATTTCTGTGTTGATGTTTCGGGGACATTTTTGTCCATTCCATCCTCCAGGCACAGATTGCCCTTGTAGCTGATTGGTGAGGATCAGATACACAGGAAAGCTGGCTATCCATTCTCCGGATGACAAGGGTAGCTTCACAGGACAGTGTCATTTAAGAAGCTTAGAATTTCAGTACCTGTAGACTTTCTCACTCTCATCAGGGCCATGCCCTAAGGTTCAAGGGTCACCTAAGCAACAATACTTTTAGTACTTTTCCCTTACCCCAGTCAGAGCCTACAGTGGAGTCACAAAAAGAATGTGCAGGATGAAGGTTTGCTTCCCATTCAGTGCATGAAAGCATACATAACTCATTAATCCTTCCCTTGAAATGCTTATTGGAATAATTTACATGGATTGAAAGAAAACCATGAACTCATTAAATATCATTTTAAAATTATGACATTTCTTATTGGTGGAGAGTTTAGAAGTTGAGAAGCATCTTACCTGTATTCCCCAAAGTACAAAGCTAATGTATAAGTTTCAGTTTAATAAATGCTCCATTTCCATGAAACATGCTCTGAATACACAAATTCCTATTTAATAAGACCTATGACTGCAAGTGCAGCTGTGGGACTGGGGCTGGTGTAGTGTGTCACCCCCGAGCCTGAGGTTTCCATGGTTACCACCACAGGTGCACATATTGCCAACAGGCATCTCACAGACACACAGGACAGTTTGGGGCTGAGGAAAGCAGGATAAGGATTGCTGATGAAAGTTTGGGATGATTAAACTTCTAAAATTATAAAATTAACTACCTTAAATTTACTGAAAGAAGTTACATTGTAAACTGCAGAGCTAGAATCAATATTTCTTCACTTCCTTCTATATTTTGTTTAATAAATTTCATTATCAAAGATGTCATATGTGCCTTGCATTCTTTCAAATATTAACACAATTTTCAATTAAAATTTGCATCCATATACTAAACTGAAGAGTGAATTGCCAACCTTTTCTGCAACCAAAACATTTTGTCTCTTCTGCTTATTTTCTCTGACTAACTGCTATGTCCCCTGATTTTTGCTATTTTATTGCTTCAGTTCCTTGTTTCTTTAACATGGAAAAAAAGCTGGGACAATCTTGTTTTCCATCGATTTGGAGTTTCCCCATATACATATATAAACTTAATCATCACACATAATGGTTGCCTCCTATCCATGTAAAAGAACTGAGCAGATAATGCTTACTTCCCAGTGGCCTTTCAGTTCAAAATTTAGAATTTCATGGCAGGAATAGCAGAGCATTTACCAAGTCTAGAGACTTTTAAAAGCAAACCCCTATGAGACAGCAGAGGTTGCACACCCATGCAGACTGACACCTCCACAGATTTTCATGAATTAGCTGTACTCCCTTGATGTATTTATTTTTTGAGGGGGGGGGCACAACCAGTGATGCTCAGGGATTATAACTGGCTCTAAACTCAGAAATCACTCCCTGGCAGTGCATGGGGGACTATATGAGGTGCTGTGATGGAACATGGATGGGTCTCAAAGCAAGACAAATGCCCTACCCATGCTATCATAGCTCCAACCCTCCTTGATGTCTGTAGAACAGACAATTTCAATTTTCTTTCCAACCACCACAGAATAAACTATGAGTTTATCCTTGACTAAATAAACCTTGTTTTTGCTATCTCTATTATAACTGCTTCATCTTCTTTCTTCCCATTTCTCTTATTACTGCCCTATACCAACCTTATGTTCTAATCCATCAACAGTTCTTGGGTTGAATTTGTACTCTATTTCCTGCTGCAAGTCACCCAAGACTTAGAACATGTCTGCTCAAATATATTCCAAACATTAGGTACCTTAATCACATCAGCAACAGTCACTTCTCTAAAAAACAAACAAAAAAACAAACAAAAGAACCAGTACAATTGAATAAGAACCTATCAGTAAGAGCTGAGGGACTAGGTGTTTTGGTGGTTGGTGACAAAGTGTTTGTTTGCTATTGTATTTTTAGGAGCACAGATGATCATAGGACACTGACTCAGAGGAACTGTCAAACAGAAATTTTTGCAATAATATTAAAAGCACAATGTGTCCTGAGATTCACAAGGACAACTACAGGTATAAAACCCAACTGCATGCTTAATTATCCCCAAACTATATCTAGATTTACTCATATCTAGCTGATAATACTGCTGAACACTCTAATATCTTTTCTGTAAATGACACATGCATATAAAATTAATTCTCCAAGAAAATGACTTAATTCTCTTGATACATATATGTGATCTCTAATTCAAAGGAGAGATTACTATTTGAGTGGTAGGGAAAAGAGGCAAGGAATGGGTATGATCTATCTTTTTTTTTTACAAACTACATAATGGCTAAATCTTTTTCTAATAACTACACATATTTATGAAAGAAAATTGATACATAAAATTCTTTTGTTAAAGAACGTTTTGATATATTATATGTGATTGAGTCTTTTGTTTTGTTTTTGAGCCATACCTGGTGATGCTCAGGGATTACTCCTGGCTATGTGCTCACAAATTGCTCCTCGTTTGGGGGACCATATGGGACCCTGGAGATCAAACCCAGATCCGTCCTGAGTCAGTCACGCATAAGGCTCTACCACTGTGCTATCCCTTCGGCCCCAATGTGATTTAGTCTTTGTTTGTTTGTTTGTTTGTTTGTTTGGGGTCACACCCAGCAGCACTCAGTGGTTATTCCTGGCTCTATGCTCAGAAATCGCTCCTGGCAGGCTCGGGGGACCATATGGGATGCTGGGATTTGAACCACCATCCTTCTGCATCTAAGGCAAACACCTTATCGCTGTGCTATCTCTCCGGCACCGTAGTCTTATAGTTATTATATATACTTATTAATTTGCTAAAAATCAGTAGAAAGAAAAGCTATTAATCATCATGGATATCACTTAGGAATTTTATTACTAAAAATGACTTTTATGAATGATTTTTAGACTTCTTAATGTAAAGGAAAATTCTATAACAAATCCTTAAGAAACTATAGTTGGCTAGAATATTTTTTAGAAAATGAACAAGCAGACTAAGCAATAATACTGGCTATATACACAAGTTGAAACCAGAAAGAAAGAAATAGGGAGAAGCAAGGAAGGTGTGTGGGAAGTAAGTAGAAATTGAAAAAAAAGAAGAGAAGGGTAGAGAAAAGAAAGAAAGGAGATAAGGAATAAAGGGATAAAAGGAAGGAAGAAGGAAGAGATTCAGAAGGAAGGAAGGAAAGAGAGGGAAGAGAGGAGGGAAGAAGGATAGGATATCATAGAGTCAACAGCAGTCCTGTGCTAATTTTTTTCCCTCTGGGAAGCGACTATCAGGTCAGACAAAGTACTAGAAAATTCTCCTGTTTTTTTTTTAATTCTACAAATTATTCCTCTTTTTTTTTTTTTTTGAAAAGCAGCTTTAAAAAACAAAAACATTTGTTTTTCATTGCCAATCAATTTGCAATGAATAAGCCCTTCTTGGCAATCAAGTATTCAATAATTGCTTTAAAATGATTCAATACATAAAATTAAGTCCCACACCTATAATAATTATTCATTCCATAGTAGAATTTCCACAGTATAATCTATTATGATCTAGAATTAAAGACTTATCAAAACTTCAACCATATATATATAAAACCTGTACTTACTCCTAATCTCTGAACAATCTCTCTTACATCTTCGACACAACTGTCAACGGAGGACAGGAGGATGCATTCTCCTCTTTCATAAAACATCTTGATGCTCATTAATCCAGATGTCCACCCAATAACATCCCTGCAGGAGCAGTTAAATACAACATTCTTGGAATCCTTTTCAATCAACATTATGAATTCATTGGAAATCCCAAGCAAACATTCAATGTCAGCAGATTGTCCAAAGTCCCGTGCTACAACATGCCACATGATTGCTCCAACACTAAACAAATGGGCATCCTTTCTTGGCTTGACTTTCTCCTTTTTCTTTGCACCCAGTGTAATAAAGCTGAATTTCATGGAGGTTTCTACAGTAGCAGTCGTAACAAAGTTCTCTGCCAGATCTTTCAAGTATTCTTGCCTTGTTCTTGTAGCCATTGCTCGAAACTTTTCTGACTTATGGGCTGCATTTTCTGCATTGATAACTTTGGCTAACAGGAAGTCCCGAAATACAGCTGACTTTGGAAAAGTTACACCTTTGGGAATCGGTGGACCAAATGGTGGTACATCTTTTGATCTGGAAACTCCAACACTGGAAAAGAAAATACCAGGAATGAGATGACATATGATAATATTTACAATTAAATTTTTGGGGGGCCACACCCAGTGATGCTCAGGGTTTACTCCTGGCTATGCGCTCAGAAATTGCTCCTGGCTTGGGGGACCATATGGGATGCTGGGGGATCAAACCTAGGTCTGTCCTAGGTCAGCCGTGTGCAAGGCAAACACCCTACCGCTGCGCTACTGCTCTGACCAAGTTTTGTTCGTTTTTAAGCAAAACTTTTTAGTTAATGAATGAATGGTTACTGTGGATTAAGTATTTCCCCTTAACATCTAAATGTTGAAGTTCTAATGAAAGTTAGAAATTAACTTTAATGGACGTGTAAAGGAGCTGAAGTGGTTAGGGAACTCTCCATGTTGCACACAGCTAACTCAGGTTTGATCCCAGTCATTCCATTATGGTTTCTTGAACACAGCCAGGAGCAGTCTCTGATATTGGTGATTGAAAATCATAAAACTAAAACTTGATTATAAATATCTTTGTAAATCACATTCCCTTAATAAAAAATAAAATAAAAGAGAAAATGTTTTTAAATATATAAATAACAATGATATCATGGATGTGGGTTGAAATGCAGCCTATCTGGGGTCCTTGTCAAAGGAAATCTGGACACTCTCAGAGACCCAGGAATGCCTTGTGCACATAGAAAAGGCTGAATGAAGTCACTGTAAGGAGACCACAAACAAGCCAAGGTGAGAGGCGGCAAGAATCAGACAAACCTGCCAACACCTTGATCTTGGACTTGTAGGCTCCAGAACTATGAGAAATAATTGTCTTCTGTTGAAGTCATCCATGTAACAAAGCAGGAGAAACTTTGTTACACCTGTTTAAGCTGACTGAGATATAGACAATGGAGTCAGAGTGCGGCAGGTTATGTAGAGTTTCAGAAAGTGCCCTAGCCTACCTCTGCTTTTGAGCATCACTGGCAGTAACAGTGACACTTGAAACAGATATGTGATGAGGCACAGCTGAGATCTTGGGATCTCAGTAGTTTTGGACAAGATGATCATGCGTTTTTGTTTTGTTTTGGGGCCATACCTGGTGACGCTCAGGGGTTACTCCTGGCTATGAGCTCAGAAATCACTCCTGGGGGATTAAACCGTGGTCCATCCTGGGTCAGCCGCATGCAAGGCAAATGCCCTATCACTGCACCACTGCTCCAGCCTCTCATCAGATTTTTTAAAATGACAGGCAAACATAACGTGCTAGAGGCATAACTTAAAGTGCTCGAGTACATGCAACCTATAGCTATAGCCACAGAATTGTATGATTTCATGTGCTCTATCTCTGAGTGTGGCCAGGTACCATCTCATCATCAGGCCTACTTTAACACTAAACTATCCTCTGGGCATTGCTGTAACTACTAGGATCCCTGAGTATTTGCAAATGCTCTCTCAACCACAAAAATGTTTTTTTAATAATAATGATGATACTGCAATAATAAGTATGATAACAATTTATATAATAAGGTGCATTATTTTATTTAATCTTAACAGTGAGCTTTGAGGATGTCACTATTTTACTTCCATTTATAATTTATAAAATCAAGGCACAGAGTTTAATGACTGGCTCTGAGTTTCTTATAATGTAAAAAGTGGGAATTTGAAAAAGAGTACTTGACTTACGAGTCTGTTCATCAACACTTCTCTTTCTAAAAACTTTTTGCTCAGAAGAGTCTCATGTCTAAATAATTAAGCAAAAACCATTGCCTTATTTGGGTAAAATAAGTTTTTTTTGTTTTGTATGGAGATATTTGGAATTACCTAAAGTTATCAACAGTTTTCTTCTGGCTGAATGTTAGAAAGAATTAAGGATTTTATTTATATGTTGGCTGTATTTAGGGATCTTTCATTGATCCCAATTATCAGGATATCGTAGTAAGCATTAAATAGCTATAGAGAAAAATCGGCCTTTTCTTCATGTAACTTTAACCTGGATGCATAAGATTTCAATTTCTCAAACAAGAACGTATCATATTGTAAAGGGGATACAGTTTTTCTGGGACCTCCTGCTGCTTTCATGGGGCATGATGCAAGCTACCTCTACAAGTTGGGAGTAGACTCCTCTACATAAAACATGTACACTTGATAGGTAGTAAATTTTTCTCAGAGGAGGTCATTTCAATTAAGAGACAGATTCTTAATATGTATCTGCACTAATTGCTATTGTAGGATCTCATCAACTGGAACTCAGTGCCACTCAATACCTGAAAAAGCCTGGGAGAGGACATGTGGTTTGTGCAGCCATTGGTCTCTTGAAACATATAAGTAAATGCAGATAGCAATTTATATTTTATCGTTCCCTTGGAAACTATTTCAAGAAATACAAATGCCCCTGAGATTTGTCTTTGATTTTGATTTAGGCAACATGATTTAGAAAACTGCTAATAATAGAATTTCAGACATCTGATGCTCCAATGCAAACCCATCACCAAAGTAAGAGTCTCTCCACTAATGCCCCTGTCCCAAGATTTCCACATATCCTCCCCCTTAGAGAACTCATTTAAAAAGTAAATATTATGAATGGAGGCACAAGCTTACAATAGTGCTAAGTCTATATCACCGAATTGTCCAAGACCATTAATGTCTTTTTTGTTTTGATTAGTTTTTTAACCAGGTCCAGCGATGTTAAGGAGTTAGTCCTGACTGCATTCAGGAATTCTCCTGCTCAGCGGATCAGATGGGATACCTGAACTTATATTGTCTGCATGCAGAGTGAGTGCTCTACTTTTCTGTACTATCTTTGCAGCCCTCACTCATTGTTACTACCAGTATACTACAAAATTTCATACTGACTACTTACTCTCTACCCTAATCCCACACACATACTCCTCTCTTTAATTAGTGTTGTCAGTTCTGAAATCTAGGGCCAAAGTTTTGTCAACATTTGATACCTTACAATCCCTAATTTTGTCTCATTTATATAAGATGTATGAGTGAAAAAAATCCCTGTATTTCTTCTCCTTCTGACTTATTTAACTTACCATAATATTCTCTAATTTCATCAAAGTTGCAGTGAACAGCATGATTTTATCTTTCCTGTGACTACATAGTATGTATGTATGTATATATGTACATATACAAATGTCATTAATATATGTATGTATACATTTGTGGTAAATATTTATATAACACAATATCTTTGTCTACCCATCTGTCATTATGTTTTGGGTTTATATATTCTAATTATTATATTTAGTGCTGCAATGAATACAGGGATATATGTATATTTTAATTAACATATTTTTATTATAAAGATAGATGGTAATAAGTAGAATGTATGTGCTATATGCACCTTCAGGATTTTAGGGGTTAAACCGCACACCAAACAGTACTAAGGACTTACTCCTGCAGGACTCAAATGACCATATATGGTGACAGGGATTGAACTCTGGTTGGCAGCATGAAAGGCAAGTATCCTATCCTGCTATTTTCCAGCCTATAAGGAGTCTAGGTTTGAACAAAGATTGCATGAGATAACACCTAAAATGTGTTATTTAAAAATGTGGGCACTGCAACCTTATTCGTGTGCCAGTCTAAGTGTATCTTTCTAAAATGTTATAGAAATAAACTTAAATCATTATTCCAGAAAATTCTTACTGATTCTTTAAAGAATACTTACAAAATATGATTTTGTTGATCCATCTGAAAGTTTATGAATTACAGAAATTTGAGATGCTCTCTTGATTTTACATTAGAATCCCAATAGTAAACAGAATTTAATGACACAGTAACTTCTAAAAGGTCAAAGACTCCAATTATAAATTATTTACATAAACTATCTCTCATATAAACAAATAATCCACTTCATTTATAGTAAGATTTATACAAATACTGGCTATAAAATATCACTCCCAGTTTTTTTAATTAAAATAAAAAATATGAGCAAAATCAAAATGATTACATTTAAAAAATAAAAATGTTTTAAAAATATTTTATACTAATAAAATGCCTCGTGATATAAGCATAAAGGCAGATATTAAGATAGTTGTTTTAATATAAAAATAGCAGCCAATAAAATCCACCAAATATAATAAATGCCTAGGCTAAGTTTTCAATTAATTACCACTGTTCATTTAAATTTATTCTACCTAAACAACATACATCAGATGTAATCTCAGGATTACCCAATTTACTATTTGAACAAACACCTTTTATTTTAAGCAGATATTTTATATTTTGTAAATAAATTATTATACTTTTTAATGTGATTTTTAAAGGGTGATTCTGAATATTTTGGTCAGTAATGCTTATCCAGATGGTGTGAAAAATATGGGTGCAAATTATTTAGATGTCTCAGTACATTAGGGTTGTTACATGACTGTACCTCAAAGTATTACACATGGAGTTAGACAATTGCCTCAGACTGTGAAAAAAATAAAAGAAGGACTGCTTTATTGACTTTTTCTCCACAGACTTCCTTTGCACCACTACTTTCTTCAAACTCAAATATATTTATCCACCCATATTGGGAGTTAAAATGGCAAATGCTATCAAAGATAAGACAGGAAATTAATTTTTGATGAGTACCAGAAACACAACTGATGTTTTGTCCAATCTTTTTACTTTTTGGAACTATACATTAAAGCAAGTATTATTATCCTTGTTTTTTTTTTAAGTGTAAATAAAGTTTTATTTAAGTTACCCACCCTGCTTGCAGTTTTCATCTTCCTTCACTCTGGGATGCTTAGAGAGCAGAGCAAGTTTTCAGGCAGGGGTAGATGTGTGGAGAGGGCAGCACATGTAGCCCCGCAGAACAAACAGCTGCTCCCTGAGCGGCTGCTGCATCCTGAGGTCTGTTAATCTTTGGTCATATTATCCTTGTTTTTAAAAGGCGAAATGACAGTTCCAGAGAAATAAAACTGTATAAAGCACTTTGATGAGTAGCAAAGCTACATTCTAAGAGGTAAAAGACCTATTCTTTTACCCATACCACATGAGCCACAATTTTGACCTGTTAGGCATTTCACTTTATAAAATTGCGAAGAAACCATTTAGTCCTTCAAAATAGTTGAGTAAAGACAGTGAGAAATATTATTAGAGGAAAGGATCATTGTAGAATGATTGAAAAACTAGTCTATTTTGTGCAAAAAAATTTTGTTGAATGAACATCAAAGGAATAAAAATAATTAAGTTTTTTTTTTTTTTTTTACAGAAAATTAAAAAATCAGAGGTGAATTACTCACCTATAACACACATTTTCAGTACATGGATTGTGCA
The DNA here is from genome assembly GCF_024139225.1 of Suncus etruscus. NCBI lineage: Eukaryota > Metazoa > Chordata > Mammalia > Eulipotyphla > Soricidae > Suncus > Suncus etruscus. The sequence continues at coordinate 44,020,604 of NC_064862.1, read as the reverse complement.
CTTTGACAATGACAAAGACGTGTTGAAAGTGGGACCGGATGTTCTTTGGAGTAAAAGGAAGTGCTCCAGGTTCTTGAAAGACAATGGTCACGATGTCATTTCCTATATGCCTTTTCCTCAGAAGCTGTGGTCAAGAAAATGAACATACACATACAGTTACTAACCAAATGTTCTTTGAAAAAAAACTTATATGAATTTGTATATTCACTTATCTTTTAATTTATTTAAGAAGCAGAGTCGTTCTTTGGACGTGAGTGTTCATAAATGTGGCACAGCACAAGAAAAATAAAATGGACTGTGCCTAAAAAAACCTATAAAAAGAAAAAAAATCTAACATTGAAATTCATCTCTTTTGCTTCAAAATTCAACTTGCACTATCTACTCTATCTTAATTATTTTTAATTCTTAAATCACAGAACATTGGAATTCAAGATACTTTGAATTTCAAATTCACATCTTGAATTTGAATTGTTTTCATTTCTTTGGTTGTTTTTGTTTGTTTATTTATTTTGCTTTTGACTTATTTTTAATATATCTCTTGAAACCAATAAAGTATGAACTTTGAACTTTGTGAGCAGATGCAATGGCTTACTTGCCCTGTTCTATATATATATAAATATATATATAAATTCAAGTATAATTTGAATTCAAGTATTTTAAATTTCAAAATAAGGAATTTTATGATTTAAGTTCTTTAACCTAAAAAGGAGAGGCATGTTCCAAGATAGGTGCAGAAATGCTCAAAGTTTCTGTCTACAATGTCAAGGAATCTTCATTTACATTGCTTACTTCCATAGTAACACACTCATTTCTGCAAAAAAAAAAAAAAATATATATATATAAATATATATATATATATATATTTAAAAAACTGCTGTGTTTGAGGACATGAGGACAAAATGTTCAGACAAATAAGCTGAAATCTGGCCTTCTAAATGTTATATCTTGGGCTCACTCCAGGCTCTGCACTCAGAGATCACACCTGGTGGGACTCAGGGTTTTTAGGATTAAATCTAGGTCCACTGCATGTAAGGCAAGAATCCTATCCACTGCATTATCTCTCTGGTCCCCCGACATCTTTATTTTTGATGTTCCTTTTACAAATGATGCCCCTTCACTCAAATTTCTCCCAGACAATTCAGGTTTCTGCTTAGATATCTATCACTTCACTCAAAAGGAACTTCCTTGGCAGGCTGTGTTGGTATTTTCCACCCACAGGCCAGGCTGATTATGCCAGCTACTATATGTACTCTATACTAACTGTTGCTTTACTTCCATATTAGGTCATAGTCACCCCAAGGGCAGAGGATGCACTTAAATAAAATTTGGCTTTCCAGTTTATAATGACTAGCCCAAATATACATATCTATAAAACTAAACAAACAATCCAATATACAGTCACAACCAAATTAAATTTGTGGTCATCTCTAAATAGTAGCTCCATATATCCAGACAGGGCAAGTAAGCCATCACATCTGCTCACAAAGTTTATGCCTTTTTAGTTTCAAGAGATATACAAAAAAGAAAAGTCATAAACTAAATAAATAAACAAAAACAATCAAATAAACAAAAACAAAACAAAAAGCAAGCAAACACACACACACACACACACACACACACCACGTAACCAGGCTGACCTGGTTAGATCCCAGCACTCTGTTCTCAAAGCACAAAGCCAGGAGTAACCCCTGAGCACAACTACTTATAGCCTCAAAATAGAAACACACACACACACACACACACACACACACACACACACACACACACACATAAACAAACAAACACAAAATAAATAGATAAAATATTTTACATATGAGTGTTGAATTATAGCAGAAATAGGATCCTCTCAAGTAATAAATCTTTTTACCAACAATAACAAAGACAGTAAACTGGTTCTTAATATTTATTTGGCAACTATGGAACATGCTTCTCTGTAACAAGAATTAAGTTTGACTTTCAAGAGTTTTTTCTTTTCCTTAATTTTTAGTATTTTATTTACACATATGTATTTTTATATAAAATATTTAAGCACCATGATTACAAGCATGATTGTAGATGGGTTTCAGTCATAAACAGACTAGTGCAACATTCCCCAGTGCAACATTCCCACCATCAATGGCCCCCCTTCCCCAACCCTACCTGTATTTGAGACAGGCATTCTACTTATCTCACTCATTAAAATTGTCATGATAGTTGTTAGTTATTTCCCTAACTGCATTCACCACTCTGTGGTGAGCTTCATATTGTGAGCTGGTCCTGCTGGCCCTCATCTCAATTGTCTCTGGGCATTATTCAACATAGCACTGGAAGTACTTGCCATAGCAAATAGGTAAGAAAAAGATATCAAGCGAATCCAGATAAGAAAGGAAGAAGTTAAGCTCTCACTGTTTGCAGATGATATGATACTATATTTAGAAAACCCCAAAGAGTCGACTTTCAAGAGTTTTAGACTCAGAGACTAAAAAGGATTTCAATATTAGGCCCCTGATTATGAGTTGCATGATAAAGATCTGGAAAAGTGTGAATAAAAATTTCAATTTTTACAGAGTTCTCTGGATACCAGTGAAATCATAGTTTCATATGCTGGAAACTGCCTGTTTAAATGCTCAAGATTAAAGTTATAAATACATAAAAATCACCTTACTGAGTATAACTTAGCAATCTATACCAAAATATATCAATAAAGTGCCATCTATAGTTTAAAAAAATGTTAGTTATTTCAGTATAACATGCCATTCCTACCGCATGTAAAGTAAATCAGTAGCAAGCTAGGGCATATTTATTGTGCTACTATTATTTACCCATACAATAGTTGGCATATTTGTTAACCACATAAACATTCCATGTAAAGACAATAAAAACAAGGGTAAGCACCTAAAACAAATATCAATAGACAAGCTGAAAACTGTAGCAGGTTAAGTTAGCAGACTCCATCTCCCAACAACTAAAAAAATGACATGATTGTTCTATACTGTAATAGGACAAGGGGAACTAGATATAAATGAAAAGTTAAAAAGATGACAGCCAAATGCCTAACATTGTACCCAATATGCATGTTGAACACCAAACAGAATAGTTTTATGCTTCATACTCCTTTAAACCCAGGAATTCTAAGGTGAATGAACAGAAACAGAGCTTACAGAAGCTCCAGGTCATACAGTGAATGCTCAGGTATTCTTTCTGAGAGACTGCAATGTCCCCTCATGTTGACCAACTTCTCAATTAAACATACATGACAGGAATACATGGACTCTGTCCATGCTTCCAGGCTACTGCAATAACAAATGCAAAAGTTGGGCCTGAGCAATAATAGCACAGCAGGTAGAGCTTCTGCATTGTACATGGCCGATCTGGGTTCCATACTCGGCATCCCATATGGTCCCCCAAGTCTGCCGAGAGTGATTTCTGAGCTTCGAGCCAAACAAACAAAAAATTAATGCAAAAGCGATTCCTATCCTCTTTCCCTTCCTCCTATGTTCAATCTGATACCATAATATACCACAGGGATATTTATGGTATAAATTAAAAGAAACATTAAGTAAAGCCATCTATACTTCCACAACCTGAGAAACCGTTTTCTGTGCACACTATTTCTAATCATATTCTTTGCTTTGTAAATTGGGTCAAAACTTATTCTAAAATAAGTTTAATTACTTAATAACTTAAATTCTAGAATAACTTATAACAATAACTTATACTAGAATTTAAGGGTGGGTAGAGGAAGACTCATTGAAGGAGAGATTCTTTAAGAAGAAAACAACACTAATATTTCATTCATTAACAGTATGCTTGGAATTGTCTAGACTCTAGATTCTAAACTTTAGAGATTAAAAAAAATATATATAAGGGATGAAGAGATAGTACAGCAGGTAAGGCATTTATTTGTCTTGCATGCAGCTGACTTGAGTATGATCCCTGGGGCTACATACATTCCTGAGTCCCACCAGGTGTTATCCCTGAGCACAGAACCAGGAGTAAGCTGGTAAGAGCCCCTTTGAGTATACTACCCTCACCCCCAAAAAGGAAATACAACATCTGGGAAATAAACAGGGATATTTTTCATTGCTTTTTTTCAAGATGTCAAGCATTAAATAATTTAAGTAATGAATTGGACTTTTAAAGATAAAGGTAATTTATCTTTAAGATAAGGTAAGAATCCCAAGTCAATGGGATTCTTTCAACAGAAAGGAAAGGTTATGGCAACCCATAAGTAAACGTAGTGCACCAAAAATATGCAAGAGCCCTGAATTAGGGGAGGCATATCTGGCAATAACTTGTTTCAGCATTAAAGGAACCACATTTTCAAGAGTTGTATCCTTTGGAGACGTGTAGTGCCTAACATTTCAGTGCCTAGAGAGACAACTGAGAGTCTCCAAATGCAAGAGTGAGTTAATAAATATTGCATTAGACAGATTTACAGAGTCAACTTTACTACATTTTCAACACTTGATTTAAGCTGTGAAATAGGAATAAGCTCTTGTTATGACAAGGAAAGTGAAAATATGATTCTTCACCCAGTTCCACAAGAAAAAAAAAGCATACAGATGCTACGGAAATAGCAATGTTGAGGCTTAGTCTCAATTCCTTAAACAAACTTCAGGGCTCCACAAAACCAGTTTTAACTTGGTGTAACATTCAACAATAAGTGAAAACAAACAACTGTCAAGCAGCCATCCTGGGATCAAATATGGCTTAACATTGAACTAGGTCAAATCAACCAGCTGCTGTACAAATATGTTTATCTGTTAAATTCTTTTCTAACAAAATGGGGTAGGGGGGAGCACTTAACATCTAATTCTAGAATGAAGGGGGAAAGTGCACTGAACAATTGGAAAGAGCAACAGGATGTAATTCAAAAGGATTTCCAAGAGATTTCACTTTAGTAAAGAGAAAACTAAATTTTAAACAATAGAAAGCAGCTCTTCAGAGTCTCCTGACTTAGAACAAATAGGCAAAAATTAATATTATTGAGGCCGGAGAGATAGCACAGTCATAGTGCGTTTGCCTTCCAAGTGCTGACCCAGGACCAATGGTTGTTCGAATCTCAGCATCCCATATGGTCCCCCGTGCCTGCCAGGAGTGATTTCTGAGCAGAGAGCCAGGAGTAACCCCTGAGCATCACCGGGTGTGGCCCAAAACCCAATATATATATATATATATATATATATATATATATATACTATTTTAAAAAGAAATTTGCAACATTTAATGCTCATTTTACAAATTCTGAGATGAAGAGATGAACACAAGTTAAAAAAAATAAAGTGTGTATTTGTTTTGCACATAGCTTACCTGGTTCATTCCCTTCACAGCCTAAACTTCATGAATTCAAAATCCTGAGCACACAATCATCCAAAATAAACAAAAGAATCACAACACATGATTCTTAGTCTTTGGGTTGGAACTGAAAAATCCATCAGTAGGAGTAGGGCTGATATATAAGCCTTTCATCTTATCTATTTCACTGCTCCCTATTCCTCATCACTTATCTCTTCCCTTCTAGACATCTAAGACAGACATCTCTCTGCCAATAAATAACTCGTTTCTGTCCATGTATTTTTGCCTTTGCCAATCTTTAGCTTGGGAAATTTATACCTCAGAGTAACTTCTCTCCTCCTTCAGATAACATACTAATTCTGTATGGGTGCACAAAAAAACACATATGTAACACCCTACACACATCCCTCAGAGAGTCTCCAAAAACAATGTGCACCCAGAGGTCAAAATTTTGCTTTGATTTTTAAGAGATTATCTTACAGTTCTTATGGAGGGGAATGGAAAACGTGAATTAAAAAATAATCCTGAATAATAAAAGGGAACCAATACACTTTACCATATTAAACAAAAGATCTATATCTAGAGAATGATAGCCTTTGTTACAAAATCCCTATAAAGAAAATGCTAATTAACAACTCCTATCTTAGATCAGCAAGATGATCATACCCAATTTAATGTCTGTTTCCAGGGTTCATCGCTGATTTATTACCTAATAAAAATATTATATAACATATAAATATTTTACTAAGAGCAAGACTAAATCTCCAAACCAGTTAGGCAAAACTGAATATATGTATTATAAATGAAGACTGAATTGTGCATTCTTAATGATTTAAAAACAAAGTGAATAAAAGAACACTCTTATGGAGATATATTACTCTTCTATATGGGCAATATCTCTTTATTCTAAGCCAAAGTCTAGTAGAAGCAGGCATTTTTAGTTAGAGTATATGAAGGTAATTTAATCACAGAAATCTGAACAAGCTTTCTTTTCAAACTATTCTTCAAAACAGTTCCATGTTACTATTTATAGCTGAACACAAGAAGAGTCAAGACCCACTAATAATTAATGTGGTGAATTCCTCCAGTATTTCAAGGGTTTCTTAGGAGTACCAATTAGGGACTTAGGGAAGCAAGTACAAAACTCTTTTAAAGTGCATGCGACCATCTGTCTAAATTATAGGGAGAATGGGTTCCAGCTTGACTTAAAGCTCACAAGTTGTAACTCTTATCTCTCTATAGATCTATAGAGCTTAACATCTGTCAAGTTCTTCATGAGAGGCTTAGATCAGTATTCTTCAAATGGGATTTTAGAAACTGTGAGGCTTGGTTTTATTCCATAGGGACTTCCACGAGGATCACACACCCCTTCCAAAACGATTATCTCTAGTTTTGTGCACTTTTTTTTTTCTTTTCTCAAAAGTAACACCATGCTTCCTGTTTTATATACTTAATTAGAAGAAAAAGTTTCTCTGCCAAAGTGAAGTTTGGAGTTACTTTGTGGAGTTCTCTTTATGCTAATGCCCCCAAGATTTTTACTGTGATTCATCTAGAAGGCAAGCAAAAGGAAAACACACAAGAAGAAAGTTCTGGGGAAAGTAAACAAACTGCAAAGCATGTCCAGAGGGGAGGAGAAAACGAAGCCAGGCATCTTATCATTCCCAGAGCCTGACTAGGTTTTTATAAGTCATACATTTCAAGCACTGAACAATTTTTCTAACTGTAGTGAACTCTTTAAAGACTTTTAATATATCACGGGATCAGTTTATTACAAGAACAAACAGAGAAATTAGATCTAATGTGGACAAGTCTGGACCAGTTAAAAAATATTATTGTTAATGAAGCCGAGGTTATAGGCACAACACAGGTACAGGGCAATTAACTTTACTAAATTCTTTGGCCTCAAGCTTCTGTCATGAACCCAGCTGGTCATTTCAAACACATCTGCCCTTGGGAGTTATATAATTGTGGGTTTGAGCGGAGTGGTTGAGAGAAATGTAAAAAGTCAGTGCAACTTAAAATAAATGTGTAAAGCAGCGTTTTTCAACCACTGTGCCACAGCACACAAGTATGCTGTGGGATTGTCTGGTGTGCCGGGAAAAAATTCCCATTTCATCCATAGCATGTGGCTTCGGCTCACAAATAGACCAATCATTAGATTGAGTAAGTAAACAGAAATATGAACGATTATAAAAGACTTTATTATAAAATAATTTCTTTGTGTTTATTTGATTCCTATTCAAGAGAATTACTTTATATATAGCCATATATAGGCACCGAGTTAAATTTTTTTTTAACATTTTCTAATGGTGGTGTGGTGTGCCTCGTGATATTTTTTCCATGAAAAACTGTGCCTTTGTACAAAAAGGTTGAAAAACAATGGTGTAAAGTATGTATTCTAAGATTGCACAGTGACAACATTTATCTACAAACAGAATATTCTGATGACAACTTACAAGTAGCAAAATATTAAATGTCAAAGTAAAATTAATGTTCTAATTAAGTAGCACATTTTTTAACATTCAGGCTTTAAATTTTCATAGATCTTTAGGACTAAGGTGAGAAAACTAAAATGCAAACAAGTTATCTATAATAATCATGCTCTATATAATTAGTTATCATTTATAATTAATCTATATATCAGTTGTTTACTTAATTTACTTAATAATTTACTTAATTATATAAATAGAAATTATAAGTGATAAATAACAACTAAACTAAAATGAGTGCACTCTGTTCTTGGCACATTAAATACTTTGTGTATTAACTGACCTAATTTTCACTAACATCAGAAAAAGCATAAGTAATTCATTAAACAAATATTTATTGTCAGTTTATCATGTCCTGGATAGACTTTGGGGAATATAGAACATCTTAGAATATACAGAACATCTTAGTTGGTAAAAATAATACAGAAAAACTCATTCCAAAATCACAAAGCTAGGAGCTGGAATTCAAATCCAGGAAATATAGCTCAAGAACTCTTGTTATTAACTACATGATCCTGGTAAGTGATTTAAATTTACTTTATTCTTTTAAACGTGTTTAGAATAACTTAATGAAGAAATGCAATGATTCAAATGGGAGTTGTCTTAAACTCCCTTGGCCCAAGAGCATAGCGAGAAGGAAAGAAACTAAGTGGAAGAAGAGAAATACAAATATGAAAGGATAGGGACCAGGGACCAAGTAGTTTCAGGTGCATTGGTGGAGGGAAAAAAAAAAAGGACAGAACTATTCAAGCTAAAGACAACAACAATAGAATCAAGAGACTCTCACTCTAATAATCTAAACTTTAAATGGGCCTGCTATTCTGGTAGGCTAAGGGGCAAAGGGTGGGTGGTGGTTGGGATACATTCTGGGAACATGATGGAGGGAGGGTGACACTTGTGGTGGGACTGGCCCTGAATTATTGTATATAAAAACCCCACCTCTAAAGAACTCTGTAAATCACAATGTTTTCAATAAAATAAAATAAATAATCATTCTCTCTTGGAGAATCAAGTACATAAATAGGTCAGAGATTCAATGGTTCATAATTTTCAAGTTCTCAACATTTTAGCATTGGGAATAATTGATAAATACAATAAAAATAACTTAAAATTCTCACAACTTAATAAAATAATTTACAATCTTCAAAAAAATTTATTCTTTAAATTTATCATGAAAGTCTAAATACTTCCACATAACAAACAAATCAACAATGTCATTTCTTTGCCAACTGTAAATGCACAAATCCAAATGATAGACCCATCAGACATACCTGCTGTCTATTGTTTGGCATATGAGGAAGCATAGTAGATACATGGAACATGAGCTCATAATCCTTATATGTAGTGTAGAGGGAGTGAGTTCCTGTAGAGTCAGCTAAAAAAAAGATTACAAGTTAAGAACTGTAAATTGATCAGTTTAGCACTTAGATGATCATTGTTAAAAAAGACAATTCAACATAAAAAGCAAACTTACCAAACACTATTCACTAGTGTTTGGTTGGTTAGTTTGCTCTTGATGCTACCACACTTTGCCCTTGTCCACCTGACAAATTAATTATTTCTTCTGTGCTCTTACATTGGTATGTTCTACGACACTTATGTTTTTTTCCCTCTTTTTTTCATATTTATGCTTTCTATAACACTTATTCAGATGTCCTATTGTGAATTTTGCCATTAGGAATTCAGGTTCAATAAGAAAGGAGAGTACAGACAGGTCTGAGTACACTTATTTGAAGTGTTAAAACTAATCAGATATGGATCTTTGCCCAAAACCCCAAAAATACACATGTTTATAATTAATTTTTGCTTATTCTTAGATACCTAATCTTTCCTAGAAAAATTAAACAGGATTCATTTAAAATGAAATTGAGAACAAAATGTCACTTTTCTACCCTAAGCATTGCAGTTAATTTTATATCAAATAGGCTATGCAATAATATAGTTATACTACTGGGATTATGAGAAATAAATATAATTTCTTACTACACAAACAGTTAAACTATACCCCATTATTAATTGATTGTCTAAAGAACAGAATGTTTTCTTAAAATTTTAAAATATATCTGCATAATCAAGGAGTGATCTCATACGAAGAATTCAGAACCCCAAATCACACACCTACTACAAAACATTTAACTAATAATTTAGGATCTAGTTTTAAATCAATTTGCATGAATATAATTAAAGATAATAATTAATATAAAGAAGTAGTAAACAGAATTCAGAACTGCTTATCTCAGTTTTTAACCTACGTGTAGTGTATGCTTATTTTTCTAACTTTTAAATAACAAGAAAAAACAATGCTTCATATCACTTCAAACAAATTTTAATATTGTGAGAAAGCTAAGTAGTTGTCTTGGGTTAACCATTACTTTAAAATAAACTTTTACATGTTTATCTTGAAAACAATAAAATATTTAACCTTCATGGAAATTCATTATTTTCTTTTGTGACCTATAGTTCTAAAATATGTCTAAGAACAATATCATAGTTTTGCATATTCTGAAAACATTCCCACAGGAGCCAATTTCATTATAAGGGAAAATATGAAATGCTTACATAAGGATATAGATACATTATATTATAAATGATCAGGAGGATATTCATCTAAAAAGTTATATACTATCAGTTACAAATATAAGATTTTGTTCTCTCCATTAATTATTCATTACGTTCCTATTGTTTATTTTTCATACAAAGTTATTTTTCTTACAAAGTTATATTTCAATTGTCTTGGCTCAGGACCTTGACAATGAATGTGGTTTTGGAAGCAAGCACTGCCATAAAGGAATGACGCAGAACTGACTTCAGTGCAAACTGACTCACTGGTAATATTCTAGCTGTCTCCAGTTTTATCATACTGTGCATTCAAACCAAAGAAAAAAACGATGGCCCTTGGCCTGAGGTCTATACTTATTCTGATTACTAGAGAAACTTAATTACTCCTCTCCTTTGCTCTATTCCATTTCATTTTGTACCTAAAAAACATCTTGAAGCTGGAATCCAAGATTACTACAGCCCAATTCTCATTTTCCTTCTAAAGAAGAGGTTGAGATTTGACTGAGGACCTATTGTTAGGTGGAATTAAAACTACAATACAAATTTTCTGAATTTTGGACTGCCTTTTGTCCAATCTGAGACATGCATAACCTTTATTTGCATCCCATGAAACATAATTCTTATTCTCCTCTCTACTAAAAGAAAGGCTTAAATTTCTTTGCTTTCACATAAAATTTAATTGTGAAAATTAATGCTAATATCTATTAATTATTTGAATCAGCATATTAACATCTTGTTATCTTTTAACCACCGTTCACTAAGGTGCTTTGTGCTATTCCTATAATGAATCAAGAATATATCCCAGATCAAAAAAAATTAAAAACTGATATCAATTCTACATAGAAAAAAATTGATCATGATACTTACATATTAAAGAATGTATGAGATTTCTTAAAATAGTTCCTGTTGAGAAAATTGTCCCACCAAAGAGAGGTGAACACACAAGGTAACAAATCGATGTGGTGATGGCTTTCCCAGGACAGTGCTGTGGCAGCATGCCAGCACCTCTAATGGCATGGTCAGTGATATGTGAGGAGAATTTACCAAGAAAAAAAAAATGTAAAAAAGGCTCGCTCACTATCTTTCTTACAAATGTGCTTGTACCATCGGGGTCGGTGAGGTGGCGCTAGAGGTAAGGTGTCTGCCTTGCAAGCGCTAGCCAAGGAACAAACTATGGTTCGATCCCCCGGTGTCCCATATGGTCCCCCCAAGCCAGGGGGCGATTTCTGAGCGCTTAGCCAGGAGTAACCCCTGAGCATCAAACGGATGTGCCCCCCCCAAAAAAAAAAAAACCTGGGGCTGGAGTGATAGCACAATGGGTAGGGCATTTGTCTTGCATGTGACCAACCTGGGTTCAAGTCTTGGGTTTAATATCTGGCATCCTATATGGTCCCCTGAGTCTGTCAGGAGTGATTTCTGAGTGCAGAGTCAGGAGTTAACCCCTTAGTGCTGCCAGGTGTGGCCCAAAAACCAAAACCAAAACCAAAAAATGTGCGCACTTAAAGCCCGTGTTCTTCCTCAAACCTCTATCTCACTTTTTATTTTGATGTATCTACTCTGAAGAAGCCTGTATCCTCTCTTTCTCTCCCCTAAATCAGTTTTATTTAATAAAAACTATCATGTTTCACTTAAGAAAAACGTGGCTATTTGCAGTGAGTGTCATGTATCATTTCCTAATTTTTCCTAGCTGAGGAATGATAAAAAATGCATCAAACTCAACAATTAAGTTTTAACTCTGTCATGTTTGACAGTCATATGGAGGCTAATGCCAGGTGTGTATAACGAGATGTCCTAATTAACTCTTTAAAAGCAAACTGAAAGACCAGAACTTAGGATAGAAACCTGAAGACTGTGGCACCACCCTGATGTAGAAAAGTAAAAATGATAGTTGGTCCCCAGTTAATTTAGCATAGACAGAAGAGTCATAAACCAGGCTGCTTTGGTTCCAATCCTACCAATAGTCCCAAAGGGAAGAAATTTCTCACTTACCACAAGTAGTGAACTGAATTCCCTCCTAGAGTTTCTGAGTACAGTTTCTACCTGTTTATCTCTCTCCGCTATAAAAAGAAGTTAATTTCTTAACAATGATGATTTTGTCAGGTATAACTAACTGGTAGCACAAAAATGAACTATTTAGTATTATGAGAACTATAGGAATGTGATCAACCAAATGCGGAAAGTGAAAGCTCCATAAGATAGAATAACACAGTTTTAAATGCACCAGTTAATAAGACTCCCTGGAGACATCAGGTGCCCTGTTCAAGAGGATCAGAGTAACGTTCTTGAAATATAAAATGCAGCAATGTTTTTATCACTACTCTTACTTCCACATTAACACTGAGAAGCCTAAACAGAACAAAATATGCCCAAAAGTATAGGTGAGTAAATGTGTTTATATTTTTCTTTTGAAAATGTTGAAAATGCTTGTCCTGGATCTACTGGAACAAGGGTGTAATAAAGTAGGTGTGGATGCAAGAAAGACGATATGAAAAGATTCTTCATGAAACACTGGGGTATCTCTGCTCATATTACAAAGGGAAAGAAATTGTTAATGAATAGGTACCATGCATATAACTTTCTCCCCTTTCGAAACCAGTTCTTGTCCAGAGTGATCAGTTCCAACTATCATTGTCAGAGTGGACACTTCTCCACTCTCTTTGTGACAAGCAAACCACAATGCTAAAAGGAAAAAAGAAAGGAAAAGATGTGTGTGTGTGTGTGTGTGTGTGTGTGTGTGTGTGTGTGTGTGTGTGTGTAGATAGATATATAAATAGATATGGAGGGAGAAAGAGAGATAAAGAGAGAGAGAAAAGTAAAATGGGACGGAGAGAAATGGGGGATATTTTTGGCAGGAAATGTTCACTGGTAAAGGGTTGTGTAAATTGTACGACAACACGCAACCATGAAAAAATTTGTAACTAAAGTAATTTAAAAAAGAAAAAAAGGGAAAGAAATTGACCTTTTGAGCCTCTTGAGAAATGTGCTTTTCTTTTGTTCATCTGAGGAATCTAAACTATATCCCGAATAACCCGCTGGGATGCTTTTGAGGTCAAGTACAAAGGGGATGTGACTGTTCACATAGTGATGCAGAACTCATACCTTTGGAGAATCAAATTCGTGCAACACATAAATATGAAGCTTACTTTTGTTGTCTAGCTGAGCTCGGTATTTACTAAATCCTTTCAGTCGTACTCTCTGGCCCAGAAGATCAAGGAATTCTTCAAAAGCTGGTCCTGCAGTCTCATTGTTATACATCTCCTCCTCTGTGCTCTGGCCTGCTTTGCAATAAAGGATCCCAATTTTGTGCTGAAAGCTCAGCTGCAACCGAGAAGAAATGTAATGACTTGAGAAAGAGTAACAGATATATGCACTTCCAGTAAAATGAAAACTAAAGAAGCTTAAAATTATGTTCTCAGGAAAGCAAATCAGAAAAATTCTATAAACTAATAAGCAAAAGAATATGCAATTATGTTTACAAAAAAGAATATGCAATTATCACTGCCCAAATGTTTCTTATAATGACCAAGACCAGAAAGCCTGAGTTATAACTGGAAATATGTCAGAAACTCTATGAAAAAGAATGTGCAATATTGTGGAATTTGCCAATGGGAAAAAAAAACAATGCATGGAGATTAAAACACCTACTTAAATATGGAACTAATGGAAATAATCTTATACCACTTATATAAAAAATTATTTTCTTTAAAATCAGATAAAAGGCCATGATTTCTAAAAGTGATGTTTCTGCTGCTTAATGCTTTTTATTTCAAAATTCAGAAAAATTTTAGGGCTATAATAAGTTTTCAATAAAAATCTATTAAGAAAAACATCCCATCAAAATATAGATATAATAGGATAATGTTATATTTCCATATAAACACCTTTATTTGTATAATCATCATTTCTCCATTTTGAACTATCTTGAAAATAAAACATTTAAAAATATACAATACTAAACAAATATCTACTAAATATGTACATAAAAAATTTTAAGCAATAAAAGAGTCCTGCTGTAATCCTATATCACAGACAATCCATATCATATCAAAAGCCATGGCTGCATTCTTTTAAGACCTGAGAAAAAGGGGATCCATTTGTACAGTTCATACATTTCCTAATGAGGGATGCTCTCTATATACTTCATGAAATCAGAGCTCTTAATCTTACTACCAGATATCTGAGCTTCAAAAACAGACAGATTACCAGCCATCACCAATTCTCTAATGGCATCAATTCATAACCATGTTCATTTTTATCATTCAGCTATAAAATAGATCCTTTAATCAAAATTCAGAGCAGTAAAATAAGGCAAAATGATACTCTCTTCTTTTGAGCAGCAAAGTGATAAAAGCAATCTCTTCTACACTACCTAATAACATTTTACAATCAAAAAATGTAGGGAGACACCTGCCCCAGTAATCTAAGCTGACTGTAGGAAACACTCCAGCACATACTGAGCTACAGAGTGAAGAGCTGTACCGGCAGTCACCTACCAGTATATTCTGAATATATTTGATCTGGACTAATATATAAGGAAATAACACCTGTTCACAATTTAACAAGAGATACTTATAGTCAGATAGACCCCTAAGGATGGTGGACAGTGTCTAGATCTTGGGCAATCAATAGAGTCATTAATCTCCTTAGGAACAGAGGAGGTAATGAGTGTGGGGGAAACAGAACTCTATAAGTAAGCTACTTAATAACATAGTAGTATGGATGTTATTCAACAAGATTTTTAGTAGGATCAAGAAAAATTCATTCACTGATTGAGGAATCAGTGCTTTTGATCCAACACAATGATCTGAATAAATGGTCCAAGTAAATTTACTACAAATGAGCTATATCCTTAAACAATGAAAACAAATAACATTTTGTGTTAACTGCTTCTTAGTGACTCAAACAATTTTGATTATAAAGTACATTAGAAAAATGAGTTCAGTTGATTAGGAATGGTCATCACAGATGTCAAGGACACACACTATTTGAAGCCTCTAAATAGCCCTCAACTAAACTCTTTAACTGGGTTCCATGTTTGTTTAACTTCTGCTGTTCGAACAGTACTTCTCTCTTCATTTTTTGATCCTTCTATAGTAAGATATTATCACTGTTTAGTAGTTGCAGTATACCATGAGTTCCGAATGTCTGTGCAACCCACCACCTGCTGCTTCTTCTGCAGCCAGCAGAGAAAACAGTGCTATTATCTGTATGTTTGACACTCACTGTATCCTGAGGCTTCCACCCATCCCTGCCTGTTTCTCTATACCTGCAACTCACCTCCAGCACCTCCAGCATGTGCTGACACCATCTCATCAGCTCATTCAGTGCCTGGCACTCTAACTCTAGTATACCCCTGGTTACGTCTGAGGCTTATTCTTCTCTGCACAGGCAACTTCAGAGAAAAGCCCCTTTCTCTTTTTATGTCAATCTTTGTGAATCAGACCCAGACCACAGCTCAGAGTTTGAGATAGAGTGGAATCATGTGGATGCATCTCTTGCAATTCCTGAGTTTTATGGAATTAATCTTTGTACTGGGGAAGTGACTTCTGGGACTTCTTTATTGACTGATATTATATACTTCATATCACTTTTCTCCCCAGTCAGGTACAATGCAACCTGGATCTAGATGTTAGTGGTAAGCAAGATTAGCATTTTCATCCAAGAAACTTGAGGCCTGTGGGAATTTTGGGATATAACAGAAAGAAATTTCAAAGCCCTCAGATATATGCTAGCCAACACCAGAGCCTGAGCTCTAATAATCTTGTTGCTATATACAAGTGCAAGTATCATCCCTCCTCCCAACACACACATTAAACTATACAAAGCTACACTCATAGGCACTGCTTCTTTGATCAGTTTGTCAGGTGAAGTGGGCATAAAAAAAAGAGAAATGACTATCTACAGTGACTTAAACAATCTTGTCTTGCTTATTAGAGTGGTTGTGGGTGTAATTCCATTAAAGTAATAATGAAAAATCAACACTCAGTGAACAGACATGGTTCACATAAAGTTTCTTACAAAGTTTATCAAAACAACCAAAAATATAACAGAAATTACCACTCCTTCAGTGGTTCTCAGAAATTTGGCAGAAACACAATCTAGTCTTATAAAGCCCTCCAGGAACCCATTATCTCTTCATTATTACACTAATTTCCAAGAATGGGTCTGATATACTCTGCAGCAGCCCAGTAGTCCTGGCATCTGTAGAGGTAGTCTGCATTTAGGTGTCTGGACTATAGCAAACTAAAATTACCCCTTTGTCCTAATCCCATCCCACTTTAGTGTGGAGAGCTGGTCATGCAGACAGACTACACAAACTGGCAGCCATCAGCATACTTCTCCTTTGTTTCTTGGGGCAGGGTAATAACTGCTCTATTCCTAAGGCTAGAAGTCTTGACATTAATGACATGGAAATTTAAACTATCTTTAGAGAGATAGTTCAGCAGATAAGGTGTTTACCTAACACACAGCAGACATGACTAGCATCCTAGGCATCTCAAATGCCCTGCTGAAATAGCTTGGAGTGAACCCTGAGTGCAGAGGCAGAATTAAGCTTTGAGCATCTCCAGGTGTGGCCCCAGAACAAAAAGTAAATAAACATAACAAGTTTACAAAACACAAATCTTCAGAATTGCCTCAACAATAAACATACAGGTCTAGGGTGATAATTAAGGGAATAGGAATGCATTGCAGGAGGGCTTATATTTAATCTCCAGCACTACATGGCCCTCTGAATTCCATATAGTACAACCCTGGATGCCCCTGACCACCCCTGACTCTGACATTGGTGGGCCTAGAAGTGTGAGTGTGAGAAAAAAAAAAAGGCATCATGGGATGACACAGTCAAGTCTGCAAAGTTCATAGAGTATCTCTGAGAGTGACCTTGAAACCCATGAACACTCTTTGGCCTCCCAGACTCCCACACCTTCTAAGTACTTAACATGCTTAATTAACATAATTATTAGGCAGCATCGGTACCTATCTTAACATACTACATCTCCAAAACCTAGCTACTTTTGTGAGGAGACAGTCAAATATTATTCTTATCTCTTATTAGGTCCTTAAAAACTTTGGGATCCTGGCTTAGGGAAAAAGGACATGGACTAGGCTACAGTAATTAAAGGGACAAAATCCCTCACCACCAAATACCTGCTAAAGAGTAAGCAGATTTATATGGTCTATTTCACTCTTTTTTAACAGAATCTCTTTCCCTCTTCCCCATCCTAGTCATCCTGTGATGACTAGCATCACATTCTGGGTTTTGATGTTCTTATATTTTAGTTGTCATGTCTGTACATACAATTGGGCTGTGATTTACTGAAGACTACACATTTTGGTAATGACAGTTTTCAATGTGGATCAGCCTTACATTTGTGATTGTAACTGGCATTCTACCAATTAACCACATTCCAGATATCAGTGAGAGATTGTTAAAGTAAAAGAAACATACAGAGACAACAACTAACATGCTACATTCATCAGCTCACAATTCTTAAGTGTCACTTATACAGTCACTATTCTTAAGTGTCATGGTAATATGCTAGATCTCATGGAGACATCCACTTAGATGTTGAATCGCCTACAGTATGTATATACCCTTCGTATGCCCAAGATAACATTGTTTCCTCAGTTGCTTCACAAATATGTACGTATTTCATACTCTTGACCAATAATGGTGATGCTATTCTGTGTACCATGGAATTTAAAAAGTCAATGGCTCAAACTTATTGTTTTAGTTTAGTTGACTGTTTTCAATATGGCAATTTTCATTTCTGAGACAAAGATGTCAAAATTATTCACTCTTATTGTTACAGTGCCTCTTTCCTTTCATTAATAATTCAGTGTTATCTTGTCTGACAGACCCATTACAATTTTATTACTTAAAGAATTCTAGTCATCTAAGTAGCAAATATTCCACCAAGGTATTACAATGAGTAATTCTAGTCAACCAAGAACATCTCATATGCTCTCATTCTCTCTGCAAAACAGATCATAGAAAGTACATAGACCACCTTCACTGCAAGCATGAGGACACAAGTTCAATACCTGGTCCTACCACCAGCACCAAATATGACCTAGGAAGTTCTGCTACTTGAATTGGAAGCTCTGCTGTTTCTGATTTCTCAGTACCACCAACTTCCCAAGTTCTTCTGCATTGAAGCCAGATGTATGAACACTACAAAGACAGGGATACAAACCCCAGTATGCACTAGAACTAAAAAGTGGCATGAATAGTATAGCCAGGAATCACAACTCCTGATTAGAACACATGTGGGCTCTATAATAAGAATGAACGCCACATCTAATTGAGTGTGAATCTTGGTGACTATCGAGGCAGAGTATGTGAGCAGGCATGTGTGTGAGCCCCAACCAAGCATGCAATACTTGTTCACTGCCAATGATGAAGGATGGGAGAGAATAGAGTGTAGAGAATTAAATAAAATTCATCTCTGATTAAATTATATCTTACTAGAAAATCTTTATTTCCCACTTTCTCCTTAATCAAATATAAACTACTTCCTAAATATCGGAGGTCTTGTATGCCCTACCCTCCACATACATTGTTTATTAAGTTATTTCAACTCCCAACATTTCTGTTGTACCCTTATTTTGTTAAGAAACTAGCTGAAGTTCTTAAGGCAGCTCATATATCCTCCTTTTTTGAAATTATTAATTACAATGTCTTCACCTCTAGGAAATTTGCTATAGATGTGATGCCTTCTTTACATCAAAATAGATTATTTATCTAAGACCTTTTCAACAAATTCTGCTTTACAGAATCCTGCCATTGTACTCATCATTTTAGGGACAAGTCCTAGTGAGCTTCAATCTGACGACAGGGTGCCCATTCCTGTTAGCATGGTGACTTGCACATGTAAGAATAAATGTTAGTTTAGGGAAAGAACTATCTTGACTTTTTTCACACCTGGGGATAAAATATTACCAACTTCTAATAATCATGAATCAGATGTGCTCTCAGTATCTAGAGTATACCAAAATCTGTGTAAAAACAATATAAATAACAAAACAGAAGGAGATGTATTACATTATAAAGACATCATATTTCTTAATTGGTGTAATAGAATATTTGAGTAAAACTAGAAAAAATGTTTGAATGTATTAAAAACAAATTCTCTTAAAAGAGATATGCATAAGAAATCTCCAAAACCAACTAGAAATAGCCATAAACTCTGAAACAAACAGATGATCACACATTTTACATACCCCTTGTTCATCAAGCTTAAGCAGTTGTTCTGAGACCTTGGGTGAGCTCAAAGCCTGTCTCAGGCACTGAATGTTCAACTCTGGAATGACATATTCCAGAACTTCTTTGAGGGGTAGTCCTCGTGTAGTACCATGCCTAGCAGTAGAAGGGATAGCATCTTCTAGAATTGCTCCTCTGAGTGTTGTAAGCTGTCATGCAAAATAGAAAACTTCAGTTAATATTTATCTCATGCAATATTTTGTTCATGCATATTTTTATGATTTTTTTGAAAAAGCAAGAAAAACCTCTTTTTCTTGTCTAAATTCACTCAATTTAAAACTGGAAATCAACAGTCAGTGTTTAAACAATAAAAATATTGAGTGACCACAAGCTAGACAGGGCTGAGATACCAACTTCAGCAAGGTGAAGGAATGAAGAAAGCATTGCTTCAGGAAAAAGGGACAGGCTAAGAATTCTATACAAAGATAAAGGTATACACTAAAGCTCCTGAGGATGGGTCCAAGTGTTATATTCTTTCCACCTTTCTTCTTTGCTTTTGTCCTTGTCCATATTTATCAACATACACTTTAAAATTTTTTTTTTATTTTGGCTTTTCAGCCACACCCAGTGACGCTCAGGGGTTACTCCTGACTATGAGCTCAGAAATTGCTCCTGGCTTGGGGAACCATATGGGTATAGAACCAAGGTCCGTCCTAGGCTAGTGTGGGCAAGACAGATGCCTTATCACTTGCACCACTGCTCCAGCCCCCACATCCACTTCTTTTCTTCCACCACTCCTCTTCTTAAAGTTAACTTTATGTACTAAGTCAAGAAGTTGAACAAAGAAATCCAGTAATGGCCAAGAATTGGTGTGAACTATGTATTGTACCACTTCCTATCTTATATGGCAGTACCAAAATTACTGGCACCTAGTATCTATGACAATTTTTTACATTTTTCATTTGGAATAAGACACTACATGCTCTTTGAAGGATTTTAAATATTGCAAACATCAACATTTTGAGAAAATGCAATGTCTTATTTGAAGCAAACTAAATAAAACTAATGCCAAAGTTTTCAGCCCAGGACAGGAAGGACACAAGCCTGTTACCTCACTTGTCCTGAAAGCTACTCGGTAGTTGAATTGAGAACCTTCTTTTTCCTTGACATCTTCTACTTTCTCTCTTCGGATGCTGACTGCCACAGGGCCAAGGTTCTCGTCTATTCCAAAATAGTTCTGGTGCTCTGTAACAGAAGAATGTCATGGAATCAAAATAAAGGAACAAGATACAGGACAGTCATCTTAGAGCTTGTATGAAGCACCACTTGGAAGTGGATATGATTGTTCTAAGAGTTCCAAGAGTTTGAGCAAACTTTTTGCTTCTATGTCAGATAAACTAAGGGCTGGAGGTATGGTTCCATTTAAAGGCAAGTTTAAACCCAATACAAAAAAAAAAAAGTGGAACTGGAGAAATAGTACAATGGGTAGGATATTTGTCTTACACATGGCCCACTAAGTCAATCCCCATTACTCTATAAAGTAGCCTTGCCAAGATAGTGATAATTGAGTGCAGAGCAGGGAATAAATTCTTAACATTATTAGGTGTGCCCTTCAAACCAACCCCCCCCCAAAAAAAACCCACCAAGTAACATGTGTTTTAATTGCATTTTTGAATACTTCCTCCTCTCATTCTTGATAAGCATTAAAAGCCATGGGTTTTATGAAACTAGCACATTAAAAAGAGAGGGTAGTCATTCTTAGAAACTGGCAGGAGAAGAACTCAGTTCTTTATGAAAGCTTTTTTAGCAAGAATTTTCCTCAATTGGGAATATCACCTTCTAGAGCTAAATGCAGGTAAAGTCTTATCTGACTAATCTTGGTTTCTGTTGTGGTGACAAATATCACCTTTACATCAATATAGCACCAACATTGCCTAGCAAAATCAATCTAAAGCAAAACTTAGCAACATGTTGAACATATATAAAAGGTCACTCAGTTTCTGAGGTGAACCATTTCATAACACATTAACTTAGTTTATCATAAAAGTTCATCATTTTTTTCATATCAAAACACTAGTTGTATAGGAATCATGTTCTTTAAGCCACATCCCTTTCAAAAGTCACTTTACTGGTTTTTACCATTCTTTCCTGACTCTTGGTTTTCAGTTAAAAGGGCACTTAATATATCAACCACTTGATATATAAGCCTGGAAAGAAAAAAATTTGAAAAAAATCATAGGTAGTCCAAAGGCTTAGTTTATACTAGCACTGTCTGCAACAATAGTTTTTATATTTTGAGGGCCTCACAAGCATCATTCTGGAAACCAGGCATCCCTTCTAGTAAAACTTGACCAACCTGGCAAGAGTTCAAAGTACTGGCCCAATCTTGCTAAGTAGTTTGAGCTCTGCAGTTCTGGGAACCCTTAGGGCCATATCCAATGGTACTGGGAGTGCCTCTGTGGTACATGTGTACCTATCACATTCATTTTTAAAGAGATAAGAGATCTTATTCAAATGGTTGAAAAGAGAGTGCATTTCAGGAAGGAAAATGGTGTCTAGATCACTGGGAGCAAGCATTATTCAAAGCTATTAATGACCAAGGGCCTTACTTCCTTCTGCAAGGAAATGAGAATAACATTGGTAGTATTTCCCTTTTTGGTCTTTTTGGGCTAGAAGCAATTATTTTCAGGACAAAAGGAAAAGTACTGACTTAATATTGTCCAGGACATAATAATAGAAAGCCTTTGTTTCTCATGTATAACTCATTTCATCTGACTTCAGTCAGGTTAACAGTTACAGATATATACACAAAGAGTGAGACAAAATATACATTTATAAAAATGAAGAAAATGTAAGAAACCTGATCTAAAAACTGTACTTCAAGGCTTCTAATTATTTAAAAATAATGAGATCCAGAGCAATAGTAGAGCTGGTAGAGCTTGTCTGCTAATAATGGATTGATGCCAGTTGATTCAGATTTGATCACCACATATGGTCCCCAGTACCTCCAGGAGTTATCCCAAAGCCAAAAGCCAAAAGTATGTACATGAGTATTGGATTCCCACCCCCACACCGCCTCCCCCCCACAAGCTGTTCCCAAACCACCTGGCAGATTAAACCCCATAATGCAATTATTCCTGGGGACACCATAGAGCAACTGCTCCTGGTATTATCCTTAATGTGAAAGTATCAGAGACACCACTCCAGAGATGGGGAAAGAAAAAATGAAGAGGAGCACTATCTCCCCATGATTAGTGGTTGCTCTAAGAAATGACTTCAACCCAGGGCCCGTTAGGTGGCGCTAGAGGTAAGGTGTCTGCCTTGCAAGCGCTAGCCAAGGAAGGACCGCGGTTCGATCCCCCGGCATCCCATATGGTCCCCCCAAGCCAGGGGCAATTTCTGAGCACTTAGCCAGGAGTAACCCCTGAGCATCAAATAGATGTGGCCGAAAAAAAAAAAAAAAAAAAAAAAAACAGAAATGACTTCATCCCTCTAGGTCACTTTAGGCCAGTTTTATTTATTGCCCTTTGTGTTGCTCCCAAGACATTCCTAAACCCCTTTATTTATGTTTATCTTTCCTTAGCACCTCAATCCCTCCTGACTATCCTTCTGCTCTGTCCCTTGCCCTGTGACCCTGAGCATGTCCCAGTTCTTTCTGCCCTGTATAAGCATTTCCAGGTCATTAGCTGGGGGGAATGCACTCAGTTTGGAATGTATTGGGAGGATGGAAGTTAAGCTTCACCAACTGGCTGGGTCTTTGATACTCTAAGTGCTGAGGACCGCCAGATATGGTCCAAAACTAAAATAATGACAAATCAAAAACAAAAACAATAAAACCTTAAATTAAAAATAATCAATAAGAGGGGCTGGAGCAGTGGCACAAGTGGTAGGGCATCTGCTTTGTATGCCCTAGCCTAGGACAGACCACAGTTCAATTCCCGGTGCCTCATCTGGTCCTCCAAGACAGGAGCAATTTCTGAGTGCATAGCCAGGAGTAACCCCTGAGCATCACTGAGTGTGGCCCAAAACAAAACAAAACAAATAATTAGCCGGAGATATAGCATGGAGGTAGCACGTTTGCCTTGCACGCAAAAGGACGGTGGTTCAAATCCCAGCATCTGATATGGTTCACTGACCCTGCCAGGAGCAATTTCTGAGTGTAGAGCCAGAAGTATCCCCTGAGTGCTGCCGGGTGTGACCCAAAAACAAAAACAAAACAAGACAAAACAAAAAAGCCCCACACAAATAATTAATAAGAGTGGAAAACTGGGAAGTACACATGAACAGAAGGCAGAGTGATTTGATTGGCCCAAATTAAGGCACTCTGGAGCCATTGCAGCCAACCCAGTAAGAAGCCACGATCAAAGACACAGCTTTCCAAGAGGGAAGATCTGCAGTGCTCACTGATCATAGGAGGAGTTACTTGATCTCCTAAACTAAAGGACTTTGGCTTACTCAGAACAGGTTAGAGACGACCAGATTGGGTTGCACTCTTGTGGTCATAAAATAACTACTTCAACACATAAAATTTCTCTGAGACTTTTTCAGCAGTGGGGAAGATTCTAACAGTGGCATAGGACAGACATATAAAGACTACAAAAGGAACCATAGTCAAGCACCAGAAAATATCGCCTTTTGTTGTGACAATTGTAATCCTAAATTCTGAATCAGAGGTATAGCCCTATGTATTCTCTAAAGTGAAATTCAGGGTGGATACTTAGGATGTTCAACAAAATCAATAAAATCAAAGAAAAAATGGCATGGACTGCCAATAAATCACAAAAGAACAGGAGAACACAAATTAGGAAAATGGAAACAGGAAAACTTGGTAGGCAAAATGAAAATCATTGGAAGACCTCACCAACAGAGTAATAGCTGCCAAGGACTGAATCAGTGAGCTCGAAGATGAACCTCCAGACCACAACGAACGATGGAAGAAGAGCTCAGAATTAACAGACGACAATAGAATTTTGGATAAATTCAACAGAAACAGCATAAAAATCATTGGGGTCCCAGAGAACCAGGAAGAAAACCCCTGCAAAGAAATGACAGTCTGAAGGACATCATTGCTGAGAGGTTTCCAGAGCTGAAGAATGCATATGCCCACATCCTAGATACCCAAAAAGTACCAGCTAAAAACATCATGCGAATAATCCCTGTCAATGACAATAAACTAAATGCAGCAATTTAAAGAGACAGAGAGGCAAGATGGATTAGAAAATTGAAGCCAACATTCTGTTGACTACATTTGAATAGTCAGAACAGAGACTCAGCATCAACAGTTAGAATACAATTCTCATCAACTAAAGAACCCCCTCAAGAAGGCCAGGGTGGCCAAACTATTATCAGATGACATAGAATTCAGGCTAAAAAGGCTATAAGAGACAGTGAAGATCATTTAATAATTATCAAGGGACATATATACCATGAAAAACTCACACTGCTAAAATATATGCACCTAATTATGAACAAACAAGTTACTTAAAACAACTGTTAACAGACTTGAAGGAAGACATTTATAGTAATACAATAATAGTAGAGAACTTCAACACAGTTCTGTCACCTGTCATAGAGCAAGTAGACTAAAGCTCAGTAAGGAAATACTTGCTTTGAAGGAAGATAATCCCCCCAAAAGTCAAATACACATTTTTCTCAGAGAATAATGTGTATAGATTGCACATAAAAATTCCAAACCAAAAAAGAAATATCTTCCAGAACAGACCATGTGCTCAGAGACAAAACATACCTCCAAAAAGTTAAAAGAATACAAATAAAAAAACTACCTTCTCAGATAACGAAGCACTGAAAGTAGATGTTCATCACACACAACAACAGAAACAATGCAAACACCTGCAAACTAAATAAGTCCTTACAGAACAGCCCATGGGTCATAGAAGATTCAGAAGACTCCTGGAATCAAATGAGAATGATGATATAAGCTGCCATAATGTGTGCAATACAGCAAAAGTAGGTTAAGAGTAAAATGACTCAGGAGACATAATACTTTCACTCATCTAATACAATAAGACAAAAACAAAACCATAGTATGAAAAGAATTCACAAAGACAAGAGAAATAATGGTTAGAAAGTACAAGTTAAGACAACTGTTTATGACTGAAACTCAACTACAATCGACAATTGGGGTCAGAGAGACAGCAGAGCAGTAGGGTGTTCTGCCTTACAAGCAGCCGATCCAGGATGGATGGTGGTGTGCATCCCGGCATCCCATATGTTCCCCCGTGCCTACCAGGAGCGATTTCTGAGCTCAGAGCCAGAAGTAACCCCTGAGCGTAGCAGCCGGGAAAGACCCAAACAACAACAACAAAAAAGACAGCTGACAATAATAATTGAACCCGATGACTCTTGGCAAAAATTGGGAATTTAAAGAAAGTAAAGTGATATGATGATATCCAGTACAAGTATTCCAAATCACAAGGCCAAAAACGAAAAAAAAAAGAGCAAGAAAGTGAAAGAGAGATAGAAAGAAAGAAAGAAAGAAAGAAAGAAAGAAAGAAAGAAAGAAAGAAAGAAAGAAAGAAAGAAAGAAAGAAAGAAAGAAAGAAAGAAAGAAAGAAAGAAAGAAAGAAAGAAAGAAAGAAAGAAAGAAAGAAAGAAAGAAAGAAAGAAAGAAAGGAAAGAGAAAGACAACTAGGTGTGAATGGGCTGGGAGGTGGGTATTTGGAAAAGCTGGTAGTAGGAAATGTTC
Organism: Suncus etruscus; assembly: GCF_024139225.1. Classification (NCBI taxonomy): domain Eukaryota; kingdom Metazoa; phylum Chordata; class Mammalia; order Eulipotyphla; family Soricidae; genus Suncus; species Suncus etruscus. The sequence goes on along the minus strand of NC_064862.1, from coordinate 43,994,368 downwards.
ACTGGTGAAAAAAAAGGCATTGGAATATTATATGACCAGGAGCCAATAATTAAAACCTTATAACTTCTTTTTGTACTGTTGGGATGTTTCACCTTATTTTTCTCCTTCGTCTCTCAAACCGATGATGAGAGCCTCTAGAATGATTTCGCCCATTTTTGGCGTATTAGACTTTTATCCCAGTTTATTACTTTTCTCTTCTTCAAACAAAACCACATAACTTGAACTATCTAGTCCTGCCTCCCAGTTAGAGGGAGAATTAAGGGAGGCACCAAGACCAAACAGGTGCAAGACTACTAAGTAATAAACTAGGTACAGAGGAGACCACATTTTCTAGCAGCCTCAGGGGTGAGGGAGAAGGATATGGGAGGTAGGACGAAAACGGAGGTGTAGGGAGGACAAATCGGTGATGGGAATCCCCCTGATTTTATGTAAATATGTACCTAAAATATTATTTTCAACAATATGTAAGCTACTATGTTCAAAATAAAAATTATATTAAAAATCATTAATAAAACATAACTCTGTATCTCAAGGTAACTTAATTAAAAAGAAAAATGAGAAAGGATTTGCATAAATAAGTTGACTACACGACTTAGAAAAAATGGAAAATGACCAAGCAAAAGACCACAAAGCAATCAGAAGGAAGAAAATTATATAATTTTCAGAAGAAATTAATGAACTATAATTCCCTCCCAATAGATCAATGATTTCTCCGAAAAGATAAACAAGATTGATAAACCACTTGCAAGACTCACAAAGAAAGAGAGAGAACCCTAATAAACCTAATCAGGAATGAAAGGAAGATTTCACAATAGACACCACAGAAATTCAAAAGATAATCAGAGAATGCTTTGGGAATCTTTATACCACAAAACAAGAAAACCTAGAAGAAATGGAGAAAATCTTGAAATTCTATTATAGCCTTCCCAGGCTGAATAAAGATGGTTTGGAATACCTGATAAAACTTATCACTATTGAGGAAATTGAAATGGTAGTCAAAAGGTTTTCCAAAAACATAAGCCCAGACCAAGATGGATTTACTAGTGAGTTTTTTCAAAAAGATTTGGGAAGGTGGGTGCACACACCTGGTAGTGATCAGAAGTTACTCCGGGTTCTGCACTCAGGAATCACTCCAGGCAGGTTTCGGAGACCATATGGGGTGCAGGAAATTAAATCTGGGTTTGCTGTATTCAAAGTAAATGCCCTCCCTACAGTGTTATCATTCTGGCTCCAAGTTCTTTCAAATCTTTAAAAAGGACTTATTGCCAATTCTTTCCAGATTTCTATAGGAAACTGAAAAAATATAAATACTCCACAAACAGTATATTTCTAACTTTATGCCAAATGCAGACTGACACCACAAAAAAGAGAATTATAAGCCAATATCTTTGCTGAACACAGATGCAAAAGAAACTCGACAAAATACTTGCAGAATCCAACAGTGCATCAAAAATATTATACACCATGACCAAGCAGAATTTCTCCTAGAGATGCAAGAATAGTTTAACATATACAAGCCAACCAACATAATATAAATACAATAAAAGAAAAATCATACAATAATATCAATAGATGAAGAAAAATCATTTAATAAAATTCAGTACCTGTTGATGATAAAAACTCTCAGTGAAAGGGGAAATGAACTTTCCTCAATAGAGTCAAAGATGTTTGCCCACAGCAAATTTTATACTCAATGAGGAAAATCTAAAACTTTTCCCTCTAAGATCAGGCAAAAGACAAGATTGCACACTCTTACCACTTCGATTCAATAGTACTGAAAATACTTGCCACTGAAATAAGGCAAGAAAAAGAAAAAGGCATCTAGATAGGAAAGGGAAAAGTTAAAGTTCTTCCGATTTTTGGATCATATACTATTATATTTAGGAAATCCTAAAGACTAGCAAAACCTAGAAACAATAGATTTTTACAGTACAGTGACAGGCTACAAAATTAACATGCCAAAGTCCATGACTTTCTTATACACAAATAAGAGAAGAATATATTTGTAAAACAATCCCATTCACACTTATGACTCAGAAAATCAATTGTCATGGGATTAACTGAAGAGGTGAAAGACCAATACGAAGAAAACTACAAAATATTACTTCAAGAAATAAGAGTACATGAATAAATTCCCCTACTAATAGATTGGGAGGATTAACATAATTAAAATGGCAATATTCCAGGCCAGTGAGGTGGCGCTAGAGGTAAGGTGTCTGCCTTGCAAGCGCTAGCCAATGGAAGGATCACGGTTCGATCCCCCGGCATCCCATATGGTCCCTCCAACCCAGGGGCAATTTCTGAGCACTTAGCCAGGAGTAATCCCTGAGCATCAAATGGGTGTGGCCCAAAAAACAAAAAAAAATTCCCCAAAGCATTTTAAAGATTCAACATAGTTCCTATAAAGATAGTCATAACATTTTCCAAAGAAATAAATCAAACACTTCTGAAATTCATATTGAACAATAAACCTCCATGAATAGCTAATGCAATCCTTAGGAAAATTAAGATGTGAGGTTGCACTTTCCACAACTTCAAATTATACTATGAATAAGTAGTAATTAAAACAGTACTTTAGGGGCTAAAGCAATGGCACAAGTGGTAGGGCATTTGCCTTGTACGTGCTGGCCTAGGACGAACCACAGTTCGATCCCCCAGCATCCCATATGGTCCACCCAAGGCAGGAGCGATCTCTGAGTGCATAGCCAGGAGTAAACCCCATGCGTCACCAGGGGTAGCCTGAACCCTCTTCACCCCCCCCAACAGTACTTTATTGGAAAGGTAGACTCTCAGATCTGTAGAATAGAACTGTATATACTGAGAGAGATCCTTAGGTATATGATTAGATACTTTTTGATAAAGGAACAAAAAATATGAAGTAGAGCAAGAAAGCCTTTTCATCAAGTTCGCTGGGAAAACTGGTCAGCTATATAAAAATATGAACAATATGAACAAAGACCTCTCTCTAATACTGTACACAAATCAAATCAAAATGCATTAATGACCTGAAACTGTAAGGAACATGGAGGAAAACACAAGAAGACCTCTCTATGATGCCAAATGCATCTTCAAAGATGAAATACCAATGACCAAGTAAGTGGAAGCAAAGATAAATAAATTGGATATTAAATTAGAAAGAGTCTTCATCTCAAAGGAAATGATGATCAGGATACAAAGAGCACCCAAGAAATGGCAGAAATTATTCACCTAAAACTTAAAAGAAAATAAGTAAAGTAATACGAATGTAACAGTAACACTATTGCAAACCAAGGTGCCTAAAAGGAAATAAAGGGTAAAGTGGGGTGAAAGACTGTGAGAGAGAAGTGTCTGCCACAGAGGCAGGCTGCTGGGGGTGGGGGGAGCGCAAGGGGGCAGATCATTGATTTTGAAATATCACTTGACCCAAACTCAACTATCAACAATTTTAAACTCTCATAGTGATTTAATAAAAACAAAAATAATATGGAAAAACAAGACTTCAAGTTGTCTAAAAAACTGGACACATAAAATAAAAAACTGGACACATTAGATGCAGATCCATGACATTATACTAGAGCTTATGAAAAATGCAAACTTAAACCAAATAAAATTATACTGTTTACTTAGTTACAAATATTGTCCTAACAGAAATATTTATTTTTGCTTCAAGAAGTAATTTATCATAAAGCAGATACATTTAGAAAAATATTATGGAATGAAATAAAACACAATTAACTGGTAAAGGCATCTTTTTTTTTAGAAACCACATCAAAATGAGTTGCAAAAATGTTCAAATAAGTTCAGAACTGATTAGACATTTAATGAACTTGTGATATGAACCAAAAGACCTTCAAAACGCACACACCTTTTATTATAAAATTAGGAGTCTAGACTCTAGATAAAATTACTTGAATAAATCATTAATTCTAATATCTAATGTTTCAAATTGGAACAGGGTTGCTACTCTCACTTAGCAGACTAAAGAGGAAGAAGAGGATTAGTGGAAGCTATGGAATAGTACTCAGAGACAGAGATGATACGAGAAAATGTGAGACTTTGACAGAAGAGATGTCATCAAAATTCTCCTATATTGTAACTGTGGGAATGGTGACGACACTATATTAAATGTTAAAACTATTGGAATTGTTTACTTAACATGGATGAGTTTCATTACTTGGATAGGATACCTTCTTTCTTTGTGTGCTGATACAGTTTAAAATTTCTCAAAATATTTGGAATTTGAATATAGGCACTCTAGAACAAATATATATTATTAAAAGTCATAGTTTCACTTTTTAAAAGTTGAGGAGGAAAAGGAAGGTCAATGGGAAAGGAACAAAAAATATCTATATTATTTCTCAAGAAACCCCAGTCTCTCAATTTTCTCAAATGCTAGTTAACAATCTTCACACTTTCTACCTAACAGATACTCTGTCCAAGATCTCACGACATTCATTACCAAATCAAAATATTACCTTTGGGGTACACCTATCTGTTGTGTTTGGTAGAAATGCTCATTCAATTGAGGTAGGAGTCTACCATTTCCTAGAATTCTATTTCCTAGACCTTTTTCAGAGTCAGCCATTTCCCATGTTCTTTCTTCTGAATCCCATGCTGGCTCTGGAATATGTTCCAGGAATGTTCCTTTCTAGGCCTGAAACTATCCTTTCCAACAATTGTATTTATCTTTATACAGTTGGCCTTGAACAAGCTAATGGTTGGATCACTTATTCTACAGAGCCAAAAATCCACAAACATTTTTGACATTCTTAAAACTTAACTTTCAATAGCTTATTGAAAATGAGCAAAGCCAATGGGTATGCTTTATATATTATATGCAATACACATGGTATTCTTATAATCAAGTAAACTGGAGAAAAGAAGATATTATTATGAAAATAATAAAGTAGACAATTATAATGTGCTTCATCTTAGTTTTCATTTAGAGTAGGCTGAGGATAAACTGAAATAATCTGCTTCTAGGAGGATCGTTTGGTTCTTACCCATATTATATTAGTCAACTGGATGTACTATCTGAATGTCTATCCATCTGTTCATTCATTCTCTCCTTTAAATTCAGTTAACACTTTTATCCCAAGCACTCCCCAGACTTTTCTTTCTTTTTTTTTTTTTTTTTTTTTTGGTTTTTGGGCCACACCCGTTTGACGCTCAGGGGTTACTCCTGGCTATGTGCTCAGAAATCGCCCCTGGCTTGGGTGGACCATATGGGACGCCGGGGGATCTAACCGAGGTCCTTCCTTGGCTAGCGCTTGCAAGGCAGACACCTTACCTCCAGCGCCACCTACCCGGCCCCAGACTTTTCTTTCTTAACTCATGTGCATTTGTCTCTTTTTCTGGTTTCACTCACATTTTTTAATATTCTTATTTATTGTTCAATATGCACTATTTCCATAAGAAATATTCTTCTCACCTACAGATGAGGCTAAATCCTTCAAAATTAAAGCCAAGTTTTTAGTGTGTAGTTACAAAAATTTAATACTTTGCTCCTGAATTACCAAACTAAAAAAGGGACCCTTCATATTTTTTAAAAGTAAGGCTCCTACCTACTTCAACTAAGAACATTAAAATAAATCCAGAGTACTCACTTTATATGAGAAATAAAAACAGAAATCTAGGTGCTCAGAATGTAGAGTAGTAATGTGGTTTCTTGGAACAGGCCCCAAACTCAGAATTTATGCACTTATTAGACCCACATTTCATTTTATCCCCTACACTGAGAGTTTTCAACAAACACTCATTAGCATTTCACAAATCATGAATTAGAACTCCAAAGTCAACTACAATAGTTCAAAATCAAGATTCTGGTAGCACTGACCTCTCATCTGCTTGGGAGGTTCTCAGGGGAGAATTATTTTTTCTTTTTTTTTTTCAGTTTCTAAAACTGCATTCCAAAAATTCTTGACGGTAGGGGCCCCTTCTCTATCTTCAAAGTCAGTTCTAGATTATGCTTTATTTGTCACAATGCATTATTCAATGTCAAATCTGTCTAGTCTCTGGACAGTTAGATTGCATTTAGATCTAACAAGGATAATCCAGCATAATCTCACCACCTCAATATTCTTAATTTAATCATATCTCCAAAACTGTTTTTCTGCAGGTGTGACTGGTAACATAGACAAATTCCAAAGTTTAACACCTGGATATTGGAGAGGGGAAAGTAAGTATTTACCCTGCCAAAGAACTGAATTCACTGCAACTCATTCATTCAAATATTGAGAACAGGACATGTTTTCTCTGTGTTTCAGAAAGAAATATGTTTTGTATTGCTAATAAATAGCCAAAAATTAATACATTTTAAGGTCTTGCTGGAAATAAACAAGAGGTAATAAGCAAGTACCATAAATACACAGAATACAGACGAAACATGCTACTTCCAAGATTAAACTAATGTTTGAGGTTCATTTCTTATATTTTAATGTAGAAAAAGCATATATTTAGTTTTAAAAATCTAAACTCTTCTTTGCCTCAAAGAGATTTATAAGTAAGGTAGAGATGTATCCTTTTAGTATGATCAGTTGTGCCCTATATATTTTTAAGTATGTTTATGTGTATAAATTCATGCATATGTGGTATGGGTTTCCAGAATTGTGGCTTTATCATCTCTCTTTTTTTCTCTATAATGATCCTATTTTTTTCTTGATCAAAGTATATTTCAGATTGATCAAGCAGTGATTCCACTTTACAGAACCCCCCCACCCCATATAACAAAGTAAATTCATCCTTTTTTGCCTAAATGTTCAGTGTCCCCAGTCTTTTTCATTTACCTGTCAGAGCTATTTAACCCAAAGGTATTAAGAGTGGACACCACTCTTTGACTGACTCCGTTATCATCCATTAACTATGTGTCTCAGTTACTACTAATGAACTCCTCCAGAGTAAACCTTTAGTTTTCTGCAAGGGTGGGGACAAGCACAAAGAATCTAGTTCTACAAAAGTACTTTAAAATTAGTTTCTGATCTTTAGTCCCAAAGTCCTTCTTTAGGATGCCTAGTTCTGTGACTATGTTTAGCTAGAGTTTTGAAAACTTAACCCATTCTCACCACTAGTCAGAAATTCCTATCTACAAGCTACCTTGCTCTTCCCTCTTCATGGGTGTGTCTTTCACTAGCTTTTTTTGGTTTTCTTTTCATGTGCAGATTTATGCCCAGTTCAAAAAACTCAGGATCTTGTTGGGCAATACTGTGCAGGTAAAATATTGACTTGCAAGCAGAGTACTGGGTTCTGAGTCCAGCACTACATGTAGTCCTCAGAGCACAGCCAGGAATGATCCTCAAGTTCAGAGCCAGTAGTAAGCCCTGAGCATGGACAGATGTGGTCTCAAAACAAATAAACAAAAAATGTAGGGTCATTTTTACTGATATTTAAGAAAGAAGAGAGATAACATATTTTTTTAGTTTGCCATACTAATTAGCAAATCAAAACTCAATTATATTTCAGATCGATAATTTTAGTAAGCTTCTGAATCTGGACTTTGTTTCTTAACATCTGCCTAACCTCAGGTCAGTTATAGAATCTTTCTTAAGCCCAGCATCTCTACACCCGACTATAATATATGTTACTATAATTTACCTAAAGAGGAATTATAAATGCTGGTAGACACATTTGTTACTAACAAAGAGGTAAATTAAAAATTGTAAGACAGGGAGATAGTACAGCAATTCACTTCCAGAATTTTAAGAAAACCTTTAATAAGTAAGTGAAAACTGGAGAAATAAGGCATCTATTTAAGACCTCCAAGAATTCATAATTTGGGGTTTGGTTGTTTTATTATTATTATTATTGTTATTAGCTACAAAAGAGGAAGCAGGAAAAACCTCACCTAATATTAAACACTGAGAAGTGAAAAAAAATCACTAAGAGGTATCAAGATTTTATTTTACATTTTAATTTTTTTTATTTTTGGGCCATGCCTGCCAGCATTGAGGGGTTACTCTTGGCTCTGCACTCAGTAATTACTCCTGGCAGGCTTGGTGCATCTTATGGGATGCCACCGGGGGATGGATGCCAAGGATTGAACCTGGGTCAGCTGTATGTAATGGAAAACAAATACCCTACCTGCTATCACTCCAGCCTCTTCTTTTACTTTTTAATGGATTTAATAATGAAATACAATTTTTAGTCTAAACAAAAGTATACAAGGTAGGCTTTGCTTCTAAGAATGCTGAGATTTTATGATTTGTGATTATAGATCAGTATTTTGGGATTAAAACCTGATCACTTAAAAAATGGTGATAACTCATTCACAATCATCTTATTTTTTTTGTGTTTATTTGTTGCTTTGGGGCCACACATGGGTATTTTAGGCTTATTCCTAACTCTGTTTTGATTTTAAAAACCTGTCTTCCAACCTAGTACATCAATAAATCATGTGGAAAAAGGTTTTCTTAACTAAAACATCTTTCAAACTGCACAAAATGTTAAAATATTAATTATCCCTCCTCCTTTGAAAATAGCAACCATTTGTCTGTTTTCCTTACCTAGTTGAACTTACTTTGAGGGCTAAATGGATTAAGAGTATAAAAGAGGGGGGGAGTGATAGCATAATGGGTAGGACCTTTGCCTCGCACGTGCCCTGCCCCAACCTCCCATCTCACCACCACCACCATGCCCCCCCTACCCCCTGCATTTCATATAGTTGCCTGAACCTGCCAGGAGTAATTTCTGAATGCAGAGCCAGGCAGAAGTAACCCCTAAACACCTATGGGTGTGGCCCAAACCCTCCCCCACAAAAAAGGATGAAAGGGTGTACACTTCTCCACATGCTCCTTCACAAGCAAAGGATGGGGACTCTCCCCTCCCCCTTGCAGCAATACAACTAAATGTTTCTCCCCATGTGCCACATGGTCTTGGCAATAAGCCATGAGTCACAACTCATGAGCAGCTGGCCAATTCCTTCTATAAGGTTGCCTGCTCCCTGGACCTCAATGGGAGTTCTGTCTGTGAGGCAATACAGGTCGAGCGGAAGGGTTAAGAACTGAGTCCATTATGTCCGAGAAGAGAGGAATTTGTCTCTTAGAATAGTATGATTGTCAGGTTGTATTCACTTCACCCATATGAATTTAATAGCTCCCTGTTAATTTTCTTCAGTGACTATATAAACCAAGGGGGGAAAAAAAAACAGTAAAAGAAGCTCCCAGGCATGAAATTCAAAGCAAATGCAGCTTTGCATAACTCAGCACTGAGATTCATTTGATATGTAAAGAGAGATTCCAGCCTACCACTGGCACTTTAGAGAAACTGAAGTGATGTATATGGAATGGGGTGAAAGACTTCCACAGGCACTCTTCACCAGGGCCCATCAGACCAAACTGTTCTCTCTACTCCATCTATTCCTCTCTTCATCTTTTAGCCAATTTTTTTTTTTTTAAGCACTGCCCTTGAAATACTTCATCAGTTGTGTGGATATGTTTCTTCTTAGAGAAGTCTTACACATTTATTTCAGAACCTTTGGGGGATAGGAAGTGGTGTACATGCCATGAAACAGGCACTCTTCCAAGCTCTTTATAGCAATAGTTCTATTTATCTCCTCTTATAAGTGAGGTATAGTGGCATTCAAGGACCTGCTCCAAATTGAGTTAGGAAATAAATCCAGAACCTTAACTTCAAAAACTCATGCCTAAAGTTAGACCACCTTGCTGTCTCATCAAAGAACAACAATTGTGGCAGCAGACACTTGGTGACTATTAGCAAAGAGATAACTCTCTAACTAGTAAACAGTACAACAATGTAGAATGAGATATGAGATTTATTACACAAATTCTAAAATGTTTTCTTTATTTATTCACTTTTTTGTTTTTTTTTTTTGTTTTTGTTTTTGGGTCACACCCAGCAGCGCTCAGGGGTTACTCCTGGCTCTATGCTTAGAAATCGCTCCTGGCAGGCTCAGGGGACCATATGGGATGCCAGGATTCGAACCACCATCCTTCAGCATGCAAGGCAAATGCCTTATCTCCATGCTATCTCTCTAGCCCCTATTCACTTTCTTTGTATTTGTGCTTCAATGTTGCATTATTTGCTTATATGTACAAGTATTATTCTCCAATTAATAATACTAAGACTAAAGTTTACCACTGGAGAAAAGGGTGAGATATATAGTGTACATGAAAGTATAGTTAATAAAAAAAAGAGTTTTAAGATTTTTTTTATAGGAAAGAGACATTTAAAGGAAATGTTGCAGATCCTATAGAGAAATTAATTTTCAAACAGTAAAACGATGCTGCCCAGAGGCATTCAAGAAAGAGGCAGAGTCACTGTCAGGGGAAGGGCTAGGGTTATGGGAAGAGACACAAACCATAGAAGGACCAGATTTATGGCAGGTTACAAATTTATATGCAAAAACCCATGGCTTTTCTATATGTAAATAATGGAAGAGAATAAAGAAATATTAAAATAATAATTTCATTCACAATTGTGCCTCAGAAAATCATATACCTTTGAGTCAACTTAACTGAAAAAAGTGAAAGACCTACACAAAAAAACTAAAACATCTGGTCCATCTGCCCTCTAAAACTTGGGTGCATCATTCAAGAAGTCCTGATTTGAATTAAGACTCTCCAGGCTCCCAGTACCACTTCAGACCCCCTTCCCCAAGTTCTAGCCTCAGCCCACCACCCATCCTGACATCCTGTTCCTTCTGCCCTCTTGCCCCCAAACCATGCAGATGAAGTTATTTCAATTCATACCTAATTTTTCCAGGCAGATAGGCCCTAGCACTTCTTTCTCTCAGAAAATATACAGCCTCAAAACTCAGAAGGTCAAACTAATCAGCTGACTTCTTTTTTAATTATACTCAGATAACCTCTAATATTTAGAAAAATAACCTGTAAGGAAGACATACTTATAGCCACCTTTTGTATAATCAATTCAATTGATCATTTTCTTAAATATTGGGGAACACAAACCTCCATATTTTCAACTCACAAAATTGCAAAGAACAATAAGGAAATTACAGATGACATCTGAAAATTGAGGATATGGAAAGAAACCTAGGTAAATCTCCAAGCCCATCAAAATATCTGAGCCTTGTAGATGAAGACCTAACATGAACACTTACTGTATTTTCCGGCGTATAAGACTACCCCCTAATTTTACAGTTAAAACATAGGTTTAGGACTATGTTTTCTGTATAGGACAGAATGTTCCTGTGCTGCAACTGTATCTTCCACAGTGAGCCAACCGCAACAAGCAAAGGTCCAAAGGTTATACCGTAATAGACGTCCTCTCTGACTCTGGCCAATCTAAGCAGGCTTTTTACAGTGTAGATTCGGGTACAGAACACTGTATAATTTGCATGCATAAAAAAGCCTGCTTGGATTGGCTGAGTTAGAGAGGCGGTCCGAGCAGCCTGGCAATGATTGGTGCAGGATCGAGTTGGAAAATTTGTTTTGAGACAATTTTCATTTAGTGGCATATTGAAACATTTTTCGGGATATACTTGGTGTATAAGATGACCCCCCAATTTTCGGTTGACTTTTTTGTTGTTGTTGTTGTTTCAAAAGTCGTCTTATACGTCGGAAAATATGGTAATCTTTTTTAGCAACAGAAATAAAAGAGGTGCTAGCTTGTGAAATTAAGTAATCAATATATGAAAATATATGAATAATTCGACCAACTGAAAGACGAACTCTTTCAGAATATGAGAGAATCCATAGAAATGGAATTGAAGAAACTAAAGATCATGTTAGGAAACCAAAGCAGAATTACATAGTAGCAGATGGAAAACCATATAGAAGAACTTGAACATAAATATAAGTCAGGATTGATAAAGAAGTCAAAAGAGAAAAGAGAGACAAATGATGGGTAAAAGGTACATAATGAACAAAGACAAGAGAAAAAAATCTCTGAATTATCGGAAAACCAGAAGTGGAAGAAAAGGGAAAAGAGGAAGAATAAGTAGTGAGAGAAAAAATAGCAGAGAACATCCCCACTCTCTGGAAAGAGGCCATTATACAAATCCAAGCAGCAAAAAGAATGCCAAACAAAGTAGACCCTAAAAGAACAATACCAGGTCATATAGTAATCCAAATGGAAAAAAACAAGGAGATGAACCCTTTAAAGCAGTAAGGGAGAAGAAAAACCTTAAGCATAGAGGAAGGAACATAAGAATCAAATTAGATCTACCATTTGAAATGACCCATGCAAGAAAAGAGTGAAATGACATATTCAAATTACTGAATGAAAGAAATTTTTGACCTAGAGTCCACGACTCAGAAAACACCTCATTTAAATGAGAGGAAGGAATAAAAACATTCTCAGACAAAAAAGTACTTGTAACATTTGCATTAACCAAATCACTTTAAATGAACTACTCAAAGATCAATTACATAAACCAAATACTCAAATGTAATAGCAACAACCCTACACAATATAATGGCACAATAGCTATTTCTGTCAATAGTTTTCTTAACTCTCAATGGACTAAACTTTCCCATCAAAAGGCACAGAGGAGTGCATTGGTTCAAGAAACAAAACCCAAGAAAAATAAAACCGGGAAAAATACTTAATATCTGAAGATAGGCACAGGCTCAGAGTAAAAGGATAGAAAACAATTAAACATGTCATTAGAAAACAAACAAAGGGGGCCAGAGCAATGGCACAGCAGTAGGGCATTTGCCTTGCATGCAGCTGATCCAGGACAGACTACAGTTGGATTTCCTGCCATCCCATATGATTCCCCCAAGCCAGGAGCAATTTCTGAGTGCTTAGCAGGAGTAACCCCTGATTGTCACCAGCTGTGGCCCAAAAATCCAAAAAAAATAAAAAAGAAAAAGAAAACAAATAAAATCTGGAATAGCCATACTTATATCAGACCAAATTGGATTCAACTGCAAAAAAGTACTTAGAGACAAGGACAGACACTACTTATTGATCAGGGGAACAATAGACCAAGAAGTACAAACTGATCAATATATATACACCAAATGTAGAGTAAGCAAAGTATGTAATTTTGTATGTAGATGTAAGTATGTAAGTATGTAAGTATGTAGATTTGTTCACAAATCTAGATGGAAATGTGATGAGTCGGAGATTTCAATATGCCACTCTCACCACTGATAGATCCATTAGGTAGAACATTAGCAAGTACTTAAGAGCTATGACTGAAAAATTAGAAGAGCTGGGACAAATAAATTTTTACAGAGGTTTTAATTCTCAAAAAGCTGAATATATGTTCTTTGCAAGTGCACATAGAACATTTTATGGGTTAGTCACATTTTAGGACTTGTTAGACTTGTGTTTAACAAAACTGAAAAACCATAAGAATCATACCAAGCAATCTTCTCAGACCACAATGCCATAGAGATAGAGATTGATTATAAAAAGAGTATGTACAGAAAATGTAACACATAGAAACTAAACAACATACTACTCAATAACAGTTGCATCAAAGAGGAAATCAAGAAAAAAATAAAGTTTCCTTGAGACTAATTATTATGAAGAAATAAAGTACCAAAATCTATATGACACAAAGAGGGAAACTCATAGTAATACAGGCCTACATAAGGAAAGAAGAAAAAGATAAAATCAACAACCTAAAGGCACACCTTAAATATCTGGAAAACCAATGACAAAGGAACCCAAACACAAATAAAAGAAAAGAAGAAATAAAATCCAGAGCAGAAATCAATGATACAGAAATAAAGAAAACAATACAAAGAATTGATGGAACCAGGAGCTGGTTTTATGAAAGAATAAACAAGAGAACAAACTATTGACAAGATTCACAAACACAAAATGAGAAAAATGTTCAAATAAATCATTTCAGAAATAAAAGAGCAGAAATGACAACAGAACCCCAAAGATCCAAGACATCATAAGAGCTTATTATGAACAACTGTGTTTGGTTAAGCTAGAAAAACTAGAAGAAAAGAACAAATTTCTGGAAACATATAATCATCAAAACTGAATGAGGAAATAGATAGCCTAAATGGGTAAATCACAAGTAAGAAGATTGAAACAGCAATTAAGAATCTCCAAAGACTAAAAGTCCAGGATCACATGGATTTATGGGTAAGTTTTTTCAAACATTCAGAGAAGAATTACTACAACTGATCCTTAGACTCAGAGATGGGAATCCTCCTTTTATGAAGTTATGCTCATTACCAAAGCAGACAGAGATATTACCAATAAAATGTTTTTGGGTTTTTTGTTTGTTTGTTTGCTTGTGTTGGTTTTGGGGCCATGTCCAACAGCACTCAGTGCTTACTTCTGGTTCCACACTCAGAAATTATTCCTGGGAAGCTCAGGGGAGCCATATGGGATGCTAGAGATCAAATCTGGATTAGCCAAATGCATGGTAAATAAATGCCCTACTCACTTTGCTATTGTTCTGGCCCCTCCAACATCATTAATTTTTTTTTTAGAGGTTTAGATTAGTAGCTGTGGTAGCCATTCCTAACATTACTCTTTTTTTTTTTTTTTTTTTTTTTTTTGGCTTTGGTTTTTGGGCCACACCTGGCTATGTGCTGAGAAATTGCTCCTGGCTTTGGGGATCATATGGAATGCTGGGGGATCAAACCATGGTCCGTCCTATGCTAGAGTGGGCAAAGCAGATGTCTTATCGCTTGTGCCACCACTCTGGCCCCCCAACATTATTCTTTTTTTGGGGGGTCACCCCTGGCAGTGCTCAGGGGTTACTCCTGGCTCTATGCTCAGAAATTGCTCCTGGAGGCTCAGGGATTCGAACCACTGTCCTTCTGCATGCAAGGCAAACGCCCTACCTCAATGCTATCTCTAGCCCATCCAACATTATTCTTAATGGTGAAAAACTGAAAGCATTTCCACTGAGGTCAGACACTAGGCAAGGATGCCCATTGTCTCCACTTCTATTCAACTTAGTACTAGAAGTTCTAGCAATAGTAATCAGGGAAGGGAAGAAAATCAAAGGAATTAAAATTGGAAGAGGAGATCAAGTTACCTCTATTACAGATGACATGATGATACATATCAAAGACTTAAGGAGTCTACAGAAAAGCTTCTTGAAAGAATAAACCAATATAGCAAGGTGATCAGCTAGACAGTTGCATTCCTTTATACAAATAATGACTTAGAGGAGAAAAAGTCTATTCCATGACATTTTACAAAGAAGATCAAACATTTGTAAAATTTATATGGCACAGTAAAGATCTACAAATAGCTAAAGCGATCCTTTAAAAAAAAAGATGAAATAAATCACTTCTCTCAACTTCGAACTGTATTTTAAAGGAGTATGCATTAAAAGAACATAGTGCTGAAATAAAGATAAACCCTAGATCAATGGAGTAGACATGAATATTTGAGACTGACCCCTGGGTATATAATTCATCTTTGATAAAGGAATAAGAAATAGGGGCCAAAACAATAGCACAGGAATAGGGTATTTGCCTTGCACGCGGCCAACATAGGATGGACCCTGGTTCAATTCCTGGCATCCCATGTGATCCCCCCAAGCCTGCCAGGAGCGATTTCTGAGCACAGAACCAGGAGTAAATCATGAGTGCTGCCAGGTGTGACTCAAAAAAAAAAAAAAAAAAGAACAAGAAATATAAAGAAGAAATATAGAGTGGAGCAAGAAAGCCTCTTCAACAACTGGTATTAGTAAAAAATGGTCAGTTACATGCAAAAACAAAACAAAACAAACAAAAAAAACCAGACTCAGACCTCTATTTAATGCCATGGAAAAAAGTAAAATCAAAAGCATTAAAGACCTTGATATCAGACATGAAACCATAAAACCATAAGGTACATAGAGGAAAATATAGGCAAAAAAAACCACAAAAAAATGATATGAATATTCCTCAACCTAGAAATTGAGCTAGTCCATATGATCCAGGGATATCCACTCCTAGGGATATACCATAAAGGTAAACCCTTTGCACTCCTATATTCATTGCAGCACAATTTACAATAGCCACAATCTGGAAAAAACCAACTGTCCAAAGACAGATGAATGGATAAAGTAACTGTGGTAAATCCTCACAGTGTAATACTATGCAGCTGGTATCAAAAATAAAGTCATAAAATTTCCTTATACATGGATTGATATGAGAGTACTGAGCATGCTGAGTGAAAATAGTCAGAATGGAAGGAATAGACAGAATAATCTCACTCATTTGTCTGATATAAGGAAAAAATAGATAGTATGGTAATAATATCCAGAGACAATAAAGAAGAGGGTCAAGAGGACCAGTTCTTGGTAGGAAGCTTGCCACAGAGTAAAGTAGTAAAGTAGTAAACTAGGCAATGATAGTTGGAACTGATCTCCCTGCACAAGAGCTGTGTGCTTAAGGAAAATAAAGTGATATACTCAGTACTCCTTCGTTAACAATATGCAAATCGGAGCCCGTGAGGTGGCGCTGGAGCTAAGGTGTCTGCCTTGCAAGCGCTAGCCAAAGGAAGTATCATGGTTCGATCCCCCACCCCCGCCCCCCGCGTCCCATATGGTCCCCCCAAGCCAGGGGCAATTTCTGAGCACTTAAACCAGGAGTAACCCCTGAGCATCAAATGGGTGTGGCCCAAAAAACAAACAAAAAAAATACCAATATGCAAATCACAGTGTCTAAAAGAAAAACAAAATAAGAGAGAAAGAAGGGGGGAATGCCTGCCCCAGACACAGGTAGGGGGAAATGTGGGAGGAAAGTGAGGACATTAATGACAAGAAATGTTCATGGGTAAAGGGTAGTGTACACTGTAAGTTTTAAACTCAATCACAAACTTTATAATCACAGTGCTTAAATAAAAGAAAATATATTAAAAAAAAAAAAAAGAAACTCCAGGGTTACAGAGTATTTGGTATCTCACTCTGTCTTTTCTTGAAAATCCAATTCATTTGGAAGCAGATAAAAATATTTTTTTTCTAAAATTCGTCTTCCTTAAAATAATTAAAATCTGTACATTCCCTAGAAAGTCTTGGGAAGCTATACAGGAAAGTAAATACCTCAGAAGTTCACAATAGAAAAAAAATTTTTTTTTTTTTTTTTGGTTTTTGGGTCACACCTGGTTGCACTCAGGTTACTCCTGGCTCTGTGCTCAGAAATCGCTCCTGGCAGGCACAGGGACTGGCTACATGCTAGGTAAATAAATGATTTACTGCTGTGCTATCTCTCCAGCTCCTGGAAAATTATTTTATATAAAGTAGAGCAGACAAAAAAACAAAGGTATCTCACTGGATCCTAAATATCAGGACCCTAAATTATAAAATTCAAAAAGTGCAAACTGTCTTGTCAAACACACTCAGATATTGACACTCTAACGCCAGTTTAGGTCCTCTGTAAAAGTTGTCTCAAAGATATATTTTTCCCCTTGGACTTACTAAAGAACACTTTCAAGGAATGAGATGGATTCCAGGCCTTTTCTTAGACAAATGGCCAGAGATTTGAAAACCAAAGCTAGCCAACACTACCTATTATACTCACTTCATCTAAGTAAAGATTTTTAGGAGAAATTCAAAAATAAAGAAATACTATATAAAGGTACAAGTAAGTTGGAGAAAATAACCATGACATACCATAAATGTCATAAACACAGCCAGGGCTGTGTGAAGCTGTTTAGTCAGTTTTACTAATATGGAAATCTGATTTCAAATTTAGTGTGCTGTTGATAGAATCATTAAGATAATTTAATAACAATTAAGTAACATAATACAAATTTGTACACTTATGAACTGTGTACAAAGTTCTTTAGCTTTTCTATAATTTTTTTTAAGATTACCATTTTAATTGTTTGCTTTTCTATTTGGGGGCCAAACCTACTAGTTTGATAGTTGTTCCTGGCTCTTTGCTCAAGAATCACTCCTGCAAATCCTTTTCCGGTTCATAAGCATGATGATCGGGTTTTCACATGCCTGTGTGATATGTGCCTCCCTTCAACCTTGTTACGACGCCGGCACATGACCCTTCTGACATTAAAAAAAAAAAAAAAGAAACCGAAGAATCACTCCTGCAATGCTGGGAGACCACATGTGATGCTGGTGATTGAATCCAGGTTGACCACTGCATGCTGAGTAAGCTTCCTGCCCTTTATACATCTCTCCATCTTCAATATTCCCTTAAAATATGTATGTTGTGGGTAGCCCCTCCCCCCAACTTCTTATTTATCCCACCTGAAAAATCAGAACTGCCCACACCTGGAAAGGGTGGGTAGAGGAGTTCTGCATAGGGGAGAGGGAGGGAATAAGAAGGAGAGTTAAGAGAGAGCAGTGTGAGACAGCCATCATCATCAGCGATTCAACATCAGATTTGGCATCAGCAATTCAGTATTATCAGGGAAGCAGCAGCAGTGACATCATCAAGGGGAGTTGGTCAGCCTGGAAGTCAGGAAGCCTGGTAAAAGCAGCTGAAAGGAAGACAGAGGCCAAGAGAACCCAGTAGGAGTAGAGAAGTAGCTGCTAGGAAAAGGCTTAGTATGAGACCATGTGAGGAGATGTGCATGGCAGTAGAGACTGTGAAATAAAGCTGGCTGACTCCTGGAACTTCATCTGACTGCTTTGTGAATCACTCTGCCCTCACCCTGCCACCTTCAGACTGGCCAAGCCATAGGGACTGTGGGAGCCGGTCAAGCCCAGAGGGGCCTCACCATCCCCACGCCAACTCTAGGACTCTTTAATTTACATTAAGACAACACTATCTCTCCATCTTCAATATTCCCTTAAAATATGTATATTACAAACATTTCCTATGTATATTTGTTTATATATTTAAAGATTAATATCTATAGATAAAAATACATCACAAAATATTCATGACTTACATATTTAATATCTATAGTCAACAATTTATCTTACAATTGTTTTCCATTTATTGAGAAGTGGGAGTTTACTAATAACTGACACACTGTTTGGTGCATTTGTTTGATTAATGTACCAGTGTTGATTTTTTTTCAAAGTTTACACTTAATTAAATTGCTTTTAGTTCTTAGCTAATTAATTTTCTTACCTGTCATCCCATCCAGGAGAGTACCTGTTTCTATACTGCGACAGTTTCCCAGATTTCTCTTGTATTTGGCGATTGGAATAGTTTTAAGGAATGCCAGACAGAGATTTTATGGGTACTGTCTGTTATTTTCCCTAATTAGACTGAAATTATAGGTTTGGAGAGGAAGGCCACAGAAGTGCCATTCCCTCACAAATTTTCCTTGCTAATGCTGAACTTTATTGCCTTCACCATCTGGTCCAGGCAACGTCCACCACTTTTCATACTCTGCGTTTAAAAATAAATTACTAAACAATACACACATTCAAGTGGATCAGGTGAAGGCCATGGCTTAAACTTTTATAATTTTTTAAACTTTATTACATTAAAAAATCTTTTAATAACTGACTTCGAGAAAAAGCTTGCTTAAAAAAAAGCGTTTGTATTTAAGTCTTTTTTGGTACATGGCTACATCTAAGAGGGTAAGAAACAAATGCTCTGCTCTTTTATTATTGTATTATAGCAACTTGATAAGATTTTTCCCTCAAATTATACAAATACAGCCATTAACTCTTCTGACCAAATCATTACTGCCAAATTAAAAAAAAGGCTTACTCTCCCTATCATGACACATGATGATAATTGACAATGCCTATTGAAATGCTTATACAGCTCTATACATGAGCGAGAAGGATGGACACCAAAAATGAGGATCAGAGCAACATCACTAGATTTGATTTACATAAATTGGTTTGCATCTGAGAAATGCCTAAAAAAATAGAAAGAAACTTTTCATGTTAATTATTGCCTATAGATGAAGGTGACATTTTTCTCCCTTATAAGTCATAAAATACTTCTAAACAATAAAAAGGGTCGAGATGGTCCATCTGAGTATTGTCCCCACTACCCACCTAAGAACTATTAGCAGAAGCACAATGCTCCTGAAACCTGAGACAACAATTTGGTGCCTTTCCTCTTGTTCCTGTGTAAATAAAAAAAAAAGCACCAAGTCCCAGATCGCCCTTCATGCTGGGTTGACCTTTCATTATTCCTAAACAATGTATTTAATTTCCTAGAGCTATTGTCTCTGTGCTCTTAAGTAACTAGGGAACTGTTGTAGATCTCCTCAGGGTCTAGTAGATGCCCAACTTCCTCAAAAACTACATCTTTTCCAGTAAACTGGAACCCACACCCTCTCCTCTTTGCTAGCCTGTTTCTGGCTAGGCCTTCCTGGGGACAATCTCATATGCCATGGAGATACAGACAAAGGCAAAGTCCTTCTCTGTACAATTGAAGTGTTTAAATAATTGGTTCTAAAAGATTCCTTGGTGTGGAACCTGCCTTCACAGTCCTGTCTTATAATACACAGAGAAGAAGAAAAGGTGATTTCACATAGAATTGCAGAGCAGAAACAAAGCAGAAGGCAGCAAACACAGACATTTTTCATCATGGTCTTAGCTAGGACAGAAGGGAAATTACTAGGCAGTCAATGTGCTATATTCCTCACTGTCTTTGAGAATGCTGTCTCACTGAAGGCCTTCTAGGGGATTTGCCTGAACAAGTCATATTGCTACAGCTGGCTGTGACAGGCCACACCTTTGTATAAGTTAGTTTACAAAGTTGTTAAAAAAGTTTCTCAGTGACTGTGTGTCATTGGACTAGACCTCAGCATAAAGAACAATCATTTCATGTTAACTACTCAGTACAGAGAAAATGACACGATTAAAGCTCTTTATGTGAAACCTTTCCCAGCTATTGGAGTCATTTAATTTTTTTTGAAAATGAAGGTTCCCACTCAACAATAAAAAGTGGTGAAAAACAAACAAAAAGGCTTAACAGAAAGTTCTTAAATTTTTTTTGAAAAAGAGACCCAAGAGATTCCAAAGCAGGAGGGGAAAACTGAATGAAGGGAAGGGAAGGGAAAGGGAGGGAAGGGGAGGGAAGGAAAGGGAAAGGAAGGGCAGGGAAAGGAAAGGGAGGGGAGAGAAGGGAAGGGGAGGGGAAGAGAAGGGAGGGGAGAGGAGGGGAGTGGAAGAGAGGGGAGAGGAGGGAAGGGGAAGGAAAAGAGAAGCTACCTGCAAAACAAAATCAAAACAAAACAAAAAAAAGTTAAGAAAAAAGGAAAAGAAAAAAAGAAAAAGTAGCTACACAGTACCAACCTGCGCATGGCCCTCATTTATTTCCATAAGGAGTTTCCTGAAGCTTGCAACCATGTGCTTGCACATAAAAGATCCAGGGTTCAAGTCCTTGTGAGTGGCAGCCTGTCTTTACTCCTACACTACAGGTGACTGCAGCCCACCTGATCACTACAAAGTCTGAGCCTTTACTCCAGTGGCTCCACACAAAGACCACCAGCCTGAGCAGAGTGGAGCTATTAAAACCAAGCACATTCTGAATCACACATAAAAATAAGGAAAAACTAAATCTAGGAAAAGTGGGTACAGTTTGAATCTAGAGGACAAACAGGGTCTAGGGCTGAATCTTATCCTCTTTCTCCCTACTTTCTATGTCCTGGCTTCCATATCCCATTAGCAAACACAGCAGCACATTCCACAACAAAGTATCTCAGAACATTGAAGTCAAAGTGACCACAGAGATTTCACTGCTCCACACCCTCATTTTGGAAGCTTCAAACAAAGTCAGTTAGAATTCAATAATCTCTCAGTCACATCTCCACAGCAAAGACCAGAACCAGCCAATGAGCCTAAGAGACTTCCATTGACAAACCACAAGTATATGTCGACACAGGACTCATTTCCTGGGAGCTCACAGAATCTTCTTTGGAGATTCTTTGAAAATTCACTCCCAGAATCTTCTTTGGAGTCTGATTTTTGTTCTCATTCAACTATAATAAGTTTGATTATGTAATTTCTAATGTACCCGGGAAAATCATAAGTAGGAAGTCAAAAAAATGTAAGAATAATAGACCATTAACAGACAGCTCTTTAAAACTATCAGAAAGGAGTATGGCTCAGTGGTATAGAACATGCCTAACACACTTATGTATATAAGACCTGAGTTCCATTCTGAGCTCTACAAAGTCAAGTAAATAAAATACACAAAATCTGGGGCCGGGCGGTGGCGCTGGAGGTAAGGTGCCTGCCTTGCCTGCGCTAGCCTAGGATGGACTGCGGTTCGATCCCCCGGCGTCCCATATGGTCCCCCAAGAAGCCAGGAGCAACTTCTGAGCGCATAGCCAGGAGTAACCCCTGAGCCTCACAGGGTGTGGCCCAAAAACAAAAAAAACAAAACAAAACAAAACAAAACAAAAATAAAATACACAAAATCACTCACACACACACATACACACACACACACACACACACACACACACACACACACACACACACACAGAAAAAGCAGTCAAAGGGGTATAAAATCTAGCAATCTAAAATCATCTCACCAGAAACCTTAAAGACATGAATGGATCAATTCAAAGCATCCCATAGTATAGCAACAACATTTCATATACACTTGAGTGTATCTTAATACACTAATGAGATTTAAAAGAGTTTAAATGTGATACTGGCAGTAAATACAAAGATAAGAATGTGAATATAGGTATATATTCACACAAATCTAGTTTTTATGTGCCAATATTTCAAAAGGAGAATTCACACACTATTTGAAATTTATTTAGCAAGAATGATTTTTCCTGAAGCTTTTGGGGCCTAACTTTCTAAGAAATTATCTTATTGCTAGCAGTCTCAAATTTTTAACTGGAAAGGCCATATCTCTATGATCTTCTTTTCTTTTTAATATTTTTTATTAAGGCACTGTGATTTAGATTTACCAAATTATTCATAGTAGAGTTTCAGGTGAACAAAGTCCCAACACCAATTCTACTGTATATGTCAATGTTGTCAATTTTCCTCCTTGACAGATAAATTTTTTAAATTTGGATCTCACCCATGTGCTATTACTAGCTCTGTGATTTAGATATAAACATATGTCTCACCTACTGATATGCTCAAGGACCCTGAATCCTTTCCCTATAACACTTGTCTAAAAACAAATAACTTCTAGCTAGAGATAGTTCTTCCCCAGCTACTTTCTATTATTTAATGTGCTATGCTTTGATGAACACAATTCTAAAAGTCATGAGTTAAGACTAAACAGAAAATTCAAGATTCTTAAAATTCACTGGCTGGAAGGCAGTGAATGATACTTACAATGGTAAATAGAATAGTAAAAGAAATGCATATACAAGTCAGATCATAAAAGGAGGTAGGATGGGGCCATGAAACCAATGGAAATCAAGACTAGTTGATAAAATTATTTCAATTCTATTATCAGCATAAAAAACAACAAATAACTGAAACTAGAAACTGCTGCTTTTGTCCTATTACTTATCCAACATCCTAACCATTCACTGATTTATATAATTCATAATATTATGATTACGGATGACCGGTTAAATCAGGATCAATGTGAAAATAGAGCAAGAACAAACTATTAATCTATTCTTTGCAATTTATGTGGCAATGTATTCAATGAAGTATGTAGCCATGGGAAACTCATGAAAATAGTTTCAGGGGACTAATATTGATAAAGTGACTTGATGTCTAAATTACACCCCCCCCCAACACACTCTGGAAAAGAAATTGATTCTGTGCAAGCATTCTGAAGACTGAAATAAAGACCAAATAAATGCAAAGCACAGTCAGCCTATAGCACTCCACACTAGTGACAGAACAATTTACTTGAGAAAAGAAAGAAAGAGAAAGATCCCAAGACTGGTGGTGCTCAGGTCTGTCCCTATAGGTGGCCCAGGGTGATATCTATGAATTGGGGAGGGGTTGAATCATTAATAAAAATAAAAACAGAGGCACACAGTTCTAAGAAAAAAAAAACTGTTGCCTTATAAGGAAAGGGAAAAGGTGGTAAAGTCGTCCTACAAAGAAGCAAATAAAGGGTATCCTGGAAGCTTATATTTGGCATAAGTGTTTGACATATGCAAAATCCTTTTCTCTGTCAGTCTCTTTAACAGTGGAATCTCATGTCTCTGGAGTGAAAACATTTATTTAAAGTCTATGAATCCAAGTATGTGACTTCACATACTTGAGGTCGAAGTACAAGAAATGAGGTATAGGAAATAGGGTGTTAGCTGTGCTCAAGACCAAACTGAGCTCAGTCACTAACAATAGATATAGTCTCTCAAGTGCTGCCAGGAAGGATCCTTGAACATAAAGCCAGAAGTAAGGCCTGAGCATATTTGGATGTTACTCAAAATACTGTATGATTTCGAGGAATGTATTCTTTAAGTCTAAAGATGCAGATCAAAGTAAATATAATTTATCACATAAAAATTTACAAATCACAATGCCAAATAATTATTCTTATCTTAACCTTTAAGCCCATTAGTAGAATTGCTAGAAAACTAAATATGCCTACAATGCTAATTTATATAATCTTTCAACAAAGATTAATTACTTCCAGTGTATCTTACCAAAAATAGACTAAAAGCCACAAAAATATGCAAAAATAGAGAATAAAAGCATAGAAAAAACAGTTAAAAGAAAAAAGAAAGCGAGCTTTAAAAGGAACAAGAGAAGTATTTAGTTAGTTAATCAGGGAAGAAGAATCCTAATAGGGGTACAATAACAAGGTTCAGCATTTATGATACCAATTGGCCAATAGAAAGAAAGAAGGCATTTCTCCATTGGAGATGGTCAACCAGCCAATGCTGGAAAGTGGGCTTCTTTTTTTTTTTTTTAATTTTTGGGCCACACCCAGTGACGCTCAGGGGTTACTCCTGGCTATGTTCTCAGAAATCGCTCCTGGCTTGGGGGATCATATGGGATGCCGAGAGATTGAACCTACGTCCGTCCTAGGTCAGCCACTTGCAAGGCAAACACTCTATCACTGTGCCATCACTCCGGCCCCAGTTTTGTTTTGTTTTTAAGCAAAACGTTTTTTTGTTTTTTTGTTGTTTTTTTTTGGTTTTTGGGTTACACCCAGCTTTGCTCAGGGGTTACTCCTGGCTCTATGCTCAGAAATCGCTTCTTGCAGGCTCGGGGGACCATATGGGATGCTGGGATTCGAACCACCATCCTTCTGCATGCAAGGCAAATCCCTACCTCCATGCTATCTCTCTGGCCCCTAAGCAAAACTTTTTACTTAACAAATAAATGGCTAAAGTGAATTTACTATTCCCCTCTTAACATCTATATATTGAAGTTCTAATCCTTGAGAGTTAGAAATTAACTTTAATGGATGTCTTAAGGAACTGAAGTGGTTAGGGAACTCTCTGTGTGGAACACAGCTAACTCAGATTTGATTCCAGTCATCCCATTATGGTCCCTTGAACACAGCCAGGAGAAATCTCTGATATTGCACCAACCCTCCAGCCCCGTGGAAAGTAGGGATTCTTAAAGAAGGTATTCATGTGGCAGTGCAGAGGGTCTATAAGAGAAACCAAGTGCAAGTCCAGGAAACTATGGTCCTGAGCATGCCAACACAAAGCAGTACCTTGCAAATGGCCCTGAAGAAACTCCCTGAGACTTACAGACACGTACAGGTACACACACACACACACACACACACACACACACACACACGCACACGCACACGCACGCACGCACGCGTGCGCGCACGCGCTATTCCTTACCTTTCCCATAAAAAAATTTGCGGTAGTAGTAAGCTCCGAGGTCAATGTGCTCTATGATGTACCGCTTCACTTTCTCTCTGTGAATGGGCTGGTTTTCTCTGGGAACTTCCAGGACTGAGACACCAGCATTTGTGCAGTGAGAGCTGAGAGAAGATTCAAAGGAGCAACTTTCCCCAGAACTGAAAGTCGATGAGTTGGCCCTAGAGAGTGCAATCCTCCTGTCGCCTTCCCCCCCTGTCTCATTTCTGAAGTAAGGGCAACTGAGAACAAGATCATTACTTTTCCCATCACCTTCATCAGCATCCAGATTCTCTTTAGAGTTGAGATCCTCCTTGCTCCCCAAAGGAGACTCACAACTGCCTGTCTGGCCTGCTGGCATCTGAGTCTGGGATGCAGCTGAAGCCCCGGTGGTTATGTTTTTCCTTTTCCCCACGTTGGCCCTTGTAGCCATGGCTTCATTAATATTAAACAAAATGCTCTGAACATCATAATGTGCAAAACACCGTTGACAATTCCAAGGGCGAATCCCTCTCTCCAGCTGACTTTCTTCCAGATCAGATGTGAACTTGAATGTTTCATGTTCACTTTTAACAGTTCTCAACTTTCGGAAGAGGGAGGTTTCTACTGATTCTGACTTTAACCTCCGTTTGAAAGGTTTGTCTCTGTCTCTCCCCATTAGGAGGGCACTGTCCATGTAGTCTAAGCCTGAGATGCGCACAAATTCTCCTCTAGAAATCTGAGTTGCTGCATGAAGGCTGGGAGAGATCGCATCATCACAGGGAAAAAATTCTGGGAACCCAAAAAGGGCCATTGTTTTGTGGTCATAACTCTCTGCCCGGTACCCTCTAAGCATAGCAAAAATGTTTTCACCAGATAAGCCTTGTCGGTCAATGGATGAGGTGCTTCCATATTCCCTATGGAGAGCAGCCCCAGTATTGGGGTTCACGGCATTTTGATCTAAGATGTCTTCTGCATCGATGTCACTGATGGTGACGTCGCTATTGCTTCTTTGTCTTATGGGGTGAAGTCCTCTTTGAGGAGAGTGAACAAAGATTTCTCCCACAAAATCTAGATCAAGTTGCTCCTCTTGCTGATCATCACTCAGGTCATTCTTCCCATTGTGCAAGATGGAGGTGACACTTTCATAACTGGTTTGAGTCCGGCTTTCCCACAGTGCTTTGGAGTTGTCTTTCTTGGGAGGCCATTCTGAAACCCTTGCCCTCACACCCATCTTGGGCACAGCTGGTGTACCATTAGCTGGACCACCACTCTCACAGGAATTTGAAGGATTTAAAGAAGTGGCAGGTCTCATGTTGCCATTCATGGCTTTAAATTTCCGAGCAAAATAATCATCAGACTGCATGACTCTGGAGGAATCCTTGAACTTTGAAGAAGTTCTGCCAAGTTTGTGCTTCTCTTCTTGTGACTGCCTTGGGTCACTCATGCCTACCAAGGCAAAATGTTCCAAGTGTCATCAAAAAGACAGATGTAAATTTAATTACATTGCTGTCTATAAACTGACATTAACTGCAGATAAAGGCTTTTTCTAGAGTTATATTTTCTCT
Source organism: Suncus etruscus (assembly GCF_024139225.1). Classification (NCBI taxonomy): domain Eukaryota; kingdom Metazoa; phylum Chordata; class Mammalia; order Eulipotyphla; family Soricidae; genus Suncus; species Suncus etruscus. Next base: position 43,967,309 of record NC_064862.1, on the reverse strand, counting down.
TTTAAACCAAATGAAAACAACATCTTCAGAATAAGATTATTCCACAATCAATTTTCTCTTCATTTGTCAAAATAATTCTTATACACTTCAGTTCTCTTGAAAAACATTCTTCAAGACATCTGGGCAACAGTATTTCATTCACCTGAATTAAAAGACAGAAAACAGTAATTAACAGTCACCATAGTTCAAATTTTGTACATCATGATTTGTGAGATATCCTACTCTCCTACTGCTGCCCACCTCCAATTTCTAAGTTATCATGGACTTATTTCCTCATTTCTCCTCCTCTCTGGAATATAATTCCTCCATCTCTATTTGACTGGCTAGAAGTTATACTACAGAATCAAGCTGTATTCTCTCTTTAAAGACTTTCCCAGTACATTCTCTACCCTCAACCCACATCTGAGCAAAAAGCTTCCTCTGTGATCCCACAGCAGCTGGATCTACATTACACAGCATTTTCCCCTATACTATTAATTGCTCCATCCCTTCCAATCAGTTAACTTCAAGCTCTTCTAAGCCAGAACTATGTCTTTCATCTCTGCATCAACATTATCTATTAATACATTCAGGCTTATATTAGGCAATTAAACAAGATTTCAATCAACTATGAGAGTAACACAACTGTCATGTAACAAGTGCTATTATAGTTCTTTACAAATCCTTAAAGAATCTAATAGTAAAATGCCAGGCAGTAACAAGTGAGTTTCAGAACGCTCTCTCCCAATCAAATGAGGAGGTGGAAGTGACCCTTCACTTAAAATGGGAGTTTTCAAAAATGTGGTGTTCAAACCAGCACAAATCTGTGGTGTATTAGGCCATTAATCCACTGACAAATGAATAGATTTTAAAAAATCAATGCACAAAGAACAAAATTACTTTATGTGTTTAGTTAAAAAAAAAAACTTTACCCTGTCAAGTCTTATTTTTAAAACTGTGAGTTTTAAATATGAACCAGTGGGAGAAGACTGTCCCTCTGGTTCACTTTTAAACATAAACCAGAGGTAGATGACTATAAATGGATATTTAAAAAAATCACTGAACAGGGGGCCAGAGAGATAGCGCAACGGTGGCGCCTTTGCCTTGCACACAGCCGATCCAGGACAGATGGTGGTTCAAATTTTGGCATCCCATATGGTCCCCTGAGCCTGCCAGGAACAATTTCTGAGCGTAGAGTCAGAAGTAACCCCTGAGCGCTGCCGCCGGGTGGGACCCAAAACCAAAAGAAGTAAAATTAAAAAACAAAAATAAAAATAAATCACAGAACAAACAGAACTTTTCTAGTAGGTTCTTAATGGTTTGGAAATAAGTATGTGATGGTCTTTTAGAGAAGCAAACGTTTTTCTTATGCTTTCCCTTACATCAATGGGAGAAAAATAGTCTGCATGTGACATCAAGCTGTCTGTTCCTCAGGCAGCTTCATAATTGATAAATTGGAGTGATATTTTAGGAGGCAATGAAGGAAGAAGCAATCAGATTCTTCCATGCACAGAACAGATAAAGCCCTATCGGTGGTTCTCAGAAGAGCAATAACTGCATCTATCTATTTCAGCTACAATTATTTACAAGAATCATGGATAATCCTGAATTACTGTTATTTCTTAAATAATTCAGGCCATCATCAAATGCTTTGTAGAAATGATAAATACAAAACAAGAAAAACAATTTCTTGATCAATATCTTTTCTGAAATGTTATTTGACCAAATTAGACTTCTACATTATCTATCATTTCTACACATAAAATTTGCAAAACAGCATTTGAAAGCTGAAAATGTTTAACTGTTGGTATACATCTGTGTGAATTCTCAAAAGCACTAATATGATACTCACTTTATATATATTAACTTGCTATAAAAGAAATAGACTCTACCCATAATCCTAGCTCAAAACACTTAAACTACATAGTTTCAAAAAATATAGTCAGGAAGTAAATACTTGTCATTTTAAAAAGTTAAAAAATATATAGTAAAATGTATCTAAGTAAACCAGAAAAGGGGAGCTGAATAAAGATAAAGGCTAAAATTAATGAAAAAATATAAAAGGGAATTTAGAAGATAGTTAAATCCAGAAGGTATTTTTTTTGCTTTGTTTTTTAAAGAACAAGAAGCTTGAAAATAAAACAAGAGACATGGCCACATATATAGGAGAAATTACATAAAAATAAGGGATCCAAAAATATAGCTCAGAAATACTTACATGATTAAAAACCTAGGTTCAAATCCTGGCACCACAAATAATTAAGTAAGTAAAATAAATGAGACCTACCAGCCAAAGAGATTACAAGCATTAAAGAGTTTACCCTGCATCATACCAACTCCAGTTCACTCCTCAGTACTACATATGGTCCCCAAACATCCTCAGAAGTCCTGACTACAAAACTGTTACTATAATTCAGCTCTGAGCACCACAGACTATGGCCCACACACCCCAAAATAAGCAACAGAAGAAAAACTTGCCATCATTCTCAGAACTCCCAACTATGAACTATTAGACTCTCTTCCATCTAACTTAAACCTCAGCTCTCATTGTTTTCCTCCCTAGTAATCTATTGTATGCCCTACACATTCTAAGTATTGTTCAAGTCTTCAAACTGTCCATCTCTGAGCTTTTGTATGTGATACTTCATCGGAACAGCACCTCCCAGAGCTGAACTCAGAAGTATCATTCTGATTTTTCTTATTCTCAAATATGACTCATTTTCATAGTCTACTTCCCAAACATGTTTTTCTACATCTTACAATGGCTCTTTCTCTGAGTCCCTGGGAAGTATTCATGCAGCTCTTTATCTGATATGCCTGGAACTGTTGGTTGCATGCAAGGCAAGCCCCTTACCCACTGTACTATTTCTCCAGCCACCCTTTTGTTTGTTTTGGGGCCACACCTGGTGACGCTCAGGCTATGCACTCAGAAATCTCTCCTGGCTTGGGGGACCATATGGGATGCACGGGGATTGAACCATGGTCCATCCTAGGTCAGCCATGTGCAAGGCAAATGCCCTACTGCTACACCACTGCTCTGGCCCCCTACCCTATTTTTTTTAATTCAACCACCATTCATTTCTGAAAAGTGCTTCTACATTAACTTAAGCACCAGATAAATAATGACAATAGATCTTCTAATACAAAAAATAGTTTATATTTCAACTTCTAATCAAGTCAGCAGCTGCATCATTAGAATGAAGCCCCATTACCAAACATGAGGAGAAATGGGAGGCCTCAGTGGGCAATGCTGTCATCAGTTTGGGTCTTCTTTTAAGTCAGCAATTCAGCTATTTGCTAAGTTCTATTTCCCAATAGTGGCTCTACATTGCTTCCTGAGGTTCTGGGTATATGCCTATAAATGTCAGTGCTGCAAAGGAGGATTACAAGTGGAAACCACACAAAGACCTAACCTAAAGGGCAACTGAACCACATATTTAAGAACAAAACAAAACTGCATGAACCCAAATCCAGCACAGTACACAATATTTTAATAGCATCTGTGAGTGTATCTCTGGTCCTTTTTATAATTTTACTTTTCATTATTTTTATAAGACTGTGAACCATTGATGATGAGACATATTTAAACTGTAAAGACAAAATCCTGAAAAGAGATAAAAGAGAGGAGGGCTGCAAGTTCCAGCTCACTTCATGAAGCTCACCACAGAGAATGATGAGTTTAGTTAGAGAAATAACTACACTGAGAACTATCATAACAATGTGAATGAATGAGGGAAGTAGAAAGCCTGTCTAGAGTACAGGTGGGGGTTGGGTGGAGAGGAGGGAGATTTGGGACATTGGTGATCGGAAATTTGCACTGGTGATGGAGGGTGTTCTTTACATGACTGAAACCAACCACAATCATGTTTGTAATCAAGGTGTTTAAATAAAATATTATTTAAAAAAAGTAAAAATAAAAATAAAAAATCTTAAAAAATTTTTTACATTTTAAAGGGGAAAAAAATTCTGAAAGGAAAACGGCCATGCCATTTTTCTTCTTAAAAAGGTACTATTTTGGGGCAGGGAAAAGGAAAATAAAGGTGCTATTTCATGAGTACTATTATATGAGTAATAAAACAAAAGGGAATCCCCAGATGCGCATATTATGGTAATTACCTTTACCAGTTGCTCCTTTCCACATCAATTCTATGAAGAACATGTTAAACTTACTACTTTCCCAACTTCATTGCTATATACACCCAGTGTTAAGTTAGTTTTTTTTTTAAAAAATGGATCTTTTTGTTGGGGGGGGGGCCACACTCAGAGTGCTCAGGGATTACTCCTTGCTATCTGCTCAGAAATAGCTCCTGGCAGGCATGGGGGACCATATGGGACACCGGGATTTGAACTGATGACCTTCTGCATGAAAGGCAAACGCCTTACCTCCATGCAATCTCTCCGGCCCCGACCTTTTTTTTTTTTAAAGGGCCATTTGATGTTGGATTTCATCCCAGAGACTTTATAAGGAGAATAGATAACAATATGCTGTATGAAATAAGATAATAAAAAATATACCATATGGTCTCACTTATATGAGAAATTGTATATTGGGGTGGGGTGAGAACTCACAGATACAGAAAAAGACTGATAGCTGCCAGAAATGAAATATGGGAGTTAAATGTTACAAGCTTTCAGTTATAAAATAAAGAAGTCCTAGAACTATTTTATCATATTAGAACTCTTAACACTGTATGGGAACTTGAAAACCACTAACAGAATAACCTGAAAAATTGTCACTACAGGAAATACACAATTTTATATATCAATGGATATTAATAGACTTCTGGTGGTTGATTATTTGAAATTATAAAATAAAAAGAATCATGCAATACATGAAACTAATAGAAAATTGGAGACCATATTCACTACAGGCCAGCTCCATAGATTCATTCTTTTCTCAAAAGAGATGTAAACCGGGGCCGGGAAGGTGGCGCTAGAGGTAAGGTGTCTGCCTTACAAGCGCTAGCCAAGGAACGGACCGCGGTTCGATCCCCAGGCGTCCCATATGGTCCCCCCAAGCCAGGGGCGATTTCTGAGCACATAGCCAGGAGTAACCCCTGAGCGTCAAACGGGTGTGGCCCAAAAACCAAAAAAAAAAAAAAAAAGAGATGTAAACCAAGTAATGAAAAATCATGGCTACAATGACCATGCAGCTTAAAGTTAGCAATCTCTGGAAGAGAGGATAGCCAAGCCCCTACACTATTAAAGCCATGCCTGCTGCATTCACCACTCATAATTGCTATTGCTTAGCCTATAGTCCTGCTTCATCACTCCTCTACAATTCTCTGCAGAGACACAAATCTGATCAAAAACTAGGTATGCTGGTATATGGACTGATATCATCCCCCCCCCAACACACACTCTACTACTTCAGAGAGATATAGCAGCTGAGAGCACACCCTCAAAAAGCCACAGTATCAGAATTTCTAAACAACTTCATTTGTTTGATGCTGTCTTCTCTATAGAACATACCGATTTAAATACCATTATGTAGCTGAGTCACTTAATGTTTATAAACAAATGAAATCAATCCATGGTAAACTAGCAACAAGAGCTTATTAAAACTTCTGCCATTTTCTTAATGACTTCATTGGAGATACAATAATTTTTACAAATTTGCTTATCAATGTACTTATTTTCTTTCTTTCGTCAATCTTCTCTTGTTTCTTTTTTTTCTATTTTTCTTTCTTTTAATAACTTTGCTCTCACTTTTTTTGAATAAAATATATTATGGTCAACTACATCAAATATAAGATGCATTTATTAAAATAAAGTAATTTAAAAAATGGAAAGTTAGATAAGGGAGGGGAGGGATGTGGAAGATAAAGAAGAAAGGAATGAAGAGGAAGAAAGTGAAGGAACAATTTTTATTAAAAATGGTGGTGGGAATGCCCCTGATTCAATGTCACTATGTACCTAAAATATTACTGTGAAAGATCTGTAATCCACTTTGGTCAAAATAAAAATTAAAAAAATAGAGACAATAAACTAATATCCTGTAGAGAGGCATGATTCTTTCAAGGATATTTCCCAATTTTAGACACTATATATCCCTGAAAAGAGCAAAGTGATGTAGAGTTCATCTAAAATGATCATTTATTAAGACTGATCTCTAGCATCTTTCTATGGAAACCTTTTCTCTCTTTCTATGTTCATTTTTAAGGTCATGCATATTGATATCTCTACCATAATTCCTAATGTTATGGATCCTCCTGCTCAATATCAACTAAAAACATCACAAGCACTCTGTAGAAGCATTGGTTAAGAAAGGCCATGTGAGCCTGTGTGACCTCATAGGCATCTGAATTATGAAGACCTAGGAATACAATAGGTAGCTCAAAGAGAAATGAAAGAACTTGAGAGAAATCTATTCTTATGCTAATTTTCTTGGTAATAATTTCTGAAGACTAGGACAGAAATGGAGAAAATGCGATACTTAAGCATAATTGTCTTTAAATAGAATGTTTTTCAAAGTTTTTATGAGATATTAGGGAGTCTTTAAGACCAATATTTAGTTATAACTGAGCCATTTACCAGCATTACAGCTGTATCAAGCAGATTGAAGCCACAAAATTCACAAATAATGAACCTTATTCAGAAAAAAATGGTTTAATTTATATGACATATTTGTAATAAATGTATTTAAAATTCAATCATTAAATTGCTTAATTTTCATACTTCATCCCATCAAGTCAAGTCCAATACATGCATAACTAAGCAAAGAATAAAAAAGAACAAATTGTCCTCACTTCTAACCTCTCTGTGACCAAAGAAACCATAGAGCCAAATTATGCTCAGACTTCAAAGTCTGATCACCTGAAATGCATTCATTACTGGATCATTAAGTTCTGATTTATCCAGATTTGCTTTAAGTGAAATTATGTCTAAAGAGCAACAAATAATCTATAACTCAAATTGGTGTGGGTACTAAAATCAAGGATGTGAGACAATTTTTAAATGTGATATTATGACATAAGGATGGTTACAAATGAAGTAAAAATTTAAAAATCATGTTTTTTATAAATCATTTTATTTAAAGACTATGATTTACATAATTGCTCATAATATATTTGTTTCTATCACTCCATGTTCCAATACCAATACACCACCAATGTAAAATTCCCTCCACCGTTGTCTCCAAATACCCATCCATTCTCAAGTCTACTCCCGTGGCAAGTGTGAAATAATATATTTTTATTGTTTGTTAAATGGTAGTGAAATTATGAATAATTATACAATTATTTTAGTGGTAAGTGGTAATAAAATTATTTTAAGTAGAGATAAAAGAAAATTTGTAAAAATTATTTTGTCTCACAATGAGGTCATTGAGTCATTGTCAGAAGGTTTACTAAGCTATTTGTTGCTAGCTGATCTTTCTGTTATTTGTTGTATTCTGAACAATAGATGGCTCTGATTCCACACTGACATCTAAACTGGTGTGCTCCTACTGGAATGACAGTATTGAAAAATTTGGAGTTGTATCTCAGCTGCATATGCATATGCGGTTCAGGAATTCAAAACCCTGTGGCTGTTATTTTGGCATCTGTAGGGAATGTTTTCAGCTGCCAGGTCTTTTGAAAGTATGAAGAGGCGGGAGTTGGGGGTGCGAGGAGGGTGCTTCTACTCACTCTAACAAAGTACTGGTAATGTCAGTCCAAATACCAGCATATCTGGAGTTTTGGTCAGTTAGGCACCTTTGAGAGATCAATGGTTAAATGGTTAAGTTGGATAATAGGCAAAGTGGCTATTGTAGGTGGTGGGTGAAGCTGGTAAGGCTTCAGTAGAGCTGGGACTTGACCTGCCTCTCCTCCCAATTTTTCCCTTTAGCAGATATGAGGCCTATGTACCATGAAGAATCATTTTTACTGACAGTTTTTGGTAGAGCTAAACATGAAAATAATTTTAGACATTTATCATTAATGAATATTGAGACTCAGGCAAAGACAAATATTTGGGGGCATGAAAATATGAAAAAAGAAAAGTTCTCTGTAAAGTTTTATATTATAGAATATAAATATAATTTTATATATTTATTTGTTATATATTTGTTATTTGAGAGAGAGAACAAAATGTTTCCTGACCATAATATTGATATTAATATTAAATAGCCAATAGTGTTTTGAAGTATTCGACTTTGGTTTTGGTTTTTGGAAAAATTTCTCATCACATCTGAGTAATATTTTAAAATCAGAATAAAGAAAGAACCCCAATAGAGTACCTGAAATATTAAGTTAGAATTTTGAGGGTTTTTTTGTTTGTTTGTTTTTGTTTTTTGCTCTTTGGGGGCCACGCCTGGCCATGCTCAAGGATTACTCCTGATTCTGCACTCAGGAATTAATTGCTCCTGGCAATGCCAGGCATTGAACTCAGTCAGATGCATGCAAGGCAAGTGTCCTACATGCTATATTATTGCTCCAGCACCAGAATATTGATTTTTATGGAATCATACTTCAGAATACTTTTAAGAAATTATATTCTTCATATACTTCAAAATCTACTTAATATCAATGGAGCCCCATTAGAGTAAGACCTAATATATTCTGTTCAATGCTTATCCCTAGAACGTGCCTACTCCTTAGGTAAATTTGGATCATTGACAAAGTGGCGATTGTAGGTGGTGGGTGCAGCTGGTACAGTTGGTGCAGCTGGATGCAACTACTTAAATGAATACAAAGCAGTGTCCAAAGTCCAGAATTAACAGATTGTACCGACACATATAGGACCTGCTAATTCTAGATTACTTCTTCCTACTTTCACTACTGGCTCTTCTATTCTTTCAGTGTTGATACTATAACTTCTACTGGCTTTTTCAATCAGCATTGGTTTAACAATATCTTTAGTTGGGCTCTCAAAGCATCCTGTACCTTTCATTTTCTTAAATATTACGTCCACTACTTCTTATTAATCAACTTACTGGTGCTATTCTATAAATAGGCACTGTAAAAAGGCCATGCCTCTGGACCTGGACACTTAACAAATACAAAGAGAATTAATTTATCATATGCAAGCAGAAATTATATAGAAAATTACATATTTCTGGGGCCAGAGAATAGCACAGCAGTAGGGCATTTGTCTTGCATGCAGACAACCTGGGACGGACCCAGGTTTGATCCTTGGCATCCCATATGGGCCCCTGACCCTGCCAGGAGCGATTTCTGAATGTAGAGCCAGGAGTAACCCCTGAGCACCACCAGGTGTAACCCAAAAAACAAAAAATTTTTTTTACATATTTCTTCTTTGAGCCTCCTTGTACTACTGTAAAATATGAGTAATTACATGCATTTCTCTTTTATTTTTTCTTTTGTTTAGTTTTTATGTCACACCTGATATTGTTCAGGGCTTATTCCTTGTGAGATCAGAATGCTAGGGATCAAATTCACTCATATCAGCCCTGTGCAAGGTGAACTCCCTACCTGCTCTGACCCCAATTGTATCTATTTTAAAGAAATATTTTAAAGATTCAGTAAGACTGAGATGCAAAGTGCTTATTTCTAGTTCCTAAGTGGAAATTTTAAAATTAATTGAATATTTATATATGTATATATATAATGTAACTACATCAACTAAAATGGAATTAATAGCATTTAATAAGTGACACAATCTTGTTTATAAAATATTACAATCAAATTTATGTACAAAGAATAACAAAAAACAATGCGGTAACTTACTAGCAATTGTTAAAGCTAATTTTTTCAAAAGGCAAATGGAAGCTTTCAGAAGGAGAAATATACAAATGGTCTCCAATCAGCTACCAAATTTTTCCCAATCATAACTTTTATTTAAAATTACTTTAGGAGGCTTGAAAAAATAGTACAGCAGGAAAATCACTTGCCTTTGCCTGCAGCTGACCTGAGTTCAATCCTGGGCACCACAGAAGATACCCCAAGCCTTGACACAGATGATTAGTTCAGAGCCAGGAATATGTCCTGAGCACCAGTGGAAGCACTCCCACAAAAGTCAAATAATTAACTAATTATTTTAGATTTTGGTTGTATTATATTAAGATTATTGGGGAGTTTTAAACTTCTGGGCCAGTAAAAAATGATAAAACTATTCCTCTTACTAAACTGCTTTCACCTATCCTTCTATACATCTATTTGAATGTCAAAAGTAGAATAGACAAAGAGCCATTTTGTTAGATCAAGTATTTTGATCATGAAATTTTTTTCAAGGAGACAGAAGAACAGCTGTGGGTATTGACTGTTTCCTATTAACTTTTAGATCAGAAAGAGATAAAAGAGATAGCCCTGTACCTCCTTCCCTTAGGAGATTATTACTTAATATATTTTTCCCAGCAATGTATCCTCTGAATTACAAATGACACAGTAGGATATCAGACTTTTCAATTACTAATTTAAGCAGAGGCATTTGGTTCTTAGGAAAACACAGCAAAAGAAGAATGGAATTTCTCTTTTGTGCAAACCAATTTGAGACTATCCTTGTTATTTCATTTGAAAATCAGAAAATAATCTGCTTTATACTATAAATATAGAATTAGTAGCAGTGAATAACAAAGAAGGGAACCTGAGCATTTTATAATTAAAACATACTATGCAAATAGTAAGAAAATACTATTAGGAAGTCTCCTTGCTCCACCAAACTAAAATAAATCAATACTATTGAACATGAATTAAAGATAGAAGGCAGCTTCTGCTCTTTGTTAAAAGACAAGTGAAATATAAAGCCAAATCTGAAGATAATCAAATCTGAATATATTAATTCTTAAGATTATTACTTACAACTGAGCCTAAAGGGCATGTAAAGAAATTCCTGTAATACATTCTAGTATTTATTTGATCTTTTTAACTATAGTTATTTCAACAGCAAATATACAACAAACTCCATTCATTAATAACACACTCAAGTCATCTTCTCATTGTTCTCATGTTTACTCAAATTAAAGATGAGTGAGAGAATTTCCTAATCCACAAGAACCTAGTTGGGTAAGATATGCATATTCATGATAAGCAATAGAAGGAATGAAGTTAAGAGAGTAGGAGACACTTTTAACTAGCATATTATAAAATAAACCATATGTTTGTATACACATACAAATTAATCTCTATCTCTCTTGCAAGCTCAAGAACTTTTTCTTACTAATAAAAAATAATATTAAAGTTTATAAAATTGTACAAATCAGTTAACTAGATTCTACATCTAAGCAATCAAATATATAGGAGCATTAGAGGGTATTTTATATAGAAAAATATTTATTTCAGAACTATCAGATCATTTGAATCAGACTTAACAGCCAATAATACATTACCATGGAATACTACACATTACCTAAATTCTGAGGTTGTGCATAGTGATGGAAATTTATCAGATATTAAAGGAGCCAAACATACAAAATCTATATGCAAAAAAGTATTGCAAAAAGTACTCTCATATTTAATAGTGCCTATCTGTTACAAGTTGATTTCTCCTAATTAAAAATAACTGTGGAGGCCAGAGTGGTGGCGTAAAGTGGTAAAGCATCTGCTTTGCCAGTGCTAGCCTAGGACAGACTGTGGTTCGATCCCCGGTGTCCCATATGGTCCCCCAAGCCAGGAGCGATTTCTGAGTGCATAGCCAGGAGTAACCCCTGAGCATCACCGGGTATGGCTAAAAAACCCAAAAACAAACAAACAAAAAACCCCAAAAAAACCTGTATATGAATATATAAATCTGTATGTATATGAAATAAGCTTCAATTTGAATAATAAATCAATATTCCATAAAACCAAAGGATGTTGAAATTACAGAACATATTTTTTCATATTACGCTTATTTAAGACAAGTGTCCTACCTGATATACTATCTCTCCAGCCCCAATATTATACTTATTTAATTAAAATTAGATGACCCATTAACTTCTCCTTTTTAATTCCCACAGTAAGATAGTTAAACATGAAAGCGCACATTAATTCTAGATGAAAGAATACCATTACTGATTCACTTAGTTATGTTCATTAAAATAGCAAGCATTCATAAAAACAATATCCTTCATTTCCACAGATTGGAAATAATTCATTAGACAGTCTGAAGACTGCCATAGCATTACATCTTTAAAGGCATTATGCACTACAGAACTACAAAGAAAGTATCATCATTGTACCCACTTGAGAAAAAAGTATGAGAAAACTCAGATGGATTCAACAGTATGTTACTATCTACTTCTCAAGTCCTTCACTAATGCTCTTTCAATTGTGCTACATTATGACACTTCCCTATCCTTTAAAACCTATTACTCAGAAGCCCAGAGAACAGGATACAACAGGCTGTAAAATAGATCAGATTGTTAATAGATCAGGTTGCTTATATTATAAGCAATATTATAATATATAAAATATTGAAAATGTTGCTACTGAATTCAAGGTCATCTGCCACTTCCAAGACCTTACAGAGTTGTCCACAGTATCTCTCTGCCTTTTAGTACACTTCCAATTAGAGTGGACTCTGCACAAGATAAAAAGCAGATCTGGCCCTGAAACATTTCTGATGTGTATATTCTCTGTGGCTCAGAATGCAAGAATTTTTCAAATCCCATACAGGCAACTGAGATGCCTGTTGTGAGCTGACAATCCACTTAAGTCAGACATGGATAGTAAGTGATCCACATAAATATAGGAGAGGGATAGCTTTAGCATCCTCATCAAGACTGCAACTGAACCCTAGTCAACAAACAGGAGTGCATATTCAGAGCAAAGCACTGAATTCAGAACCTGGACTAGAAGACAATAAAGTTTATCTCAGGAGTCCCAGGGCTGTTGCTCTATTGATTGCTAGGCAGCTGGGTTGGGAGGAGGCTGATAAATTCAGCAGGGAGGAGAGAGTGGGGTGGAAAATCCACCTACTCAGGGCTGTCATCGACAGTAAACATGCCAGCTTCCCACAAAGCTCAGCCACCAATCAATCAAGGATCTAAGGTCCATGATATAGGTAGAATAGTGTGAGGGCACTTGCCTTGCTAATGGCCAGCCCAGGTTCAATCCTCAGCACCCCAGGAGTAAGTTCTGAGCACAGCCAAATCCAAAGCAAAAAAAACAGTGATCAAAATGACTGAGAAAAAAAACATAAATACTTGATTCAACAGCAACCACTATATCTAGTCCAAATTCTCTGACCCTATCTGATAATTAAAACTGTTTTGAGAGAAAATAGTTTAAATGCCCCCAATGTAGATCATTCAAAATTTAAAAAAGTTAGAAAGTGTCTTCATTCTTCTGAAATAGTCCCAGTACTATTGGCTAGCTCATACTCCAGAAAATAAAATATCCTCTAAACTCACATTTAGGTGTAATGTTAAAGTGAATGTTTAACCACTCTTTGTCCATAATGTAATTTTTCAATAAGGCGCTGTGTATGATTCCAGGGGAAATTTTTCATTTCACTGGCCACCTAGAATGAATTCCAGTGCATGAGGTGGTAGCTGTTCCTCCACAGCCTGTATCTGGAATTTTAAATGTCTGAACTGAATGTTAACTATGAAAAGAAAGTTAAACCACCTTTGATTAAAGATGAAGACTAATCTGGCTTGGTTACATATTTAAGTTCATATCACCATAGACCTTAACCTAAAGAAAAAATAAAATTATGACCATGAACTACATTATATTTTATTACAATAACAAAAATACTAACAAGCCTCATGAAACTTATGACTACATACAATCATTACTGTTCTGAATCTATCTTAACTAAAAATAGAGATGTAGAAATTGCAGTTACAATGACTAACTGTGCTGAAACAAATCTAGTATTAGGACACTGGGGTCAGGTCCCCCAGAAAATGAGTCATCTGAATCTTCCAAAAATTATCGAATGTTCTTTCCCCTGAAATTAACAGTTTCTCAAAGTTGATCTTCAGTCTTTCAAAGCCAAAACAAAATAAAAAAGAATAGATAGAGGATAGGGACATAGCTCAGGATATACATACTTGTATGTTTGAGGATCCGAATTATATCTCCAGCATATCATGTCTTTCCATTCCCTCAAAATCATGGAATATAGCCCTGGATCCCCACCATCATTGGTCCCAAGTAGTACCATAGCATCGCCCATATCATTTTAATTGTCCATCCTGACCAAGTATAACTGGGAGTGGCCTGGGGCTCATTGGTGTCTCTTGGAAGGCTTCTCCAATAGCATAAGAAAAAAAAAATCTCCTATCAGATCTTCAATTTATGAATCCAGAATGTAGGGCCAAAAGATAGTAAAGGGATTACGGTACTTGTCTTGAATATAGCCAGTGTGATCCCCAATACCACATATGGTCCCTCTGAACAGCATCAGGAGAAATCCCCTAAGCATACAGTCAAGAGTAAGGCCTGAGCACTGTAAGGTATGGCCCGTCTCTCTCAATTGGTTCATATTAGTGAAAATTGTGCCCACGGTTGTGATTTTTCTTCCATATTCCAGATGCTGAGATTAAAATTCTATACATGTGTAAAACTGTAGAATAATGGAATGTTACTATAGAATTTTGAATATAAGGCATATGAAAATGATAGAGGGTGAAGAGTTGTAAATCATTATTTTATTTTCTTGTGTGTGAGTTAATAGGCGTTTTGTTAACTTTGGCCAACCAAGGGAATTTTTGTATTTCAAATGGCATTTTGAGTTTTTGTCAGAAACTCATGAGACTCACACTGTTTATAAATAGAGTGCTGCCCTGTGTGGTCCAAAACAAAACAAAACGAACAAAAATATTTCTCTTTCATTCCCAAATTCAGACTTACTTCCAATAAATATAATTTTAAAACATTGTGAGTATTGTGAGATGAGTATTCAGCTATTACATATGAATGGAAGAAACTTAGTACTGGAGAAAAGGGGACGTAGGAATAATTTTAGAACCCATCATTTATTTCAGAATTGTGTTTAAACCAGTAATTTCTGAACTTGTTTTTATGAGAATAACTTGTAGATTCAAGCTCCTTGAATTAGAATCTAGGACTTGGTGAGGATATCACACCAATAGATCACATAAAGCCTTATTTTACCACCAACCCTGGCACATTATAAGGAAGTGCTAGTATCCAAGATTTTGGTAGGAGACTCACAGGTGACTAAAGCAAAACTCTTTATGACCCTCTTGTCACTGAAGATGAAGCAACCTGTTTTTCCTGTATTCTCTCTGGTTTAACCAGAACTCTCTTCTTGTGAGTAGAAATGAAACTTGCCATGCATTTCATCTTTCTAGTGTAGCTATAGGTATTTTTCTCTAGGCTCAGATATGATGCCATCATAAAAACTGTATTACTACTAGAAAAGCATTTTAACACCTTCTATAGAACTAAGAATCAATATTTAAGCAAAAAGACAGAAAAATAAGCCAAAAAGTTTGAAAATCAGAGGTTCATAATTTTCAATATCACCTAAGAGGTATTTGTACCCTGAGTTCTAGATTTTGATTCAAAGGGCTTGGGATAAAACATAAAATTTTTAAGATATTCTCATGAAAACAAATAAAAAATTACTGGTTTAAACAGAATTTTGAAAAAAATTAAAGACAAGTGATGGGTTTCAAAATTATTCCTATTTCCCCTTTTCTCCAATACTTAGAACTTTCCATTCCGATGTAATAGCTAAATACTCATCTATTTATTCACAATGTTTTTAAATTATAGTTGTTAAAAGTAAGTCTGAATTTGGGAATGATGGAGAAATATTTTTCTTTGTTAGTTTTGTTTTGGGCCACACAGGGAGGTGCTCAGGGGTTAATCCTGGTTCTGTTCTCAGAAATTACTCCTGGCAGTGCTTGAAGAACCATATGCAATTCCAAGAATCGAACCTAGGTTGGCTGTGTGCAAGGTAAACGCCCTACCTACTGTGCTATTGCTCCAGCCCAAGAAATCATTTATTAAGAGCTGAAAACATGAGAAGTTTACAGCATGGGGTTGTTTTACTATCAAAATATATTCTAAGTTGTAACATTTAGTACACCTCCTATGTACTAGCACCTTCTAAATACTGTTCAAGTATTCACCCTAAAAACCTTCAGTAACAGGAGTTATAACTAGCCTAGTTTAAGTACATTTTCTCAGATCCTCCACAATGGCAAATAAATCTCTTCCCAATTGTTTCCATGCTACCATAACCACCTTTAAAATACTGCTGTTTCCCAAATACAACAGACTCATTTACCTCTATGTAACTTTTGTCTTAGAGTTCCCTGTATCAAATGATTTGTCCATCCCAAAATTACAACTCCAGTGAGATAGATATTTGGAATACAGACACTGATGTCAGACCTAAGTTTAAATTCTGGGTTAGTCATATATTCAGTTTTCTATAGACAAATTTCTTTAACCACTAGAATTTCAATTTCATCATCTGTAAGTGAGACTTTCATCTGTGTATTCAGGAAAAACTTGCCAAGTATATACCAGGTTCCAGGCACTACTCTAAAAGGGAGAATATCAACACTCAACAAGTTAGTAAAAATCCTGTTTCCTTGGAGTTCATATTCTTGTGAAAGGTATCATAAAAGAAGGACAAGTAAAGACATAATCTGTGAGGAGTAAATACTATACAAGAACAGGATATAAAAGGAGACTGAGGATGTTTAGGCATATATGAACACTGAGAAAAGGAAGGTGACAAAGACCTAGAGATGAACACCTGATATGTAGGACAAGAGAGAAAAAGAAGAACCACTAATGTCAGGCAAACCAAAGTCTGGACTTCAGAGCAAGCTTGCCATAATCACAGAACAGCAAGCATACAGATAAATGTGTTAAACAGGTAGCAGGAAGCACACCATGTTTATATATTACTCTGAAAGCTTCTAAGTAAAGTGGTGACAAGATCGGACTTGGGTGGTAGATTAGGCTCTTGTTGGAGCAAAGGGAGGAAGAGAGAAGGCAAGAGAGAGTGACGGCGGGAGAGCAGTTTGTACCACGTGACAGTAAGAATGGAAAATTCTGTACTGGAGAATATGGATTCGAGTGATAACATAGCATTTGGTAGAATCAGCTCATGAATGAGCAGAGCAGGACAGAGAGAACAAGAACATTAATAAATTCTGGACTAATAGGAAGAATGAAGATGACCCTTATTAATCTGGAGAAAACTGAAGGAGAAGTCAGAATTTTATTACAAAATGCTTTGTACATGCCTGGAATATAGCAAGACTCAGATAAATAAACTATTTTTCTTGTCACCATTATTCCAGATCAAACCTTAATTTCCTCAGTACATACTCATAATTATTATGAACTCAGTATGAATTCAACTCATGTGGGAACATGATAAATACTAACTTATAGTTCTTAGCAGATTTCATAGAGTAAGGAGACAAGATGAAAAGCAAAGTTAGCCTCCAAAATTTATAACTTGCTCCTTCTCAAACACAATAAAGCACATACTCTGGTACTTGTTTATTTATTTCAAATATATTTTAAATATTTCAGGGGTTTGGGGTTGCACTCAGCAGTGTTCAGGGCTACACTTACCAATGTCCTGGCCCTGTGCTTAGGGATCACCTCTGCCAGGGCTTAGATGATGATATGCAAGACGAGAGTCCTACATACCTTTCTGATCACTAGACTGCTCGAATTCTTGTTTAAATTCGTATTTTAAAAAACATATTCTAAAATTTAGTTTTTATCTGACCAAAATGCACAAATACTCAAATTCACATAGGAAGACAAAAATTAAAGCAAAGCCAACTGCATATTCATGTTACAAACTCTGATGAGTAACAGGAAAAGGGATTTTTATGATCCTATACAGAAGAAATCTGATAGAGAACTTTGGAAGTGGCATACTTATGGGGAAGAGATTGAAGTCAAGACACCTTACCTCTGTCCATGCATGGCATACTTGATTCTAAATATATGATTCCTGAACTAGCAAAGAGGATGGGTTCCCCAAAACCTAATACAAACCAGTGTCAAGACAGTTGCCAGAAAATTGGCTGAGGAAGTTTTATTACTAACACAAACTTCTTGGCTACTCTCCTAGATTTTCTGACTCATGAGACTGGGTGTGGGGCCCAAGCTCCTCAGGTGTTCCCGATACTGATTCATCTTTGAGATCCAGGGAGTAGGAAAGTACTTTGAACTTTTTTTTTCCCTACCTGGCAATGCTCAGGGTTACACCTAGTTCAGCACTCAGGAATAACTCCTGGTGGTACTCAGGAAACAATATGAGATGCCAAGGATTGAACCCATATTGACTCCTGCAAGACAAGTGCCTTATCCACTGTAATATCATTCCAGCCCCTGAAAAATGTATTTAAAATTACACAACATGTGGTATGATTGTTGAAGTCAGACTCTGAGATGGGCAAAGCAGTGACAAAAATTTTAATTACATTAAGAGTCCTGGGAATAGTATTCAGTACTATTCCAGATGAAAATGTGAGAGGTAAAAGCAAACATTTTAAAAAATTCAGATGATATATATCTATCACGTATATAAATATATACACATATGTCCCAAGGTAGGCAGCAAAAAAAAAAAAAAGGAGGCTCTACAAGACAATTGATAGTGATAAATTATATTCATATTGGGACAGATATATGACTGGGGTTAAATCATTTGTCTTGTATGCAGTGAATCCTGGCACAATATGTTCCCAAGCATCTCCAGGAGAAATCCCTGAGGGCAGAGCTATACCTCTGGAACAACTGAGTGTGGCCCAATTCCTCCCTTTTTACATGAAAATAAGAATATTCCCACAACTTTCATTAAAAAGAAAGTTACAGAAGGCCGGAGAGATAGCATGGAGGTAGGGTGTTTGCCTTGCATGCAGAAGGATGGTGATGTGAATCCCGGCATCGCATATGGTCCGGAGCCTGCTAGTAGCAATTTCTGAGCATAGAGCCAAGAGTAATCCCTGAGCACTGCTGGGTGTGACCCAAAAAAACAAAAACAACAACAAAATAAAAAGTTACAGCTAAGATGCCTCAGAGATTCATCTAAAATTGAACACTAAGTGAAGTGAAAAGTCAAGAATTCAACAACAGTTTCCTGGCTATACACAAAACATTCTATACAACTGTCATCAAGAACTACATGTTAAAAATGATTACAATCATGAACCCAGATCCTTCAGGTTCCCAGTAGCCCAACTTCCCAAACATTATGCACAGCATAGCACACACCCTGTCTTACACCAGTCTAGCACCATCCAGTCTAGCACCCATCACAAAACCACAAGGATGCTAACATGTCCAGGCTAAGAACTTTAAATTTATATCTGATATTTCTGGCTGTTCTGCCCTAGCACTTCTTTCTTTCAGACAATATAGAATCTCAAACTAATATTGAAGCCCAAACCAATTAATCAATAGGCAATTTATTTTTATCAGACTCAAATAACCTGAATGATTAGGAAAATAACCAGTATCATCAATGTATTGTAGCCACCTACTATATCATTTCTACAGATCACATTCTTAAGTAGCAAGGAACTCAAAATTTCACCATCCCAACACAAAATATATAAGAATCAATGGGGGAAACTATGGAGGTCAACTGCAAGTGGAGATATGAAGAAACCTCAGCAAACCTCCAAGCCCAACAAAATGCCTGAATGTGACAAATGAGGACCTAAAATCAATAATTAATGCTTTAGCAACAGAAGTTAATGCAGCATTAGCCATTGAAATTAAGCAATCAATAGATGAACAATTAAACCAACTCAAAGAACTCTTTCAGAAGATGAGAGAATCCATACAAATGAAATTGAAAACCCTAAGAATACATTGGTAAGCAGAATCAAAAAGTAGAAGAATCACACAGGGAAAACTGTACAGATAAATTTGAATGCAAGTTACAAGTGATCATAGATAAAGAAGTCAGAAACAAAAAGAAAAGAAAAGAACAGAAAAGAAAGGGGGAAAAGGAACAAAATAAAAGATACTTAAAATAACAAAGACAAAAGAAATAATCTGCAATTTATAGGAATACCAGAAGGGGAGGAAAAAGAAAAAGAGGAAGAACAAGTAATGGGAGATAACTGCAGAGAACTTCCTCAATCTCTGGAAAGGCAGTGGCACAAATCCAAGATGCCAAAATAGTACCAAACAAAAAAGACCCAAAACAGAACAACACAAAGACATATAGTAATCAAAGTGGCATAAACCAGAGAGATTGACTTCTTAGAGCAGTAAAGGAGAATAAAACCTTAAGTATAAAGGAAAAAAAACATAAGCATTGGGGCCAAAGAGACAGCATGAAGGTAAGGAGTTTGCCTTGCATGCAGGAGGACAATGGTTCGAATCCTGGCATCCCATATGGTCCCCCTAACCTGCCAGGAGCGAGTTCTGAGTGTAGAGCCAGGAATAACCCATGAGCACTTCCAGGAGGGACCCAAAAAACAAAACAACAACAACAACAACAACAACAATAAAAACACAGACCTCCCATATAAAAAATGCCAGGCAAGTAAAGAGTAGAAACAGGGCTGGAGCAGTGGCACAAGTGTTAGGGCATTTGCCTTGCATGAGCTAATGTAGGACGGACTGTGGTTCGATCCCCCGGCATCCCATTTGGTCCCCCAATCCAGGAGCGATTTCTAAGTGCATATCCAGGAGTAACCCCTGAGTGTCACTGGGTGTGGCTCAAAGATCGAAAAGAAAAAAGAAAAGAGTAGAATTCAAATTACAAAGTAAAAGAAATTTTCAATCTAGAGTCCACTACCCAGCAAAATTCTCATTTATATGGGAGGAAGGTATAAAAACATTCTCACTCAAAAAATAACTTATACATTTGATAACCAAATAGACTTAAATAAATTACTCAGAAATCAATTATTTATATATATATATTTCAAATAATCAATTGTAACAGCAACAAGCCTATAAAATAAAATGACACAACAGTCCTTTCACTCAATAATTTCCTTGAAAATCAATGGGCTAATCTCTCCCATCAGAAAGCACAGAATAGAGGTTTAAATCAAGAAATAAAGCCCATCCATTTGCTGCTTACAGGAAACACATCTAATATCTCGGAACAGACACAGGACAGAGTAAAATAATGGAAGACATTTATATAAGCCACTTGAAAACAAGCAAACAAAAATGCTAGGCTTGTCATGCCTATATAAGACCAAATTACATTAAACCTTAAGAAAGTAATTAGAGACAAGGAAGGGGTAACAATAGTCCAAGAAGTATTAATTCTGATTATCATATACACACCAAATGTTGGGTCAGCGAAGTACATAAGGCTTTTGCTCACAACTCTAGAGACACATATGGACAGAAAAGTGATAGTAGTAGGAGATTTCAAAACACCACTTGCACCTCTGGATAGACTTACTAAGCAGAATATTAACAAGACATAAGAGCCCAAAATGAGAAAGTAGAAGATCTTGAACTAATGAATTTATACAGGGCCTTCCATCCTCAAAAACTCAATATACATGCTTTTTAAGTTCACATGGAACATTCTCTAGGATAGATCACATTTTAGGACATACCTAAAAAATACACAAACATAAGAATCATATATGACCACACTACAGACCACAATATCACATAGTGATTGATTGTAAAAACAAAATGTGGGAAAAAAATCTTATACTTGGAGATGAAACAACATGCTGATGAATAACAGCTGGATCACACAGGAAATCAAGGAAGAAATAAAAAGATTCTTTGAGACTAATAATAATGAAAAAAAAAACAAGTTACCAAAATTTATGGGACAAGCAAAGGCAGCAATTAGGGGGCAAATAATAGAGATACAGGCCTACATAAAGAACTAAGGAAAAAATAAAAGCAACCTAAAGGCACACCTTAAATATCTGGAAAATCAGCAAGAGAGGAACTCAAATACAAGTAGAAAAAAAGAAATAATAAAAAGTAGAGCAGAAGTCAATGATATAGAAATAAAGGAAATAATATAAAGAATTGATGAAACCAGGAGCTAGTTTTGAAATAGTAAACGAGAGGGAAAAAAAACTGACAAGACTAACAATGACAAAAAGAGAAAGTGCTCAAGTAAATCAAATCAGAAACAAAACGGGAGAAATTACAACAGAGCCTCCAGAAATCCAAGACAACATCAAAACTTACTATGAACAAATGTATTCTGTTTAACTAACGGAACAAAAAGACATGGACAGATTTCTGAGAACATAATCTCCCAAAACTGAATGAGGACAAAGTACAGAACCTAAACAGTCCAATCACAAGCAAGTAAAATGAAACAGTAATTAATACTCTCCTCAAAAGTAAAAGTCCAGGACCAAATAGGTTTATAGATTACTTTTGTTAAACCTTCAAAAATGAATACTATCACAGATCCTTAAATTCTTTAATAATATCAAAGTGACATGAAACCTCCCTAATAATACCTTCTATGAAGCTGATATGAACTGACTCTCAAAGCTGAGAGAGAGAATACCAAGAATTAAAACTACAAACCAATCTCACTGATGAAAATTGATGCAAAAATTTTCAAGAAAATCCTAGCAAAATGAATCTAATAGCACATCAAAAAATTATGCCTCAAGACCAAGTGGGTTTCATCCCTGGGCTGCAAGGATGGTTCAATATACACAAATCAATGAACAACATACACATAAGAAAAGATAAAAATTATACAACCATAACAATCAATGCAGAGAAACTATTTGACAAGATCCAACACCCAATCATGATTAAAACTCTTAACAAAAAAAGTATGAAAGAAACCTTCCTCTAGATAGTGACAGCTATCTATAAAAAGCCCGGAGTCGTTATTATCCTTAAATGCAAAAAATTAAAAGCATTCCCATTAAAGTCGAATACTATGCAAAGATGCATTATCTCCACTCTTATCTAATATAGTATTAGATGTCCTAGCAACAGCAATCAGGCAAGAAAAGAAAATCAACTGGTTTCGAATCGGAAAAGAAGTCACACTATCTCTATTGGCAGATAAAATGATAAATATTGAAGACCCTAAAGAGTCTATAAAAAAGCTCCTAAAAACAATAAACCAATACAGTAAAGTGGCTACAAAGTAAATGCAAAAATATCAGTTGTATTTTTTTTTTTTACAAATAATGACTAAGACAGGGGTCTCAAACTCAATTCACCTGGGGGCCACAGGAGGCAAAGTCGGGGTGAGGCAGGGCCGCATAAGGGATTTCACTCACCGAATATTCACAATAAAAATCGCATTAGTAAGAAAAAAAATCGCAAAAAGTCGCATTAAACATTTGCATGCCCGAACGGAACTGCTCTGGGTATGCGAATGTTTAATGCGATTTTTTTCTTACTAATGCAATTTTTATTGCGATTATTCGGTAAGCGAATAATCGTGAATACTGCGATATTTGAAGGCCGGCCGCGGACCAAAAAATGTTGTACAGAGGACCGCAAACAGCCCACGGGCCTCGAGTTTGAGACCCCTGGACTAAGAGGACAAAGAGATTAAAAAGTCTATCTCTGACTCTGGCCAATCTGAACAGGTTTTTTACAGTGTAGATTGGGGTACAATAATTTGCATGCATAAAAAACCTGCTTGGATTGGCTGAGTTAGAGAGGAGGTCCGAGCAGCCTTCTCTGATTGGTGCAGGATCGAGTTGAAAAATTCGTTTTGTGGCAATATCCAGACGATTTTCGTTTAGCGGCATATTGAAACTTTTTTTCTGGATATACTCGGCGTATATGACAACCCCTGATTTTTGGTTGACTTTTTTTTTCGTTTTAAAAGTCATCTTATATGCCGGAAAATATGGTACATTGAGTAAAGCATAGAATAATACAAGATGTTGACCTTAAGAGTCTTCAATCATAGGATGCCAATGGCAAGGGTGACAGCATCAAATCTCACTAAATGGGACTACATCAAACTAAATAATTTCTGTATAGCAAAAGAAACACAGGCTAAAACTAAAAGACAGCTGAGTGGCAGAAAATATTTTCATGCAACACATCAGATAATGGGTTGATATCATCTAGGTTATACAAATTACTCACAAAGGTTAATTCCATTTAAAAATGAGAAGATATAAAAAGAAACCTCTCTGAAAAAGACCAACACATGGCCAACAATCACATGAAAAAAATGCTCATCACCACCTATCATTAGAGGAATCCAAATCAAGACAACAATGAGATATCATTTTACACCAGTGAGTATGGCATATATAAAAATATTGGGAACAATTTGTGTTGTCAGGGATGTGGTATAAAAGGAACTCTCATCCACTGCTAGTGGGAATGCTGTCTGATCTAATCTCTATGGAAAACAGTATGGAGGTTCTCAGAATCGAGCTGCTACCTAACCCAGAAATCTTGCTCTTGGGTATCTATCTCCAGAACAATAACAACAACAAAAATAGCTCATCTAAAAGGATGTATGCACAGCACAATTTGTAGCAGCACTCAGTACAATAATTACGGTTTGGAATCAACCTAGGTGTCCAACAACAGATGAGTAGATCATAAAGATGTGATACATACAGACAATAAACTACTACATAGCTTAAAGGAATGATGCCATCATGCATGTCCCTTCAACAAGTGTGGTACTAGAAGATATTATGTTAATGAATTGAGCCAGGAAAAGAACACATACAGAATAATATCACTTATATGTGGTGTTTAGAATAACTACACGAAGAAATGCCATGACTTAAATAAGGGTTGTTGAGAATACCCTAGGCCCCAGAATATAGTTAGAGGAAGGAAAGAAATTAAGTTGGGGAGGAGAAAGACATGTGAAATGATGAGTCAAGAGGTCTCAGGTGCCTTGGTGGTGTTAAAGAAGGACAGACCTAAATATCTAAGTCAGAGTCAAAAACAATGAAATCATAAGGCCCAAACTTTAACAAGGCATCTTTAAACAGTGTCTTTTATGGTGTCAGGCTGGGGCTGGAGGTGATGGCATGGGATGAACTCTAATATTGGTGGAGGGAGGTTGACGTTGGTGGTGGGCTTCGTCCTGGAACATTGTATATCTAAAACCCAACTAAGAATAACTTTGTGAATCACAATGGCATAAATTATAAATTAAAAAATTATTAGTTTCAAATAAATGGGAAGTCATCTTAGCTTCATGGATTGGAAAAATTTAGATTGCTAGGATATCAAAGATACCAATTTTATTCAAAGTGACCAAAGGCAGTTTTACCAAATACCAATCACTTGGTATGCAAAATATATATATATATATATCATCCTAAGGTTCTTATGGACTCGGGTTAAACAAGAAATGGTTAAAACAAAATGGTTAATACAATCTCGAAAAAGAACAAAACTAGATATCATTTACATTAAAATTTCAAAATTTACTACACAACCACTATATCTAAAATTGTGTTCCTCTGGCATAACAAGTCACATAAACTAATAGACCAGAAAAGGACCTCAGAAATAAACCTTTGTGCACATGATTGTCATAAAGGTTGCAAATCTACTCAAGAGGGTATGGCAATATTATACACAAATGATGCTAGGACACTAGATAGCAACAGGTGAAGGAAATGATACATATATTTTACTAGAAACAAACACTAATTCAGAAGAGATCAAAGACCTAAATCTAAATGCCATACCATATTATTCATAGAAGAAAACATTGAACTTCTTAAAATCAGTAAGTTCCATATCACAAAAATAATCAACAGAATTAAAGGCAACTGATGAAATGAGAGAAAGCATATGCAAATCAGGAGTACAGAACATTCCATTGACCCTAGATGTCTGGATTAGGCTTTGTCATTATCATCATTGAAGACTGTGCAGATTCCAATAGGACAAAATCTCTGAGAAGACTCACTGTTATAGAAAGCATTTACATTAGTCATTCAGTGAATCCCCATTACTATGCTCTGCCAACATAGATTCCAGATTCTCACAACAAGCATTTTCTCCTCTCTTTGACTAGATATGAAAATAAATTATTGGCCTAGAATATCTGCTAAGTTTTGTCAAATGGAATAAATCATTTGTAACTGAGTACTTTATAATCACAATCTAAAGTGGCAATTTATCCTCATAAAAATAATACAACATGACAAGACAGAATTACTTTTACTGACAACATCAGGTTTTGATCTTATAGTAATGTATACAATGCATATAGTTCCCAATCTCCAGACTCAAAGCTATACATTTTGGGTCAACTATTCTAAAAAAAGATAAAAGAGAGTTTTATAAATGACTAAAAACATCAAAGAATTAGGTTCCAAGTCCGCCAGAGACAGTAGGCTGGGAAACATTCACAACATATGTTTTCTTAAAACTGTCATAATTCAAAGTCTCTCTAAACATCTACTATTTAATCTAATTTTCCTTCATGAAAGTTCCACTTCAGCTCAAATTAAATCAACATTTCCACTATAAACCTCTATTTTTACTTTCTCCTGGTTTGAGTGTAAAATGTCTTAGTCTGACATATGACATAAGTAGAACTCTGGGTTTTCATACTCTTTATTGGCAAAAATGGTTTCACTACTAAACCAACATCATAGTTTTCTACAAGAAATTAGTAATATCAAAATTATTAAAAAATAAACTTCCAGGGGGCCAGAGAGATAGCATGGAGGTTAAGGCATTTGCCTTGCATGCAGAAGGTCGGTGGTTCGAATCCTGGCACCCCATATGGTTCCCCAAGCCTGTCAGGAGTGATTCCTGAGTGTGGAACCAGGAGTAACTCCTGAGCACTGCCGGGTGTGACTCACAAACAAAACAAAAAACAAAACAAAACAAAAAAAACACTTCCACAAAAATTCTTTAACTTAATATGTTTTTGTTCTAAAAATTCATCTGCTAGAGTTCTAATATGCTTGCTAGCTAAAAATACCAAATTTGATGTTGTACTTGGAGTGTGCAGATGCCCTATGAAACTGTGTTCAAATGCTGCTGAAATGCAATAATTACATTTGCAACAAAAATATACTTGCACTAGGGAATTTTGTACCATATCATCACTGTATTTCTTTTGCAAATTTTATGCATTTTATCCATTGAATAAAAACAACTATTGGTCATTTTTTATTAGGGGTACTGATATATTAAAGATAAAAAATGAGTAAGTCATACTTAAAAATAATAATCAGTTACAGACATAAATGTTGGAGTCCCAAGTGACATTCTCCTTAGGGATATGTTCTGTAACTAAAGCAGGAGAGGATTCTGCCACAAGGTACCTGGCACCAGTCAAAACCGAAAGCACACACATGTACCTGTACAGATCTGCAGAGGAACAAATTAAAAACAGCCACAACTCATCAGAGTTCAAGACCATGCTAAAGATCAGAGATAGAAACAGCAAATGTCACTTAGAACCATCATATCACTTCAGCTTCTATCCCATTGCTACTCCACATCTTCTCTTTATTGGCAGGTTATCATGTCTGCCAAGATTATTCCTAAAAGTTCTGTATGAAACAACAATAAAGTGCCTGCAGTGGCAGAGTCCCAGTGAGTGCGTGCAGGCCCAGCTACTAACCAGAGATGCCTGACCCAACATGAACAAAGGTGCATGCTACTGCAGGTTATGGTGATGCATGGAGTATTAACAAGAATAGCCTCAACAACAATGGGGACAAAAGCCTATCCATTAACACAGGTCAGAAGCCAAGCAGAATGGGCTTATGCAGCCATAAGATTATCTCTCACTCACATAAAGTCTCTGAGACGTCACTGGCAGTAGGGAAGACTGACAGCAACACAGGAAAGAAGCACCTTTGTAAAGTAGCATAAAACACAACCACACCTGGTGGGTGAAGACTGCAATCCTGCAAACTCAATCAGTATTAATACTCTACATAAATACTCTAATTAGTCTGGAATTCAGAATGGGAATGTTAAGGGTGTTCTATGAGCTTGAAGAAGCAATAGAATAAACTGCTAAAAAAAAAACAGAAGGATATATAAACAGGTCATAGACCATGACCAATGAGAATTCATTTCAGGAAAAGATACTTTAACATACAAAAGTTAATCAACATTATATACCATATCAATAATAAAATCATTTATCACCATATCAATAGATACAGAGAAAACATTTGATATGATACAGAACCCTTTCATGAAAAAACAAAAAACAAAAACAAAAACAAAAAAAAAAACCTTTCAATGAGAAAGAAGGAATCCAAAGAACTTTCCATCAAAGCCATTTACCACAATCCCATGGTAAACATTTTACTCAATTGGGAAAAAACTAAAATCCTTTCCCCTCAGATTGGGCACCAGACAAGGGTTCCCATTCTAGCCACTTCTATTCAATACAATACAGGAGGTACTTGCCATGACAAGTAGGCAAGAGAAAGATATCAGGGGCATCTATAGAGAAAGAAACGAACTCAAGCTCTTACTATATATGATACTATTCTGAGAAAACTCTAAAGACTCCAAGAAAAGGGCTCAGCAGTTAAGTGACAGTCTGCAAAACTAGCATGCAAGAGTTAATGACTTTCTCATATACAAATAATAAAAGAGAAAGAAACAGGCATTAAAAAAAAAATTCCAAGGTCAGAATGATGACACAGTGAGTAGCACATTTGCTTTGCATGCGTCTGATCTGGGTTCAATCCCTAGCATCCTAAATGGTCTCCCAAGACTGCCAAGAGTATTTTTTTAGTGCAGAGTCAGGTGAGTAAAGTTATAGTTCACCTACAAAGGCATATGAAAAGTCATAATTTTTATACATGAATGAATATGGAGATTATTTTACTGAGTAAATTGAGTCAGAGGGAGGAGGGATAGACACTCATTTATGGCATATAAAAAGATAACATATTATTAATATCCTTCAGTGCTGTCAGTTGTGGCCAAAAAAATAACATAATAATAATAAATTAAAAAAGCACCTTAGAAAATCAAGTACCTTGGACTCAACTAAAGCGGTGAAAGACATATACAGAGAAAACTTCAAAACACTACATCAAAAAATAGGAGAGGAGACAAGGAAATGGAAACACATTCATGCTCATGAATTGGGAAAATTAGTATCTATAAAATGACAATACTCTCCCAAAGTACTGCACAGATTCAATGCAGTTCCTATAAATATATCCATGATATTTTTCAAATAAATGGACCAAACACATCTGAAGATCACATGGAATAATAAACTTTCACAAACAACTAAAGCAATCCTTGGGAAAATGAAGATGGGGAGGGGGGTATTCACCTTTCCCAACTTCAAACTGTACTACCAAGCAGTAGTCATTAAAATGGCATAGTACTGGAATAAACACAGACTCTCAGATCAGTGGAATAGAATTGAATGTCTTGAGACAGATCCTCTTCCGGTACATGATAAATCAGTTTTTGATAAAGGAGCAAAAAATGTAAAGTGAAAC
The DNA here is from genome assembly GCF_024139225.1 of Suncus etruscus. NCBI lineage: Eukaryota > Metazoa > Chordata > Mammalia > Eulipotyphla > Soricidae > Suncus > Suncus etruscus. The sequence continues at coordinate 43,938,082 of NC_064862.1, read as the reverse complement.
AAGGAAAACCTCTTCAACAAGTGGTATAAGAAATCTGGTCAGTTATGTTTAAGAAACTGAACTCAGGTTTTTTCCTGACACCATACACAAAGGTCAAATCAAAATGGACTAAGGACCTTGATATCAGAGCAGAAATCATAGAATATATAGAGAAAAACATTGGTAGAAATCTTCATGATATTGAAGCAAAAGATATTTTCAAAGATTAAACACTACTGACCAAATAAACAAAAACAAAGATAAACAAATGGAACTATATTAAATTCTGGGTTGTTTCCAGATTCTGGCTATATTGTAAATAGAACTGCAATGGTGCTTAAATAAATATATTCATTAAAAATATAAAGGGGAATAATGCATGCAAGTATAATAAAATAAAATTTTATATTGTGATTTGTCAATACATTTTAATTGGACTAAACTAAATATTAAATAATTTTGTCCTTTATCAATAGACTTTGAAGTAAAATTTTGTTTATTACCTTGCCAAAAATAAGTTAATTAATTAACTAAGAAGCTTCTGTACCTCCAAGGAAATAAGGACCAGAATATAAAGACTGACCATGGAATGGGGAAAACTATTCACCCAATACTCATTTGATAAAGGATTAATATCTAAGAGATATAAGGCACTAATAGAAATAAGAAAAAATCAAGCCCCATCCAAAATTTGGGGGGGCGGGGGGAGATGAACAGACATACTCCAAAGGAGAAATAGATGGCCAAAAAGTACTCGAAAAAATGCTCCATACCATTAATTATCAAGGAGGTACAAATCAAAAGCATAATCTCACATAACAGAAATTGGCAAACATTAAGAAGAAGAGGAACAATTTGTACTCACATGAATGCAGAGAGAAATGAGACTTTTATTCACTGTTGATGGAAATGTAGACTAGACCTTTTGGGAAAATAATAGGGACACTCCACAAAAAATTCTAAATTGAACTCTAGAGAACCAAAGAACACAATGAGGAAATGCATCTGAACTCTTATGTTCTTTGCAGCACTATTTACAATTGCCAGAATTTGGAAACAAATCAAGTGCCCCAAAACAGAAGAGTGGATAAAGAAACTATTATATATCTGCACAATGGAATATTATGCAGCTGTTAGGAAAAATGAAGTCATGATTTTTTTAATATGTGGATGAATATGGGTATTATTTTGCGAAGCAGAATGAGTCAGAGGGGGGAGGGATAGACATAAAATGATCACACTCATTTGTGGGATATAAGAAACATAATGTTTTTAATACCATAGCCAATAAAGATGAGGGCTAGGAGAACCAATCCATGGTAGAAAGCTTGTGCAAGAGCAAGGGACTGTAGTTAGGGCAGGGCAGGGACCACTATGACAATGATAGTTTGGAATAAACTTGGTGCTGAAAGTAGGTAAAATGAAATGCATTTTAGTATGCATACTGCATACTCCTTTAATCTCCATATTGCAAACCAGTGTTCAAAGGGTAAAGGGGAGGAGAGACAGAGAGAACGAAAAAGAGAGAAAGAGAAAGAGGAAGAGAGAAGGAAAAAAAATGTCTGTTATAGAGGCAAGCAGAGGGAGAGCAGTGGGAGGCCAGGAAGCAAACTGAGTACAGTGGTGGCAGGAAATGTACATTCGTGAAAGGATGGGTCTTTGGATATTGTATACTGAAACTCAATCATCAACAACTTATCTCACAGTGATTCAAAATAAATAAATAAAATAAAAGTTCTGCATGCAAATGGTTTTCACTACCATATAGTATTTAAATAAAACTGAAGGGCATCTGTTCTAACACCCATCTATTCATAGTTTGGAGCCATGCTCCAATTCTTTTTTTTTTTTTTTTGGTTTTTGGGCCACACCCGGTAACGCTCAGGGGTTACTCCTGGCTATGCGCTCAGAAGTCGCTCCTGGCTTGGGGGACCATATGGGACGCCGGGGGATCGAACCACGGTCCGTCCTAGGCTAGCGCAGGTAAGGCAGGCACCTTACCTTTAGCGCCACCGCCCGGCCCCGCCATGCTCCAATTCTAAGAGAATAAAATAAATGCTTTTCCTTCCTTTTCTCTCTTTGCCTGGGAAGAACCTCTTGCCACTCATTCTGCTTCCAATGGTATCTAATACTGGTCAAGAAAGTTCAGAACGTTTTTTATTTTTTTAAGTCAAAACTCTAAGAGAAATCAGGTTCTTTTATTTATACAAACAAAGTAATATAGCCCACAGACTTAAAAAAAATGTAAGCGGGGCCGGGAAGGTGGTGCTAGAGGTAAGGTGTCTGCTTTGCAAGCGCTAGCATAGGACGGATTGTGGTTCAATCCCCCCATGTCCCATATGGTTCCCCAAGCCAGGAGTGACTTCTGAGCACATAGCCAGGAGTAAACCCTGAGCGTCAAATGGGTTTGGCCCCAAAACTAAAACAAAACAAAACAAAATGTAAGCAGGATGGATTTTAAAGTTCTCAGTTTAAAAAAATAAAAACTGCTACGTTCCAGGGACTTAAGAAATAGGGTCTTGACATCCAAATCTATAAGTGATTATAAAAGTATTATTTTTCTTTCTAATTGAGGTATAGTTAACATAGGATATTATGCTAAATTCAGGCATACAACATAATTTCTTTACTTTAGAAAATGCTGATCACCATTAAGTCTATTTGACATACATTGCCATACATAGCTAATAATTTTATTCTTTATGGTGAGAACTTTTAAAATCTCATAACATCTTTCTTTTTTGTCTCTTTCAAGTGTTGGGATTGAATGAATTCAACTGCGGCACTGCTGAGCCATTCCCAGTTCTTCTTAGTGATAACTTTCAAATAACACAAGTTCACACCACTGAGCACATCTGGTCCAGTGGGGTTACCTGAAACCCTGACCATCAGAGGGAGATTTGAATACATGTGGTGCTAAAAGGAATGCTGCCAATGAACCTTTCCAAAAACATAAGTAACTAGACACCAGGCTGAATATATATCTTTCATTCACTAAATTTGTGAACTTACTAGTGACCCTCTTTACTAACATTATATTCTTTTTGTTTTGTTTTTTTTTCTTTTTGTGTTTTTTATTTATTTGTTTGTTTGTTTTTATTTTTGGGGCCTTGCCTTACCTCATGGCATTCAGGCTCTGTGCTCTCCGTTTATAAGTTACTCCTGGGCTCAGGGAACGGTATAGGATTCCTGGGATTGAACTGTATGCAAGGCAAAAGCCCTATATTCTGTCACTCACCTACTCAAGCCAAATAATAAACAATCTAGTGACACAATTTTAACTATCTAATTTTCAGTGCATTTGAAAACTATGTATTCCTGATTCAGCTACTTAATTTTGTTCTACTTCATAAACCACAAATATTCTAAAGAAAGCAAACAGAATTTCTTGAATTTGAGTAATAAAGTTTTTGACTTTAGGGGCTGGAGAGATAGCATGGAGGTAAGGCATTTGCCTATCATGCAGGAGGTCATCGGTTCGAATCCCGGCACCCCATATGGTCCCCCGTGCCTGCCAGGAGCAATTTCTGAGCCTGGAGCCAGGAATAAACCCTGAGCACTGCTGGGTATGACCCAAAAAAAACACACACACACACACAAAAAAGTTTTTGACTTTATTAAAAAAAAATTGCTTTTAGGGCCCAGAGAGATAGCACAGCGGCGTTTGCCTTGCAAGCAGCCGATCCAGGACCAAAGGTGGTTGGTTCGAATCCCAGTGTCCCATATGGTCCCCGGAGCCTGCCAGGAGTTATTTCGGAGCAGACAGCCAGGAGTAACCTCTGAGCACCGCCGGGTGTGGCCCAAACCCCCACCCCCCAAAAAATGCTTTTGAAAGTGACTTCTCAACTGTCAAATGAAGGGTTTCAAAGTGAAGTTTTCTGATTAAGTTCTCAAGAATTAGGATACAATTTCTGATGAGACCAGAAATTACGTAAGCTTACACCAGAATATGTTGTCATTCATTGACAACTATCAACTCTAAGTTTAACTTCCTCATATAAATAGGCAAAAGGTCAATTGAAAGTTAAGAAACTTTAGTAAAACTGCATCTTTCAAGACCTAAGAAATAGTGTTGGGAGTTCACACCACTGAGCACATCTGGTCTAATGGTGTTACCTGAAACCCTGACCATCAGGAAGTTTGAATATGTGTGGTGCTAAAAGGAATGCTGCCAGTGAATCCTTCCAAAACCAGAGCGTGAAGGGTCTGTGGTCTTTAGTCAGCTGCATCTAAATTGGCAAGATTAAACTGATTGATTTCTCCAATTTCTGTTGTAAATTGTCAGAGTTAATTCCATGGGAACTGGAGGGCCCACAGGAAAACAGGAGGCCCCTATAGAAAGTACAGAGCATCTGCAGGCTTTGGCTGGGCAGACAGGCACCCAAGGAGAATGCCTCTTAACAGACCATGTAAACATTGACCAGGCTTACACTGCCAGTCTGGTCCACAATCCTAGGCACTTCTGTCAAACTGAAGTCAGATTACAAGCACCAGTTATGGAAGCCACCAAGGATACTTAAACCCTTAAGTTGAAGTCTAACTTTCTTTTGCAACCTTTACTTAGTACCGCTTTGACACTGTTTGACCTGCTTCCCTGAGTAGGCCAACTGAAATGAGAACATGAGGGCAAAAAGGCATTAAAGCAAGCCAGGGAAGCTCTAATTCCCAATGCAAACAAACCCTGGGACTAAAATCAACAGAACTGGAATGTGAGTAGAATGCGAAGAGGCTAGGAATTTTAAAACAATGATGAATGAAATCTTGACACTAGTGAGAGGACTGATTTGCAGTCCTTTCTGCAATTGTAAAACAATGACTTTAACAGTATTGTAACCTATGTATGACGCCTCAATTTTTAAAAAAAATAATTAAGAAAGCTCTAAGAAACCAGGTATAATGCAAAGAACTCAATAGCTCCTGTTTAAGGTTTATATCTGATAATTTAAAAATATTGTTTAACACATGGTGGTTTGTATTAAAATGTAATCTTTGCTCACTGTAAAAAATTTTAATGTAGGAAAGATTACAGAAGGAAAATTGATAAATGCTTCTCTGATTAGTGATTTAAAAATAAAACAAAGTGAGTTAGAACAAGAAGGATGAAGATAAAATTCAGCTAGACTGCTCTGGCCATTTACACAAGTGTTGGGGAGAGGGAAGCAAAAGTGAAGAAACAAGGGAAATGGTGAAGGTCAGGCAGTGCAGGGAAATACCAGTGAAAATAGAGAAAAAGGGGAAGTGATCAGGCAAATGAGCAGCAAAGAAAAAGGCCCTAGAAAGAAGAGTAAAAGGAGGGAGGCCAGTGTATGGGGTCAGGTGATGAAATTTTAAATTTGAGCAAAGCAGCGACAGTATAATAACAATTTTTCCCCTTAAACTTTAGGCTCATCCACTGTGCTGGAAAAAGTTCCCGAGTTTATCTCTGGTATTAATGTCTATTAATTTTATTGGGTTTTCTTTTTTGGTTCAGTTTATTTATTTATTTATTTATTAGGTTTTTTAGGGAGGACACACCTGGTGATGCTCAGGGGTTACTCTTGGCTCTGTGCTCAGAAATCGCTCCTGGCAAGCTGAGGTGGGGGGGGGGGGGTAATATGGGATGCCAGAATTAAACTGGGTCCATCCAGGGTCAGCCACATGCAAGGCCACGTGCAAGGCCCTACCTCTGAGCTATCTCTCTGGCCCCTATTAATAATTTTATTTCCTTATTTCTTTTCCCATGTTTGGTGGGTAGAGAGGTTGCACTAGCACCCAAAAGGACCCAGGGATCTCCTTTGGCAATATTTGGCTGACCAGGCTGGATGGCTCTGTACTAGGATTTAAGGAAGCAGTGCTACTCAAACCAGCAGATGGCTGTGCCAAGCTCCCTCTAGAACTATATCCAATGATACTCAGAGCCCTGCAGTGCTAGGGACTGAACCTGGTAGGGAGCATACTATTCATCTATACTGTTCTATTTCTCTGACTACTGGACTCTAATTTCTTATTTGTAACAAGAAAATTAGCCTAGATCTGATATGCTTAACAAAAATACAACAGAAAATAAAATAGTTATAAAAATTCTTAACAACCAGTTCTGTAGATTCTTGCTACAAGAAGACCCAAGAATCAATACTTACTGTATTTATTCTCTTAAACTATCAAGATTACTTACACTGGAAAGTAATAGACTCTAAGTTATGACCAAGTTTCAAGTTACGACCTTGATACAATCTACAATCAAGTGTAAATGAATATTAACACAAACTCTTACACAGCTTCAGTTAATTTTAAACCTGAAAGAAGTCTGTTTCATCAGTTCATTCCATGCAGTTGGAGGGCAGGAAGGGCACGGCACACCCTTTACTACACAGGGAATATTTATGGCTCTGTGCTCAGGATGGATTTAGAAGATATCATACATAGTGGCACAGACTTGAACTGTGGTTGCAGTCACTGCAGATATAAAGTTCCATACCTCCTGCATTGTCTCTCTGGTTCCCATGTGCTTTATTTTTAATAACATTTTAACAACAACAATAAAAGACTTTCAAAAGCTTTATTATTAGTAAACTCTCACAAACAAGCTGTTTACAAAACTATTCTCAACAAAAGTAAAACCCCCTCTGTAAGACCAAAAAGTAAAGAGTAAGAGTCTCCATCTGCAGATAAATGAAATGTAAATAGGTTAAGGAGTGCAAATTATAAGTTGCTACTAGTATCGATTTGTATATATAATTTTTAAAATACTTGCTCAAAGTCCAGTCAAGAGCTCAATGGTAAAGTATTTTCCTCACATTTGGGTTCAATCACAGGTATGGCCCCAAAAGTACTCATACCCATAACAGAAGACACAAAATCTTTTTAAACTTTTTAACATTCAACCACCGTGTCTGATACAGAAAAGTATCCTCTGGATAGTCATCATTTGCAAGTCATAATGTGATAAATTACAGTTATTACAATAAATATAGATACATTTCTCTACTGCCTGGAAAGGGAAAATTTCATTTTATAACAAAATAGTTCCAACAATATGTTCCCTAAAAACATTCAAGATAGATATTGTCAGTATCAAATTCAATACCCTGATCAAGCTGCATCAATGTGAGGTTTGAAACTGGGCATTAAATCAATTCAGAATAATTCTTTTTAAGTAGGTTCAATCTGAAGATGATTCATTGAGCAAGGTGTTCCTATACAATAGTTCTCTTATAAATAGTGCATAATTATTTTATCAAGTGCTAAGCTGCATCCAGCCTTGAGTTTTAGACACAGCATTAGAACGACCTTCATGAACCCCACAGCTGAGCCAAAGAACCTTAGAAAGCCTGTTATCCTCAGACACAGGGCAAAAAATGCAACTTTCTCAGATTGGCAATTTTGTAGGCCACCTACAAAATCTAGCAACTAAGTTAAAGTTAGATCAAACAATAGACAGATGGGGGGGGGGGGGGCAAAGTGCAGTTACCCAGTGTACTTTTAGACAGTGTCTGCAGTTACAGTGATGTCATTTAATTCCTGTAAAGATGCAGAACAATGATAAGAATGAACATCACAGATAAAGAAAAAGAAACAGGCTCTGACTGAGGGGGTGGGGGTGGGGGTGGGGGGGTTCAGGGAAGAGATAATCAAATGTATCTAAGATTACAGAACTAGAAAGACAGAGCAAGTGCCTCAGCAGACCCTCACCTCATCTGCAGGAAGTCAGCAGAGCCCCAGGAAGAACTGACCATTTCCTCTACTGTACATTATACCTGTACATTTCCTGTATCTCAAGGAACATATGAAAATAGCCTAGGACTACAAACAGAACTACCTTTTATTAAATAACTGGATCAGCACAGAATGAATATGGTTTTTGCTGCCTGTTTATTCCTTCCTTCAGTCATGCTAAAACAGGAATCTTTAAGGAGTGGTTTTCAGTAGAGTGTCTAAATCTGTTTTCTTCTAGGAGGCTTACTCTAACAGTGGTTCTCAAACTATGGCCCGCAGCCCACTTATTATATTTGTATCTGTTTTGTTTCTTCATTGCAAAATAAGATATATGCAGTGTGCATAAGAATTCGTTCATAAGTTTTGTTTTTACTATAATCAGACCCTCCAATGGTCTGAGGGACAGTGAACTGGCCCCTGTTTAAAAAGTTTGAGGACCCCTGCAACCATTGCAGGAAACAGTTCCTCTGAACTAGCTCATTCTCTGGGCAGGAGTAGAGTGTCAAGGGGCCATGTCTAGGATATATATCCAAATAATCTAAAGCCAAATAACCTAAGAGCATTTTCTATTTTCACTGAGCTTTCTCTACTTAGTAATAGAAAAAATGTCTCATGTACAAACTTAATTTGAAAGACTGGAGTAAGGGGAGGTTTGGGCCACATCCAGAGGTGTTCAGGAACTTAATTTGAAAGACTGAGATGAGCGGAGGTTTGGGCCACATCCAGAGGTGTGGTGTTCAGGGTTTATTGCTGGCTCTGAACTCAGGGAATCTTCCTGGCTGCCTGTGGCACCATATTTGGTGCCAGAGATTGAACCCCAGTTGGCTGCTTGTAGGCATTGCTACTCACAGTACTACCTTTTCAGTCCAATAATTTGAGAAATTTATTTCTCACTGTAGTATCTTTCCTGTCCCATATCTGAAAGATTTATGAAAGATTTACATAATTTGAAAGATTTAAGATTACTTTACATGGGCATATTTTGGCATACATATATAGATACATAGAAAAGCATGCTAGGAAAATATAAGTTTAAAAAAAAAACCTTTAAAAGAATACATACAAATGGGACTAGAGCAATAGCACAGCAGTAGGGCATTTGCTTGCAAGCAATCAAAACAGGATGGAACCGGGTTTGATTCCTGGCATTCCCTAGCCTGCCAGGACTAATTTCTAATCCCAGAACCAGGAGTAAACTCTTAGCTCTGCTGAGTGTGACCCAAAAACATAAACAAACAAACAAACAAAAATTAAAAATATTAAAAAACACAAACTTTCCTTTGATATAAAAGTGAAGTTTCTATCTACTTATATGTGGACTGAGGGCTTAAGGATTTTCATATTCTGAGATATCATGTGACCTGCGGAATATTTTATGTGATTCAATGTAACTTTTATGTTTTTGTTTACATGAAAGTGACTTTTACCATTCAAATAAATAGCATTTACCTTACATGTAAGATGTAAGTTATATCAAAGCAGTTAAGAAATGGGATGGGATGGTGCTCACTTCGGCAGCACATATACTAAAATTGGAACTATACAGAGAAGATTAGCATGGCCCCTGTGCAAAGATGACACACAAATTCGTGAAGCATTACGTATTTTGTATAAAAAAAATAAAGAAAAAAAATAAAGAAATGGGATGGTAGCAAAAGATGACAATAATTAAGAATCTAAGGGCCGAGCAGTGGTGCAAGCGGTAGGGCATTTATTTGCCTTGCATGCACTAACCTAGGAGGGACCACGGTCCCCCGGAATCCCATTGGTCCCCCAAGCCAGGAGTGATTTCTGAGCCAGGGTTAACCCCTGAGCATCACCGAATGTGGCCAAAAATTAATAATTAAGAATCTGCTGGGAATGGGAAAATCCCTGTGACATCACCTACTTCATTACCAAATAAAAAGCCTCTACCACCCATCCATATAACATGTAACTGGTATGAGGGAAATTGAGTAAAAAACAGCCAAAAATGATTTATGAATATGAAGATAACCAAGATACCTGATCATAGCAAATGCAGCTAAATAGAATACCACAAAATACTTTTGTTCTTCAAGGCCAGCCACTTCAGCTGCAACTTAGTTTGTGTAGGAGTGTCTTGTTCTTCAAGGCCACACCAATTTTGACTGTAACTTAGCTCGTATAAGAATTCTTGCTTGCTTGATGATTGGAATATATAAAAACAGTTGGATCCTATTCTTGGGGCCTGGAGTTGCCAGTGGGACCTAGATTTGCCAGAGTGACCTGAACTTTTTCTCCACATGAATAACCTCCATTCTCTTCTATCCACTTTGGCTGCAATCTCAATTCTGTGATATTTCCTAACATTACTGGAGTCCTGAAATTCCCTAACAATATCAAGTCTCCCTTGGGTAAAGGGAGCATCAGAGTGTCCCCAAGTTCTCATGTCACTCTTATCTCAATTTTAAAAACTCCCAGACACCTTCCCCTTTTGTTCCATCCTCTCAAGTAGAAAACCTGTTTCTTTGTATCTGAAGCTACCATCCTCCAGATGGAGCCTTGGATTCTTTTAAAAGGATTTATCAGTGCTTACATATTTGGAAGTAGGATGGGGCTGTCAACAATACCCTCTGCTCCTTTTCAAACCTTTAATTCATAGTAGCTAAGTATGTAGATGCTTCCAGAAGTTTCAAAGCAGCCAATTAGAGTATTAAAATACGATTTACATTTGCAACATGTGCTAATGATGACAGAAATTTCTAAGCCTAAGAATTTTGACAGGACTAAGCAGCAATTCATTAAGTGAAAATTGGTACCAATTTCCCTACAATATAATATGGAAAAGATGAAAGACAACCTTCACATGCACTTAAATTGGGTCCACAAAATGCAGCTGGTAATTGGCTTGTAATTTCTTAGAATTCATAATTCCTATTCCGTTTTGGTATGTAATTTCTAATTTTAAATATGTCCTTAGCTAAATATCTAACAGGATCTGTGTGGAGGTATAACTATCCTAGGAGAAAAATGGTTGGCTCCATATTTAATTATCAAAATAATCTAGTATCTTAAAAAAAAAAAACCAGGGAAAACAGAAAGCTACATAATCATGTTACTGCTCTTTAAAAGCTGAAATCTGTCAAGTTCTAACCTCTTGTCCTGAAGTATTTTTTTCTATCCCAAAGCAATAAAACAAAGTCATTATGGCTTTTTATCATAATAGGTATGACAACTGTTTTAAAAAATCAAACTGTCCAGGACCAGCGAGATTGTACAGCAGGCAGGATACTTGCCTTGCATGCAGCAGACCAGATTCAATCTCTGGCACTCCATATGGTCCCCCAAGCCCAGCAAGAGTGGTTTCTGAGTGCAGAGTTCAGAGTAAACCCTTTGAAATACAGGTGTATCCAAAAAGAAAAAAAAATGAACAGGGGGGGGAAAAACTGTCCAGAAAAATTAAAACTTTTCTTAAGTATTTTTAAGAGTTGTGCTAGAGATAGACTTCCAACACTAATTCTGAGTTTCTCAACATTTTTCCAACTGTGTTTCCTTCCCATAAACCAACTGATTGTCCTACTTTAATGAGATAGCTTGGAGTAAGGCTGGAAAGTGAAGCTAGAAAAGACTGATTTAGAAGCATATACATAATAATTTGAAGAGAATTTGAAGAGAATAAAGTATATTTTGCATTTTCTGGGTTGTAACAGGCAGATGGAGACACAAAACAGCTTTTGCATGAAAAGGTATCTCTTTTGACTCAAAAGCTTTTTTAGCTCTCAAGAAAGACTTTTCTACTATTCTGAGCAGAGAAGGAAAAGAAAATACTCCTAAAGACCACCATTATTCTGAGATTCCAGTCTTACTGACATCATTTTTATCTACACTTACAAAAAGGTTTTTATGGTCCATTCCTAGTTTGTAAGAGTCAATACATAATTTAATCTTACTTATTTCATCTAGTAGAAGATTTAGCAGGAAGACTTTGACCAGCCAGACAAATCATTAAACTGAGTGACTGTTAGCACACAGGACTAAAAAGACAGGCTACTGTATTTGTCGCTATGGTGGGAGATGAAGAGCAATCCCATAGTAACTAGGTAAAGTGGTGTGTTATGGTTGTGTTCACTACCTGTAATCACTAAGGAGAGCTTAGTTTCAGGTATCTTGGGAGAACATTGTCATTCAGGAACTCAGTGGTCTGGTCAAAGAAAATAGCACGTAAATAGTAAACTGTATTAAGGAAGTTATATTCAAAAGAGAGAAATACACAGAGCTTTCTTTGGGAAACAACAGAAGAAAATAAATAGCCAATAGTAAAAAGGAAGACCAGTCAGGAAGGTTTCTCATGAAATGAAACTAAAGGTGGAGAAGCAGATTTGCTGAATAGAGAAGAGAGAAGGAATAATGAGCTGAAGGATCAGTGATCATGATATAGGCATCACATAGAATTAAGGCATGATAAGAGACAAGGAAACAGTCAGCAGGTGTCACATAGTTATAGCACAAAGAATAGGAAAGAGAAACAAATGATATAGCAACATAGTGAAGGCCTTTATTTCTCTAACAGGATACCAGCCAGGGTTCCACCAAAGAAGTAATAAAACCAAAAGAAAGGAGGGAAGAAAAGGAAAGAATTGGTAGACAGCATGGTATGGGCTAGAAAGTTTGAAATTCATGAGACAGACTAGAAACTTTTAGATTAAGATTGAGGTTAGAGGTAGGAAGATAGATTCAATAGTACAGCACAATTCTAACATGTGAAGACCTGAAATTTATCTCCAGCACCTCATGGCTGATATGTCCTGAAGTACTAAACTTTTAGTCCCATACTTCTGTGCCAAATATCACGTCTGTGCCAAAAATCTAAAATCTAAAATCTAATATACCTAGGGCTTTAGTCCATAGCCTAAGGAGAATTTCTTCCTGAGAAAAACCTCAGTTTTGATTTTTAACTAACAAGATTAAACTCACCATAATTATTTTCCTTATTTAAAAGCAAGTTAGTAGTTGAGGCCCACTCAGTTATGCCTCTATTTTAAATCTTTTTTTTTCTTGGCTTTTGGGTCATACCCAGTGGCACTCAGGGTTTACTCCTGGCTCTGTGCTCAAAAATCGCTCCTGGCAGGCTTGGGGGACCATATGGGATGCTGGGATTCAAACCACAATCCATCCTGGGTTGGCTGAGTGCAAGGCAAACTCCCTATAGCTGTGCTCTCTGGCACCAAATCTTTTGTTTTTTTCTTTTTTTGGAGGGTGAGGGCAATACCTGAGATTGACCTCAAAGTAAAGCTCTAATGCTGACCAACATCTATAGTTCTGTTTTTAAAATAAAAGGAAAAAGGTGGCAGGGAGGAGGGCTCATACCTGGCAGTGCTCAGGTATCACTCCTTGTGATTCTGAGACCCAAACCAGGGTTAGTCATGTGCCTTAAATACTGTACTATTTCTCCATCCTTCACTTATTTTTAACTTTTAAGACATTTTTGTATATGTTGGTTAACTAATATTAAAACCAAATATTGTTATCCTTTTTTAAATGATAGCACATTAGTATAAAGAAACAAACACTCTGGTCCCTGACCAACCAAAGTGAGCTACCATCCCATTAAGGGTGAAGACTTCAGTTATCAGAAGCCTGCCTCTTCTGCCACTAGTTGGCATTTGATCTGGATGTAAAAAAAAAAAAAGAAAAAAAAAAAAAAAAGAAACCTGGCTAAAGTGCTGGGAGGTGGAGGACAAGGGGACCTTGCCACTGCCACTGCCACCCCTGCTGGGGATGGCTCCTGCTGAATGGTCACTGCTGAATAGCTGGAGAAAACTACTGACAAGTCTCCTGGCTCCTGCTGCCTCTTGCCATCTCCTACTACTCCAGTATTAAGTGTAACAGTTGGCACCCAGAGCAGGGTGAGTAATGATACTCTGGGGAATCACAATTGGAATTCTGAGAATCAAGCCATGATCTCTTCATGGACCAAGGCCTTTATGATATGGTAGATTAAGTCTATTCTGCTCTCTTAGATATTTAAAGTTTTTTAAGCTATTCCATGTTTTTCAAAAATCTACTGCTTTTCATGCTACTAGGGAAGATGACATGCTGGAATATATACCTCCAAGTAATGATAAAAAAAATAATACAGTACTCACCAAAGTACTTAAAAATATTACCCTCTCATCCACTCTTGGGCCAACCCCCAGTAGGGGAAACCAGACTGAATTTATCTGTGACTGTTACCCTCTCAGCCCCTCCTGTGCTTATGCCTAGAAAAAAAAGAGAGCTCCTCATTCAGGAAGGACCTAGATCAAATTGAATGGAGAATGTTACTCCCATTCTGCCAATACAAGAGCATTTCATCAAACAAATGCCATCAAAGGAGAGAGGTGTCTTTCCAGAAAAAACTCAGGCTAGATCTTAAGCCCAACCTAGGGCTGATAATAGTCCAAGTACTATGTATGGAAGCCAAAGAAACCTGCATTTTCCAGACATGACCAAACTCCAGAACCTCATATAATGAGGTTACTTCAGACTCAGAGTCTAAATATTCTCTCCCACTACATGGATTAAGAACAGAACCCAGAATATCTCAGTGTCATGAACTTCAATCTTCCAAGGATTAAAAATAAATTTTCTTGGTCATTTCAAAATGGTTTGGGCAGCTTATGGATCCAATTCTCCATATTTAAAGAATATTTAACTGGCTTAATTAAAAATGTGCTTTGGACTGCCCAAGATTTTCAAACAATGGCTAGAGTATACCTTGAACCCTTCCCAGTACTTGAAGTGGAAAATGTGGGATAGTGATGAGGCCAAAGCCAAGCTGCACACCCTCAGTCAGTCTTTCTAGGTCAGAATCATGTATGACATGCTAATAGGAAGGAAGAATATTAAAAAAAAAAAGGCAAACTACCCTACCATATACCATTCTAACACATATGCAAGATATAGCATTGGGTGCATAGGAGAGGACTGATACAGATGCAAAATTCAAGGACAAATACAAAAAAATCTCCCAGGAGGTCACAATATCTTATGCCCAACTCATAGAAAATTAATTGATACAGTGCAAAGACAAGTGAGAGGAAGAGACCCAGCAACATCTGATAAGGCAGTTGACCTTTGAATGTGCCATTGAAGACTGCCAAACAATTTTGCATCCAATTAGGGAAAGAGAAGATGTTATAGAAACTATATGAAAGACTGCCAGACTATATGTTTTCACCCTCAGACTGATTTGAATTATTATATTTGTAATCTTGATTCAGACTTGTTTACCTGGGATTGGAGATACAGTGCATGGGGTGATTTTACACTAAAGATAAGCCACTGGTTGTAATAGATATTAGACTGCTTTTATAATATTCCTATTCACCCAGACTATCACAAATGCTTTGCATTTTCTATTCCTTCTTTAAATCATAAAGCACCTATGCACAGGTAATCAGAGGACTGTTTTACGCCAAGGACTCACCAAATCACCAACTCACCTACAATGTGTTAATATTTCATCAATATATGTCTATGTCCTTCTCGTGCAAGATTTCCACATGGTTACATTATTCCCTACAAGGACAATATTCTGATAGTGTGTTTTAATGATAAGAAGCTTCAAAGATTATACAAAGTTGTGGTTACATGCTTACTGGCAGCTGAATTACAAGTTGTAACAGAATAAAAATTTCATCTACCAGAAAAACCTCAACACACTCATGATTTTCAGAAACAGTTGCGAGATAATAATTAGGTCTGCCCCTCTCTTGGTATTCCTAATTCAGAGCTTTGAAACGTGTTACTCACTCTAGAAGGAGAATCTGCTCTGGTTGGTCCATGACAATTAACTCCAGAGGCTCAGAAGGAATTGTAATTTTGTAAGAAAGTTCCTATCTTGCTCTGTTTCCACTCCTTTGAATTGTACCCCTCTTGTGGCTGGAGCTAACTTCAGAGGACTGCAGACAAATGACTTATGGCAAATGGATATTAACTCATGTTAATCTATTCCCAAACAAATCATTTATACAAGTAGTTCTACTTTTTCTCATTTTATATGGGCTGTCCCTATGACTCCAGAAAGAGCTAATGGCATGTGTTTCCTTTTATTATAATACTTTTCTGTCATGGCTGTTCCAATACCATCAAAACTGATAATGTACATTAGTAAAACATTTAAATCATTTTGCAAAGAATGTCAAATCAAACATATCACTGGTATCCTTTATAATCCTCAAGGACAAGCCATTGTTGAACATATTCATAGGATTCTCAAAACAGCCTCAAAAATCAGAAAGGGGGTATGTCTCTAATTGATTTCCTATCCTTAATATTATTTTCTTTATTTTTTTAAATTTACCTCAAGGAGATTCCCAGAGAGCTGCTGAAAGACATTTTCAAAAAGATGTACAGGTTCAGAAAAATTAATTCATCTATTTGGGTGAAAATTGATAAAGATCAGGTAGCAGGCAACCTAATCATTTGAGGGAAAGGCTATGCTTATACTTCAACAGAGGACAGTCCTAAAAAGAAACTCTGGGTTTCATTATACCTCATCAGAAATCAACATCTCTGAAATTTAGAAAGTTTTTTTTTTTAGCTTTTTCATCACTTTAAGAAGGATACTCTTGTTTTCAAGCAGTTCAGCACATTTATACTTTTGTACAGGAATCAGAATGTAGTTATTTATCTTTTGGATCCAATGATGTCATGCTCTGGCGGGCCCCCCAATCAGGCTGATGCAAGGCTAGCCTCAGAGGCTAGACTCAGATAAAGGAGGAAAAACTACGAGCCACAGACCACTTGCAAGGAAACATTATCAGAGCAAGACTTCTTTTATTGAAGGTAGGGACAAAGCTTTTAAGGGCAAACTTAAGATGGGAAACAGAATGTGTGAATAAAGCTTAAGCATTACACCAACAAGATAGTATGTAAAGACATCAGTCACAAGGTATGTGGCTTCATTGATTTGGAGGGTATGCAAAAATAGCAGTTACAATGCCCTTGACAACATTAAATCAGAAAATATGTAAAGATAGCGACCGCAATGCTCATTGCATCATTAAATCATAAGGTGAGTAAAGATAGTGATTGCAATGCTTATAGCATTAATAGTCTACAAAGGTTGTCCTGGATGACTTTCTCCTTAGCTCATCCTGCACTCATAACAGCAGGGAACACAAATCTCTAAACAGAGACTTTCTTTTATATTCAAGGCCAGCTTGCAGAAATCCCCTTATTTCCCAGCCTCTCTCCCCACAATTAAGAATCAATTTTGTAATTTTCCCTATCTATTAGGTAAACATCAAGGAAGTGAAACTCTGGCAACCCCACAATGCCCATATGTCTCAGCAAGAAATAGTGAGAGAAGCTCATCACCCCACTTCCTAAAGGATCAGAGTTTTCATTTTGTGAAGGAAGATAATTTTAAGTTTAGCTTTTCTGTATAAGTTTTAACAACCTCTTGCACCTGGCTCACCTTTAAAATAACAGTTTTTGGGGGCTGGAGTGATAGCAGAGTAGTAGGGCATGTGCTTTGCACGCAGCCGACCCAAGACAGACCCAGGTTAATTTCCAGCATCCCATATGGTCCCTCAAGCATGCCAAGAGCTATTTTTGAGTGGAGAGCCAGAAGTAAACCCTGAGCACTGATGGGTGTGCCCCCAAACCAAAAATAAAATAAAATAAAATAAGTTATTGTTCTAAGTAGTTCCTTGATGTTTCAAATTTTCTCTCTTTTTGGCTATTTTCTGATCCTTTATTAAATTTTTTTGGTTTGTACTATAGATATTAAATAGCTTTTCTTTTTGTTCTATGCCTCTTACAAGATGTTGCTATTTTTACTGTTAACTAAACAGTTTTTTTTTCTTTTCTAGGTCCTTGGAAATGGAGTACCAAAACCCCCTACCAGGAGTAAATGAACTTCTGCTTGTAACCTGTTGATGTATTTAAGAGAATTATTAGTCTATCACCCTTTAAGGAGTGATCACACACACACACACACACACACACACACACACACACACACATATGTCCCCTGTAACTGACAACTTCCCTAAGTAGAAAAGGGCAGAGCCTGACAGTTGAGTAGGTCAGGGGTTAATACCACAGCAGAGTCTTCCAGCCTATAGGGAGCCAGAAACCAAAGCCCTCCCTAGCTGGACCAGGCCTTGAATTAGCAAGAGTCAACTTGCTCTACTTCTTTCTCTCTCTCAATCTCCAGAGCTACGGACCTCCTCCCCCAACCCCGCACCACTTTATCCTATTATCCTATAATCTCTCTCTCCCCCCACCCTCCCCCCTCTTTTTTCCCTCCCTCCCTCCCCCCAGGCAAACTTCAAGAGATGTATAGCAATAAAGCTGAAATGTTTCTACTTCTTTATTTCTTTATTTCTCTATTTCTCTCTCTGTCTCTCTCTCTCACTCCCTCCTCTATCTCACTGCTTAGGCAAAGTTGTTGGTCACTACATTTGGCATTCCTGGGTGGGCCTCCAAAACAACCAGTCCATCACCTCTTGAATCATCATCTTCGACTGTGGTCTTGGCTTGAGGACTTGGCTCTTTTTTATTTTTTTTTTAATAAAGGTGCAATCTTTATTTATTTTGGTGATAGTAATTGTTTTTTATTTTTATTTTATTTGAGGGGTGGTATTTGGCCACACCTGGCAGTGCACAGAGGTTACTCCTGGCGCTATGTTCAGAAATGGCTTCTGGCAGGCTCAGGGAACTATATAGGATGACAGAGATCAAACCAAGGTCTGTCTTGAGTTGGCTACGTGCAAGACAAATGCCCTACCCACGTGCTATTTATTACTCTGCCCCAGGACCTAGCTCTTTTGACTTGCAGAGGACCACTGACTTCCTGTGCTAACAGATTACATCATCAGCTGAGATCCTTCAGATCTGACCTACCTGAAATGTGTTCGACAGTGAACAATACTTAGATACTGTTATTTATTCCTACTCCCTACTCCCCCATTTTTCTTCTGCAGAAAATGGAGAAAATATAAGAAAACGGAGACTCTTATGACCCCTGGCCAGCCATAAATGAGCTACTGTGCCTTTAAGGTGAAGACTATCTGAAGACCAACCCTAGTAACTGCCTCTGTGGAATGACAGTTAGCCTGAGGGTCTAAAAAGCCCCTGATGAAGAGCAAAGGGGGGGTTAGGCGACTGCTACAGCCACCCCTACCTGATTGCTCTTGCTGAATAGTCACTGCTGAATTGATGGAGAAACTGTTTAGTGGACTCCCGGCTCTTGATCCCTTTTACCTCCTCTACTGCTTCAGGCCTAACAATAACATATTATTAAAATATTATTTTATTGTGTTTTTTTTTTATTTCTGTGTCATGCTTACCAACAAAGTGCTAGCATTCCTCTAGTATTATCCCAAGATCCCTTTATTGTTTCCCCTTTACCCCTTAAATTAGCATCCTTAGCTCATAGTTCTATTGACTATTCTCCAGGTTAATTTCATTGAAGATTGTCTAAAGTCTTGAATTGTTTTTCTGACTCTCTTACTTAGCATGACTTCCTCTAATTTGATACAAGATGCAGAAAACTGCAAGATCTCAATGTTAAGATTGCAGATTTTACAACATTTTTTCCTCATTGCAAAAAAAGTGAGATGTGACCATTACGTGAAGCTTTTTTTAAATGTTGGTCTTACTGGAAAATACTATAACAAACAGTAACAAATAAGCAGGAAAGGGAACTGGGTGCAATGATTATGCAGTGAAAAACAGGATATAGCTCAGATTGTGGTAGACTAATACCACCAACTAGTTAAGTGCTTTCTATGTAATCCATATGACAAAACACTTTTCAGAACTGATAAACGTACTTCTCAGAACCATTCACATCTTTAAGCAATATGCTACTGTAGTCATGCAGAAGCACCCAGATAAATGTTTGCTTGAATGATCAGAAAGTATAGCCTTGCCAAGCTGACACATGAAACTAACCATAAAAGGAAGTCTGTGCTATTTATTGATCAGATGAATGTATGAATGAATGGACAGAATAATATTTTGCTATATCACTCCTTAAGTTGTCCAGTATTCTAAAAATACAAGCCAATTACAGTCAGATAAGTGAGTATCCCACAAAAATATAAAACAAATTGGAGTTGCTCTCCAGTGTTGTAAGAAGCCAGGGGAAGAGAAAATAACAATCTAAACCTTGCTGACTTACTACCAGATCTCACAATATGATAAAAGAGAACTAAAGAGTAAGAATTTTGTTTATTAAAAATAGTTTTCCTTTACTTGAGGGAATTCTGTTTTTGTTTTGCTCAGTTTTTCTTGCTCGATTTTTGTTTACTTTTGATTTTGATTATTAGTTTGCTTGAGTAGTTATAGGCTATTATTTAGAAGCCCAAAAGCTCTTTAGAGATTGCTCACAGAGGAGCCACTAAATGAAGTCACAGTACCAGAATTTTCTCGCCTTTCTAAGGAAGGTTGGTTATTCTGTCAAGCATGAAATCACCTAGCTCTCTTTTACTATGTAAGCAGAAAGTCAACAGATGACATTTCTCAAATCATCTATTTTTCCATGTAAGCTAAAGTCAGTAAATATTTACAATCCACTAAAGAGAGGCAAATCGTTGTATCTATGCCACCATATTAGCACTGAAAATAGAACACACTAATAATACCTCCTGGAATATGGTTTTGGAAGTATACACAAAAAGTTGATAGTACTGAATATTAAAAAGAAGGGAAGTGGATGGTAAAGGATGCAAATAAAACTATTCACTAAATATGCTTTTGGTCCATGTAAATATACTTTTTCCAAAACAGTAAATCTCTTGCACCAACACTCCCAGAAGTTTTGCAGGGTTTGGGGGAGGAAGGGGTTATATGTGGCTATGCTCAGGGAACTCTTTGGGGTGCTGGGAATCAAACCTGGGTAGACTGGGTGCAAAGCTACTACTCTGCCACTATACTATCTCACTTGTTTATATGTGTGTGTTAATATATATATATATACATATATATATATATATGTACATATATATATATAAGTACAAATATTTGTATTTCAGAACTGAAGTACACAACTGAAATAAATAACAGTTGGGAGATGAAGTATCTAGAAGTAATCCAAATCATGTTTAAAAAATCATGGGATGTGGAAATACAACCCTTACAAGAAGAAATGAAGGGTTAGGCAGTCACTTGTGACAACCATAAGTCTCGTTCTAGTCCTTTCTCTTTTTCAAATACTACCTTTTCAATCATTTTCATAATGTGTTCTGAAGCTTTCTTTGGTGGAAGAGACAGTAATTTCAGAAAAGAAACATGGTACCAATGTGGAAAACTCTCTGCACCATACTATCCAAATCCTTTATTTTTTAAGTAATCTGAGGCTCTCTCCTCTATTTATTAAAACAATTCTTATTTATGGGTGAATGGAAGTTGTCTGACCACATATTTACTTCCTGCCTAATTTCTTCAGTCTAGTGCTGAAGAGTTAGTATAGATAGTAGGACCAACCTTGGTTAAAATCCCCAGCACTATACATTGTTTCCCAAGTACCACCAGGACTGATCCCTGTGCTCCATCAGGTGAGGTACCCCAAAACAAATTAATTTAATAAATAAACTGTCATAACCAAATTCCTCAGACTACATGTAGCTTTCTCTAAAGCACTAAACAAGCTCACTGGTAGCACTGAAGCTGACAAAGCATTAAGGCCCTGCCCAAAAGACAAGCACAGATCACTGATGTGCAAAAGCCTCACAGAAGAGTCTAGAATAAGGCCTGATACCCTGTTGGCTCTTCCCAAATGTAATTCCCATTCTTCCTAAACACAAATCATAGGAGTCAGAAGAAAGTCAATTTTCTTGAGAAGTAATTACACAATCTGCTTTTTACAGGCATCCTTTTGAGCAGAGTTAATTACTGAAGTAAAAGGAAAATAAATATCAGTGAAATATTACAGGTGTAGTCAGGTGTACTTTGAAGGCAGAGTTTGAATCACATGAGTTCCAATGAATTCTATACAACAATGAGAAGTAGAGTGATTTCCTTCTGCAGTTTTGAGGCTGCCTTATTAGTTGGATCACAAGACTAAGACTTGGTAGGATAAGTAAACACAGCTGAAGAGCCACCCTTCTCCCCAGGGTGTATTCACACAGATGACAAATACCTCATTCACCACTTAATTTACTTCCTACCCTTCTGCCTGCTTTCCTTGATTTATAATTAATGTGAAATCAGTATATCTGTGTTGCTTGGCATTTTTATTTGTCCACAATATTCAACTCTGACGAGACACATTTGTTTATAGCCCGCAACAATGATAAATTCAATAAATAAACTTCATTTATTTATTATTTCAACAAACATTAACTGCAGTTACACAACCCAGGAAAGGGAGATAGACAGGCTTCCCACTGTCTGGCAATAATGCCAATGCACAAACCAATGCTCAGGCTGGCTGGAGCACATCAAAAAGTTCCTGGAACCAGATGAGAAAAATGGCATTGACTGTATCAGCTGAAGCAACAGATATAAAGGCAGGAAAGAAGGTGCCAGGCCATGCAGAGGCTGGGGAAAAGATCATGCTGCTGGCATTGTGCAGACAATGAGGGGCCAGTGCAATTGAGAACAGATCTGAAGATACCTTAACTGACCAAAGAAAGGTGCTTCATGTAAAAGTGAGAGCATGGATAGTTTGTTCACACTCGCCAGGATTTGCAGGCCAAGTAGAATATGTGGTCAGTGTTATCACTGAAACTGCATTACCTTTATTCCATAGTCCATAAGACCCCACCCAGAGGTGACAGGGCAGTCAATCAAATGGCCAACTCTAGGCCTATTTCCATTCTGCCTGACATGCTCCCATGACCCTCCTACTAGCTAGCTGAACATCGAGGTTCTGCTATATAGAAACTGGCTTTTTTTTTTTGCTCCCCCCCTTTTTATGGTGGGGGTTGGGGTTAATGGAAAGGAGCCTATCCAGTAATGCTCAAGAATTACTCCGGAAAAAAAAAAATGAATTGGTCCAGGCAGTTGCTTGGGAGACCATATGGGATACTAGGGGTTGAACCCAGGTGGGCCTCAAGCAAGGCAATTGTACTGTATTATTACTATTACTCCAGAAGCTGCTTTTTCTTAAGGTCCCACTGCAGGATTCCTTATCTAGTACTACTGCCATTCTCTAACATTCTTGTCACTCAGCCCAATAGCTTTTCTACCTATTTGTCAAAGAAGAGATTTTTAAAGCGTGCAATGTACAAACAATTAAACTGATCGCATTAGAGGAAAATCAGTTGTTATGGGATTTCTGGGAACTACAGAATATGCCATATTGATAAATTGGTATAAGAAATCTTAGAGAGCATTAAACAAAGAAAATTTGCTTGGTGGTATTTAGGATAGACTGTATTATTTACACCTGTATTAAAAAAAAAAGGCACAGTAAAATCAACTCATATACACACATGAGCTGAGGGATTTTACCTGGTCTGTACTGTGAATGTGGGGAAAAGACTCAATTCTCAGTAACAAATACAGACATGTTCCTTGAGGAGAGTCTTTCACGATACTCTGAGGAATAAAACTATGTGTGATTCTTGTTTTAGAATGATTATGGCTATGTACCTAAAATTTTTCCAGCTCAATATAGGAGGTTTGGGGCACAAATATCGGGGAAAAATAAAGCCAATTTTTTCTTCAAAATTTATAAAAATGTGCTGATCTAATTTCTAAGAAAATGTGTGTTTTCATGTTTAAACATAAAGTAAGGTCATTATCATTCCCCTTCTTATTTATTTCTGTTTTATTTCTAGATGTTCCTTATTGGCTATATCGTTGTTGTCTTAGATTACAATAACTAACATGGAGGAAGGAGGGAGAGCCTGAAGCCACCTACAGCCAGTCACACAGGCAAAAACTTAGTAAACACATTGTAAAAGCAACTGTAACAATGATTTTCTCTTACTTTCCTTCCTATGCAGAAACAAGAAAATCCTGCTGAAAATGGGCCCGGAGAGATAGCACAGCGGCGTTTGCCTTGCAAGCAGCAGATCCAGGACCAAAGGTGGTTGGTTCGAATCCCGGTGTCCCATATGGTCCCCCGTGCCTGCCAGGAGCTATTTCTGAGCAGACAGCCAGGAGTCACCCCTGAGCACCGCCGGGTGTGGCCCAAAAACCAAAAAAAAAATAAAAAATCCTGCTGAAAGGCATTTGTTGGAAGGCAAAACAGTATACTTGTGATCAGCCCACTTCCACACCAAAATTTTTATGAATAAAAACATTAATAAATCCAATTCATCACTTGATCAAATGACATCTTTATGTAATTCAAAATCATCTTACTCAAAAGACCATCTAGGTTAACATAAGTTTTAAATTAAAAGTTCCCAAACTTACTTGACCAACTACCTCCTTTACAAAACAAAAGCCCTCCCTGGAAATATGTTTTCTTTAATGAGCAAACAGTTCCCCAGTTGCACCAAAGGACACACTATCCCCCCACAGATGATTCCAGAATCTCTTTGGATGTGGGGGCCTTGCGGGGTTAGTACAGCTCACTTTGGGAAACACTGGTTGTAAAGAAAATATGGTCACCTTATATCATTCTCTGCATTTAAAAATTAATGTTTATCTTATCAGCTACCCAAGCCAAGCTTAATAACCTGGGACGGGGAGGCTATTTGTATCTTTGATATCTTCAAAACCAATATAGAAATTACAATACAAAATTATAAGCACAGCTTTAGCAAAAGTAAACAGATTGCAAATCACAAGAGCGTAAGCAGCACCTTCATCTAAGCAAGAAATAATCCTGACTGCAGCAGTATTTTCCACCATAAATGCAGTTAAATATATTACACAAATCAGAACAACATTTTAAGAAACAGCTGATTCTGCCTTTCTGAATATTTAGTAGTTGTGACTGCTGCTGCTGCTACTAAGAACAAAATCAGTAGTAGCATCAGCTATGTCAGTCCTATTTTAAGGCATCCAACATCACTTACAGTCTTCAGAATGCAGACAACAGAACCCAGGCAAACTCTTCTTCACCGTGAAAGTATAGTCATGAAACTTGAGAGAAGGATGGACCAGCACTCACAAAGAGTGGTAAGTGTAGGTAGAGAAATTACACTAACAGCTATCATGACAATGGCAGTCAGTGAGAGAAATGGAACACCTGTCTCAAAGACAAGCAGGGGCTGGGAGCAGAGACTGGGCATTGGTGGGCAGGAAGGCTGCACTGCTGAAGGGAGGTGTACTTTTGGGGGTGGTCACACCTGGCATTGCTAAGAGGTTACTCCTGATTCTGAGCTCTGTAATCGCTTCTGGCAGGCACAGGGACCATATGGGATACAGGGATTCGAACCACTGTCCGTCCTGGATCAGCTGTGTGCAAGGCTGTGCTATCTCTCCGGCCTCAAGGGAGGTGTATGTTTTATGACTGAAACCCAACTACAAACATGTTTGTAACCATGGTGCTTAAATAAAGATATTATTAGAAAAAACTGAAGCAAATTTTAAAACTTTGGTTTTGTTTAAAATAATACTTTAGGGGCTGGAGCTATAGCACAGCAATGATAATGGAACCCAGGTTCCATTCGCAACATCCCATATTGTGCCCGAGCCTGGGAAGAGCAATTTCTGAGCGCAGAGCCTGGCATAACCCCCTAAGTGTCGCTGGGTGTGGCCCCAAAACCAAACAATAATAATAATAATAAATACTTTAAATAGAAAATCGTAAGAATTGAAGAAAGAGAATCCTAAAATAAATGCTAAATAAAAAAGGAGAATGCTAAAATCAATTCACTAGGTAAGAATATTAAGTTAGAAAATGTGGTTGAGGATCACATAAACAAAAGTAGCAGTTTGGGAGACAGGTTGAATGAAAAGAGAAGAGCTTTGGAGAGAGAGAATGAGAATTCTCTTCCCCCAGTGGATTAGTTTGGGTGTCTTAGACAAACTATCATACATTGGAACCTACATCTGCATCAATGATATTATGAAGAATATAATAGGAGTAGCAGAAAAGTTAAATAAATTAATACGATGCATGTTTTGGTATCTAACCAGGCATTTTAAATTAAAAAAATTATTATTTCTCATTTCCCTTGTCATTAGTTCACTAAATCTCCTTTTACTATATAGCCCAGAACTGACTGTTTCCACCACTGTAGAATGACAACTCTTGATCTAGGGGCTGGAGAGATAGCATAGCAGTAGGGCGTTTGCCTTCCGCGCAGACGATTCAGGACAGATGGTGGTTCAAATCCCGGCATCCCATCCCTTGTGCCTGCCAGGAGTAATCTCTGAGCACTGCACTGCCGGGTGTGACCCGAAAACAAAAAACAAGCAAACAAACAAACAAACAAAAAAAAAACTTGATCTAGTAACTATTTAATTTAAGGTCTCTTACAATGTTAACATCCCCAAACTGGAAAGTGTACCCCCAAACTAGAATATGCACTGGGTGCCTAGTTCTTTTTTACTACTTCCTGCTACACTGCAGGTAGATAACAAACTAACTGCAGATGAATTGAGTGCTAGAAAAGTCAATGGAAGGCAAAATGCTAGAAGTGATAAAGTAGTAGTAATGCAAGTGATATAGGAACCTACCAGAAGTCAGAAAAAATTCTAGTGAGATAAAAGAAGACACATGCCTGCCTCTAAGAATGTTTGTATTCCATCTTTAAATAAAGAAAAATAGCTGAGTCTTCAGGGGGATAAATATATTTTCCGGCATATAAGACAACTTTTTGGGGCTGGAGAGATAGCATGGAGGTAAGGCGTTTGCCTTTCATGCAGGAGGTCATTGGTTCGAATCCTGGAGTCCCATATGTTCCCCCGTGCCTGCCAGGAGCAATTTCTAACCCCTGAGCACTGCCGGGTGTGACCCAAAAACCACACACACACACACACACACAAAAAGACAACTTTTTTTTTTTTAATTTTTTATTTGTAATTATGAGAACAAGGATGCAAAGAAAGAGGACAAGGTAAAGTTACAATGGAAGGACAATACATAACATAATTCTCAGAAGTCCCCTTGCTGATATCCCAACTTTGAAATTTCATCCAAAGAACATTAAGATTGTAACACACTATAATATTTCTTAACAGCACACAAGGCAATCTAAAGCCATAAAACTTACATAACTCCTTAAACATTACAGGCATAGCATTTTTTTTTACATTTCCATATTCATGCATATTAGCTTAAGTTGACCTCAAATCTTAACTGGGTTCTTTTTAAGGATTAGAGTCAAAGGAGCACAGCAAAAATGGTGTTAGAGTGGCAATTGTTGTTTGCATAGGCCCACCAAAATATGAGGGACATGGAAAGAAATAACCTTGGCCTAAATACAAAAAGACCCGACCCCTGAAGGTTCCTGGCACAAGACCAACTCTAGGCTCCAGGCAAGCTAGATCGTCCAATCCAAGACATTGTCTGTAGTGCCAACACACTTATATTTTTCACACAGTCTCTGTTGTTGGTATCAAGCTTCTGTATTTAAGATCCTGGAATCTGTATATCCAACATTGAAGTCAGGATGTGGAGCGTCCTCTGGTTTCACCTTACAATCAAAGGGCAATGCAGGGAGCCCTGTCCTGTAAGCAAATCGTTGTTGTTGTTAAGTCTTCTCAGTGTTAATGGAAGTCTCTTTTGAGCAGGACAATGTCTGAGCAGTGTAGAGTCTTCCTTGGTAGAGGATTGCTTCCAGGTGATGCTATAGACCAGCCTGGATGTTTTGTGGATGGCTTCCCTGGTTCAGGGGAATGCCCTTTCTTTTTAACCCATGAAAAACTTCTTAAAAGTCGGGGATCGTCTTATACGCCAGTATACAGCATGCTAAAACTTACTCCAGCTTCAGAGACGAGTGATCCGACCTCCTCTTACTACCGTAACCCATCTAACTGTCAGGTGTCACCCAGTCCCTGCTCGTCCTGATTCATCTTTCAGGGCACACAGAGTAGCTGAGTTACCGAGTGCCGCATCTCATCCAGCAGCCGGGTATGCGGCTTTCCGGTGCTCAGTCTTCTGTTCAGCTTTTATGGGACACAGATGAGATGCTCTGTCTCCCTCTAGCTGTCCTATTAATCACTACACCCCAGTCAGCTGCTCTTAGAGGAGCCCCCTCTTCCTGCTCTCAATGTAAATAACAATTAAATGACAAATGACAAATGTAGAATGATTGTTGGCACACCAAAGTCTAGCTTTATTAAACAATATACTGCTTAACCTTTGAGAATTTTACATATATGAAATGTTACCAGAAAATATCCAGAGGTAAAAGAAACACATAATGAAATATCTAATATAATTTAGATCTAATATATCACACAAACAGTAATCAGACTGTTTGGAACAAACTTCAGTAAGAGGACAAAGATGTCTGCTGTACAAATGAAAATGCTCAAGCAGACAGATGGCTACACAAGAAAGGATTAGGGAGCAAAATGCGCATTTAAAGTCCTATTCTAAATGAATCTTAATCAGGTTTCCTATCTTCAACATGAAAAACTCTTTTCATAGTGCTTTTTGTTTTTTCAGTGGGGAGGGGCCCACACCCTGCAGGGATCAGGGATTTACTCCTGGCAGGCTCTGGGGACCATAGGGATGCTCTGGGATCAAACCTAGGTCTGCTGTGTGCAAGGAAAACTACTCACTGTACTATCACTCCAGTTCCTCAATATGCCTATCTTAAAAAAGAGTTCTTCAGTTTAAAAGGCTATTTTTTAGGTTCCTTTTCAGTTTGCCTTTACAAGAACTCTAGTCTGATAAGGAATGAAACAATGACTTATTTTAACATAGAGCACTATTTTTGTACTGTTCATGTATCTTGACACTGTGGAACACGTGGGTATGTTTTCTTTCTAGAAATGTGATCTGCATCCAGCCCATGCTTGATGTGCACTTTAGCCTGGCAGCTGTTGCTGGCAAACTAAATGTTGTTCCCAAGCATTCCACAGAGTTTATCATTTTAATCTTATCGACAAACTGAAAAAAGGTTCAATTATTTTTATTAAAATAACAATAAGGAAATAACTCCCAACAATGAACGTCTAAGCAAGGGGTTTCACAAACCACACTTCTGAGTCTGTAATTAGCAGAAAACAAATGTTCTTTTTTTTCTCTAGTATGTATTTTGACTTGCTTCCTTTTAAAACTTGCCTAAGGAATAAAACAATAAGAAACAAAGAATAAATTTTAAATCATATGTAAACTTTATAATTTAAGTAACATTTAATTTTAATAAATTTATTTTAATAAATAATATAATTTAATAAATTTAAAATTAAATTAAAATTAACATGAAAGTTATTATGTTATGGCAGAAGCTTTTACTTTCCTTCCTTTTTCTTGGTTTTTGGTTTGGGGCCACACCCAGTGGTGTTCAGGGGTTACTACTAGCTCTGCGCTCAGAAATCACTCCTGGGAGGCTCAGGGAGCACATGGGAACTTGGGTCTGCTACATGTGCTATCGCTCTGGCCCCAAGGGTTTTACTTCCAAGGTAACATAAAGGTCTAAAAAATGTTGAGGCTACATAAATCACTTTATCAAAGTCAGCACTACTGAGAAAACAGGCAACACTCTCAAACAAGTGCAACCATCTAGAAAAACATACTGTCCTGCAGTTGTGTTCCTACCAAAAACTAAAAAGAAAAGTGTTTTAGACTTCATGATTCACATTCTAGATCATTTAGGCCAGAGTTGAAAAACAAGTACTTGCAAGAAGTGTGAAAGTAACCAGACTCACAATGATGACCCACTTTTCCTGGCTAAAACTAAACTAGAAAATCAGGATTTCCTTCTCATTTTGAGCATCTCCTGTATGGGCATGCATAAGATTCTACTTACTTTTCAGTAAAACTCCAGATGATTGACTCCAACCAAATACAGAATACTGAATCTAAGACATGTGCTCTCACAAGAAATATTACTAAATCACAGACAAAACTGAGTCATACAGAATATTTTTCAGTCCTCTAACAAAGCCCCATAACTGCCAAATATAAAATGTGATTTACAAAAATATTACTCACACAAATATTACCAAATCAAAGACAAAAACTGAGGGATATATAGCTTCTAGATGCAATCTAAAATTTCCTTGTGACAGGGTATAAAGGTCTAGAGTCTAGAGCATGACATCAGTTTCATGGAAAAGCAGCAAAATCAGGAAAGAAGCAAATAATCCACTTAGTCTTTGGAAATTCCAAATAAATGAAAGGGATATAACAACAGGTGATGGCTGCTTGAGTCCTAAGAAGCAGAAAAACACTTTGCTTTAGTTTTTCGAGGTCTATAACTAGCACTGTTTCATGTCTCCTCCTGGCTCTGCACTCAGGAGTCACACTGGCAGGCTTAGGATTTTGGGTAAACTGCACGCAAGGCAAACACTACCAGCTGTACCACTCTTGCCCACAAAGTTATTTCTAAACAAATCCACTCTGGAGATTCTCCATTTTAGAAACATACTTGGTGGTGGCAGGAGCTGGGGTGGAGACTCAAATACCCAGGAGTTTTATCTTTTGAGAGCTTAAATTAAATTATAACACCCAGTCTGGAGCAGTTATGGCATTTGCCTTGCAATCAACTGACCTGGATTCAATCCCCAGCATCCCATATAGTCCCCCGAGCCTGCCATGATTTCTGAGTGCAGAGCCCAGGAAGAACCCCAAAGCACTGATGGGTGTAGCCCTTCAAAAATTATAACATCCTCAGCCACCTGGATCAGCACTAACATTCTAAAAAAGTGTTCAAGTAAAGATTAACCTATGTTAACCCAGAAGAGTGTCAATGGTTTAAGGATCAACGAAACTTGGGAAACAGCCCCAGAACTGCTAACAGTCAAAAATAAAAATCCACAAGTTGTGAGATCACCCCAGGCACAATGCTTACAAACTCCACAGAGAGGGGTCTGAAGAAATAGGATAATGGCAAAGAAATAATAAGCCAAGCCAGTCAGGAGAAAGTCAAGAAGACAATCTGCTTCTCCTGGTCTTTCTGCCTGCCTCCACTTTCTTTATTAAACCAATTCCCAATACCAGGAGGGAAAAGGTGGAATAATCTAGGTGGGTTACGAAAGAGGAAGATGAGGAACATGTTTGTGTTTTGGGTTAATAGCTGGGTGTCATCTTACAACCCAGGATTCCTTAAAGATGGCATGGAAGCCAAAGATAGTTTATAGTCTGAAATGTGTGTAGAATGTTATTTAAGCTGATACCACTGTCTGTTCTATAAAACTAAGAGAAACAAACTGAGCTTTAGTCATTCAAGGTTCTGCTGGAACCTCCCATTCCCAATATCTCGTTCATCTGTTGCAACATAGTTTTATTGTTGTTACTTGCTCATTTGAACAAGACACTCAGATAATTAATGTCCTTTATTTCATTTTATTTCTTCTCTATTTCTCGCCATATCTAGAACTGTTTAGACCTTACTCCTGAGTTTTGGGGTCACTCCTGGCAGGCTTGTAAGATCATATAGGGTGCCAAGAACTGAACCCGGGTCTGTAGCATACAAGGCAACAGTCCTACCACATTACTATCTCTCTTTACTCTCTCTTTTTTTAAATGAAAACTACAGATGAAGTTAATAGTTTAGTAAAAGACATTAAGTACTAATTTGAAATTTGTTTTTATCTTTTATTTGCTCTTTACTCTAAAAATGCATACAGTTTCTTTTTCAAATGTTAGTTATGATAAATACATGGCTAACACCTCTAGTTGGTGTCTTTCTAATGAGAAATCCTTATTAGGGATTTACTTTTGTTTTTGTTTTTTTGCTTTTTTGGGGGGGGCACACCCAGTGACGCTCAAGGGTTATTTCTGGCTATACGCTCAGAAATCACCTCTGACTTGGCGGACCATATGGGACACGGGGGATGGAACCTCAGTCTGACCTAGATTAGCGTGTGCAAGGCAAACACCCTACGGCTTGAGCCACTGCTCCAGCCCCAAGATTCAAGTCTTTATATTGTTTGTATATCAGGTACAGACCCTTCTCTTCAGTCAGATGCCACTATGATTAATCATCACAAAATGAATATTGAAGAGGAAGAGGAGATTTTGAAAGTATATTTGCATGTGTGAAAGTCTTAAACCAAAGCTTATTGAATGTACCTATTTGAGATTGACTTAGTGACTATTCAGTAATTATTGAACTGAGTATCAGATAGTAAATTCCTAAAAGTACTCACTTAATAATTATGGAAAACACTTTCATTCCTATTATCCTCCTTTTTAAAATCATTCACAAAGGTGAATATTGACTTGGGTCATTTACAATTTTAATGGAAAGATGGAACTCTGGATATTTTTTCCCTTTTTTCCTTAATAGGACATGCCCACCATGAGTTTAGCACACAAGGTAAAAATGAAATCTGTAAATGTGATGCCATAATCTCTGATGGGAATGGAATCCCTGTAACTCCAGAGGCAGCTATTAATAGTACATCAGTTTCTCTGAGATAGTAGAAACTAGATATGTAAGTCGGCAGTCCCAGAGAAACTAATCATAGACAAAAAGATAGAGTCAAATGAAAGTATGTGTCATCAAAAGCTGTTTTCAGCTGCACTTGAGAATCTCTGAATGTTTTGCTGTTGTTGTTGTTGTTGTATAGATAATCAATGAAGTTTTTAAAAAGTGAATTGGGAGTCTGGGAGCTCTGGAAGCTCAAAGTTAATGAATACTGGATTAAGACTTAAGTCTACACAACAACAAAAATATAATAATTCACCTAAAAAACTTATTAATACATTTATTTTAATAAATGTTTTAGACTCAAAACCCAAAATATCAAGGTTAGAGAAAAGAATCTTGGACTCAACTATTTAAATCACATATATTAAAAAAATAGATAAATAAAATAACGAGATCAAAGGAAGTGTGAGGCAAGTCTTTTCAACCCAAAGAAGGAGATAGTAGAAATGGTTTCTGAACAGGCCTCATTAATATCAAGCCAGATCAGGAACCATATAGAATAAGTGGTTATATATAACATATTAAACGTCAGTCAGGGGCCCATGTCCCATTTGGGAATTCTATTTTGTGTATTAAATTAATTTAATTTAGATTAATTAAATGTGAGATCTGTGACTTAAGGAATTTAAGTAATTGTTTAGTAATGGAAGACCCAAACATCAGGGTAAGTGTTGATTTTTAGACAAGTGTCTAGAAAAGTCGTCTTTGGCAAATTTCTTCATCTGCATACCACTTACTGTCCTAACCCCACAGCACAGTAGGCACTAAAGTGAATCAGCAGACCAAACAGCCTTGTCAATAGGACATTAATTGTTACAAGAACAGTTGATGAAGAAAAAACTTAACACATGGCAAGACATATAAAAGTTGTTACAATGCCATCAACAAAGCATGTTGGTATGAAGAGTCAGCCAAACAAGAAACAGTCTCACTGGAAAAAATGACAAGATAGTATTGTTCCTAATAGAACCTTACCTTGCCTTGGGCTTCATCTTAAACTGTGAAATCTCCTGTAGAGAGCTAGAAAAAAGAAAGCATGATCACCTTCTGAGAGTTAAACTTTTAGAGAACAAGAAGCATATAGGGTTTTAAGATTTCACTGTATTGTAATTAGTGGAAAAAAATATAATAAGTTTGGGTCAGGCTATTGGAGATATGGGAGTTAAAAAAAATTAGTGCCAGACATGGCATCTGGTACAATTGGGAAAAAAGAAAACTCAGTCATTAGGAAGACCATCTTTTTCCATGTTGTGATCTCCCCAAATCTCTGAATCTGCAGTGTTCAACTACCAATCTCTATCTATCTCCTTTCAAATGCAGAAATGACAAACTTCAGTCTTCTGACTTGCTTACATAGAAAAAAAAGAGGGAAGGGGTGGGAGGGTGCTGCTGAGAGAGGTCAGTGGGTATTCAGGGTCCTCCTACTTGATTGTTTATTTTTGTCAATTACTACATCCCTATTTTTGTTACATAGTCAGGTTAGAGACTCTGGTAAATGAGATTATGAATCTGAGAAATAGAGCTGCTCTTGATGTAATGAAAAAAAGAAATCATTTTTTTTGAATGCCAAATAATAACTATCATCCTTAGAAGTCTTGGGGCAGCTGATTACTGTTTTTGTTAGCTGATATCACTCTTCACATTTATATATGTTTTCTATAAACTTTTTTTTTTAATTTAAAGCACTGTGATTTATTTAGAGTTGAATTTTAGACCATATCTTCTCTAAACTTCTACACTGGATAAAACATTATTGAGGGTAATCACTTAACATCAATAGCAGTTTTTAGCAAATAACAATTTACCCAGAAAAACTCACTGTCCTAATTTAAAACTAAACTCTCACCTCACAGGGTAAAAATGTCATGAAAATAATTTAGCTTCACAGTACTGCCTTGGCAGGACTAATACTCATTTCTGCAAGAGTTAATTGAGAAAATCAGCCCAAGGCTACCATGATATAAACTTCACTTGATGTGGTTATTTTATACCCTGTAAGAGTCCTGATCCCATTGGTAGGAGGTGATCTCAAATATGGAAAGAGTCTTTGAATTTATACACCCCAGAAATCAGTTCTTTAGGGCCCACAGGGAGTTTAAGAAAGTTCCCTACTGATAGCCAAAAGGACAACAAAATTACACTAAAAAGCAGCTAGACCACATAAATTATTTTCACCATGCAGAGTTCTATCACTGGGCACCAGGCATTTCCTTTAACAAAGCTTTTTTTCTACATCCTAATAAATAAGGGACATTATTTGCAGCATGGATAAACAGTAATATATATTC
Organism: Suncus etruscus; assembly: GCF_024139225.1. Classification (NCBI taxonomy): domain Eukaryota; kingdom Metazoa; phylum Chordata; class Mammalia; order Eulipotyphla; family Soricidae; genus Suncus; species Suncus etruscus. The sequence continues at coordinate 43,903,704 of NC_064862.1, read as the reverse complement.
AGCTCTAGCTAGATATAACATTTGTAGAGTGCTTTATATCATGTGCAGATGGGTTCACAGTCAAAGATGTCAAACCTGGGAACCTCATGGGCAAGAAGAGCAACACGTTTTTGCCCAAATCCTGAAAAGTCTGCCCAGTTTCTGTTAAACAAGTGCATAGAACAGTCTAATGTAGAAATACTATTCATAAATACCAGAAAATAATGATATGCACACTGTTGAATATTTTTTACAAAATCATACATATATAAAAAGTGAGTAATTTCACAAACATATGATGCCATATATATGGACAAAAAGACACAACTATTCATAAGGGTGGGGAGACAAAAATTCAACTAAAAGTTTTTATCTTTCATTTTTTGTTCTACAGCTTTATTTTCTTCTTTTCCAAGTACAAAATATAGAGTATAAATTTCTTTTAAAGGGGATATCTTTATAAAGTGGGTACAAGTATCCTTCAGTTTGTCAATAAATGAAGATATGTATGTATCTGAATCTAAATCAGGAAGTTGCTCTATTGTTAGAGTAAGCTGGGATGTTTCTACTATCTGCTAGTTCAAATGCAGATAAAAGTTGACTGTATTCGCATAAGAGAAATAAAAGTTCTAAGGTTCAGAAAGGGTAATAGCTACATATCAGCAAAGTTAGAAAACCAATTTCCTTCCTATTGGTACCCTCCAATTCATTTAACATTTATCGCTACCCACTCTGCTATAGCTATTAAACACAGAATAGACTTTGAGTAACCACAAAAACAATTAGAACAGAAATCAAGTAGAATTCAATTAGAACTAAACAGAAGTCCCTTGGCTGGTGCTATACAGGCTGCAAAGGATTTAGTCTTTTTTTTTATGTTGCTTTTCTAAGTTCTCACTGTGACAATAGTGGCCATGGTGCAGCCAGTAATTCCATTTCCTGCCTATCAGATGACTAGAACTTGTGGCTTCACCAGCTCCTAACCCAATTCAAATCCTCAGACCAATTAAGAAATTAAGTAAGTATTGAACTCAGAACAGCATGTGTCAGCAAGTACACTATTCACAGTATTAAGACCCCAGGTCCATTTGTTGTTTACTAAATACAAATAACAAGCAAATAACATTTGGGAAAAGCTTCTGTTCAACCCATCACAGAACTATGAATACAACCTAAGGAACATATAAATTTAAAACATTTAATTCAAATGCATTTTCTGATCAGCTTTCTGATCAAATGAAAAATCAGAGATCCCCTTAAAGGGGTAATAGTTTCGAGATATATGAAAAAATTTTAATTACTTTAAACTTTCAGAAAACTGTGCATCTGGCTAATGTAAAATTGTCTTGGGACCACACTGGTGGAGTTCTGTTTCCTGGTTGTGCTCAAGGATCACTGTTGCCAGTCCTGAAGATTAAACCTGGGTCTACTGCATAAAGTCACAAGCCTTAATCCCTGTACTATCTCTTTAGCCTGATGATGTGAAAGTGATAAACACATAAGAGCAAGGAGTGCCAAATCTGGGTGGGCCAGGGCCCAGATTCTACTTCAAGTAGCTTACAGATAACCCCAGAGACTGTTGATTATCCAGAAATATAAGTTTCTAAATGAATTTAATTTCTCGTAGGTTACAGAATCATGAAAGGTAAAATTACTAGAGAAACATCCAAATAGAAAGATTTGATAATAAAATACATGAATTATCCTACTAAACACACTGTATTCTAGAGTCTAAACAGTAATGAGGTGGGAAAAGTTAAAAAAAAATACTGCGATATCCTGATCAAAAATATGGATAAATATAAAAGGGGCCTTTTTGGTTTTTAAACTTTCTAAAATTAAATTAATTTGGGTTTCAGGGCCACACCCAGTAGGCTCAGAGCTTACTTCTGGCTCTGCAATCAGGGATCACTCATGGAGAGAAAGGGGATCACATAGGGTGCCAGGAATCAAATGAAAGTCAACCTGCTTTACTATAGCTCTGACCCACATGAGTTTGTTTTAAAGCAGTAAGCTTTCATTCATCAAATATTTATTAAAACCTGGAATGCATCAAAGAAACATATCATGGCTTACACATTGTTCACATGTATTCAAAAAGTTATAGTATACAGAAATTCATGTCATGTATTAATTCCCTGGGAGGAGTACTGTAATGGGCAAATCCGTAAGATAAAATAATTCAAATAATATGAATTCTGGAGCATTTCTGATAAATAACCACCTCCAACCTCCTAGATTCTCCTATCAATTCCATTCTATAACCCTAGAGAATAGAGAGGGAGTTTTCACACACACAAAAAAAAAAAATTCAAAAAGTCAGCTTTGCTTATTTTAAATATAAATATTTTAAATATGCCTGTCATAATGTGACAAGAATAACAATGACATTTTAGGAATTCACTGGCCAAACTCTCAAATAGCCACTATTAGAGAACCTCTTTGTGAAATGAATTTTGCTAATAAACACATAAGCAAAGCTCACGCAAAGCTTAACACAAATATGAGGCCAAGACAACAGAACAAAGAATACACTTGAAAGATCTTTCAAAAAGTCAGAACAATTAGTACAGCAACAGGGAAATTGCCTTGCACAGCCAACCAGGGTTTGATCCCCAACATACCATATTGTTCCCAGAGCCCTTTAGGAGTGGTTCGCATATGCAGAACCAGGAATAAGCCCTGAGCAATGCAGGTGTGGCCCCTTCAAAATAATAATAATTCTTTCAATACACAAGAATTAAAACAGCATTGTTTAGTGTCTTTAGGTGTGGTTCTAAATTAAACATATATCTGGGCATTAAACAGATTTCTTGTTCATCCTATGTAGTACCCTGTTAAAGGGTATAAGACAGAATCTCCAGTAATAGAAGGTGGAAAACTAATGACTAAAACTGTGATTTCCCTGGATATAGGCAATGACCTATATTGGTTTTTATTTTAAGGAAAACTTTGATTACCATTTCAATTTCCTCCATAGCAAGGCTCATCCTTGGAAAGTTATATGTGTCTAAGAATTTCTCCATTTCTTCTAGGTTCTCTCATTTTGGCACAGAGGTTCTCCAAGTAACCTCTAATGATCCTTTGGATTTCTGTGGTTTCTGTTTTAACTTTTCCTCTTTCGTTTCTGATTCTGTTTATTAGAATTCTCTCTTTCTTTCTTTATAACTCTTGCTAGTTGTTTATCAGTCCTGTTTCTTTCAAATAACAAACTCCTGGTTTCACTGATCGTTCAGATCATTTTGTGTATCAAGTTTAATAATTTCTAGTATGTAAGTTTTTTAATTTTCTTTCTCCTGCCTTTTTTTGGCTAATTTTATTGGTCATTTTCAGATTTCCTATACTGTGCAGTCATGCTGTTTTTGTGAGGCCTTTCTTCCTTTCCGGTGAATTTTTACAAAGCTATAAACTTTCCTTTTTTACAGTTTCTCACAAATTCTGGAAGCTTATATCCTCATTCTCATTTGTTTCCAGTAACTTTTTTTTCTCTCTGAACCACTAGTTGTTCAGTAAGGAGCTATTTAGTTTCCAGGTGTTTGGTTTGTTTCTCCATTTCTGTTTGTGATTAACATATATATTCAGTGCTTTAGATCTAAGAAGGTAGTTGGTATGATTTTTATCCTCTTCACTTTGTAGTAGTACTTTTTGTGTGCCAGCACACTTCTCTTCTGGAGAATGTTCATGTGTTCTAGAGAATCTTTGAGGATAAAATATATATATCTATATATATATATATATAAAATATATAAAGCTTTAGTCTAGTTCATCTACTGAGCGATGACACAGCCATCCTGAATTCTTTTACTACTATTGTGTTGCTATCAATGACTTCCTCCAAGTCTATCAGCACTTGTTTTAAGTATTTTGCTGGCCCCTCATTAGGTGCATATATATTTAGGAATGTGAGTTCTATGTGGTGTACTTGACCCTTTATCATTAAGAAATGACCTTTGCTATCTCTTAGAACCTTTTGAACCTGATGTCTGTGTCATCTGATACTAGTTTGGCCAACAGGGCTTTCTTGATGAGGTCATTTGCTTACAGAATTAATTGCCTTCCATACTTGGACTTAGTCTGTGTTTACTTTGACTATTCAAATGTGTTATTTTTTTTTATAGAAAGCATAATGTCAATTTTCTAATCCATCCTGCCACTCTGTCTGATACTTATTGATTTTGAGAAAGATTATTGTCATGAAGTTTTGTGGCATCAGAGAAATTTGATGTGTTTGTGGAGTTTATCTTTTCTTAAAGTAACTCCTTACTTGTTTTCTTAAAGGTAGTTTCAAGTCTGTAAAATCCTGAGCTATTGTTTATAGATGAAGTTGTACATCATTCCGTCAAATCTGAATGAGAATTTGGCTAGGCAAATATTCCTAGTGAGGCACTTCCTCGTTTCACTGAGTTTTTTCACTAGAACCCACCACTGTCTTTAGGCCTGAAGGTTTGCTTGTGCTAAATCCTTTATAAATCTTAAGGATGCTCATTTGTACTTAATATCCTTTTTGAACTTGCTGCTTTCAGTATTTTATCTCAACCTAAGGTTTTCATCAATCTGAGTAGGGTATGCCTTGTTTTGTTTTGTTTGTTAATTTAGGTCTCTTTTAGTTTGTATTCTTTGAGCTCTGGGAACATTTCAGCAATGGTGTTTTGACTACTGCTTCTTCATAGGGGTTTTCCTGGCTCTTTGGGACCTCCAGGATCCTTTGCTGCTTCTCTTGGATATATCCTAAAGTTCTATTGTCATTTGTTCATTTATTTTGAGATATTTTTTTCCATCTTCAGCTGTTGTCTGGTGGTTTTCTGCACTTCATCTTTGAGCTCACTAATTTGGTCCTCACTAGCTGTGAGGCTACTGCTAGTGAGGCCTTCCAATGCTTTTTTTCATTTAGCTTTCGATATTTCTGTTTGTATATTTCTCATTTCTGTTCTAATAACCTCCTTTGTTTTACTGGCAGTTCTTTCCATTGTTTCTTTGAGCTTGTGAATAGCTTAAGTATTGTTTCTTTGAGCTTGTGAATAGCTTAAGTATTTCCACCCTGAACTCGATTTCAAGGAGGTTACTTAGGGGATTAATACTGATTGGGTCTGCAAAATTGCAATCTTCACTCACAAGACATGGTGGGTTTTTTTCTGATTTATCATGGTTTCTTTTGTAGACTCAAGGTATTTATTTCCTAAGTCACTTTAAGTCTTCCCCACAGCTAAAGAGATCTCAGGGGCATTTTGTGGGTGTAAGATTTTCTTACAGCCATGTAAAAGACTACTTACAAGGAAATCCACACGCCTGCGCATGGCCTCTGACCTGTGAAGGTGGGCTGAAGTTCAGTCTTCTCTGCAGATCAGGATGCACAATTGTTCTTTGAACTATACATTTTTAATACCAAGAAAGAAAGGAACTAACTACCATTAATATTATTCATGAAAGTTATCAAAGATAACTTAATCTATCCTCTCACTAGGCACTACTAAAAAATTAAATCTTTATTTAGTTAATTGTCTGGTGAAAATTAATTTGGGAATAATCTTTATGAAGATTAGTAATTCAAAAAGTCAAAGCTAGTATTTTGTACTAGAACTTTTTACAAAGCTAGTCAAATCTAGTACTAGTCAAAGATTAGTACTTCAAAAAGTCACAGCAGCAATTCTAAGAAACTGCCAATTATGGCATTTTAATGTAAGAAAATAAAATAAAAGAAGAAGAGAATCATAAATAATACCTAATTTATCATGTGGACACATTAAGGGCATCACATCATTTTACAATTAGAGACTGTTTTTCCATTGCAACTGTTAGCAGCCTTATGTTTCTGTCTCCTAATGGGTTGGCACATATAGTGAACAATGGCTTAGCATCCATGTAAGATCTGATAGCCAATCAAAATACAAACTTAAAATAAAAGTAAACACCTACTTTCTATTTAATCTATCCAATAAGCAGACCCAGCCAAGAAATTCCCTCAGTGGAGGAAACACATCTTTTCAGAGAGAGGGCAGAAATTCAAGAAAAATAAATTCTGCACATGTTCACTTCTTTTCCCTCAGCACTACTAACTATGCATATTTTAGCACATTTTAAAGAGAAAATGAGAAAAAATAAAACATAGCAACCTAACAAACACCTGCAAAGCTGTGTCTAGAGAGTAGAGACACAGGCAGAAAACTCTGGAGACATCTGGCATCACCTGTCACAATGCCAAACCCCTGTATTTGGAAGCTATTGGATGCTTTCTAAAGAAGAAATAAAAACAAAAAAGCCTCCATGCTTAAACTATGACGTGGGAGAGCCTATTTGTATCTCAGCCCTTGTCAGACAAAACCCAGCAGCCTCCAAAGGTTCAATAGCCTTTTTATAACCCTATTGTGCAGGTTAGTTCCTAAAAATAGTGTAGTTAAGCAAGCAAGTCACATGGAAGAATAATTTCCACATACTCAACTACCAAACAATAGACAAAGGAATGGAGAAAAATACTGAAATGCATTCACAGTTTGCACCTAAGCCCCTATGATCTGCTCTCTCCCTGAAATTTTCCAAGTTCCTTATCTTATCTAAATGCACAGCAAACCACTTTAGCCCCTACAGCCTTACTGGAAAAGAAGTGAGCGCAATGGGGGTTGGAGAGGGAACAGGAGAAAACTAAGCCCCACATTTGTACAATGTTTACTTCCACTTTTAAGAGAAACCTCCCTTAATAATACAAGGCATGAAGGTGAGAGTTGCCTTGTAATTTTGGAACATGATGTTTTTCACATTCCCTACATACTAAAGCAGAGTTCTTAACCATCACTACATGGTAATACCTGGACACTTTCTTTTAAATATGTCTCAGAAATTCTGTTTCCAATTCATTTTTAAATATTTGTTTTGAACATCAGGCACTGGTATTTTTAAAAACTTCATAAGTTATTCATATGGATAGCCAGAACTGAGAGAATACAACAAAGGCTTTTAAAGCAAGTCAGGTTGAGAGCGATACAAGCAACAAAAAACTATTTAGAAGGCAAGAGTAAGGCCTATAAATGATGGGCCACCAAAAGATTACAGAACTACTCTTATTGTCTTCATGAGGCCAACAGAAATCTAGAATTAAAATCATGCTATAATAGATATAATATGGTATATAGATATAATAGCCACCAAATGTGTCTGATAAAAATTATAAGAAAATAGGTAATTAAAATATAAATTTTAATATTCCTTAACACTAAGTTTTAGTTTAGCTTTCTCTTTTCCTTTTCTCATATGTTCACAAAAGAGGAATCCTAGAGTTGGGCAGATGGCTCAAATGGCTACATAAACTTAGCAGGTGGAAGTTCTGGATTTGAACTACAGCACTATATGGTCTTCCTAAGCATTGTCCAAAAAGTGTTTTCACCTTTACAAATATAAGAGAAGCTACCATCAATCATTAATTGTGGGTACAGATATAAGATAGAAGGAGAAATAATCAGTGATGTCTTACAGACATTGTATATAAATTTTATATAAAATCAAAAAAATAAAATAACTGGTATTGACTCACTAAATTCAGATAAAAATCTTATAATCAAGTATTATTTTCATTTTTCCACTATCAAAAAATAGGAGCATATAAAAATATTCATTGAGGTCACAAAGGTTATATTAAGTTAATAATCTAGCAAATTGGGTGATAAATCATGTTGTCCTGATTTAAAAATGAACATTTTTCTTTGTTTTCACTAAATAATGCTATTACCACAAGTTCATTTATTAGATGTTTTTCTGGAAACACATAGGAGGGAAACAAGAGGAGCCAGCACTGGCATGTACTTCCTCGAGCCTGCTTTGTTGCACAGACACTTCAACAAGACCCTAAAGCATCTATCTTGTCATAAACTGCTTGTATCTGTAGGACAGGGAAGACAGGCAAAGGAGCTCTTCACACTACAGGAAAGACTATTTGTCAAGATTTTATAATACTCAGAACATAAAGTGCCCATAACTTTTATCTTTTATTACTCAGTACTGACCAGAGAGAATCAGACTGGTATCAGAAACATGTTTGCATTTGTTAGTAGGTAATTAAACAAAGAAACAGTATTTTCACTATAAAAGAAGACCACTTCTTTCTCTTGCTAGATAAATAATCTTATGAATGGATGACTATACCATGTCTTTATTTCCATTTATTTATATATATATATGTATATATATATTTTTTAATTTCAGGTGTGAAGGGTCCAAAGGGTCTCAGACCTTTCCACCTCCTAGACAATTGGAATGCCTGAAGCAAGACATTTTGAATGCAGAATGACTCTCAAAATAGGTTCCATTTCAAATGTTATCAGATACACTGCTAATGCAGAAGGGTATATTCATTGAGAAATAAAATTATTTTAGTTTAGAATCAAAATCTAATATTATTAACACTGACTGCTTTCTTTAGGACATCTTCTACTGATACATCCTACAAAGAGAAAATGTTTAACCCCAAAACTAAGGAAAGAAACAAGCTCTATTGAGACTTAACACACAAAATTAAAATGTGTTTTGAGAAAAACCTTTATCCACATTCAGGTCTATGAAGTAAGAAACAGATTTCTGCAAGAAAATTACAACTGTGCTTTTTCTTTCCAAAGAGGATAGCTATGGAAACACAATGCACTTTGTAATGATTCCTAAAATTCTGACTTTCATATTACTCATATTCACTTTTCTTTTTTTGGTTCTTTGTTTTTTGGGCCACACCCGGCGGTGCTCAGGGGTTACTCCTGGCTGTCTGCTCAGAAATAGTTCCTGGCAGGCACGGAGGACTATATGGGACACCGGGATTCGAACCAACCACCTTTGGTCCTGGATCGGCTGCTTGCAAGGCAAACGCCGCTGCTGTGCTATCTCTCCAGGCCCTCATATTCACTTTTCAGAGTCAAGAAGAAATATCACTTAAGCTAAGTCACTTTTCAAAGATGATTCAGATCTATAACCATGCCCACAAATGCAGTGGCCATGTTCAAAGAAGGCCAGCTCATAGACTCAAATCAATCTTTTCTCAAATGAGATGTAAACCAAGCCATGAAAGATTATGGCTACACTGGCCTATGCAGCACAAAGCTGGTCATCTCGGCGCTGGAGCAATTAGCACAGGGGTAAGGCATTTGCCTTGCACACAGCCAACACAGGACGAACCCCGATTCGAATCCTGGCGTCCCATATGGTCCCCCGAACCTGCCAGGAGTGACTTCTGAGCACAGAGCCAGGAGTGCCGCCGGGTGTGACCCAAAAACCAAAAACCAAAAAAAAAGCTGGCCAACTCAGGAGCAGAGGGGTGGGCCAAGCCTCCACCCTACCAAAGCCATGCTTGCTGTCTCCAGCACACAGAAACACTGTTTCCTCAATTGTCTGCTTCATCACTGGCTCTCTACAATTTCCAGCAGGGACAACGATCTGACTACACTTCAGGTACGCAGGTTGTTGGGCTGTATCTCCAAGAGTTCTTTTGGAGCAAGTGCAGGCACCCTCCCCCTATATCTTCCATCTTCAGGGAAAAACTGGCAGCTGTAATCAGGCCCACAAATGCAGAAGTCATATTCAAACCAGGACTTCTTCCAAGAGGCCCTGCAGCAAAGTATCTGCCCCTGAAATCCATAGTATTATACTTTTGAATTTCTGGGCAACTTCATTTTGTTTGATGCTGTCATCCCTAAAGGCACATCCCAACAGACTATGCATATAACAAGAGCTTACTAAACCTTCTGCCATTGTATTAATAATTTCATTGGTGATACAATAATTTTCACAAATGAGCTTGCTACTATACTTTCTTCTGTCTTTCATTCTTTTATTTTCTCTTCCATTTTATTTTTTCTTTCCTTTATTTTTTCAATAACTCTGCTTTCACTTATCTGGAAACAAATGTATCCTGACATATCAACTATGTGATGCATTTTCTTTAAATAAATAACAAAAATTTAAAAAGGTGATTCAACTAATGAACAATAGATTTAGTCTTCACTATACTCAGGCAAGAGTGTTCTAACAAGCAACATATTTCTAAATGGGTCTTGGAGAGGTCTTTCATTCAACTATCACTGAAATACCAGCACATATACTAATTGTTTCATGTTATTCTAGTACATATATTATAGGTTTTTTTTTATTATTTGAGTTTACATCATAAAAGTATTTTCTATTCATAAATAATTGTTGTATCACAGCCCAGGACTGTAATGCTACAAATAATGAATAGATAGAAGGATATCTTACATATCTTAAGAAACTTACATAACTACTTTTTGGTTCTTATCCTATTTACTGGAAGAAAAATGATTAAAAAGTGAAATTGCTTGAATACAAAACTAAAGATATCCTAGCCTTCTCCATAATTTACCGTTTCATGGGACATTGCCATAGATGAGTTCCAACAGCTAGTCCCCCTGGTTGCGTAACTGACAAGCTATGTGACTTTGAACAAAACATTAACTCTTCCTGGACCTCTAGAGTCTTCTTAATTTGAAAATAGGAATAATATGAGCTGGAGAGATATTACCATGAATAAGGTACTTGCCTTGCGCACACCAATCCAGGTTCAATCCTTAGCATCTCATATGCTCCCCTGAGCACCATTGCGAGTGCTTCTTGTGTGCAGAGCCAGGAGTAATCTCTGAGCATCATTGGCTGTGCCCCCCCAAAATAAAAACACTAACATAATCCAAGCACTACTTGGAGATTAGATTAAGTGATACACAAAAAAGAATACTATATAGTAAATAGCAAGCAAATAAAAGTACAATAATGCACAATTATTGTAAGTATTAGGAGGAGGAAGCAATAGTCTGCAGACATACTGAAAATGCAAGCAAGTATCTGTACCTTCATTCATAATGTCTCTCTCACCAGGTTATTTAGGGCCACATTTTAGGGGAAATTATTTGTAATAAAATTAGCATTAAATAAAGTTACTACTCAACTAAACAGAACCTAATAAGAACATAAATTAGGGGGGAAAGGGGGGGAAATCCTAGTTATCAAGAAAAACTGTCAATTAAGAAAAATAATTCCAGGCCCGGAGAGATAGCACAGCAGTGTTTGCCTTGCAAGCAGCCAATCCAGGACCAAAGGTGGTTGGTTCCAATCTCGGTGTCCCATATGGTCCCCCGTGCCTGCCAGGAGCTATTTCTGAGCAGAAAGCCAGGAGTAACCCCTGAGCACCGCCAGGTGTGGCCCAAAAACCAAAAAAAAAAAAAAAAAAAAAAAAAAGAAAGAAAGAAAAATAATTCCAGGTGTTAGGAGATAAAATATAGCTATAGCCTTTAAAGTAGCAGATCCCAATACAATCCCCAGCACCATATAGGAGTCCCTGAGAAAAGAGTCAGAAGTAGCCCCTGATCACCAATGAATGTGTTACTATACCACATACAACAACAATGAGAGGAGGAGGAGGAGGAGGAGGAGGAGGAGGAGGAGGAGGAGAAGGAGAAGGAGAAGAAGGAGAAGGAGAAGGAAGAAGGAGAAGGAGAAGAAGAAGGAGAAGAAGAAGAAGAAGAAGAAGAAGAAGAAGAAGAAGAAGAAGAAGAAGAAGAAGAAGAAGAAGAAGAAGAAGAAGAAGAGGAGGAGGGGGGGAGGAGAAGGAGGAGGAAGAGGAGGAGGAGGAGAAGGAGGAGGAGGAGAAGAAGAAGAAGAAGAAGAAGAAGAAGAAGAAGAAGAAGAAGAAGAAGAAGAAGAAGAAGAGGAAGAGGAAGAGGAAGAAGAAGAAGAAGAAGAAAGAAGAAGAAGAAGAAGAAGAAGAAGAAGAAGAAGAAGAAGAAGAAGAAGAAGAAGAAGAAGAAGAAGAAGAAGAAGAAGAAGAAGAAGAGAAGAAAATTACTTCTAGGCAGGGCAGAGATGTACCTCAGTAGTAAAGTGTTCGTCTTACAGTCAGAGGACCAGGGTTCAAGCAGAAACCAAGAAACTTGTAAAATGGCAAGAGGACAACAGCAACTCAAATGATGGACTATGCTTAGCCTATACAAACTCCCCACCAAATTCTTGCACCCTATAAGACTATTGTGAAATTCACCAAATTATCTCTCTGGGCACTTTATTTTGCTCTTAATAAAAAACAATAAAGTATACATGCCAAAGTGTGTCAAGAGTGCCCACAACATACCAGGCACAAACTTAGAACGATGAAAAATTTATCATCATAAATATCTGAGAACATTTGCAAATAAATGGAGAAAAATGACAGCAAGTTTAGAAGTCCTAGCCCTATAAAATTGGCCAAGAAGAAAAAGAGTTGTAAACAACAATAACAACAACAACAAAAAAAACCTAAACCCTCTGCCAATATTTACGTTTATTCCCTAAATGCAAACCCCTTGAAGATAAAGCTGAGAGCAGAAACAAGATATTCCTGGGGGGGAAATGCCTTTCCCATGGGAATATGCCCAAATCTGAAATATGCTCAAAGTAAAATTCTGAACACTGCAATACATACCACTGAGACATTATGTATGATACCAGTTATCATAAAATTTTATTCATTTTTGTAAGGATAAGAATTTGAAATTAGTGCCAGTTTTCCTTATATAGAGAGAAATACATAATAAGTTACCAATTAACCATCATTTTCTAAACTGTCATATAAACTCAGATGTCATTACAAAATTTATATATTTCAAACAATGCACTCTTTGTACATAAATGCAAGTGAAAACAAAACAAAACAAAAACCAAGAAAAATAGAAACAAAATACCTCGAAGTATACCTAAGTGTCTTTTAACAGGGATGAGCTTAATCAACTATAATATGTCTGTACAATGAAAAATGACTGCATATAAAAGTATAAATAGGAATAGGAGAGAAGCTTGGGAAAGGGGAAGGTCAAAGAAAAAAAGAAAATGAGTCGGAAAAATAGTACAGTGGGTAAGGAGTTTGCCTGGCACGCAGCCAATCTGAGTTAGATCCTTGACATTCCAAGTCCCCGACTCTGTCAGGAGTAATTTCTTAGCAGAGAGCCAGGAGTAACCCCTGAAAGTGGTAGGGTGTGGCCCAAAAACCAAAATTAAAAGTTAATGATAAATAATCACACATAATATATTGGTAAGTAGATAAAAAGCCCCTAAAACATAAAATATATTCAATAAGCCCACTTTGTTTTTAATGCACATATATTTAAAATGATCTATAAATGGTAATTGCCTTAGAGATTATAAGGATATTTATGGTCCACTTTTTTACTTTTTTTCCTCTTTTTATTTTTAGGTAAATACACTTGTTAAAACTAAAGAACATAAATTCGGACAAAATGAAGCCCACTCAAAATCATGAGCATGCATCACAAATATACAGCCTCATTTCCTATCTCTCTAATTTTACTCATCAAAATTAACCAGGAAGAAATCAGTATAATTCTTTAAGTCAGCTGCTATATAAATCTGGCTACAGAAAACCAAAAGCATGCTCATTCCAGGTAGCCATATCTACCTCAAAAATAATAATAATAATAAAACCACTGTCAAAGACAGAGTGTAATCAGAACTCTCTGTGTGCAGCATCTTGAGATGCCCATCAGTTGGCCAGAGGCTTATTACAGCACAAATTTATTATTTTTACTTATCAATTTATCATTTATAAGTTATAACATACATTTCGCAAAATCTGAGAAGACAGGAGAAATATAATTAGCTATGCAGTTATAAGCTTTCCTCAAAATAACACCAAGTAATATTTTTCTTTACTTTTGCTGCAATACAAATGTTCTCTCTCTACAATTATTTTCACAACAGGTATTACTCCAATTCAAACGTCTTTATTCAGCTGCTTTTGAAGTCATCTTAAAAGGAAACAAATTTTTTGCTTTTCTGTTGCCTACTATGTTTTTCCTATCTCCTACAAGTAGTATCTCAATTTCACCATTCAACACATAAATGGACACAATATATCTTATGAGTCCATAAAGGGCAAAAGGACAACATGATATGTATTCCCCCATCAATGGTAAGTCTGACACTATCAAAGAGCTTATCCACTTTAGAACATTTTCATGACACAGCTTCACGAGTTTGCAATAAACGTAACTGAATAAAATGACCATGAGATATAACAATAAAGTGCTAGAATTAACCCTAAACTGGACCACCTGTAGTGTGAAACAATTAATAGGAACGAGACAATATTGGAATACAAATAACAACTGAAGTATGTGCTGTGATGAGACAATATTGGAATACAAATAACAACTGAAGTATGTGCTGTGATCTTGTATTAAAGTATCTGAAATCAATCCCTGAATAATTGTTAACTAAATAGACTTCCTTATTTTTAGGATATTTAGAAAAGTACATATAGGGTAAAGGGCCATGATGTGTTTAACTCAACCTAATGACAGTAGGTTGGTGAGGAAAAGGGAAGAAATACTGAGAGTCAGAGAGCATTGAAAATCCACTTTTGAAAATTCAAAGAATTCATAGGCAGAATGTGTCTAGAATTGTGACTTCTGACAAGCTTCTTTGAAAATACAATTTATTTCCTGCCACAGATAATGGTACAGATAATGTAACATTTGTGAATGTATACAAATGAGGGAGCTGCAAGCTATATCTTTTAAAAAGTTATTAAAAAGTGTCACTTGGGGCACCAGGCAGCATTTGGACCTCATCCAGAAGAACCCATCTAAGAAGTTTATTTTGGAGTGAGAAGAAATTTCTATGGCTCTGGTCTTCCTGGCAAGCTTACCTCAGAAGGTGAACAGGCCCCAACTTGTATTGTACAACCAGGAGCAAGAATCTGCAAAGAAAATATTTTAAGTTTAGACTCAGAATAATTCTTAGTCAGCAATGTTCCAAAGTGTAAGGAGTTCTTGGAGTACTTTATTATTAGAATCTATTAGGGCAAAGACCCTTGAGAGTGCATGAGATAAAAGAACATTTCATAAACATCACTAATTCGTCACTGGCCTTTTCGTTCTCAATTCACAAGACCACAGTGGATCTTCCAGAGGTTGAGTCATGATGCCTAAACTATGAGATTATATTTTTCTTTTTTAAACTGCTTTATTTAAGCACCATAGTTTCATAATTGTTCATAGTTGAGTTTCAGTCATAGACTGAACATCACACGTCACCAGTGCACCTTTCCCAACACCAATGTCCCTCTTTATCTTTCCACCCTTCTACCCCCCCACCTGTCACTTGGATAAGTATATTGCTTCTCTCTCTCTTCTTTCTATTCTTTCTCTTCTTTTTTCTCTCTCTTTTCTTAGACCCTTTGGTTTGCACTATTGTTAATGAAAGGGTACCATGCATGTCACTTTTTCGCGTTTTGTACCCAGTTGTTGTCCAGATTGATCAGTTTCAACTATCATTGTCATAGTAGCCCCTTCTCTACTCTAACTGCATTCACTGTTCTTTGTGGCAAGCTTCCTACCATGGACTGGTCCTCCTAATTCTTATCTTTACTGTCTCTGGTTATTATTACGATACTGTCTTTTATTTTTCTTATATTCCACAAATGAGTAATATTATTTTATGTCTACCCATTTCATTTGTTTTTGTTTTTGAGCAACACCCTCTCTGCACTCAGCTCCTGGCAGAGCTGGGATGGAAGTGAGTGGGTGGATGTGCATATGACATTTAAGGGGTTGAACCCTGGTTAGCTGCATGCAAGGCAATTTTACTACCTGTTGTACTACATTTCTAGACCCTGGTCCTTAATAACCTTAAGAATATTTTAATTTTAAGAATTTATTAATTTGGGGGCCGAAGTGATAGTACAGCAGTAGGGTGTTTGCCTTGCACGTGGCCAAATGGGGCTGACCCAGGTTCAATTCCTGACATGCTATATGGTCCTTCGAGCCTGCCAGAAGAGATTTCTGAATGCAAAGCCAATTATAACACCACTGGGTATGACCCAAAAACCAAAAAGAAATAATTTATTAATTTTAATTTTTTAAATTAAGAAACTTAAAGAATATCAAGTGCCAAGATCAAAATATTGGAAACTGATGTTATTATTTGGTACTAACTCTGTAAAATAAATTAACTTTTAATAACAGTAGTGATACATAGTGTAGCACTATCAATAACTTTTCTAAATTCACAAGCATTAGCCTTTTAGGCCTCTGGATTGGGAGACTGGTGCTATAAAAGATTGAAAATTAGCCCAAAGAGAATCAGCAAGCCCACTAAGCAAGGAAGATTCCAGTCAGACTGGCTTCCAAGATTATAATCCTTTCACTAACATCAGTATCCAAAGTAGCAATGATAAGATTCCTGACATGAAATCAGATCTAACCACACCAGGCCTACACTCCTACTTCATATCACATGGACTCAAACTACAACCATGTACAGTGCACCACTCTGATAAAATCAAGTCCTCATGGCCTCTCTTAAATCATGGCTACCTCTTACATTCTGTTTCCTGCAAAAGACAGGAATAGGATATCAGAAGTATGTTCTGCTGAGCACTTCTAGAAATAACCCCTAAGTGCGTAACTTGAAGCAGTCCCTGAGTGATCACCACCAGGCATAGCTTCAAATAAAAAGAGAAGAAAAGAAAAATCTATAGCTTTGTACCAGGATGATGGCTCTAAGTGTTAAATATATGACTGGCATAAGACTTCAGGCAATATGTGGCCAGTGATTACTACTCGGAAGTATTGATACCCCATCTGCCCTAAGCAGAACTACATCATGGGCCTTAGATTATCAGCTCAAATTTTACCAAGAGTGACTCCCAGGTCCCCAGCTCACAGAGAAAAAGAAAAAACTTTAAAATATCTAGTATACAGGATCGAAGAGATAGATCAGGTAGTACAGCGGGTAGGGTGCATGCTTTGCAATCAGCCAACCAAGATTCAATCATTTGCACCCCATATAATCCTCAAAGCTCTTCCAGGAGTAAGCAGAGTCATGAATAAGCCCTAAGCACAGCCAGGTATGTGGCCCAAAACACAAACAAAGGAAATTTTTATTTGATATAAAAATGAAATTTAAAAATGTCTCTAAGTTCTGAAATGACACTGCCTAGTATCATTTATCAAGCTATCTACTAACTTGTACCATTTATCAAGTATCATCATATTATATATCACTTATATCAAAGTATCACTTATCAAATTATCTACCTTAACTTGCATGGTAAGAATAACCCTTATGCAGTGGACTGAATCTCCAGACGTATAACCCACCGATACTGAGGACTGACTATACATAAGCACAATTAAAAAACCTATTAGAAAGGGACTGAAGAGGTAATACAGTGGGTACGGCACTTGCCTTGCAGGTGGCAGACCTAGGTTCAATCCCCAGCAGGAGTAACAATCAGAACACAGAGCCAAGAGTATGCCCTAAGAACTGCTAAGTGTGGCCCCCAAACCAAAAAAGTTAAAAATAAAAATAGAAATGTATCGGAATGTTTTCTGGATACATAAACTGTAGTTTAGTATAGGAAGCACACATTGCATGTGGAAGACTATGAATTTAAATAACTCTGACACTAATAATAACAAAACCTTTGTCTAAACCTAATTAGAAAATAACTCACCACAGGATATCTTAGGTCATGGTTTCCATGTTCACCAACTTATTAAATACAAGCAAGCAGGCATTCAGTGCAAATACTCACTGATTCTACCAGCCTCTATACAGAAAGATGATATTACAAGAAGAAAAAAGACCCATAGTCTGGGCTGGGGAGCCCATGAACCAGGGAATCCAGACAACATATTTAATTTACCAAAAAGCACCCTGACATACCAAGGAGGCACAATGATTTATATACACAGCATGAATTTCCATGGTTTTCTTTTTTAAATCAGAAACCCATCTGATTCACTAAAGAAGTTTTCTATTTTCCATATTATTTTATACTGACACACTGTAAAACTTTCAACTTCAATTTACAAAGACATTAAAAAATCCTCCCATAATCAAACAATCTCTTTTATGACAATATATTTATATCTGATCTCTCCTCACCAGCAGAGGCACTTTAAATAATGTTGTAATATCCTATACACAATGAACATAATTATAGTAAAAGGCACTTTTCCTTCCTCTGATACAGCAAACATCCTGTAAACAATTAATGCCCTACTCTTTCAACCAATGCTTTTGTTTACTGACAGGAAAGGAAACCACAAATTCTCCAAGTGAAAATAGGGACTCTAGAGTTTTGCTTCATTTCCTACCAAGCAGGTGGTTATGAGAGAGAAATGGCTATTCTCTTTTGCCTTGTTTTGGCTTTCGATAAAACATAAATTAGTGAGCTTCCAGCTGAGCAAATATCTCAAGAGCAGCAGAATGTGGGGTCATGAGCTATGATATAGAGAGAAGTGAAGGTAAAGTGCTCCCCTGTTCCCTAGACCATCACTGAGACGAAGTACCGCATTCTTTCAGCAATCTCTGCAGAAAGCCAGGTTAGCATTCCTTTGTTCTTATCCAGCAGATTCATCAACTCCTTTCCCAGTGAAAGTTCTGAGAAAATAAAGGCAAATATTTTCTTTCCATTGAGAAGAATGAAACTATTTCATAAATTATTACACCCCACCCCCACCCAAGAACCCTTGATGCTCCATCACTGTCCCTACCTCTTTTCTAGTCTTTTTCCCTCCATTCTTTGCTCACGCTAATTGGTAATTGTTTCTGTATTCCAATTCTTAGAGATTTTCATTGTTCAGTACTACCTATTCTCTTAATTTAACTTTCTATATTCCACAGATGAGTGAAATCATCCAGTATTTCTCCTCCCTCTGGCTTATTTAATTTAATATGGCCCCCTCTAATTACATTCACACTGCAGCAAGCCAAATGTTTCATCTCCTCTTAAACTAGCCAGGATATAGAAAGTCCAATTTTTAATTAAAGTCATTCAAATAAGGAGATATCTGAGGTACAAAAAAAAGATGGGTTCTGTACTGAGACTTATGAACTTTGTCAATAAAAAGGGGAGATAACTGCTATACACTCCCTTCCTCTCCTCTACTGTGGGCCAGTACTACCAGAGTTCCTTTTCCTAACAATTAAGCCTAAGTCATATTCTATGAATTGTCATTATACCAGAGATGCACAGCTCACCCAGACATTAGCCATTTCAAAAGAACAGTACACACCTAAGTGGCAGGACACTAAGAAGCATATAATTAGATACGGAATCCAAGCCAAATTCAGAGTTAGTCTTACGTCAAGAGAGGTTGGATCCCAGGAGAGTCTCTGAATGAACCTCAGATTATGCATTTGCCTTATATACTAGGTCACCTGTCAACACCCTCCATTCAACACCATTGACCCTTCATCACAGCTAGTAATCAGGCCTTATTATCTCAAACCCATACACACCAACACAAAGAACCCCAGCAGTCTCTGATAACAGTTCCAGTCTATTTAAAAGTTTACTTTTATGAAATTATCTAAATTGCAGACAACAAATCAGCACACAACTTTAGGTTTTAGGTTGGTACAGACCAACCTCAAGCAATGTTCAATCACTCTTGAGCACTGTGAATCAGTCAGCACCACACAAACTGTCAACATACTGCAGTTTCTCTAGATATATTCCCTTTCAATTTGGCATAACATAAAACATTACGGGGCCGGCGAGGTGGCGCTAGAGGTAAGGTGTATGCCTTACAAGCGCTAGCCAAGGAAAGGACCACGGTTCGATCCCCCGGCGTCCCATATGGTCCCCCCAAGCCAGGGGCAATTTCTGAGCGCGTAGCCAGGAGTAACCCCTGAGCATCTAACGGGTGTGACCCGAAAAACCAAAAAAATAAAAAAATAAAAAAATAAAACATTACTACCATGCTAGTGTTCTTTTCTTTGCTTTGTGTGTGTGTGTGTGTGTGTGTGTGTGTGTGTGTGTGGGAGTAATTTTTGTTTCTTTTTGATTTGTTTATTTAGTGCTTATAGGTCAGACCAAGTGATGCCCAAAGTTTATTCTTTCTTTTTCTTTTCTTTTTTTTTTTTTTTGGAGGGGCGGGGGATACCCTGTGGCGCTCAGAGATTACTCCTAGCTCTACACTTAGAAATCACTCCTAAAAAATTCAGGGGACCATATGGGATGTTGGAGACTGAAACCGAATTGTCCTGGCCAGATCGAGGGACAATATGGGATCCTGGGGACTGAACGCAATTCAACCACTTGCAAGGCAAATGCCCTACACATTGTGTAATCTCTCCGGCCCCTCAAGGCTTACTTAGGAATAACTTTTGTTGGTATTTAGAGGACCACAGATACTGCCAGGGTGAGATTCCTAATCAGCCACATGTAAGAAATGTACCCTACCCATTGTACTATTGCTCTGGCCCACGGATGACTTTTATATATATTTCAATAGTATTTAAGAAAAACACAACATGAGATCTACCAGATTAAAAATATTTTAAGTATTTTACTTATTCAATATACTAGTAGGTACTACATTGTACAGTAGATCTCTGAATTATATTCATTCACTTTAAAAATTTACAAAGTTTACAACACGATCTACTCTCCCCCTTTATCTAGAAAGTTTCCTGCTGATCTACTCTCCCTCTCTTTATCTAGAAAGTTTCCTGCCTCTGTCCCTTTATATTTTTCGTTGATGCTCAGGGGTGACTCCTGGCTATGCATTCAGATATCACCCCTGGCTTGGGGGACCATATGGGATGCCAGGGGATCAAACCATGGTCCGTCCTAGGTTAGCCTCATGAAAGGCAAATGCCCTACCACTGTGCCACCGCTCTGGCCCCAACATCTAGCATTCTTAAACATCACAGTCAAAGACCTTCATCGCACAAACTTTCTGAAACATTTCCAGAGGGGAAAATTAAAGAAAAACTTCCCAGAAGATACTCTCTCACTCTCTACTACTCCCATAGAACAATGCTTGTCCCTTTGATTCTAGCATTTTTCAGTGTCATCTGTGATTTTTTTATATAAAGGGTGAGTTTTTAATGAGCTTGAAGTATAACATATAAAAATATTTTGGTAAAATTAAGCAAACAAGTTTTGGTGTTCAAAAATATTTGTTGTTGGGGCCTGAGCAATTGCACAGCAGGTAGGATGTTTGCCTTGCATGCGGCTGACCCAGATTCAATCTCCCATATGGTCCTCCAAGCCTGCCAGGAGTAATTTTTAAGCACAGAGCCAAAAGTAACCCCTGAGTGCCACCAGTTGTGGCCTTCCCTAAACAAAAAATATACACACATATATGTGTTGTTTTTGATGATGTCACAATTCAGATGTTTTAATCTCTTTTCAACACATGTATTACATTAATTTCCTTTAAGCTTTTAGGGGTAAATAACTAAATTATAGTGATTGTTGAGAAGTCTGTTTTGTGGTAAGAGAAAATACTTTGGTCTCTGCCAGTACTTTCTGTCAATAAAATAAATAAGACTCTTACAACTTAATAAAATATAAAAAGCTTTAATTATTCTAAAACAAAATCAAGTTCAAACTTAAAGCCTCTGGTATTTCCTCTAACATATCCTTCTAGCTGCCTAACCTGTCACTTTTGGTCACACACCCAAATAGTGGTTTTCCATACTTGCTTTGTATAAAGGGTGGAGTAGCAAAGGACCATGATATCATTTGGTGAACACCCTATGAATGAAAATATAATTTGAAGGGTGGTACTGATATATAGAGTGTAGGTTGCTTGCTTTGCATGTGGTTAAGCACCACCAATACAGACCCAGGTGTAAAACCTGAATAAGGATAGGTGTGACTCAAATCAAACATATGTGTATACACATATAACTTAAATAGAGAAGCCATGAACAAATTTTCAGGAAAAAAGATGCATGCGATAAATTCATATGTATCGTCACAAGCAGGAAAAAAAATTGGGACTCTGAGCTTGGCATGCATACTTCGTGCATGCTCTTTCATCATCATCTGTCACTTTGCTTTGTTACCTGCATTAGACAAGTAAGAAAATGCTGTTCCTTGATGTGGAATACATCAAAGTTGCCTACAAGTTCAAATTAGGAGTGCCCAGAACTGAATGCATGCTAAACACACTACTGAGAAAGGTGAACAAAATTCTTACAAAATTCAAATATCTGATGTCATTTGGTACGAGAGAGAGTCCTCTTCTACACACCTGAGATCGGGCCAGTGAGAATATAAAGAATAAGGCACTTGTCTTACACTCAGCCAAGTCTGGTTCAATCCCAGGTTCAATATAGTGGTGAGAACCAGGAGTAGAGCCCTGGTCAGTCAGGTGTTCACCCCCCAAAAAATCAAAAGCTATAAATATATGTGTGCATATATTTATGGAATAAAATTGGAACAATAAAATGTATCTATACAATGAAAATTTTATTTTAAGAACAAGTGTTCACAACACTCAATAAGTTGTTACAAGAAAACAAGCCTCAGAATTGTCACCTTTGCAGGCCTCACCCAACCAAATGAAGGCAACTAAATCAATTTTGACTCTCCCAGAAATAGAGCCTTAAAGCAATGAGTGAGGACTAGCCTAATCAGTCTTGCTCTAGACCCCTACCAGCCACCAAAGAAAGTGACTTTGCCATCAAAAATTCAGCTTATTGAGAGTATTATTCAGTGTTACTTGCTTCCTCCTGTTCCTTTCTACCTTCAAAAGTCTTTTATTTGTTTCTATTCCTCAGAGAGCCTGTCTGCTAGACTAGAGGCTGCCTGGTGCATGGATTAGTGAATAAAGCCAATAAGATACATAAAATTTACTCGGTAAATTTTGTTTCTAGAAACAAACACACAAACACTCAGGAAAATTTAAGTCAAATAAATAACTACAGATGATCACAAAAGTTCAAGAAAACTTACTAATTTTGCCTTTAGTGCTGTCTCTGGTCCCTGACACAAAAAGGGACAGAAGTCATTAAGAGATAAATGTCTTGATTTATATTTAAATGATTACTTACAAAAAATGTAAGGTGGCAATTCATGATGTGCTGGACAAACCAAGCAGAAATAAGCTACTAACTGTACAAAATAAGTTGACATAGGTTTGTCTATCGCAGGTTTGACCACATGTTGAATTGAACAGAAGAGAAAGTAATCAAGCTGTATGTAGCAAATATATATTAAGTATAGCAAGGGTGTATTTAATTGAAGCTCTATTCTTCACATTGTTTGAATTTTAAGCAAAAACATATGTATAATAAGCAACTGAGATAAAGATCTTCATTTTATATGCATGAGGGTAGAAAATGCAAAGCTAACTTGTCTCTGATATACAGTACATTTGAAATAATTTAAAATCTAGTAAAATAATATATATTCTATACCTATTCATTTAAAGCATCTGCTGTATTGAAGAAAACAAATTCTTAGTACACCATTTCCCAAAATAAGCAATGCACAGCTCCTATTCCCTGCCCCACCCCCATCCCTCAACACACACAGGTATTTGGGGACAGGAGGGTAGATTATAGCCTTGGGTTCAATTGGAGGACACTTTTTGTTTGCTTAGAGAAGGCAGATTTACAGATATAGACAAGTAACTTTTTTGTCTGGAGAGGCAGTAGATCAAATTTTGGATTAGACCTTTGGACCTTTATTATTATAGTAGATTTTACGATATCAGGTTTGTAAATACAGCCAGTAGTGTATACTTTTCTAGGGACTAGTGTTAATTTTCTAACTAAGTCCTTTTTTTTTCTCCTGTAAAAAAAGATATTTCACAATCTGATCTGCAGAAAAGTCATTGGATAACACAGAACAACAGAGGCCTTATTCTACAAGCAGTGATGAAAAGGTATGGTTTCTGCCTAAGTATAGTAGAGGGGGAAAATGGAGTGGCCAAAGGTTAAGAATTTTGCATAAGTGGAAACTGATCAAAGAAGAACAATCTTCTCTAATATATCCTCTCTCTTTGTTCTCATCTTGCTCACCTCAGAAATGCTTTCCCCACTCCAAAGACTGAGCCAACTGCATAATACCTGAAGCTCTGTGTACACTTCAGAGAATAAAGTACAACAGAATGACACAAAGAAAACAGAGAAAGAAAGACAGTCCTAAACAACTCATTCTCTATAACCAGATTCCCTTCATCTTAATAACTTAACAAGGGGAGAAAAAGCAGGGTAAAAAGCTGTTAAAAAGTGCTGATACTGAACATGCAAATCATAGGGCTGAAAGAAACTAGAAGGCAAAGATGCAGATTTGGTAATCATACATTCAGCTACTGACTTGCAAATACGCCATGAATGCTTTGCTGAACTGAATACACCATTTCACAACCTTGAAGCAGGAAAAGAGTGATGAGTAAGAAGGAAAAGGTGGTACCTCTATCTGCAAAAATAATAACAGTAATAAAAAGCCATGTAGACAATAGAGTTGGGATGATATTTCAAAGGAAGAGGCCAATATAAAAAGATAATATTTACTTAGCTTGACTTCATTAGTTAATCCCGAAAAAAAGAACACAAGAAATCTAAACACAAGACTCAGTTTTTTTCCTGGTTTATTTGCTCTGTTCAGGAATCTGTTCAGTTCTGCCCACCTTGCTCTCTGATATTTTCTCAGTGATCATGTGAGTCTTGTCTTTATTAAGGTGAAGTCAATTCAAATAACAGTTTATCAAATAGGATGCTTAGGTCCCACTCATTTTAACCACCTAAATGTGTAAATGGCTGTAGTTTTAACCTATTAAAGCATTAACTAGTCCATATTAGCACCAAGATAAATTCCTTTTTTAAAAAAAATTGCATTTTCATTGGTCAGAGAGGGGAACTGTGGGTTTCTCTACAGTTTGTTAGTTTAATTCTTCCTTCTTTTCCCTCAGAAGCTGGTGTGATGACCTGGGGTCATGCACATCTTCATTGCCAGGCCCTTGGATTAGAATTAGTGTTTGCGAGGAGTACCACCTTTTAATTTCAGTGCTTACACACACCTGGCTTTGGTGCAGTCATTAATCATATGAGATAACTTAGTTGCCTGTGCAAACAGCAGACCAGCAAATATTGTGTTTGTACATGGAGTGTCACGTGCACAGGATCAAATTCTTTGTACTCAAGAGACCGGATTATTAGCCACAAAGTCCGTTCCAGACCCCAAGATAAAATTTCTTTTAAGAAAGAGCAAGGAAAGATATTGATGAAAGACCATAAATGTCATGACAGAGATGACAAGCTTTTCATCTACTATGAAATTCTTTCCTACTGGAATCACCCACGAACAACACACATATGATACAAACAATGAGAGTCAAAGAAGCTGCCCACTCAGGCAAGATGCAAGGACATTTGGAAAATGGGTGGAAGTGATTGTTAGCAGCTGTCCTTTCCAGAAGCAATACAATACAATAGTTACATGATACAATAGCTGCAGCTATGCTATTGAGTTTCACAATAACTGATGACAAGGGCTTGGCCTTGTGGAACAGAGCACAGAAAGACCAAGGGTTGTGCGGCACATTTCACATTTGCTCTACATTTGCAATACCAAAAACAAATTACCATCACATAATAATTTTAATAAACCCACTGAATTTATAAACACATAATTCCAAATCAAATTATTCAAATCAAATTAATTTCTTAAAGAACATACAAAAGACAATATTCAAGAGACATGACCTAATATTCCCAATTCAAATTCCACACTCAGGTAACTAGTGCTCCCCCATTATCAGCATGCCATCTGCTATTCGCTTCTGGAATGCACCCAGGTAGTACAAATCAAGTTCACTTTCTGCTTCATTGAGCACCTTTTTCACCTGGCTCACATTAATGGTTCTCCAAAGCGTGAATTGGGGCCCCTTGTTAGCACAGCTGGTAGGGTATTTTGCCTTGCATGCAGCCAACCTGGCTCAATCTGCAGCATCCAAAAAGGTCCCCCGAGCCTGGCAAGAGTAATTTCTGAGTATATAGTCAAGAGTATCTCCTGAGCACTGTAGGGTGTGCCCCAAAATTCAAAAGAAAGTGAATCATAAAACCCTTGCATCCCTAAGGTTCCACAAGTACATCTGCTGGCTCAAAATGGTCCAAAATCAGCCTGTCATTATTTGCCTATTTGACCTCATGAGTGGTGCAAAATTAACAATATGTACATTTTTAGTACCTTAGCACAAAGCACTACATTGATACTATACTACCACATAGGTGCACTTAAAAAAGGGTAAACAGGGGGCTGAGGAGATACAAAAAGTAAGGAGCATATCTTGCACACAGCTGACTTGTTTTAATACCCAGCATCCTATATGATGAACCAAGCACTGGCAGGAGCGATTCCTGAATGCAGAGCCAGGAATGATCTTAATCACTAATGGGTGTGAACTCAAAATCAAACAAAAAGTATTAAGTAAACCTAGATATTAAGGATGGTCTCAAAAAAGCAAAAAATAAAAATAATAAAACAGTTCTTGATGAAAGGCCATAAATATAAAATGTCACTTAATACCTTGATGAAAATTTAGAGATAACTGATGTTTTAAAACCCAGAGTCTAGAACTCAATACTTTCGTTAGATTGGTTTTGGGGTTTAGCTCTACTTTCAAGGATCACTCCTGGTGGTACCTAGGGGGAGGCCATCAGTAATGCAAAGACTGAACCACTAGGTTGGTGGCATACAAGACAAGTGCCTTACCTGTTGCTATATTTCCTCCAGCCTGAGCATGCACTCTTTAACATGTTGTGTGATGGAATACAGAAGACCCTGCTTCCTTCATTGTGTTGATGAGATTTGAAACAATTGCAAGTGCATGAGGGTCATCAAATGAATGAGCCAATTTTTCCTGAAACACCACCTTTGACTTAAAAGTAACATATACAAACTAGAGTTATTTAGCAAAGCTTATTGGTAGTCTCTAGCAAAAGAACAAAATGGGTCAGTTTTCAAGGAAAACAAACGTTAAAACAAAAATAGAACTTTTACAAGTGTGTATTCATAGCCATTGTGAAGTTGACTTCTCTTAAAAACTTTTTAGTTGGCAAAAATGATTTCTTTCACTTTATTTTATTATTTTTATAAATTATTTCACTTAATCACCATGAGATACACAATTACGAAGTTGTTCATAATTGACTTTCAGTCATACAATGTACAACACCCTTCATTGTGCACATTTCCCACCACCAATATCCCTAGTTTGCCTCTAACCTCCTCCCTGCCCTTCCCCTGCCTGCCTTTGCAATCATTATTCTTCTCTCTCTTCACTTATTTTCCTTTTAGACACTATAGTTTGCATTACTGTCACTGAAGAGATATCATGCATATCACTTTATCTCCTTTCAGCATCCAGTTCTTATTGAGTCATCTTTCCAATTATCATTGTCATAGTGGTCATTTCTCTACCCTAACTGTACTCCCTGTTCTTTGTGCCAAGTGTCTCGCCATGGACTTTACTTCTGGCCCTCTGGATATTAATAACATACTATATTTTTATATCCCACTAATAAGTATGATCACTTGTAAAATAAATCCACATTCTGTATTTGCAACCCCTGGAAGCAGGTCTGAAGCAGGGTGCCATGAAGAAACGCAAAACTAAAGTATTCCCCAACTTCCCCTTTGATAAGTAAAAGTCCAACTGGATAAGTACTTTTGTGTCTCATAGACCATTCCCCTCCCGGTTGAATTTAAACTAGTCAATAAAGAGAGGTTTGGGTTTGGTGGACCCAGAGAGATCACAAGGCGAAAAGCCACCCAATTCCATGATTTTCTCCCTAAGACTGGCTTGGTGTATTAATTCTTTTTGGCTACCCTACTTCAGACTTGCTCACCTGGGTTTGGAAATACAGCGTGGGGATTTATTTTACAATCATTCTATATTTATCAATCCTCTCTGACTCGTTTCACTCAGCATAATACTCTCCATATCCATCTATTTATAAGCAGATTTCATGACTATAAGGAAACAGAGACATTTATAGCCCCAGGTCAGCCATTAAGAATGTGACTGTCCCTTTAAGAGTGAAGACATCATATATGGAATCTATCATGCTGAGTGAAATAAGTCAGAGGGAGAGAGACAGACACAGAATAGTCTCACTCATCTATAGGTTTGAAGAAAAATAAAAGTCATTTTTGCAACAATCCTCAGAGACAAAAAGAGGAAGGCTGGAACTTCCAGCTCACTTCATGAAGCTCACCACAAAGAGTGGTGAGTGCAGTAATAGAAATAACTACACTGAGAACTACCATAATCATGTGAATGAATGAGAGAACTGGAAAGCCTGTCTAGAGTATAGGTGGGGGGCAGGGATGGGATGGAGGGAGACTTGGGACATTGGTGGTGGGAATGTTGCATTGGTGAAGGGGGGTGTTCCTTACATGACTGAAACCAAATCACAATCATATTTGTAATCAAGATGTTTAAATAAAGATATTATTTTTAAAAAATGGAAGAAAAGACATTTAAAAAAAAAAGTGAAGACATCAGTTACCAGAAGTCCATCACATTTAACTGTCACTAGATGGTAGTTGACCAAAGGAGTATATAAAGCACCGGGTTAAAATGCTAGTGGGGGCAAGGACATTCTGTCACTGCCACTCCCACTGGATTGCTCCTTCTGGATGGTCACAACTGAATGTCTGGATAAACTGTTAACTGGATTCCTGGCTCATGCTGCCTTTTGCCATCTCTCCTACCACTATGGGCCTAACAGTAACAGTTGATGCCTTGAAGAGGCAATGAGTAATGAACTCTGTGATCCTATAGATCAAAGTCATGATCCCTTTGTGAATCAATGCCCTAATCCCAAGGTGGATTAAATCTATGCTGGTCTCCTGAATATTTAATGAAAGTCTTTTATCCTATTTATGTGTATAGAATTAATCCTCAGGTTCTAAAACCAAACTACTGGAAGAAAGTGATTCTGGATGCAAATGTAGATCTAGGAAATAACACACACACACACACACACACACACACACACACACACACACACACACACGAAGAGAGAAATGGATTCAGGAATTCCAGCTTCAGCTCCTAACACACACATACACACACACACACACACACACACACACACACACACACACACACACACACACACACACGAAGAGAGAAATGGATTCAGGAATTCCAGCTTCAGTTCCTAAGAAGCAGCAAGCTCCACGGAGGTCCAGAAATTAAAGAGAGTATTTTCCTGAAAATCCAAGTATTTATTCTGAAGGAAAAGACCACACCTGGAGGTGGGATTAGATGGTCTAAATATTAATCCAAGGTTCAACATTCAAAGATGTTTCCAACAAGGCAACAAGGTAACAAGGTAACAAGGCAACGCTGAGTGAAGTGGGATCAGATCAATCCCAAATCCAATTAATCCCACACATGCCTCTCAAAGATCTACTACTATTCATGTTGTTAAGGGTGATGATATGCTGAAATATGTATTTCCAAATAGTGATAAAAAACAAAATTGTACTCACCAAATTACTTAAAAATATTACCCCCTCAGCCCTTCTCAGGCCCACTCCCAGTAGAAGAGACCAAGCTGAATTTAACTGCAAATGTTATTCTCACAGATCCTCCTATGCCTGTGCCTCAAATAAAGAGAGCTCCTCCTGCTGCACCTAGATCAAATCCATTGGAAAGTGTTACTCCCACTCACCCAACACAAGAAAAACCAGCAAACAAATGCAATCAGAGTACAGAGGTAACTTTTTAGTAGAAATGTGAACTAGATCTCAAACTCAACCTAGTGCTGATAATAGTCCAAATACTACTGAAGACAGACCCAGAGAAACCTGCATCTCCCAGGCATAACTCAAACTCCAGAACTGCAGATAATGAGCCAGTTAACATCCTTTCAGACACAGAGTCTAAAAATTCTCTCCCACACAAAAGAATAAGGTCAGAAACCAGAACATCTATGAGCTTCTATCTTACCAAGGGTTAAAAATACATTCTCTTAGTTGTTTCAAAAAGGCTTGTGCTGCTTATAGACTCACTT
This sequence comes from Suncus etruscus, assembly GCF_024139225.1. Lineage (NCBI taxonomy): Eukaryota > Metazoa > Chordata > Mammalia > Eulipotyphla > Soricidae > Suncus > Suncus etruscus. The sequence goes on along the minus strand of NC_064862.1, from coordinate 43,873,911 downwards.
CTCCATACTGTAAAGAATATTTAACTGGCTGGAGTAAAAGTGTGCTTTGGATGCCCCCTCCCCCAAGATTTTCAAACAGTGGCTAGGTTTTGCCTGAGCCCTTCCCAGTACTTGCAGTAGAAAATGTGGTATAGTGATGAAGACAAGACACACCCTAGATCAATCTGGAAGGAGACTGTCCAAGATCTAAATTATGTATGACATGCTAATAGGGAGAGAAAATATGGGGGAAAATGCATGCTACTCTGCCTCATACCATTCTCATACCATTCATATTCAAGTAATAGCATTGGGCACATGGGAGAGAATTGATGTGGTTGCAGAATTCAAGGGAAGATACACAAAAATCTTCCAGGGGGTCACAATGCCCAATTTACAGGAAAATTAACATATGCAGTGCAAAGGCAAATGAGAGGAAAAGAGCCCAGCAACATCTGATGAGGCAGTTGGCCTTTGAAAATGCCAACAAAGTCTGCCAAGCTATTTTGCACCCAATTAGGGAGAGAGAAGATGTATGGACTATATGAAAGCTTGATTGAACTTAGGTTCCTTCTCACATGAGGTACATGTAAACACCCTTGAGGTCTACATAGTACAGAGGAAAGCTAGAGGACCAGACCATTTGTGCAGAGAATATAGAGCCCCACCTAACTGAATTTTCTAGTACAAAACCTGGACCTTGTCTGAAATGTGGCAGGGGAAATCATTGGGGCAAGATATTGTTGCTCTATTAGAGTTTGGAGAAACTGGATAAAAGATAACCCCCCCAAAAAAAACAAAAAACAAAAAAAATAAAAGATAACCCCAGAGCTCACAAATAGGGTGGGTAGATGCTATAATTGTGAAAAATTCTGCCACTATCACAAAGAAAGAAAGCAGGGCCCTCCCATCCAGACCTTGCCCACATGCAAAAGAGATCAATGGGGAAGAAATTGCCAAGAAACTACCAGTTATTAGGAAACTGGGCAGGGGGCCAAGCCCAGGCCCCACAAGATAAGGGACCCCAACTGATGCAGGCCTACAGCAAATAAGTTCACTGCAATCCGACACTGCAGGAAATGCTGTCTTGGATATCCGCTGCCTTGACCAAATCACAATAACACCAACCACAAAGAGATTGATGTTCAGCTGAGACTGAGAAACAGAAGGATAGGGAAGAAGAGAAACAAGAAGATGGTGAGGATGTGACTATAGGGAACACACACACAAAAAAAAAAAAACAGGGAAAAAAATTCCTAGACTCAGATGATAGCGAGGATGAAGACAATTACCAATAAAAGTGCAAAGGTGAGGCCAGAGAGGTGGCGCAAGTGGTAAGGCATCTGCCTTATACACACTAGCCTAGGACAAACAGTGGTTCTATCCCCTAGTGTCCCATATGGTCCTCCAAGCCAGGAGCAATTTCTGAGCACAGGTCAGAAACTAGAACTAGTAGGTCACACAGTTGTATCTGGATGTACCCAAAGAATTTTCCAGAAGAGAATGAGAAGAAATCAAAAGAACATTGCATGAAAATAGGACCAGAGTGATAGCATAAGGGGTAGGGTATTTTCCTTGCTTGTGGCTGACCCAGGTTCAATCATCACATGCCATATAGTTCCCAAAGCCTGCCTTTGGTGCAGATCTTAGCGCCACCAGGTGTGACAAAAAGAAAAAAGAAAATGCATTTAGAGGGGAAGACAGGGCAAGCCAAGGCTGACCTGAACCGCCTACTCATTGCCTGGAAGCAGTGAGAGGAGGCAGCCTGGAAAAAGAAGGCCAATACCATTAACACTGATACTGGTGGGCCAGAGCCGGGAGCAGAGCGGGGGCATTTGCCTTGCATGCGGCTGACCTAGGACGAACACCGGTTCAATCCCTTGGCAGTCCCCCAAGCCAGGAGTGATTTCTGAGCTCAGAGCCAGGAGTAACTCCTGAGCATGTGGCCCAAAGACCAAAAAAAAAAAAAAAAAAAAAAAACCTTAAAAAAAACTGATAATTTAGTAAAACTTTTCCATAATTTTGCAAAGAATGTCAAATAAAACATCATTTGTATTCCTTATAATCTTCAAGGGCAAGCCATTGTTGAACGAACTCATAGAACTCTAAAAACTCAATTATTAAAAAGCATAAAGGGGGGCGGAGAGATAGCACAGTGGTAGGACATTGCCTTGCGCACAGCCGACCCAGGACTAACAGTGGTTCTATTCTCAGCATTCCAGATAGTTCTCTGAACCTACCAGGCGTGATTTCTGAGCGCAGAGCCTAGAGTAACCCTGAACAATGCTGGGTGTGGCCGAAAAACAAAACAAAACAAAACAAAAAAAATGTAATCCCACCCAAAATGTGAAAAAGAGGTGAACAGAAATTTTCTCAAAAAAGAAATAGAGGTGACGAAAAAACTTATAAAAAAATATTGTTCCGGGGCCGGGTAGGTGGCGCTGGAGGTAAGGTGTCTGCCTTGCAAGCGCTAGCCAAGGAAGGACCGCGGTTCGATCCCCCGGCGTCCCATATGGTCCCCCCAAGCCAGGGGCGATTTCTGAGCACATAGCCAGGAGTAACCCCTGAGCGTCAAACGGGTGTGGCCCAAAAACCAAAAAAAAAAAAAAAAAATATTGTTCCACATCATTAAACATCAGTGAAATACAAACCAAAACAATAAGATGACAATAGAGACTGGCAAAAAAAATTTTTTTATATCACACAATGCAATATATTGATATTATGGAAATTTTTCAAGTCACCAATACCTGATTTTAAAATTATGTATGAAACTATGTTTTTTTTGTTTTGTTTTGTTTTTGGGCCACACCCGGTGATGCTCAGGGGTTACTCCTGGCTGTCTGCTCAGAAATAGCTCCTGGCAGGCACGGGGGACCATATGGGACACCGGGATTTGAACCAACCACCTTTGGTCCTGGTTCTGCTGCTTGCAAGGCAAACACCGCTGTGCTATCTCTCCGGGCCCGTATGAAACTATGTTTTAAAAGCTTGTAGATCTGGTTTCAGAATATACAACTCCAGCAATCTTTAAGAAACTACCATTTACTTACTGGAGTATCGAAAAAGATCCACAATTATACAAAGAAAAATTACATCATTTCCTCCACTTTTCAATCACATATCTTCAGACTGGATTTTCTTTACAGATGATTAAAAGAAGAAAAAATGTATCACCTCTGAAGAAATACAACTTTATGGATGAATTTTTTAAGCCAGATAACAAATAGAGTTACAGAAAGTATAAACCATACTTCTCAATAAGGTTTATTTTGTTTGGGTAAATGGTAAATTTTTTAAAAAGTAATGTTCATGTTGATACATAGTAGTTTTTATGATTTTATATAGTGATACTTTTTAACTATTTCTGATAACATAAATCAAATACAACTTGACTCCAAGTTCCCTTGGAGTCCTCAATCATTGTAAATAGTTCTTTAAAAATTCCAAAACTAAAATGTTTGAGAATCATTATCTTAAAGTGATTTATTTAAACACTAAATGTTTAGACTATAAGTCCCACAAGAAAACAAATTTGAGGGACTAGAGTGGTGGCACAAGAAGTAGGACATTTGCCTTACACGTGCTAACCTGGGACGGACCGCAGTTCAATCCCCTGACATCCCATATGGTCCCCCAAGCCAGGAGTGAATTCTGAGAAAGAACCGGGATTAACCCTTGAGCATCGCCGGGTGAGGCCTAAAAGTCAAAAAACAAAACAAAACAAAACAAAACAAGGGCAAAAGCAAATTTGAGATAAAGTAAGGAAGCTAAAAATTCTCAATCAGATGCCAACACAAAGAAATAGTTTCATATTTATTTATTTATTTATTTATTTATTGGTTTTTGGTTTTTGGTTTTTGGGCCACACTCGGTGATGCTCAGGGGTTACTCCTGGCTGTCTGCCCAGAAATAGCTCCTAGCAAGCACGGGGGACCATATGGGACACCGGGATTCGAACCAACCACCTTTAGTCCTGGATCGGCTGCTTGCAAGGCAAACACCACTGTGCTATCTCTCTGGGCCCCATATTTATTTATTAAGCCAAATAAATACTTATTGAAATTTCCCTTTAGAGACAGATAAATGGTTAAAGTATTTAAACATTTGTATCTAAAATATTAAATACTATTTTATTATAAATTTCCCAAATGAGTATAGTCTTGCATGACACTAAGTAACACCCTGAGTGAATTCTCCCAATTAGTTCATTTATACTTGTACATTTTCCTAATTCACAGACATTCACTGAAATATATTTTCCACCAATGGCTAAGAGATTTCTCACTGACTTTTTGATTTTCTGCCAATTCATTATCATAGTATTATTGTTGGGCTTATCTCTACAAATTTTTTTTTCCAGTCTCACTTTTGTTATATCCTTTTATGTCTATTTGAGAATCAAAATAATTGGAGGCCTAAGCATAAGACATTAAATTCTAAAATTATCCTTGGCCTAACTTACAAATAACCCAGACAGTTAAATGGACAACTATCTATTACATCCAGAATGCCAGACTTTGAGGCTTTCCACATAGTTCTTTCTTCAAACCAAATAAAAAAGCATTATTCTGTAAATCTCAGAATAAATTCATTTTTCTCAACTTAGCTGAATATTTTGCTCATTCATGTATAAAATTTGTTTATAAATAGAAGCATACTTGAGGTACAAGAACAGTAAAATTTTATTATAAATTATTGTTACCTATAGGAACAAATGAAGTCTTAAGAGTAAAGAAAAAGTCTAATACCTAAACACAGTTAACTGGATACTCCTGCAGCAGCTTATAAACAACCTCTGTAGAATTAAGGTTCCCTTTCATGGATTGGGAGAATTACCATAATTAAAATAGCAATATTCTTCAAAGCATTGTACAGAATTAATGCAATTCCTTTAATAATATCCATGACGTTCTTCCAAGAAGTGAATCAAACACTCCTGAAATTCATTTGGAACAATAAACACCCATGAATAGCTAAAGCAACCCTGAGGAAAAAGAAGATTAGAGGCAACACTTTCCCCTACTCTAAGTTGTACTATAAAACAATAGTATTAAAACAGCATGGCATTAGAATAAAGACAAACCCTCTGGTCAGTGAAATAGACTTGAGTATTCAGAGAATGTTCTCCAGACATATAATCAACTAATCTTTGATAAAGGGACAAGAAATGCAAAATGGAGCAAAGAAAGCCTCTTCAACAAGTGGTGTTGGCACAACTGGTCAGCCACATACAAAAAAAGCAAACTTGGACCTCCATCTGACACTATACACAAAGGTCAAATCCAAAAGACCTTGATATCAGACCTGGAACCATAAAGTATATAGAAGAACACATAGGTAAAACACTCCATAATATTGAGACTAAAGGCATCTTCAAGGAGGAAACATCACTTTCAAAACAAGTGGAAGCAGAGATAAATAAATGAAACTATATTAAGATGAGAAGCTTCTGCACCTGAAAGGAAATAGTGATAAGGATACAAAGGCCATCCACAGAATGGAAGAAACTATTCACCCAATACCTATCAGATAAGGGGCTTATATCAAAGATATTCAAAGTACTGACAAAACTTAACAAAAAATATAACCCCACCAAAAAATGGGGAGAAGAAATGAACAGATATTTGCTCAAATAAGAAATACAAATGGCCAAAGGGCACATGAAAAAATGTTCTACATCACTAATTATCAGGGAGATTCAAATCAAAACAATGAGGTACGATCGCACGCCACAGAGACTGGCACACATCACTAAAAACAAGATCAATCAGTGCTGGCTGGGATGTGGGGAGAAATGAACTATCATTCACTGCTGGTGAGAATGCTATCTGTTCCAGTCTTTATGGAAAATAGTATATATATTCCTCAAAAAACTGGAAATTGAGCTCCCATATGATCCAGCTAAACCACTCCTAGGAACATCCAAAAAAAACCACACACAATACAAAAATACTTTCTGCATACCTATATTCATTGCAGTGCTATTTACAATAGCCAGAATCTGGAAACAACTCAAATGCCCGACAACAGATGAGGGGCTAAAAAAACTGTGGTAGATATACACAATGGAATACTATGAGCCATCAGGAAAAATGAAGTCATAAAACTTTCCTATACATAGATGGACATGGAAACTATTATGCTAAGTGAAATAAGTCAAAGGAATAGACACAACATAGTCTCACTCATCTATGAGATTTAACAAAAATAAAAGACATTATTGAAATAACACCCAGAGACAATAGAGATGAGGACCAAAAGATTGGTCCACAATATGAAACTTACCACAAAGAGTGGTGGAGTGCAATAAGAGAAATAACTACACTAATAACTATCATGACAATGATAATGGTAGTGAGTGAGAGAAATAGAATGCCTGTCTAGAGTACAGGCAGGGGGTGGGGGAGGAGGGGGAGGGGGGGCAATGGTGATGGGAATGTTATACTGGTGAAGGGGATTGTTCTTTTTTTTTAATGGAAACCCAACTACAAACCTGCTTGTAATCATGGTGCTTAAAGATATTATAAAAACAGGGCTGGAGAGATAGCATGGAGGTAGGGAGTTTGCCTTGCATGCAGAAGGATGATGGTTCGAATCCCGGCATCCCATTTGGTCCCCCAAGCCTGCTAGGAGCAATTTCTGAGCATAGAGCCAGAAGTACCCCTGAGCGCTGTCAGGTGTGACCCCCCCAAAAAAAAGTTATTATAATAACAAAAAAGAATGAAGGCTCCCAAGCAAAACAGGAAGTTCATCTTTGTCTCAAAGGAGTCCTCCTTCAGAGAACCTCTACAGCCCAACTGAATCCAATGATAAAATCCTTGAACCACGATGTATAGTTTCTCTCCCACCAGGTAAACAAGGTCTGATCCGTAGATAAATTTATGAGTGCATACAATAGGAATAGGGCACCCATACTCGTTTCCCTATCTCCATACTCTCTCATCTCCATTTGGGGACTTCTACCAAGCACAATTTTGAAAGCCTCATTAATTTCTCTTTAAAACACCAATAATAAATTTCCCTGGTCTCCTTGACATATGAGTATCAATAATTTGAGCAACCAGGGTACTTTTATTTTGTACAAAGCTTCAGTCTGTAGATTATGAAATAAGCATGTCAGATTAAGTCCACGTGTAAAACAAAAGCTGAAGTTAGAGAGAAGAGGCAAAAGTGTAACACAATATTGGCAGGAACTTCACTGTTGGAGGAAGGAAGGCATCTTGAATCTGTGCACATTCATTTCCAGAAAAAGCAATATATAAAGAACACAGTAAAGTTGAACCAAATGATCAATCTGATCAGTCCTACATACTGCCTAAAGAAAAAGGTGAAGCACACAGCATGGTTGAGTCAACAAAAATTCACACACACACACACACACACACACACACACACACACACACACACACACACACACACACACACACACCCTTCCTGCTCTAGCTAAACACATAGGAAAAAAGGGTCCATTAGCTAGAGAGTGAGACTTACCAATGAACACCAGACCAAATTTACAGTATCAAACTGAATTCATCTACAAGCTCCAGACAAAGGAAACCAAACAGAGAAGTAGACCTTTAAAGAGAGAACTGAAATCCATCAACTTAAACAGGAAGGACTATGCTTTGTTAAGAGTTTTCCTCAATACAGTGTAGAATAAACAAAAGGTATTAAACCTCAAATCTACTTAGAGAAAAGGCTGGTAAATCAGAATACATTTCATTCATGGTTTGTTTTGTTGTTTCTGGAAGAATGAAGAGCACCCCAAGCAAAGGTACCAACCTAAATAGAATTGATAGTAGTAAAGTGTGTTTGAATGGAAACAATCAGTAAAACAAAAATGAGTAACTGCCTACTACAAAAAATATTCCACATTCTACTTCCCTAATCCAATTAGAAAATACTTTATTTCTTTTCCCTGGAGGTGAAGGGGGAGTTGAAAAATAAAATTTCATAATGATCAGCAGAGGACTGGAGTATTGGGCTGTTTCTTCTCCAACCTCATTATTCTGTCCCTTTCTAAATTGCCATGGAAAGAGAGGGGCAACTGAACCACATGTGGGTTCTAGTGGAAAGTAAAATTAAGCACTCCAACAAAAGAAGACAAGAGAGCAGAGAGACTGGGGTCCTCTGCCAGTCATAAAGGCCCTTCCAGGCCAGTTTCCTCCATGGGGAAGACAAAGATATGGCTGACTCTGGCTGTAATTTCAGTCCTAACCCTTAACCCCAAAACTGCTGGTCTATCTAGCACCTTTCAGTGCCTCTGTCCTTATCTTTATACTCTTTATTTATCCTCATGACGTGGTTTACCCATAGTCATGGTCAGGGTCTTTTCCTTAGCTCGCTAATGTCCTTAGGGAGGCCAGGCTGGGACAGAGTCGAAGAAAGTTGGAAAGAACTTTGTAGCTTGCAAAAATGAACACTTTGGCAAAAAAAAAAAAAAAAAAAAAACCCTGTGCCAAATGGTCAGAGAAGAGGTTATTCTACTTAGACAACTGACAGACAATCCTGCCAATCCACTCAAATAGGAACTACAGTTAGTTTCCATGTCTTAGTTCTTAATTTACTACAATGTGCTAAGAGTCTTGCTTTAAAAAAAAATTAAAAACACAGTCCAAATGCCAAGGACCTAGACCGTATTCCAGGCACCATCTGCCTGGAAGGGTCACTTGCATTGGGCTAAATTCCAATGGAAAGTTTGTGAGGATGCCGACTCAGCACTGCTAGGAAGGGGCTGACATAATCAGGGGAGAAAAATAATGATCTGATTCTACTAATTTATTACTGAAAACAAACTACCAGTGAGAGGGAGAGAAAAGAATGTAAAATTATCTCTTCTTAGACACACACCCCCACATGCACATGCCACCCCCTACTCACACATTCTTAGAGTCTGTTTGTGAGCAAGAGGAATATTTAGCACAGACATTTGCAGACACTTACTGTCTGAATTAAAATGGAAAGCTGCTTAGATAGAAGTCAGTGAATAATTAGCAGTGACTATAATTTTAAATTTTATCTGCCAGATAAAATTACTTTCATTCTCTCCTCTCCAGAGGTCAACATTTCTAAACAAACCTAACTCAGTGAGACCACCTGTCACTTATTTTTTTAAGATTCTCTAATTGGGGGTAAGATTGTGACCATCTTAAATGTCCCCATCTAAAAATACATACATAATCTATATATAGTATATTTTATGTTAACGTATATATTATATTTTACAATTTCCTATTGTATTTTGGGGAGTTCTGTTTGTTTGTTTTTGAGCCATACTCAGAAGCACTCAGGGGTTAATCCTGGCTCTGTGCTCAAAAATCACTCCTGGCAGGCTCCAGGGACCATATCTTATTGTTAAACAAGGGTACTAATCTTCAATCAGAATATAAACCTCTGGTTTATGTATAAAAGTTTTAAAAAGCTACTTAATCTAGAGCATGTATTCACAGTATGCTCCGATATTAAAAGGATAAAAAAATTCTATAATTTCAAAGAAAGAAATGCTTATTGTGAGCTAAAAACTTGGCCAAATAATAAGTTTTCTGGAATTTTTAATTAAAACACTTTTTTTTTTCCAGAATTTTTACAACCTTAGAAAATAAGCAATAATTACAGATCGGAATTTAAAATAAAAATGAGCAATAGTCTCTCCATCTTCCATTTATTCTTTCTTTGAAGTTCACAGAAAGAGAAAATAATGGAATAAAAATGCCTCCCACTCTTTATGTCAACATTTCATACTTTTTTTGGGGGGGTGGGGAGTGGGCCACACTCGGTGAGTCTCAGGGGTTACTCCAGGCTATGTGCTCAGAAATTGCTCCTGGCTTGGGGGATCATATAGGACTCCAGGGGAATCGAACCACATCCGTCCTAGGTTAGCTGCGTGCAAGGCAAATGCCCTACTGCTTGCACCACTGCTCTGGCCCCAACATTTCATACATTTTTATTGTTTTAGTAGAAAAATGGAAGTATAAGTTCCCAGAAATTCTGAACTTCAGTAAAGTCTACTTTAATGGAAGCTCAACCTTAGGGCTGAACAAATGCAGGTATATCCACCTCATTGAAGAAACTCAGTCATCAGCTAGAAAATAATTAAGGAGATCCAGTTTTTCCAGGCTGCATAAATTAGAATGCCTAGCATTATCTCATACTAACAAGCACAAAAGAAAGTCTCTTAAATCACTCTACTATCTCTCTGACCTTCAACCTACTTTATTTTTTAACATAGTTGACCATAATACAATTGTTTCCAGATAAATGAGAGCAAGGTTATTTAAAAAAAAAAAAAAAGAATAGAAAGAAAAAAGAAAAGGAAGAAAAGAAATTTTAAAAGAGAAAAAAGGAGTTGCAAACTAACTTGTGAAAATCATTTATAGCCAATGAAGTTATTAATACAATGGCAGAAGATTTAATAAACTCTTATTGTTAGCTGTCCTTTCTATTAAATAGGTTTGTTCCTATAGAGATGACATAATCAAGCAAATGAAGTTATCCAGGAATTCAAAGCACTTTTACTGATACTGTGGCTTCTGTGAGTTATGTTCTCAGTTTTCTGGGCTTCCAGAGAAGGTGGATGGACTTCAGAGAAGGTGGTGGAGGGAGGGTGCCTATATTTGCTCTAAAAAGGCCCTGGTGATGGTATCAGCCCAAATACCTGCATATCTGAAGTTTGGTCTGATTGGTGTCCCTGAAGAGAATATTAGAGAAATGGTGAGGGAAGGCCATCAGCAAAGCAATGATTCTGGGTGATGGACGCAGCAGGTGTGGCTTCAGCAAGGCAAAAGCTTAGCCCACCCTCTCCTCCCAAGATTGCCAGCTTTCTGCTGCATGGCCAGTGTATCCATGATTTTTCAAAACTTGGTTTATATTTCTTTCAAGAAAAGAGTGAGTCTATGGAGCTGGCCCAGTGCAAGCATCTCAACCTACTTTATTTGTTTTGTTTTGTTTTGGGGCCACACCTGGTGACACTCAGGGGTTACTTCTGGTTATGCGTTCAAAAATTGCTCCTGGCTTGGGGGACTATATGGAACTCCAGGGGATCAAAGCACCCTCCTAGGCTAGCCACATCAAAGCAAATGCCCTACCACTTGTGCCACCACTCCAACCCCTCAACTTACTTTTTTAAGGCATTCTTGAACATCACAAATGCCTTTTTTTAGGGGCTAGAGAGATAGCATGGAGGTAAAGCGTTTGCCTTGCATGCAGAAGGGCAGTGGTTCAAATCCCAGCATCCCATATGGTCCCCCGAGCCTGCCAGGAGCAATTTCTGAGTGTAGAGCCAGGAGTAACCCCTGAGCACTACCAGGTGTGACCCCAAAAAACAAAAAGAAAAAGAGGAAAAGAAAAAAAAAGAATTTCTTTTTTTATGGCCTTACCTAAAGGGTACTTTACATTTTAAAATATAGTTCTGGGGCTTGGATGTTCAGTAATAGAATATAGGCCTTACCTATGTTAAGGTCCTAGGATCAGTCTGCAGTCCTCAAGTCTCTCCCATTAAACCACCACCAGCACCATAATTGTAGGTCTATAGAATTAGGAACTCTAAAATAATTAGTAGAAAGATTTATAGTCTCTAGGGTGACTTTCTTAAAATTTATTATGGTTTATCTAAAATGATTAGAGAGAAATATTTCCAATGATCTATAAAACATTGGTAGGTAACTTGAAAGTTAGTAGAGTGGCAAGAATTTTTTTTCACATATGGTCAAAATAAAGCAAAAAGAGAAAAATTCTCAGCAGAGCAAAATAAAGATAGCCTGTTAAAAAAAAAACCTTAGTGTGAAGTAAGCAAATATTCACAGAGCCAGACTGATCACTAGAAAAGCTGGCTTTTAACAGTGAATATTTGGACCACCTGATTTAAGGGATATTTTTTCTCTGCATAAAGGGCAGAGACATAGCAGAGTCTAACTTGTCTAAATGGTCAGTGTTAATAAACAGGCAAGCTCAGGCAAGATCATCTGCTTCTCTGACCCCTTGCCCTGGGGCCAGAAATCTAAGCCTCCAGGGATGTTGTACCACAAACTGGTCTCAGCCCCTTGTACTTGTACTTCCTTCCCAGAGCCCCATTTCCTTTAAGTCTTTCAATGACCTCACTCCATTGCTCCATTGCAACGAGCACAGACTTGCAGTATATGGCTAATTCCACATGGAACTCATAAGATTAAAAAAAAGGAAAGAAAACATTAAACAGGAACTATAGATGATAGAAAAGAAAATATAGCTGGATCTGAAAAAAACTCTAAAACCCTCAGAGGGAAATGAGGGGGGAGTGGATAAAAATGAGCAGTCATTACAAAGAAATGAATTTAAGAACCAAGAAAAATTAGTCAGTGGGGCTAGTGTATAAGATGAAGCATCAAATAAAAAAAATAGACTCAAACAGCTTCCTCTGGAGCAATGGTGCCCATCCAGAAAGTTCCCTCTTCGCTGTCTACATGGGAGAAATTCTTTGCACTAGTTCTAAAGGGAACTTGAGTTCAATTCTAATGTTTTTATTCTAATTTTCCCTTTAAGGGCTTAAAAATATCAGTAGGCTCTGTAGACTCCACTAAAGTTTTTCTGACTGTCTTCAGTAGTCTAAGTCTGCTAAATTTAATAGATATTTGGGGCTGGGCAGATAACTCAAATAGCATGGGAGACGGCTGGCTTTGATCTCCAGCACTGCATGGTCCCCTGAGTATCACCAAGTTTACTAATCTCAGAGCACCAAACCATGGGGAATCTCTGAATATTACCAGATGAGTTCCCCCAAACCCAAAAATATATAAATTTAAAACAACTGGATTCTTTTTTAGATCTGATCATGCCTTCCCCTGATATCATAATCTAATACATTATTTGGCTTTTATTTTAAGTTTAGGTTTGATTTTTTTTTCAGGCTATATCCCCCCCCCCCCCAAAAAAAAAAAAAAGACCAGTGCTATATCCCAAAAAAAGCCAGTGACTTCTGGCTCAGTAATCACTCTGAAGGGGCTCAGAGGACCATTGGATTCAGAGGATGAAACACAGTTTCCTTTTTTTTTTTTTAACTTTTCTGAAATCATATAGCACATCAGTGAGTTGCTCTTTGTGTACTGTCTCATCTGACACTTTTCAATAACCCTTTCACCTAGTATATAACTGGCTAGTGAGAAGTTGAACTGAGACTTCATGTTTCCAGTCATTACTCCCTCCTTTCATATATTTTGAGAATTCTTACACCCACCTCATCTATCTTTCAAAGAACCCAAAGCCTGGAAGCAATAAAAAAAAAAAAAAAAAAAAAAAAAAAAGCCTTAGCTCTAGTAAAGCTGCTGAAAAGAAAAGGAAAGGGAAAATAGCATTCTGGGTCAGAAATTAGAATTGACAATTTAACAAAATGTTCTACCTGAAACATCCTCCCTTTTGCTCTCTGGCCTCCTCCTCCTCCTGGCTGAGGGGACCACCAAAGGCAGTTTAGATCAGACACACACAATGCTTTGTGCTCAATTGTCACTTTGCCACTGGGCGGATCCTGACTCTTTTCAGCTGTCTCCTTGCTCACAAAGAGAAAACCAAGGGGCGGGGGAGAGGGGCTACAGGACACTTTCTCCCAGCATACTAATCCCATTCCATCCAGCTGGAACAAGCCTTCAGGTCTGCAAAGTCATCTTTTGTGCTCCCCCCACAATAGAGGTTTTTCAGAAGCCTGACTGTTATCTTCTTAACATTAACTTTTCAATGGTAGAAAGGGACTATGTTTAGACCCTTAAAAATATTAGAATGTGGGAGAAGGATCATTTTCTCCCAACTGATATCCTTTAGAAAAAGAAAAAGAAAAGAAACTCTGACTTTATGACACATTTAACACATAAGGTCTATTCATTTAAAATAAAACCTCTCCCAACTAATATGCTTTTTGAAAAATCCAAAAAAGAAACTCTTGACTTTGAGACTTTTAAGGTTTGAAATGTATTCCTTTATAACTTCTTGGAGAAAATATCCTAATTTCATTCTAAATAAATGGGAGTAATTATCTTTTAAATTAGTTTTGAGTAACAAATGGCTTTAGTAAACTCACCTGGTCAGAATAAATATGAATATTGTTTTCCACAATAGCTAACAGTTAACTGGAAAATCCCATTGTTGGGAAAGAAGTGAAACCTTTTCCAAATTGGTTTCAATTCACAATTATATATATTATAATTATATTTTGTATTTTAGATAGGGATGAAAATAAAAATCAATGGTACCAACAAACAAAGGAAGGGGAAGAAAAATACATGCAAGATTTCCCCTTAAAACCAACCCAGCTTTCATTCCAGATTTCTAGCACTACATCTGGTTAATCTGGAAGAAGTTCTACTATGAGCAAGTCCAGCAATCTTGGAAAATATACGGTATACTCTAAGCATATTGTTTTATCTGTCTCAACAATTTCCCCCCATAAAAATATAACAAACAGAAAGACTAGCTAGCTTATTCATGCACTAAAAAAATTATCCAGTGTGCGCATGGCTAGAGGAAAATTTCCGCATACCTGAAACAAATTTCAAACCTGACATTGCCACTCATTCATATTTTGCTTAAAGCAATTCAAAATGAGAACTTAATTAAAGAATGGCACAGCTGGGTACCCAGTTGCAAGCAGGAATTATTTGGGTACTGAATTTATTTAGGCTAATATGAAACACTTAGGATTGATTCAGGGGAGGGGTAATGATTAAACAGTTGTTGTTTAATCCTTTTTTCGTCAATAACTACATTCTAAAGAATCATGCTCAGAACAAAGGTAAGATATTTGTCTTTCAGGTCTATCCCAGTTCAATCCTAGGCAGCCAAATATTGCCATTGGCAGGTGTCACTCCTGATGAAGAGCCCGATGCAGACCCTGTAGCAGTGAGGTTAAAAGAGAAAGCCTCAGTTTCCCCTTGCCAGCTACTGTGAATAGTCACATTTTAAACATTCTTGTAATTTCCCCCAAACCATAGTATTTTGCTTCTCATTTTAGGGTCACTAAGAAACTAAGATAATAGGCAATGCCTCAGGTGAATGATCAAACCCAAAGGACCCAGTCCAGTCAGACCACTCTATAGGATCCTAGAGTAATTTGGAACATTCTTGTCCACTGCTAAGGAATGCAGAGTCTTTTAGAGCCTATACAAAGCCACAGTTTTTGTATTTAAAAATATCCCACCAAAAATTATCCATATTAATTTATTCCTAAACTAATTTCTTCCTGGCATAGGGAGTTCCTTCTCTTTTCTCCTTTTCTTTCCAGTAATTTTTTTCTAACTCTGAATCTGAGCTTGTTTATTATTCGATATTTTCATTTTTGAAAACCTGGGAATCATGGACCAACAGAAACCCATTGTCATTCTTCCTGCACTAGGTCTGTCCAGAAGCAAAAGGGAAAAAATAGGAGAGAGACGAGAGGAGAGAAGAGGAGTCAGAAGGGAAGGAGAGAAAAGAAAAGCTCCTAATTCAATAGAAATACACATTGCCACATGCATTACACACACACACACACACACACACACACACACACACACACACAAAATGTTGCTGACTGTCTTTCTTATGTTCATAACTGTGTTGGAAATTCCAAGTGGCTCTAATAGTATATATAAGAGCCACTTAGTCACCATTCCCTGCCACCCCAAAACTTATAGGCTCGGAGGAAAGAATGGTTCCACAGGTAGGACCTTCAGGTGCTGTAGTGTCTGGTGAAAATAAGAATGTTTTGGGAGGGCTGAGTGTTGAATCTGGGAGGATTCCAGAATTCAGGCCTGGAACCTGACCCATAGGAAGAGAAGGGCCAGCTAAACAAATGTCATCTGGAAAGTGCGTAAAGGACAGCATTTGATCAGGAGGGTAGTACCCAGGAAGATCAGCTCAATATGACAAATTCTAAGTTGGAAGGTCATGTAGAGAAAGTAGATTAAGCAGAGCCACATGACAAACAAAAGCTCTTTGGATCTGAACTTCCAACTTGAAGAAATGACAAGATTTATCCCAAAAGTGTCAAGATGCAGGCAAAAGAGGCTACTCTTGGCATCTCAATGTCAGTGGATACTGCAAAAATTTCAGCTGTAGTATCAGAACCACCAACATCAATTGTTTTCAAACTAGAATAGGCTAAAGTATCTAAACTAAGCTCTTTATATCTTTGGATATTTGTCTAGTTATTTATTTATTTGTTGGGGACAAATAAATAGAAGACACTGTTCACTGAACTACACTCCCAGCCATTATCTGCTTTCTGATAAGGAGATATCCTTGTAGGTAAACTGCTTCTAAAACTTGACAAAACCTATATGTAACTGTACCTTTATCCTCTGCCTGGTATTATACAGTTTTCAAAGATAAGCCTGCTCTGATTGGTCAATGTTCTTTTATTTTTTTATTTATTTATTTATTTATTTATTTTGGTTTTTGGGCCACACCCTGTGACGCTCAGGGGTTACTCCTGGCTATGCGCTCAGAAGTTGCTCCTGGCTTCTTGGGGGACCATATGGGACGCTGGGGGATCGAACCGCGGTCCGTCCTAGGCTAGCGCAGGCAAGGCAGGCACCTTACCTCCAGCGCCACCGCCCGGCCCCGGTCAATGTTCTTTTAAAAAACACAAACAAACAAACAAAATAGCTCAAGCCTTCTGCTCTCATTTAGAATATCCATAGGCAATGGAACTTTCATCTTAAAGTATCGAGAATGGTTTGCTGGATAAAGAGATGAGCCCAAATAAGCAGCTCTCAGCAGCAGTTCAATTCCTAACCTTTTTCTGTCCTTCTGGGATAAAGGCAATCAACAAAGTGCCTACCATAAAATAAAGTTATTTTCCTACTAGTAGCTGTTCCCTGCTTTAAATGAATCAGGAAGGAAGGAAGGAAGGAAGGAAGGAAGGAAGGAAGGAAGGAAGGAAGGAAGGAAGGAAGGAAGGAAGGAAGGAAGGAAGGAAGGAAGGAAGGAAGGAAGGAAGGAAGGAAGGAAGGAGGGAAGAAGGGAAGGAGGGAGGGAGGGAGGGAGGGAGGGAGGGAGGGAGGGAGGGAGGGAAGGAGGAAAACTCCCAGGCCTTGGAATTTTTGAGCTTATTAATTTAAAATTGATCTAATAACTGCTGATCAATGTTCTTAGAGAACTAAAATTTATGAATAAATTCAGTAGTGTTACTTTTCTTAGCGAATAATACATAACTACAGGGTAAAGAGCATGTGTTTTAGAATGTGTGACAGATGAAAGAGGGAGTCCTGGATTTAGATCACATTCTCTCTGTCTTTTTTGTTTTGTTTGTTTTGTTTTGATTTGTTTTTAATAACCAACAGACCTTCTAGTGGTCGCCTGAAACCCAGCACGTTCTCCATTCCACTTCTATGGAAGCCGTAACAGCTCAGTGCGTCTTATAGCTGAGTGCTTAGTGATACCTTATACCCACTAACTGCATCACAAGGCAAGAGGATGAAGAACAGTGTTGACAGATTTTTAAGAAGAATTTTGGCCAAGGGCACATTTTTACCTGTTACGGAAAGCTCCATCTTCTGTAGCTATTGTACCAAACTTGTGTAACCAATTCTGGGGAAATACACAAATCCACTGGTAAACTCCTGGGTGCCTATACACAAGGTTGACCAGCAAAAAAAGTAGTCATAGATAATCTCTGAATTTAATGAGGGTGGCAAAGTAGAAGAAACCCCCACAGAGATGCCTTTCCTGACTTTCCTGCAGCAGAACTGACAGAGCAGACCCTGTAAAACAAATTTGCAAAGCAAAGCCTCCAGCTAACCTGACTGTAACTTTATACCATGAACCTGGTGGAAGGCCACAACACAATCAGCAGGCTGTGCAACAGTGCATGGCTCAAAAGCCCTCAGCAAACCTACATCTCTCCTGTTCCAAGATAAGCAGTACCTTCTTAAATATCTTACTCAGACTTATCAACTGGAAAAATTTAGCAATTAATTATTAGAAAGCAAACACCTGAGTTTTGCTTCCACATAATTTCAGAATTTTGCCAGAATCATGGATGGTAGTCTATGCCAGAGTTTACTGCCTTCCCAGGGGGCACCCTTGGCCCTGAAATGACTCAGAAAGTCAGACCTTCAGCTGCTGGGATATTGCCAACAGTGCTTAAGAACTTCCAGCTAGCTCAGCTTCTCAAGAAAGAACTACAAACATGATAGCCATTTTGAATTGCAAAAGAAGAGGAAGGAAGGAAGGAAGGAAGGAAGGAAGGAAGGAAGGAAGGAAGGAAGGAAGGAAGGAAGGAGGGAGGGAGGGAGGGAGGGAGGGAGGGAGGGAGGGAGGGAGGGAGGGAGGGAGGGAAAGAAGGAAGAAAGGAAGGAAGGAAGGAAGGAAGGAAGGAAGGAAGGAAGGAAGGAAGGAAGGAAGGAAGGAAGGAAGGAAGGAGGGAGGGAGGGAGGGAAAGAAGGAAGGAAGGAAGGAAGGAAGGAAGGAAGGAAGGAAGGAAGGAAGGAAGGAAGGAAGGAAGGAAAGGAGGGAAGGAGGAAGGGAAGGAGGGAGGGAATAAGGAAGGAAGGAAGGAAGGGAAGGAGGGAGGGAGGGAGGGAGGGTGGGAGGGAGGGAGGGAGGGAGAAGGAGAGAAGGAGGAAGGAAGGGAGAGCGGGAGGGAGGAAGGAAGGGAGGGAGGAAGGAAGGGAGGGAGGAAGGGAGGAAGGGAGAGGAGGGAGAGAGGGAGGAAGGGAGAGAGGGAGGAAGGGAGAGAGGGAGGAAGGGAGAGAGGGAGGAAGGGAGAGAGGGAGGAAGGGAGAGAGGGAGGGAGGGAGAGAGGGAGGGAGGGAGGAAGGAAGGGAGGAAGGAAGGAAGGAAGGAAGGAAGGAAGGAAGGAAGGAAGGAAGGAAGGAAGGAAGGAAGGAAGGAAGGAAGGAAGGAAGGAAGGAAGGAAGGAAGGAAGGAAGGAAGGAATTAAGCAGAACTTTTAAACCACATTCTAAAAACAAAGTATAAAATCCAAATTTTAATTACCCTCCCTTATAAATTACAGCCCAAATCAACATTCCTTTTTACTTTCACTCAAGTATTATAAATTGGTTCCAGTTCCCTAGAACCTGGTATTTGGTTCTTCAGTCTTCGGGGGGAGACTTCACTGTCTGGGTAAATGAAGCAGGAGAATGAATATGAAAGATGAGAACCCAGTTGCTAGGATGACAGAGCAGCAAACTGCTGCTGCCAGAAACTTGTTTTTGTTTTTTTCTTGCTTTGTTTTTCACTTGAGGATGTCTGTTTCTATAATTTCCTAAAGAAATGACAATGTAGATTAAAGAGAGTGCCTGTTGATGACTTGATGTGGTCTGGTTTGTCTGAGTTAGCAGAGAAGTTGTTAGGAATTTAATACAGATTTTCCATTCACAATCTGTTAGGTCCTGTGCAGGAGCAATCAGTGCAGAAAGCTCTGGAAGCCCTAGGAACACACATACAACCAAATCACACTGCCAGTGACAGGAAAGAATTATTTCAACATCCTAAAAAAATGGTTTGAGAAAATCATACAGGCCTCTATTCACACGGTGAACTTTTTCTTTTTTACTATATAAGTGGCCTCACTTCTACCAAAGACTAACATAAGTGAAATTATACTGTGAACACTGCTTGGGAACAGCAGCATCTGATACAAAAGTCCATACACACACAAAAAAAAAGAGCAGTTCTAAATTGTACCTCTAGGAAAAGCAGGTGATACAAGTAATATATTTAGGCCAGGGCAGACTAGACTACTTGTTCTAGTTGTATGTACACATATGTATGTATGTACACACACACACACACACACACACACACACACACGAAATACCAGCCAGCAGACAGACAGAAGGTGTAACCCACCCTGCCCTGTACCTGCAGTTTTCCAACTGAATTTCAAGGCAGCCAAGCTCAGCCTTGAGCAGAGCAGAATATTTAATAGATTTTTAATAGACAGAGTACAGCTTCAGAAATATTTTCTTAGTCTCAACTTCAACAGGTACACTCCCAGAACTCCAAAGCACATTCCCTTGATCCTCATATTTCCTTAAAAGCTAGAAAGGTCATAATACACTAGTAATAAGTAGGTCTTCTTCTGGATATGCTAACTGACAACATATTTCTCCTAGGGGTAAAACCTGACCAATCTGAGGGTATTTTGAATTTAGAAAAATTGTAAAAGTATAATTTAACGAGTTAATTATATGAAATCTTGAGCTGGAGGGGTAATACAAGAGACTTATCTTGAATTCAGCTGATATTGGTTTGAATTCCAGAACCACACATAAAACTACCAGAGGTGGCCCTTGAGAATGGAGACAGCAGTAAACTTTGAATAATGGTTGATGTGGCTAAAATAAATTAAAATAAAATAAAGATGTTGAATCTCTTAAATAAAGTTGGATCTCCCTCTACCTTGCCAAAAATGTTGGTCAATTTGAAGAAACCCCCTTCAGATAACAAATTTATTTCCAATGTGTAGAAACCCCACAGATAATAAACTTACTTTTTTCATTTTAAAGAAAATTAATATCAGAATTTATTTTAAAATGTTATAAGAAGGGTCCAGAGTAATAGTACAATGAGTAAGATGTTTGCCTTACATGCAGTTGACCCAGGTTTGATCCCTAACACTACATGTGGTTTCCTGAGCCAGCCATGACTGTAGAGACAGGAGAGGTTAACCTGAGCACTGCTCGATATAGCCCCCCAAAAAGTTATTATAAGATTTTTACTGCCACATTAAAAACATGAGAAAGGACCAAGGAATATGGTCTACTCATGAGCAACTGCCTTACATGTGTAAGGCCTGTAAATTCAACCCTTGGCATAGCAGGGAGTGAACTGAACACACAGAACAATCTGAAGCATTTCCACTGTGATTGCAGATACCCAACAAGTGCTAACCATGGGGCATACCACAACCAAATGTGTGACTCTTGACATACTTCAGTCAAGTGTGCAAGCTTAACAACCAGGTATATAACCTCACAGATAGCATATTTAGCCCCCAACACTACAAGAAAAATCAACAACAAATAAATAGGATCTGGGAAAAACAGTTCAGCTAGTATGATTTTGCCTTGTGTGCAAGCCAACCCCACATGGGTTCCTGGCATCATACATGGTCCCCAAAGCCCAAGAAGAGTGGTCTTGAACACAGAGCCATGAATTCTTCTAAGCACAGAGAAGTGAGACTCAAAAACAAACAAAAAGTAATATATGTGATGGAGTACTTAGATTTTTTGTTCATTATTGTTGTTGTTTTAATTATTTCAGAAGTACTCTGAATGTCTTTTCAAGGACATGCCCTAGAAACCTTCATCCATCAAATGGAGAGGCCAGGTGCTATAAGCACAGGTTTCCCGAGACAGAGGAAGTACAGGTAATGGGAAAGAAGGGAGAAGGAAGGTCCTTCAGTATGGAGAACAGAGGATTACCATGAAGTCTAGCACAGATGAGAAGATGACAATGGTCAGAACTTCCCAAACAAGGGAAGCAGACTGAAGTAATAGGTCAGTGAAAGACCCCAAGCTAAGGGTCACAGATTTTATTCAGATACCCTACAGTTTTTAACCAGGGAGAAATAACTATGTCATTCCTTCTAAAAGAAATGCTGGTTAAAATGAAGGATGAGATGGAGAAATAGTTTGGAGAAGAGAAGGAGATAGAATTGGACCATACCTGGCTGTGCTCACAGGACCATATAAGGTGCCAGGGATAAAACTAGGATATGTCAGCCATACACAAGGATAGTGCCTTACCAACTGTACTATCTAGCTGGAGGATTATCTTGAAAGTCCAAGAGAGCTCCTGCAATGAAGAGAATGCTCCATCTGTTTTTTCTAATATGATGGCCATGTGTGGTATGTAACTAATAAACACCGGAAATGTGACTGATGAGACAGAAGAACTAAATCTTTATTTGTGCGCAACACAGCACTGTCTGGAATTTTAAAAGTGACAAGTTACCTTGACTTTCTAACACAAGCTGTAGGAGTACAAAACAAGTCTTCTTAAGATCACTTATTTTGCTAGGTTTCCCATACAAGCTATCAGAAAGGTTGAAATTATGAATGAGTGTCTAAATAAAAAATTGTATCCAGAATGAAAAAAGAAAACCACTTACGATATTTAGAAGTTAGGAGAAAAGCAAGTTTTATATAAAGAAACAAGATATATACACAAACCTTAAAAAAGTAAATCTGTCACCTACACACATTTTTAACACTTGTTGAATGGTACTTTTCACACAAGACAACTGACTTGATTAGAAGGATTAATTATAGCAGCAGCAGCAGAACATTCAAGCTCGACCATTTAAGAAACTTCAAAGGATTCCAACAGGTTGTTAAGCAAGTGGGAACCTCCTCTGCAAGAATCTAAGCCAACTGTTTTCAAACCGACTTTGTTTCTGACTCTCATTATCACTATTGAAAGCACTATTAATCCATCAATTAAAATTTTATGTTTTACTAAAAAAAACTCACACTGTCAACTCATTCAAAATTCACTAAGCCATTAAGAGAGTGCTATTAATTTCCATCCTAGCTATTCCTCTCTCTGCACTCATGCCAGTATGGGTGGCTGATCTTATTGCATATTCCAGAAGTTCAATAATGCGAAGAAGAAATAGAAATAAGTGCTCACTGGACACCTACCATATGCCAGGTACTAAGCAAAGCACTGATATAAGCAACCAAAGTAGTCTCACAACCACCTTTCACATTAGGTATCAGAACCCACTTAAAGATATGGAAATCAAGGTACAACTTGCTTAATGTGGTATGAAGCTCAAATTTAAATCCTGAGATAAAAATAGAGTAGTACTTGAATCATGAAGGTTCTCAAGAGAAATGCCAAACCAAAGTGACCCAAACATTTTATAATTCCATAAAAATTAAACTAGGTTTATGCAATACAGTATTAAAATAAAAACTAACACTGAAATAATTTCTGATTCTTCAGCAATATACTATGCCTATGCATTAAGGTACTAACTAGGCTGAGAATCAGACAATTCAGAGTTCTTCTAAGCCATTAAATAATGTTGATGGGACACAACACACTCCAACCATAACTCTGAGCTTCAATTGTATGGCGCTAACAAGTAAGCATGATTTCAAGGATGTTAGCATGGAATATATTTTAGAGGCATCTTTTGTAACAGCAAGAGAATGAGCTTCATTATCTTTGAATATTTTATCTACAATTATTACAGCTTGATAGATACTAAAATTGACTTTGGAAATGCTATTATAGCATAATTCTTAAATCATGCTTTCATAAGCCATATAGACTAATTCACAGAGAGACAAGTATTAGCCTTTGATGCTGCACTTAATTTAATAAGCCATTCTAGAATTTTAATAGAAGCATTAACAAGCATGAAAAGAGAATGAGCTGGTTTTTTTTTTTTTTGAGACCTTTAACTTAGAAATTAGCTAATTTTTATTTTTAATGTAAATGTCAAAAATCATAGTACAAAAGGCTGGAAATTATACTGTTATAAAGATACAGATGTTATAGGAGTCAAGATATCTCTGCACTAAAGATAGGCAGAGAGCATTAACAATATTTTATAAGTAAATGCCATAGCATCTTACTAACTTCTTAGTATATACTAAGAAAGATTTCCCCATTGAGAAAGAATGGTAGCTGTGAGCAGTAAATTAAAAATGTTTATAACAGAAGCTCATTCCATGCCTTACCAATAAGTTACATTATTATGAGTAAAAAAAAAAAAGTGTCCTGCATCAGCTCTAAACTATACTTATATGTGTATTTTCTTCCTTATGCAGCAAGTATAAATGAAAGAAGGTTGTCAAAGGTCCAAACAATAAAATGCTTATACTAGAATTCAAGGTCACATCAGATTTGCAAGCAAATTCAGAGACTCAATTTGAGGCAATTCAATTAGTTATAAGTACTTTTATAAAGCATGTACCAAAAAATATACATATAAAAGTGAGTTCCTAACAAATGTGTGCTAATTACCTACATTTAAACCTTACTGTTAAACTAAAATCAAAGAACAAAAAGACCTCCCTCAACTCAAGGAAGATTACATAATACATAAGTCCAAACTATATAATCAAAAAACACATTATTTTAAGTACACAATAGTAAATCCATATAATTTATTTTCTCAATAGCATGTTTTCCTTATATAAAATTAATAGTTCACTTTAGAAAAACAAATGCAAAATGAAAACAGTAACAACCACAAGTTATAGCCACTATAAATCTTTTCATGTTGTTAATGCAGATGCACATTAAATTTTCCTGTGAAACCAAGATTATATATACTGCTGAGTAAGAAAATATCTCCTTTAATATTCTATGAACATTTCCCATGTCATTTAACAGTCTTATAAAATAAATAAAGTCATTTAATTCAGCTAAATTGCTCTTATAGAGATAGTGCCATATTGACAACAGTCTTCTGGTTTCTCACATGATAATTAATACTATACTGATACCTTATTCATAAATATTTTGAATCAATTGTGCTTATTTTGAAGCAAATTCTTCATACCAAAGCAACAGAATTACTAAATGACTCTACTAAAAGTTGTTCAGAGCTTAAACTAGAAGGCAGGAAAGTAATGCCTGAAGCACAGAGCTTTACAGGAAACTTCTCTCACACTTCTTTACCCTTAGTCACATTTATTTGACCTAGTGCCATTGAAAAAGCTGCTTTGTTTAAAATCACCAGACATTGGGATAGGTTTACTTATTACTGTTCCTATTTCCTACCCATCTTTCCTCTCTCAAGGGAAACTGACAGAGAACATTTAGATATATCTTTTCACAAGAGGACAAATGTCAGGTAGAAGAAGCATTACTACAAAGGACAGACCACCCACAATGCATATTTCTGAAATGAAGGAAAAAAAAACAAACCTGGGTTATATTCCAAAAGCTAGACTTTACTGTATTCAATATCATGTTTTTCTTCCCCCTCTTAGCACAGCACTATCTATTTCTATGGTCTTTTTGTCATTAAAAAAATATTGTGAAATTACTAGATAACAAGAGTTTCCCTTCATATGGTACATTCCTAAATTTCCATGAACATATTACAAACACAGAGAGGCCAGTGGACAATAGAGAGCTGACCAGCACTCCAAAGTACCAGGCCAGGAGAACTATAATGTTCCTTTACTATATCTTTAATTCACCACACAAAACCAAACCTTTTGAAGACTTTCCTCTATGTGTTATTGCCCATTCTAGACCTTTTTTCTTTTTAGTTTTTGGGTCACATCCAGCAGCGCTCAGTGGTTACTTTGCACTCAGAAATCATTCCTGGCAGGCATGGGGGACCATATGGTATGCCGGGACTCAAACCACCATCAGCTGTGTGCAAGGCAAATGCCCTACTGCTGTGATGCTGTGATATCTCTCCAGCCCTAGACCACTTTTAATGAAGTTGCATACATTATCTAAACAAAACCTCACCATCCACATTAAAGCAGCCACTGGTTTGGTTTGGTTTGCTTTGCTTTTAAATGAATTTCTTTTCCTAGTTTTGTTTTGTTTGGTTGGTTGATTGGGTGGGTGGGTGGGTGATTGAGTTTTGTTTTGGGATCACACCTGGTGATGCTTAGGGGTTACTTGTGGATCTGAACTCAGGAATTACTCCTGGTGGGGAGTACATGGGGGACTATATAAGGAGACTATATAAGGGCCCAACTCTACACACAGGTGACTATTTAGTGACTATATAGGGCTCCATGGCCGGCTGCAAGGAAAGTAATACAGCCCTGCCCACTATAGTATCTCTCTAGTGCCTCAAGTAATTTGTACTCTACAATTGTAATCTTGTTTTTCTGAAAGCTAAATCAGGAAAGTTATCCATACCAAACTACAAGTTGACTTCTGAAGTGGTTAAACTATGAGATGTATGATTATTGTTAGTTATAAAATAAAATTATACAAAATCCAGAAACAACGTTGCTCATCAAAAGATAAATGGTTACCTTACAGAATACACACTTGGACCTCGCTACCAAGGAAATATCAAAGATAATTTTTTTAACTTGCTTACTTTTGATTTTTTAATTTGCTTACTTTTGGGATAAAACTATAAATTAACAGTGCTTTAAAACACCATCTTCTATTTCTATCGAAGTACTGAGTAAGAGATTCTATAAATGGGTGTTAGCCCCAACACCCATCCAAGAAAGAAACTTTCAGATATAAATTATTCCCTGCAAACAGTCTGTCATCAATCTAACTCTAGTAGATAAATGAGCAAAAAACAAACAATTTCACTTACACATTAAAATATTTAAGTACTGATAAGCATAGCCTTTGTTTAAAATGTACAAATAGCAAATTAAATATAGAGAACAGTTTTCTTACTAGTAACAGGTTATGTTAACTGGTTACTATTTAAAACAAAAATTATATTTGTGAACTCAGACCTGTCTTAACACCATGAAAAAGTCAAATCAAAATGGATTAAAGACTTGATATCAGACTTGAAACCATAACATACCTGGAAAAAAATGTAGAAATGTAGAAAATGTTCTCACTCCATGACATTGAAGCTAAAAGGATCTTCAAGGATGAAACACCAAAGGCCAAGCAAGTGGAAGCAAAGATAAAAAAAAAAAAAATGGGACTGCATAAAACTGAGAAGCTTCTGCACTTCAAAGGAGACAGTAACTAGGATACAAAGAGTATTCACAGCATGGGAAAAACTATTCACCCAATATCCATCAGATAAGGGCTTAATATCTAAGATATACAAGGCACAGATAAGACTTGGCCAAAAAAAAAAAGTCTAACCCCATACAATTCCATGTACACACTGACAATGGCTAGCTCTGGAACGTTTCTGGAAATCAGGTTACCTACACTAGTTTTAAATTCATCCTTTCTCCTATATGCAGAAAGGGTCCATTTCAACATCCAACACCACTGTCTTAACTCACCATAACAATGATCTGTGATGAAACAAGAAAGTGAATACTGAGAGTGGTGAAGAATAAAGTCAATGCTATATAGCTAGAAGTACTTTAAATTCACATCCTCACATTTTGATTTGTTTTGAGAGCACAGTCATCTGTGTCATCATCTATACTGAGGCTTATTGATCAGTGTTGGCAGACTTGGGAAACCCGAAGGGATTGAAGTTGGGGTCAGCTACATTCAGTGCAAGCACCTTACTACTATTACTATCTCTCTAGTTCTTTAACTCATCTTATAAAATGTGTTTTAAAAAGAATATGCATCTGTCTATAACAGGCCCCCAAACAGCAAGGGTCACAGAAACTCGCTAAACTTCAAATTATACTTCAGTTCCTCATCAAGAATGTGTAGTATATTAATCAACTTTTTTCATGATCTTTAACAAAGTTTATTTCAAATGATATTATTTTAAATGTTCATGCTTTTATTTTTAATAATGCATCCTGAAGTAAACCAGATTCATTCACGGCTATAATAAAATCAAAAGAGTACCTCCAGGTATTAACAAAACATAAACATTCTCCAAAGGTTTTTAAATATGAAATTATCTCCCAACAATTTTAAAAAGTGCTTGAAATATAAACATTCAAAATGCAGTGAAGAGGGGGCCAGAGTGATAGCACAACAGGTAGGATATCTGCCTTCTATGTGGCTGACACAGATTTGACCCCTGGCATCCCATATGGTCCCCGAGCCTCCCATAAATGATTTCTGAGCGCAGAGCCAGGAGTAACCCCTGAGCATAGCCAGTTGTGACCCCAAAACAATACACACAAATCCACATACATACACACACACACACACACACACACACACACACACACACACACACACACACACGTAGTGAAGAATAAAAATGTGAATGGGGTCAGAAGGCTAGCATAAAGTGTGGGACCACATGCCTACCTAGAATGTATGAGGTCCTAAGTTACATCCTATATACTGTCTGGGTCCTCCAGCACTACCAGGCTGAAAAGTCCCTTGACCCCCATCCCAATCTCCCCAAAAAAAATCCATGATCAAAATTAAAATACTACTGCAAAGACAAAAGAATCGTGCTTTTAGAAAATCTTTCAAAAAATGTAATTATATTAAAGAACAAAAAGTTAAAAATGGCCTAAAATATTTTTTGTAGATAAAAATAGTCCACCTCAATTTACAGAACACAGAGTATGATCTTTCAAGTGATTGTATCTTTCTAATCTACAAAATATACCCAGCATCTAAGCAAAAGAAAGCCTAGATGGTTTTGAATACAACAATATAATAATCGCCCACAGTATTAAAGATCTGGTCCAGCAGTTCTTTATTTTGAGTGCAAGGATGCAGAGAACACTCAGTGGGAGGCTACTATGCCAAAACCGATTCTATTAGGATTGTTTGAATTATTGCTATTTCTTTGGCTTCTCCTCTTCTTCTTCTCATTAAAACATGACCCCAGAGAAACCATTCCCCACTCTGTAGCACCACTGTCATTCTCCTTCAAACTCTTTTGGCCAATAAAGTAAACCAATTTAACATCATGTAAAATACAAGCCCAGATTCCCTCCAAGGGCTGCCCAGTGCATTCTATAAAATGTGAAAGCAGATAAAGATGAAGGGTTTGGCTGCTGAGATAGAGTTATAAGGGCAAAGGCTAATGTAAATGTTTACCCACTAATGGAAAGTCAAAGCATACATATTTAGAAGCATGTTAATGCTGGTTTAATCAGACACAAATAAATCACCAGTTTTCCTCCTTTACATATAAGGTTAAAATTTCAGTAAGATATAGTAAAGACACCATCCTTAGATCATAGACACTTAATCCTGTTAATTAAGTTCCACACTATTCACTTGTTCACTGCACACAAAAAGATGTATTAAAAATAATGTAAGAAAAGAAAAAAAAAAGTCTCCCAAACCTCCACAGTGGAGTTGAAACACACCATCTGCAGCTGCTTAGGCACAGCTACTGCCCCCCAAATCAAGTGAAAGGCTCAAGAAATACTCCTCTTTCCAAATTATTTTCAGCAGCTGTGTTCTTATCGCTCGGGAGGTTCCCTGAATCTTTCCATGCTTAAATTATGGCAGAAATAAGCAAAATCAGCATAACCCATCTGTAACATATCCTGAGCAGATAGCAGCAATGGAGAAAAAAAAAAACAAAACTGTTCCTACTGATCATCAACAAACCATGGTGTTCCTATTAAAAGAAAAAGCATTCAATCTGTCTACCCTTCAAAAAAATTTAAGCATCATTTAGTCCAAACAGGTATTTTCACCTGCTCCTTTAAGTTTGATAGTGAAAAGAAACAAATGTGTCGTATCACTAAATCCAACTTCCTCTGCATATTGTCATGCAAGCGCATGTACCTTCCAATTCCAGGGGCAAGAAGCTTTGAGGATCTGAGAGAAAGCAAGGTATTCACATTTGTCTTTTATCCTGCTGACCCTGGTTCAAATCCCTGGTACCACTTATGATTTCAAGCACTATCAGGGATAACTTCTGAGCCAGGAATAATCACTGAGCACCCTCTGGTGTGGCACAAAAACCCAGAAACAAAAAAGAAAGAAAAGAAAGCTTTGATTCTAACCTGGATGCCTCCCCTAGTTTAAGACAAATGATTATGACTTTTCACTTGAAAACTTAGAGAAATATAAACTAATGCTCTTTTTATTTGCAGTGGGGGAGGGACACTACCCATATATACTTTGCAAACTAGGTGATTCTTAACTACAAAATACAGCAGCTTCCAGGGTGTTGAGAGGAATCAGGGCCCTAGAATTCATCTCCTGGTAAGAGAAAGTGAAATTATATTAAGATTCATAGCCATGGGCAAATTATTAGATATTAAAAATGAGGCATCATTCTAAACCAAAAACAAGCATGGTCAAGTGTGAGCAACCCAAAGAATTTTTCATTTTTGTTGTTTGTTTGGGAGCCACACCCAGAAGTGCTCAGGGATTACTCCTGGCTCTGTCTGGGGGAACATCTTGAGTGCCAGGGATTGAACCTGGCTAGGGCAGGTGCAAGACAAGCACCACACCTATTGTTCTGCAGTATCACCAAAAGGACTTTTCTTGGTTCCAGAAAAGAGACTGTTCAAAGTTCTTTTAAGCAAAAATAGTGAAAGAATAAGAGAAAGCTCATCATACATACGACTGCTTCCTTATGATTTAACCCCCACATATCCCTGATTAGGTTAGAGACACCTCAAAGTCCAATGGAACTTCTTTCTGTGTGGCACACAAGCCAAAGTTCCCTACAGTCATCTCAAAGGCTTCTTTTCTGCTCCTGAGAAATTCCCTGGCTCCTCAATAAGTGATTCCCATTATTCCATTTATCAACTGTCTCCTGAGCTTTCTCTTACAAGTCTGAATTTTAAACAGAAGATTAGGTCCTTTTTTATAAACCCCTAATCCATGCTCCCAGTAACACTGCTTTCAAAGTTACAAGGTCTGTATGCAATCTAATTATTGTTAATACATACCCTCCCTTCCTCCACCCAAAATAAAACTGTACTTTAAGAAGACAGAACTGAATACAATTAATATATATATGAAAGAAATTTTATTAGATCAACTGTATTTCCAAAATAAAAGTACCATGAGAGGGAGCTGGAGTGATAGCACAGCAGTAAGGCCTCGCACTTGTACATGGACAACACAGGACAGACTGTGGTTCAAATCTCAGCACCCATATGGTCCCTGGAGCCTGCCAGGAATGACTTCTGAGTGCAGAACCAAGAGTAACCACTGAGCACCACCAGGTGTAACCAAAAAAAATAATAAGTACCATGAGAGAGTAAACTTATCTGCCTGCTCACCACTGTAATCTGAATCCCCCTCCCCTAGAATTATTGTTGGCCATTAAGACCAAGCAGTGTAACAAATGACTACATCTGAGCATTCACTATATATATATATTTCCAGGCAATGCCAAAAGTGCTGCACTGAAACAAAGGTGGACAGGAGTCAATACATATGAGCCCCAGTCCCACAAACCAATAAAGCTGAAGATATGCAGGTCCTTCTAAATATTTTTTTTCATTTTTGATTTTGTTTTTGTTGTGGGGACAAATTCAGGGTTTATAATCATCACCATCATCATCACTATCATCATCACCTCAGATCATTTCTGGTAGGGGCTGGAGAACCACATGTGGTGCCAAAGCTCAAACCTGGGTCTTCCTGAATGCAAAGCTATGATTCTACCTGCTGCAATATTGCTTCAACTCCACACAGCAAGTACCCTACCCAAGTGCACTATGGCTCTAGTCCCCCTTCCTAGGAATTTTGATCCTAGTTTCAAAAAACCATGGGTCTGGACACCATCTAGAATAATATACCTGGACATGAAAGGTATTAAAATATATGGCAACATTTCTTCATGCAGTTATGCATGCAAGGGTCCAAATTGGAATTGTCTCGAACAATTGTGTTTGAGTATAGTGAGGAGAAGAAAAGAAACTGAGTGGAGGAGAAACACAAATATGAGACAATTGGGACCAGGGGTCAAGCAGTCTCAGGTGCAATGGTGGATATTTAAAAAAAAAAAAAAACTAAATATTCAAGTCAAAACCAACAACAATGAAATTAAGAGATTGAAACTCTATCAATCTAAACTTTAAATAGGCCTGTTATACTGGCAGGCTGGGGGGCAAAGTGGTGGTGGTTAGGATGCACTCTGCGAATATAGTAGAGGGAGGTCGGCACTGGTGGTGGGATTGGCTCCAATTTATTGTATGTCTGAAACCCAACAATGAAGGACTTTGTAAATCACAATGGTTTCAACAAAATTAAATTAAATTAAATTAAAAAAATAAAATATATGGCAACAACTAGAAAAAACCAAAGGCATGCAGTTTGCAACATTTGGATGGAATCTGAGAGTATTAAGCTGAGTAAAATGAGTCAGAATCAGAAAGATAATCTCAAGATGATCTCACGCATCTAGTATATAGAAAAACACAATCAAGGGTACAGATAAAAGCAATGGTACTTTGGATACTGGAATAGAGATCTGGGAATGTAAGGGTTTCTTGAATGGAACAAATATGCTGGCTAGAAGTAACATGAGAATACAGGTGGAAGGTCTGGACACCAAGATAGTGCTAAGGGAAGTAACCTTATGCACCCACACCATAATCATCAATCAACAAAGAAGAGGGTTGAGGTGAGGAAAGTAATTTCAGACTGGAGGTGACATATAGGTGGGGGACAGGCAATTCATGACAGGGATGTGCGATAATACAATACCATAAGTTAAAAAGCAATATCATAAACTTGAACACTGTTTTAACCTATTAGTTAGTGATATAAATAAATATGCAACAGCAAACGGTTTCTGAATGCATGACCAAAACTTAAAAATCAAGTGTGTAATGAATCTAACATGCTTTCAGCTGTGCTTACCCATAGTCCATTTCTTGGGGAAAAGGAGGTCATGGGAAGTTTAAGAAGTTTAAGAAGCTCTGCTCTATATGAGTACTCATTTCTGCCTCTGCAAGTCTGAATGCATGTTGGACACTGTAAAGATCATTTAGATTGGGTGGAACTGAATACAGCTCCAAGAACAATGTTTACACACTGTCAAACACACTGCTATACAAAAAAATACCACTAAGCCAGTAGTGCTGATGAAAGTTTTTCATTAGTTTTCTTCACATTTGAACAGGTTTTGCAACTCAGAACTTTAACAACAACAGGCAGAGAAAAGGGAGTCTGTAAAATAGCTCTCCATCTTTGACTTAACTAGGACGTCATTTGGCAAGTCAGTGTCTCTGCAGCAGAAATGTCTTAAAATATCTTAATTTTTTTAGTTTAGTTGGTTAGTCTTTATATAATACCATAAAACTGAGGTAAGAAAATAATTTTACTAATTATTTCTTGAAAGTAGGAATTATTCCTTGTGAATGCCTTATAAAATCTTTTTTCAAACTTCTCTTCAGAGTGAATTATAAAGGTAAAATCTGGCTTTGCAAAATTAAATAGAACTAATCTTTAACCAGGTGAGCTGGACTATATGCCTGAGCTAGTTTAGCTGGCCCTAAAGCAAGTGTGAGCAAACTAACCAAAGCTGCACCTGGATTTCAAAATATTTGGATGGGAGGTTAGGGTACTTGGTCAAAACAGATAGGGAAATCACATTCCTGCTGGGAAATGGCAAGATGCGACTTAAACAAATGCACAAATACCTAAAAGAAAGAACTCCTAGACAAAACAATATCTGAATAAGTAGTAAGACCAATATGAAGAAAAAGAAAACCTGGTGTTGTGATATATTCACAAGCACATATCAAAGTAGAAAACTGTTCTGCTCAGTTAAACCTTACACAAAAGGTTATATATAGCTTTATTCCATATCCTAGTTGCATTTATATGGACTCAGGAACACAACCAACTTTTCTATGAGAAGAAAAATGTTTGTTGGGACCAGAGCGGTGCGCAAGCCATAAGGCATCTGCCTTGCACATGCTAGCCTAGGACGGACCGGACTGCGGTTCAATCCTCTGGTGTCCCACATGGTCCCCTCCCAAGTCAGGAGCAATTTCTGAGCCCATAGCTGGGAGTATCCCCTAAGCATCACTGGGTGTGGCCCAAAAACAAAAACAAAAAAAAAGAAAAAAGATTGTCAGGGCCAGAGCGATAGTACAGTGGCTAGGGTGCTTGCCTTGCACAAGCCAGCCGGAGTTCAAACCCTGGTATCCCATATGGTATTATATATCTGCCGAGTGGTTCCTGAGCATAAAACCAAGAGGAATCCCTGGGAACTGCCAGATATGTTTTCCCCCACCACAAAAAAAAAAAAAATTGCCTGGAGGAGAAGACAACTTATTAGTAATCAGACAGGGAAGGACCATAGAGGATTTTCTGGGATGATAGATAATTCAAGAAGCATAAATTTCTTTGGGCTGGAACAATAGAACCAACGGTAGAGCATTTGTTACATAGTCAACCTAAACATAACCATATGGTCATAACCATTCCACCAGAAGTTATCCCTAAAAACAGAGCTAGGAATAAGCCCTGAGCACTGCTGGTGTGGCCCCACAGAAAGGAAAAAAAAAAAAAAGGTATGAATTCCAAGTGTGGACAGACACATTTGTCTAATTCCATAGAATCCAACACCTAAAATGTATGCAGTCTTTAAAAGGTTTTTTGAGTACCAAGGCAGAGATACGTGCAAAAGTTAAGGCAGGCACCTTCCTTGCTTTTTGCTGCAGTCATGACCCTGGTTCAAAACTCCAGTATCACATATGGTATCCTGAGCACTGCCAAGGATCATTCTTGAGCACAGAGGCAGCACAATCAAAGCTCCTGAGAACAGCCAGACAATGTTCTAAAACCAAATTTCTTTTTACATTTTGGTTTTAGGTTTGATTGGTTTGGAACCATAGCTAGCAGTGCTCAAGGCTTACTCATCTCTGCTCTCAGAGATCTGAGTACAAAGAACCAGAATGTACTTGCAGGACCATATAAGTTGCCCAAGGTCAAACCAGATCATCCTGTGCAAGGCAAGTATCTAAACCCCTGTATTATCTCCCCAGCCTCTCTTTAAAAATTAAGCTTATTAATGATATGTCTGTCAGTGTTTAGTTAATATACTAATATATGCTGTTTATATCACTATACATCCCCCACCAAGAAAGGAAATGATAGATACATAAATATTGCAAGATGTTAACCTTTGTAAATTTGTGAGTATATGGGAGTCATTTATTCTTCAAAATTTTTTCAACACATCTATGTTATTTAGAGTATATATTGTCTTGAGGATATAAAACATTATATGGAAACTACAGTTCACAATACTCTATAGTCTGTTTCCAAGTTCCTAAGAGAGTAGATCATAAAAGCTCTCATCACAAGAAAAATTTCTTTGTAAATGTGTACAGTAATCAATGTCAACTAGATTTACTGTAATTATCATTTGGCAATACAAAACATATAGGTTTCAAATCAGTGGCATATACTAGGAATCAATATTATTGTATTTCAGCTTATAAAAAAATTCCTAATTATACACTTCCCATCTTAGATGAAAACAAAATATTTTTCTACTGTCTTTATGACATATATATATAACATTTAGAAAATTATAATGTGATAAAATCAGATAGATGATCTAACATGATAGGCAAGTTAATTGCCACTTCAAAAATACCTCCCATCACTTTTCCTTGATGTTGTTTCTGCTAATAAATTTTTTTTTTTGGTGCAAGAAACCTAAACCAGATAAGATGTTTGGTTTTAAAAATCCAATCACACCTGTGCTGGAGGAAGCCTGGAAGCCCTACAGAGAGCCAGTGTAAGCTGACAGAGTCTGGATCAAATGCATAACTTAGAAGAGTCAGAACCATCCTTGCATGCAAGAGACCCTCAGCAAAAACTCAGTCCCTTTCCTTCCAAAAAAACTAATTTTACATTCTACATTCTATATGAAAAGTTTTCCTATATGATACAAATTCAGTCCCTTTCCTTCCAAAAAAAACTAATTTTATATTCTACATTCTATATGAAAAGTTTTCCTATATGATACAAACTCAGACCCTTTCCTTCCAAAAAACCCAATTTTACATTCTACATTCTATATGAAAAGTTTTCCTATATGATACAAACTCACTCAGAAACTTTCAGCTGAAATGACATATCCTATGTCATTTACACAGAAATATTTTCTAGAAATAACTAACCAGCTAGACCACACCTTTCACAGTTCAAGAACTAATTAGTTCATCACCTAATAAAGCTGTCAATTCTGTTATACAACAGGACAGCCATTAAACCAATCAGCTTTATTTCTGAATATGTAGTATGAGGAAGTTTATTCTGAGACTAACCAAAGTTCTCTTTAAGGTCTAAAAAGCTCTACATTAGCTAATTTGGTGATTGTTGCATAATCTTATGAGGACTGAAGAAAGAAACAAATAAGATCTCTATCCCCAGGGGTCCCATTTTTTAAGTTGTTTGCTGCTAATTTGAAAAGCTTGGCAGGCTAGAGTTAAAAAATTTCTTGAATCTGTGTGAGTCCCACATCCTCTTTTAACAACTAGATTATAGGCACCTGAGAATAGCACAGCAGTAGGGAGTTTGCCTTGCATGCAGCCAGCCTGGGACGAACCTGGGTTCAATCCCCAGCATCTCATATGATTCTCGAGCCTGTCAGGAGTGAATTCTGAGCACAGAGTACAGTAACCCCTGAGCTTCAATGGATGTGTCCCAAAAACAAAAACAAAGAAAAACACTGGATTATACTGGCTGCTTTGGACACATAAGGCCCCTCAAGGAAACTACTTTTGTCTTCTCCAATAGCATGGAAATTTCACTATGCTCATTCACAAAATGTCCCTAACCATTTTGAAATGGCTTTCTCCTTCATTTTACCTTTCCAGAAAAGGAAAAGGCAAGAGTGCAGTTTTAAACTATATGATGCTTCCATGGATTGCAATGGAAATAGATAAGCATATGTTGTCATTAAAACACTCCAGAAGACAGGAGTCCGAATTCATTCAGTTTTTCATCCTCCTAACATCTCCATGCACTATCACAAGTGATTATATGGAAAAAGTATTTGTTGCTGGTATGACAACGAAAATAGTGGTATTAAAGGCAGTGTGTCCGGAAACCCTCCCAGGCATTGTTTCTCACACCAGCCACATATCCTGAGCCAACTCAACATTGCTCTGTTCCATAGCTCATTTCCCAAAGAACTGTGAGTTGTGGTGCCAGGCTAAGAGGATGGATTTAGAAAACTGCAGATATCCAGACGTGCACAGCGACAGCAGCCATCAGACATCACCCAGATTTAACTGCCCTAAAATTAGCAGTCCAGCAAAGTAGTTACTGCAATGATTGCGTCAGAGCTCTTCTGGTTGGCTAACTGCCAGTTTTAAACAATTTGTCCTGCTTTCTTTATCAAGAAAACAATATTTTGGAACAGAGCCAGCTAAGCATTTCAATGAATGTTCCAATTCTAGCTTTGCTCTTAATATTTTATATTTCAATGACAAGGTGAACAAAGTCTATATGGGCTACATCTGCAAGGGGGTTATTTTCTTTGTTGTAAGCACTTATTCTTTGGGTGAGTAAAGTACTGGGGATGAATCCTTTTAAATATTTAAATGCCTGAAATTTATTTAGGGATTCACATTCAAAAGGCTTCAACAAAGATTATGCAAATCTAGCAAAGTATAAATGCAAAACAAAAACTGTTTTCATTTTAAACTTCTTTTAATCTTGGCAAAGATTCAGGAGCTGAAGAAGAACCCACTCACTCTGCATCAAAAAATGATATAGCCTGATTCTACCAGAACTGCTACCTCACCACAAACTGCCAATGTTTGAATTAATTATAGACACCCCAAGGACTGATAGAACAGGACAGTTTTTATAAACTGAACAATAAGCTCATTAGCCTAAACCTGGGTAAGCATATCCCCCTCTACCAGGGACAATGGATAATTTCACCATTCTCACATACGTGCAACTTCTCACTCCTCATTTCTCTTTTATTCATTCCTTTTAGAATTTTTTTTTTTGAGAAAAATCTTACCTCCCAAAGCAGTTGTAAAAGAAAGAAAGATAGTTGGACAGGGATTTCAGTTCTTAGGAAACAAGATTCAGAAAACACTTGCTCTTGTATTAAACATTAGTTTTTACTTCAATAAAAGGGGATAACCACATTCTGACGATTCTTGCCAAGTTTGTAAATGAACATAAATAAAGGTTCAGCACACTAGCTGCTTCCAAATTCTTTAGAAATGTCTCTCCCATATTTTATTCTGCTCCAAATTCTAAAAAAATATTAAGTCCTTCTCACTCACCCTTATTTGAAACTTGCTAAATAAAAGATAGATCTATTATTCCAATCAAATAATTTAAATAACCCTCAAATACACACTTGGAAACATGCTAGAAATTTTATCATTATGCTAATCTCCCATCTTTGCCTACAGTTATCATCACAACAAGCCTTCATAGACAAATTAAAACAAAGGTGGATTTAGAATGCAATGCCTCTGAGTTCATGTAATGTTAGAAGTAATACTATGCTGGGACTTAAAAGATAAAATTAAAGCTCCATTACTGAACACCTATATTTAAAGTATAAGTGATATATTTTAACTACTTTGCAATCCTCAACTTAAAATGCTGACAGGTTTTTTTTTTTTTTGGTTTTTGGGCCACACCCGTTTGACGCTCAGGGGTTACTCCTGGCTATGTGCTCAGAAATCGCCCCTGGCTTGGGGGGACCATATGGGACGCCGGGGGATCGAACCGCGGTCCTTCCTTGGCTAGCGCTTGCAAGGCAGACACCTTACCTCCAGCGCCACCTACCCGGCCCCTAAATGCTGACAGGTTTTAAAACACCATTATTTCCTGTAGAATTTTCAAGGCTACTGGATTGAGAGATATCTACTCAGGATCTTTTACTAATGGATCAAACTTGGGCTTTTATGGACATGCTGCTTTATCTAAAACCCAGATAGTTATGCACTTAAGACCAAACTGAGGGGCCAGAGAGATAGCACAGTGGTAAGGCACTTGCCTTGCATGCAGAAGGTCTGTGGTTCTAATCCTGGTATCCCATATGGTCCCCCTGAGCCTGCCGGGGGCAATTTCTGAGCATAGAGCCAGAAGTAACCCCTGAGTAACCCCTGAGACCAAATTTGAAACCTGGGAAAGATGTAAGTGACATCTCATAAAAGTAGGGAGACTTCTTGGGGTGTTCAGACTCCTGGCACCACAGGCCTCAAAATGGAACTATCCAGGTCCACGTGGGCCAAACAGAACTTCACTATTACCCTCTTCAGATGCTAGTACTGTTCCTTTTAAAATAGTTTAAACACAAGTCATTTCATATAACCTGGGAAAGAATAGTACAAATCGTTCTTTAGATATTCACAATAGAAATAATCAGAACTTAAAGGAAACACTACTTAGTGCAACAAAAACCAGGCTACCCAGTTTTCCCATGTCTAAACAATCAATCCTTGAACAAATATTCATTCGTTAAGAGTCTATTGTGTGGCAGGAACTATATATACAGAAGTAGCCATAGACTATACATATTCATTGCCAGCACTAGTTTGTATTAGGATTAAAACCAAGCTGAACACTGAGAGAGTACAAAGGAGGGTAGGGAGTGCTAGTTTTGCAGGGTAGCAGCACTTCCCTCTATAAAGAAAAGGAGTCCCAGACACTGGCTCTTACTAAGTCATCCAGGTCCCCTCCAGCTAAGGGTGTGGTTGTGTGCTATATTTTCTGCCAGTAACCTGAAGACAAAATCATATCTATACTTTGAAAATTATACTTGCCCTTTATAAGTTCCTAGATGAACAAATGATAAATGAAATATATCCTGATCCTGGGTCTTGTGTCACTTCTAAACAGCTGAATTCAACTAGAAACTTTTCAAAATCAGTTTCCCCCATGACAATATCACTGATCGCCTCCTTCCAACACACACACACACACACACACACACACACACACACACACACACACACACACACACCAAATAAAAGAAAACTCTACCCAAATATTCTGGAAGGCACAGTCCAAACTAAAAATCACCCTAGGAAATAAAGAACAAATAACCTAATATAGGATTTTAAGCTTTCTTGCTTTACCTGCAAACTCCCATGAAAATGTTGTAGAATGGGTAAGTAATCAGGGAGGTGGTGTAGAACAAAGATCCCTGGACTAGGGACACATATTTTAAAAAGTAATAAAGAAATCCTGTGGTACAAAAGAAAAGATTACAACATCCACACAACACAACAAAAAAAAATTCAAATTTCTATTTTGCAATACATCCTGCTTTAAAGTGTTATTTTTATATATTATAATGTACATCTCAAGGAATTAACAAATGTATATTATACAGAGTATTATTATAAAGAACATAGACACACAAGCACAAATTCATATAGACATGTGTACAGAATGGGCACTGAGCTAGGTAATTTCGCATCGCCAAAAGGCATAGTGGGAAATGTCTATTGTTTATAGTTCTTATTATCAAAATAACTGAATTAAGGCAGAAAGCACATGAATTAAAGCACAAAAGCACAGCATTTGTCCTGTATGAAGAAAATAATTATAATCCTCTAGGCTAGAGAAATAGTACAAGGGGAAGGTCTTGGCCTTGCATGCAGATGACTATGATTTGATACCCGCACTCCACATTGTCCCTGAAGTATTTCCAGGAAGAATCCTTGGAAATCTCTGAGCAAACCTAGGAGTAAGCTCTGAGCACTATGAGGTATGCCCCACCTCCAAAAAGTATAAGTTCCTGGAGTTATTCATTAGAAACTTTGATACAAAGAAGAATAATCAGAGATTACTCTTGAACAATGTACATATCTGCTATTCAGCAATGACCCATAAATTATCAAAACATTCCTAGAGAAAGCAGATACATTTATACTGACTACAAAAGCTAACAAAAAATTATAGTGAGAGGGGTTTCCCCCCTCCCCAAGTTTACATAAAACAGTATATTGCAAAATACAGTTGTAGTTGCTAGGAACACACTAAAATTTAACTCAGTGCTTACTTAGAATAGCTTGGTCAGAAAACCAGCAAAGAAGATCTAATATAAATGTTTAGAACATATATGTAGAGCAGGTAAAGATATGAGCTAGCAATAAGAAACTAGCACAGGAGTGCCAAATGGTGACTCCTATAAACTAGAAAAATTTTCCAAATTCAATTCATAACTTTATGGCTTAACAATTTTATCAGCAACTTTGGCAAAGATATAAAAATCAACATATGGGTTAAAGAGACAGTACACGGTTTTAGACTCTTATCTTGCTTACAAACAATCGTGACTTGATATCTGGTGTGAGACATAGTCCCCTGAGCACTGTCAAGAGTGATCATTGAGCATGGAGCCAGGAGTAAGCTCTGAGCAGTCAAGTTTGGTTCAAACCTGACCTGGACCCCAGCCCTCTAAAAAGGCATATAAGATTGATTTAAAAATCAAAGGAGGTAGTAAAGCCTGACACCATTTGCATGCCAACCCCAACCCCTACACTGAACACTGAGCATCAATACTGTATCACCCTGAAGCAGCACAAGGGAGGCCCTGATAGTCCGTAGCACCACAGGGCCTGAGTAGCATCACCTGCTTGGTTCCTAGCACTGGCCCTGTTGGCTGAGTATCCCTGCAAGAAACAAGGGGGCTCTAAAACATCTCATCATGGGGGGACATTCCCCCAAAAAAGATAGCCTGACTTAATATGTAGTCAATATTTGTGGGGTAGAGAGAATGCAGACATACTAAATCACAAGAGTTAGATTCCATAAAGCAATACAGAAAGAACTAAAAGCCAAATAAACATTAGGTTGGCAATGATATTAGTACAAGGTAAAACCTAGCTTCAATGACAGCATGTGATTCTTTGACTCAGGTTTTAGTAAACAGGAACTGTTTGTGATGTGGCCACCACAAAAGTAAACATGATTGAACCATACATATCAGAATGAGGAGCTTAAAGAAGGACACTCAACTCACTCTACACAGGGGAACTTGAGAGAGGTCAGACATTATTCAGCAAAAAACTGCAATAATTATAAAAAGAAGAGAAAATAATAGAGCAGGATTTATTCTTCCTTGAGTAGAATTCAAGCAAATAAGTAAAATTTGGATCTCAAGTTTATAGGTGAAAAACCATATTCTAGGGTCAAAGAGATGGTTCAAGAGTCAGAGCATATCCGTGCAATGATGAAACTTTGACCTCTGGGACCTCATGCTTCTCCTTAATACAACTGAGTGCTGATTTAGAGTACCCAAGTACTATAGTACCAGGCCCACAACACTGAAATGCCCGGCCCATGTAGCTGAATATCACAAGAAGTTGTTCCCAGATGTTAAGAGGGCTCCACCCAAAAATTAAAATAGAATTCCTTCTCCTAGTCAAAAAACATTAAAAATTAAACCTTCAACTTTTTGACCAATTATGGCTAGGAAATAAGGGCCTATTTCCACATATGCATAGAGCCCTTTCTCAAATAGGCAGTAAACACATCCCCCTTTAAACCAGATCTGATGAATAAACATAGCGATTTAAACCATTTTTAATTATCTGGTCATTATCCTTAAGAGTAGCTCACTATTATATTCTCACCCTCAAGAACAGATTTTTCTTTTCT
Organism: Suncus etruscus; assembly: GCF_024139225.1. NCBI lineage: Eukaryota > Metazoa > Chordata > Mammalia > Eulipotyphla > Soricidae > Suncus > Suncus etruscus. The sequence continues at coordinate 43,831,866 of NC_064862.1, read as the reverse complement.
TTTTTTTTTTTTATATAATTTTTATTTTGACAAAAGTGGTTTACATATCTTTCACAGTAATATTTTAGGTACATATTAACAATGTGTCAGGGGAATTCCCATCACCAAAGTTGTCCTCCCTCCACCCCCTTTCCCATCTTGCATCCCATATCCCCCACCATCACCCCCCGGGCTGCTAGTATAAGTGGTCCCCTCTGTGTCTAGCTTACTCCTTAGTGATCATACAACTGTTTGGTCTTGAAACCCTCCACTCTTTCCCCTTCTATTTGAGAGGAAGTACTAAATAGTTCAAGTTATGTGGTTTTGTTTGAAGAAAAGAAGAGCAATAAAATGGGATAAAAATCAAATAAACCGAAAATGGGCGGAGTGCTTTTAGAGGCTCTCAACCTCAGTTTGAGAGAGAAAAGGGAAAAAGGAAGTGAAACACCACAACCATACAAAAGGAGATCTCACATAAAAAAAAATTCCAGTGAGCACTACAGCAATAAAGACAAGCACCACATAATATAACCACAGTCCTGAAATGAAGACATAACAGAGCACAAAAAGGAAAAAGGAAAAAAAAAAAAAGAAAAAAAATTGGAGACAACAACTTCAATATCCAAACCCAAACAAAGAAATAAAAATATATAAATAAATAAATAAATTATTTTGTGCTGGGTTTTTTTTCCTGCATAGGCATAGTAAATATTGGGGACATTAGAGAGGGAATTCCCTTGGCCTAAAAGCTACAGGGTTTTCCACCTTTGAAGTATACTGTCATGGGAATAACTATAGACTCCTTGCATGTTCATTTACTCTCCCCTCAGTGCCTTTGTGGTGTATGGAAGGTTTCAGCTCTGTCATGAGTGATAAAATCAGACCTCTTTATCTAGAGATCTGGTATCAGCACGGGTCCAGGAACGAAGCTTATAATGAAGACTTTCTTTGTTGTTCTAGAAGTTCTGAAGAACAGATTTTTAAATGAATACTACCTGTTCTGCCTCAGGTAAAAAGATCTTTCAAGACATGTGTTTACTAAGCTCAGAAATCAAGAAATCCTCCAACTACCATCCTAGCCTAAAAAAAAAATGGGGGAAGACTTTGCAAACTCATTACATACCACAGAAGCTAAAGTTTGATCTTTTTTATATCCCACTATATTCCATATAATTAAAGCTCTTTGAGAAAAGTAGGATTTAAATACATAAAAAAATGACAAAAGAAAATATAGATGAAAACCAGTTTAGGCAAATCTGCAAACTATCCTCCAAAAGCAACAAGCTCCATCTCCATATGGTAATCTTTCTTCTGCTCTATTTTCTGATCCAAATGTTTACTTACACTTATTCATTTCACCTAGTTCATTTCACCCAGTCTATTAGTAATATGTGGATACAGATCAAAGCTTATCTGAAAATGGGGAGAAGAGATAAACAAAAACTTTCTCAAAGATGGCCAAAAGGCACATAAAAAGTGCTCTACATCACTAATCATCAGGGAAATGCAAACCAAAGCAACAATGAGACATCACCTCACACCACAGAGACTGGTACATATCAAAAAGAACAATCAGGGGTCCAAAACAACAATATAAAGGGCAAGTTTTTTGTCTTCCATGCAGCAGATTCAAATTTTAGAGCCAGGAATAAGTCCCAAACAGTGCCAACTGCGAGATGGCCCAAAACAACCAGTATTGGCATAGATGTGGGGAGAAAGGCACCCTCATCCACTGCTGTTGGGAATGTCAACTTGTTCTGCCTTTCTGGAAAACAATATGAATACTCCTCAAATAAAAAATCTAGGCACTAATCTTCCATTTGACTCAGCAACACCATTTCTTAGAATATAACCCAAGGGCTCAAAAGCAAAATGGGGTCAAGACATTTGCACTCCTATGTTCCTTATAGCACTGTCTACAATAGGTAAAATCTAGAAACAACCACCCAAGTGTCCAAGAATAGATGACTAGATAAAGAAACTATGATACAGATACACAATAGATTATTACTAGGCCATAAGAAAAGATAAAATTGTGAAATTTGCTACTACATGGATGGACCTGGAAAGTTATCCTACTGATTAAAATTAGTCAGAAAGTGGAAGATAGACACTGACTGATCACTCTCATGAGGGATATAATGAAAATAATGATGTAAGAATGACAGTGGAAACAAAGAACATGAAAACTGGTATTCAGTAGAAAACATGCTACCTGAGGGCATTGGGGGATAGGATAGAGAGGTTGCATTATGTATGAAACCATAGTGCAAAAACTAAAAATAAAAAGTGCCTCTCATAGAAGCAAACTGATGGATGGGTGGCAAGGTGAAGGAGAACACTGTTGGAGGAAAATGGACACTAGTGAAGGAATTGGTGATGAAGCATAGTATGTCTGAAATCCAGTCATAAATAACTTTGTAATTTTACAGTAACTAAATTAAAAACTAATACTTAATTCAAAGCTTATCTGACTTTGTTTCTTATTTCCCAGATGTTTGCTAGTCTTGTTTTTCCTTTAGCTACTTAAGTATAAACTCTAATTTAGGACAAATCCAACATATTATAGTTTAAACTGGGCGAGGTACACAGAGAATATTTCAAGATATTTCTCCCCTGATAAATAAGATTGCCTACATTAGACATGATTTGTTAGGTCTTTCTTTAGGGGGAAAAAAAACTTAAAACACATACTGAGGGGACCAGAGAGATAGTGCAGCCTTGAGATAGTGCCTAGCATGGGGCTGATCCCCCTGAACGTCACTGGGTGTGGCCCAAAAACAAACAAACAAAAAAAAACACACACACACATACTGAGATGGGACAAGGCCATCTACAACCTATTGGACTTCTTAGGAAAGGAGCTTTGCTTATAAGTGAAAACTAGGCATCAATTAGGAAGGCCAAAATAAGGATGTCCTCACATAATCCTTAATATGAATCATGTACATAAACTTCATTTACATTTCTTCCACAACTACATCAATGGAATCTTTCTGAAGAACTGCTGCTCCCTGAAGTCCAAGAAAGACTGCCGCGTTGAATGATTATTAATCTATAGCACACTGACTCAAGCAATCAACTAATAAATGCATAGGTGAACACCACGATGAAAATGTTGGTTAAATAAAGCCACAAATTCTCACTACAGAACTTCAAGTACATTTTGTCAAAAAAAAAAAAAAAAGGCAGGCATTCTTAATTTGTAACTGAAAGAAGCAACCAAGTTCTCTTGAAAATTATCTTCAAGGTTGACAGAAACAAGAAGTTACCTTTCCATATCTGTATAAACAAATATCTTAAAAAGAATAGTAATATACACAGAAAGAATGATTTTTGGAGATCTCCTCCCACACCCATTACTAATTGTAAAACTGGATCACACTCTGGATTGCAGATAGGGAGGAGGAAAAAGAGCGCAATTTACTAAATGCCTGTCATAAGAAAGCCATCTAGTGTTAACATTTAGAAATGAAAACTGCAGACAAAAGAGGCAAAGAAAAGAAAATTCTGAGTGACTATTCCAACTTACTGAAGTCAACCTGCGAAAACCACCAAGATGCTTTGTTTGGCTTTGTTTCTCAAGGACGATCTCTATTGCCTAGATTCATCTTATCAAATACAAAGTCTAGATTAACCCAAATCCAAAGTGCCTTAAATGTTGAGAGCTCCTAAAAACCATGTTTTGATGATCAGAAGAATCTCATGACCAATAGACACTTGCTTTTTTCCCCCCACTACTCGCGGCTGGAGTCATCATCTTGGGCTGAATTAATTTAACTGAAGCAGGCTAATGATGACAAATATCCCCCAGAGGGGTAATGCCAAGTTGTTTTCTCTCACCGAAAAGCACTCGGCTCTCGCTTATGGATGAAGAGCCAAAATTGATTCCCTAGCTTTACGGCGCAATAGGAAATTAATCTGTAGGTGCTCAGGAGGATACTCCCAGGACGTGGCCAAACTGGGGACCCGAATAGGACAAGGGGGTGGCGCGCGGGGAATTGGGGGGGGGGGTGAGGCTTGCAGGAACCAGGGCCAGATGCCGAGACTGGGGAACGTGGAAGAGCGGTTAGATCCGAACTCTTAGGACCGTGGATCTGAGTTAGCAAGGAGCTCCAGACCTTACAAAAGAGTGAACCAGGAGCCGGAGCCAGCGGGGTTGCGCGCGCGCGCGCGCTCGGGGCACACACCTTCCAGGAGGAATCAAGCCCCGCAGCAAGTTCAACTAGTAACATCCCCTGGGTTTGGGGTCCGTAGGGGTGAGAGGTTTCGGGCCTCTCGGGTGAATCCCAGCGGAGTTGCTGGACACCCAGAAAAAGTCCTTTTGGGTGGGCGCCTCCTTTCACCGAGACAGAAACAAGCCACCTTTCAGCCCACGGATAACTTCGAGAGAGAGAGAGACAGAGAGAGAAAGCGCGGCTGCAGCCAATCCCCCCCCTCTCTTTCTCTCTCTCCATCTCAGTCTCAGCACCTCGGGGGGGGCTTTTCCTGCTGAACCAACCACCACCTCACTCCCCGCGCCCCGAATCTCAAAGCACCCTCGTCTCCACCCGGTTCCCCTCCCCAAGCTCCCAACGCCGCGCTCCAAAGCACCTCGCGTCAGTTCCTTGAGACACCTCCCGGGGGAAAGGAGTGGGGGCAGGCAGCCCCCTTTACCTCCTGATGGGCAGAAGCCAGTCCCCCCCCCAAAATAAAAACCTTGCACCATGCGAAAGCTTCTGAATGGCCCGCGTTTCTGCCAACGCACCTCCTCGACGCGGTCCGTGGGGAGCTGCTACAGTCCGAGGGCGCGCGGGGACCAGTGCGAGGGCCGCCGCCTCGCCGCCCGCCGCTGGCTGTCGCTGCTGCTGCTGCCCATCGGCCGGACTCTGCCAGGGCGATCGTCTAGGCTAGGGCTGCAAGCGGGACCCGGGGGCAGCGGCTGGCGCTCAGGCGGGCAGCCAAGGCGGAGGTGCGGCGCTGCTGCTGCTGCTCCTCTCCTCCTCCTCCTGCTGCTGCTGCTGCAGCTCCTGGAGCCTCTAGCTCCAGCTCCGGCGGCTCCTCCCGACCCCCAGCGGCTCCTCCCGACCCCCAGCTCTGCCGCGCGGCTTCTAGGCGCCGCCGCCACCGCCGCTGGAGAGAGCCTGGAGGCCCCGCCCCCTGTCCCGCTCCGCAGCCTCCTATTGGTCTCTCTATGCCCGCCCCCTCCGTCCCGCCTCACTATTGGACGCCGGCGCAGTCCGTCCCGCCCTCCAGTCAGGCTCGCTGCTCCCCGGGTGCGGTGTTCCCAGGCTCCAAGGCGCAGCTTCTTTCCTGGAGCTGTGCTGTGTGCTGTAGATGAGACTTCGGGCTGAAGGGAGATAGACAGAAAGAGGAGGAGCTGGAGAAGCTGGAGGAGAGGACTTGCAGCCTTCTCGGTGCTGCAGTCTGGTAGAACCGTCTCTCCCCTCCACAGGATGCGGGTTTGGTTTTTTTTTTTTTTTTTTTTTGCATTTCTAGGCAATGTTAAAACCCCTGAGGCGCCGCCACGCAGTTACAATCACGTCGCTTCCGAGATAAGAGAGATGATGCGCGAGGGAACCAACACAAAGGGTCCCGTGTTACCGCGCTGGCACCGGTCCTAAGACATCCAAGAATCTTTTCCTCAGCAGACTACTTTGCCCAAAGGAGCAATACGTATTGCTCTTAGTGTTTTTGCAGGCCACACCAGGGGCGATCCCTTCGGGTGCGTTGCACCGTGCAGGCGGCGCGGATACTGACTGTGTGCAACAGCGGAGGGCGCCCCCCTGGACCTCGTAGAGACCTAGACTGTGCTCCTACTGTGTGCCAGCCCCGGAGTGCACTTCTGAATCATCCGGACGGCTGTGCCTGGATGGACTGGGAGGGAGAGACTGAATAGAGAAATGCAAAAATAAATAGAACGTTAAGATGAGATTTGGGGGCGAGGGATGCTGCCAGAGCTGTGGAATGTTGCAGAAAAAAAAGACCCCTATTAAGGGGTATGTCCCGGAACCACCGACCCACCAGCCACTTTCTATTGCTGGTGTGAGCCCTTGGACCGCCCCCCCCCAAAAAAAAGCCCTTCTTTGATCTTTTTCTGCACGGGAAGAAGTGCTCTACACTTAATCTTTTCTACCTTCCTAGAAAGGCTGATCATCTAACAGCATTTTTCTTTTGACTTTAGGCTACACTGTGTTGCTGGCCCCCTGACTCAGGGCTCTTTCTGCTCAGGCAGAAGAAAGCTTTGCTGTGCTAAGGTCCCTAGCTGTGCTGAGGGAATCAAACAAATTTAGGGAACTAATCCGTGCCTCCAGTATTCAAAGCATACCTTGAACACGTGAAGCCAACGCTTCAGTCCTGCAGAGAACTGAAACTATGGTGCATTACTTGATTTGAGCTGGTAGCTGAAAAATTACAGAATTTCAGAAGACTTTTAAATTCGACTGCAATTGACTGTCTAAAGGGCAAAATACAAGTTCATTTTCTATAAACTGGAACATAGAAGTTTAAGCAGCCTCTTATTTCCCTCCTTACTCCACTCTTAAAATTTCTGGAGCAGTCTTTATCATAGTGGTTTTGTGGTGCACCTGTTTCCTGAAATTGGATTTTGAGTTTCACCTTAAGTATGTGTTTGGCTGTGTGTGTGTGTGTGTGTGTGTGTGTGTGTGTGTGTGTATTTGGGGGGATTGTGTGTGTATTGGTAGGGATCACATCAAGCAGTACTCAGAGCTTACTCTTGGTTCTGGCTCAAAGATCACTACTGGTGGAGCTCAGGAGGCAATTGAAGCAGAATTCTTCCTGCAGAGATAATATCCCTATTTCTCTATCAAAATCACTCCCTAGAACATAAGATTCCCTACTATCCATTAGAGGTGCCCTTCCCATACTGTATTGTTTTGAGAGCTATCTAGCATGTATATATTGCATGATATCATAGATGGTACAATAAGATGCGCCAGAAAAAATATACTGTTGCATGACAAATTTCCCAAATTCTCTAGATTTGGAGGTTTTTTCCCAACCCTTACCCATTATCAACATCATAAAATTGTCATTTTATTCATTCAACAGTCATGGAGAACCTCTGAGAACCTGAGATGTTCCAAAGGTTCTGCATTTATAAAATTGCATAAGATATAGCCCAACTCTTTGGAAACACACTTGGCACTTGCTTAGAAATATATCCATTGTAGATGTATTCCGACTAAATGTATAAGAAAAATATCCCCAGGAGCAGCCCTGGAGAATATTCCCGAGTCAGCCTAAAGACTTCACTTCCTGAAACTTTAGCATCTGCTTCAGATCTCATTGTCTTTCCTTAGTGGGAAGGAGCCAGGAAAAAAGAACTGCAGCATTTTGACTCCTAAGACAATCACTGCCTGCTGTAGGTGGTCATCACTGAGATGACTCATTGCCATAGCTGCTGTACTCCTGTCATCTAATGGTGAAAGTCCTGTGATGTGCTACTGAATGTCCAGTAGATTTTTATGAAGTCTGAACAGACTTTCCTTGATGATGGAAGCCACAGTTTTTTTCCTCACACCTTACCATATCTCTTCTTGTGACCTGTACAAAATTTAAAGATGGCTTAAGCCCTTTTGTCCACTTCCAAAGTGAACAAAAGTTTTTTTTTTTCAAATGCTTGTTATTGACAGCACAGCTCAGTGTTTGGTGGAGGAGAGAGAGAGAGAGAGAGAGAGAGAGAGAGAGAGAGAGAGAGAGAGAGACAGAGACAGAGAGAGACAGAGACAGAGACAGAGAGAGACAGAGACAGAGAGAGACAGAGACAGAGACAGAGAGACAGAGACAGAGACAGAGAGACAGAGAAAGAGACAGAGAGACAGAGACAGAGAGAGATTATTATGGTGTAAATACACCACTTTCTGACTTTCCAGGAACTCCAGGTCCAATATAGCTTCCTCCTCTTCAGGCAGAAAATTCTGAGCCTCAGCATACATGTAATGAGCCCTCTTTTCAGACTCACTGGAAAATGACAGTATAACCCTGCAGGGTGCCTGATTTGTGATAAAGAAGGTAATGAATCTTCAAAAGCAAAGCTAAGAATGATTGTTAGCTAAATATTCTGGAAATACATTTGCTTTTAAAGTTGCCATATTCTGTTCCAGTCTTCTTTACAGCAGTCCATAAATTTTTATCCCTTTTAGGGATGGGTACACTCCAAGAGGAAATTGGAATTTTTCTATCTGTTAAGGTCATTTTAATTTTATAATAATTTATATTTTAAATATATGTTATAGGTATAGATTTGCAGAAGTTTTAGGTAACATGTGGACCCTGAAGTGTGAAATTGTTTTTGCGTAAAAAAAGCACTCTCATTGTTTGTCTTCCTATGTTCACTTTTCCTCAGGACAAGACTTCCTTGGTCTTGCTAGCTGTGCTTCTCTCTCTCTCTCTCTCTAAGTCTTTTTTCCCCCCCCTTGTAAATTCTGTCAAGCTCTAGGGATTCCTAAGGAAATAATAGCAAGGAATTAGTTTTCTTTGCAATCCTGAATCTGTACATCAATGTCATCTGAAACAGTTCCAACATCAGTCTTGCTTATTTTTCTTTGAAAATGTAAAAAGACTGAGTTCAAAGACATACCAGTTAGTTGTCTGCCCTATTCCAAGATCTTTAGCTTATTGGCTGAACTTGGCTGGTATTTATATCTAATTACCTTTGAATTTAGCAAAACAGAGTTTTTATTTCCTTACCACATAATAGCAGGATTCTGCTATAGATAATATGCCTACACTGTAATAAATCTTCATGGTTATCCACCCTCATTTATCAACAGTCTTTTGAAAAGTTTTCATTTAGTCAAACCAAAATTTATACCTTTCATGGAAAACATATATATTATATTCAGAGCACTATTTTAAAGTCAAAGAACACAAAAGGCACACAACAGAGCATGTAAATTCTATGGAAGAACATAGGAGTTTGTGTGTTTAGGGCCATCAATGAATGGTGCCAAGAGAAAGGGAGGAGCCAACTTTCCACATGTTTAGCGTGGGCCAATTGGTGAAACTTTCCCAAACATATCAAACCACCATAAGAAAGTAAGAAGAAAGTGCTCTAGGAAAGAGGAAGTACACTGGGCAAAGTTGCAGGAAGCAACTGTGAAGAAATATTTGGGGGCAATTGTACCCTTTAGCTTTTAGTGAACTTAAATAACAAACACATATTGCTTCCACTTGCCATCACCTGTTTCTTCTTAGCAAACAATTCTAAGAACAATACAGAGGCAATATATTTTTAATAGTTATATATATACTATGATGGAGTAAAGGAATATTAGAAAAGGTGCTCAAAGATTATTAATAAATTTCAGATTTGTAACTCTTCTTTTTCTTAATCTTATTTGAAAAACTTATTGGTTGATCTTTGATGAAATATACCCCATCATATATATCTCCAACAACCTTACTATTGTTCATTGGTATTCACATTATTTATCTCTTCTAGTTCATAACTAAATAGCTTTGCAAAAAATATTTCACCTTTAATCACATCTCACTAAAACTAATAAACAATATGTAATTCAAAAGCAACTTCGAAAAATTGACACAGTACAAAGGTTAAGTTGCATGTCTTGAAAGTAGCAGACCCTGACCCTTTCCTGACACCTAGGATCCCCAGAAGCTTCTGAGCAATTTTGGACCTGGAGATCTCAAAGCACTATCAGGGAGATCTTGGTAATCTCCAGCACCCTATGATTCGAACTGTGCCCTATGAGCACTGCTTGGGAAGATACACCAAAAAAGCAACTTCAAAAAAAAAAAACACACACACAAAACAAAACAACAAAAAAGTAATTTCCACCTTGCACCTTGTCCTTGATTTGGTAGCCTAAATAGGGTGTGCAACTGTGGGTGTGATTGTTATTGTTGTTGTTGTTTTTTAGAAGATCCCCCACATTTTGATGCCAGAACCCCCTTTTTTTTGGTGTTTGGGTTACACCTGGTGACGCTTAGGGGTTAGTCCTGGCTATGCGCTCAGAAATCGCTCCTGGCTTGGGGGACCATATGGGACTCCGGGGGATCGAACCTCAGTCAGTTCTAGGCTAGCAAGCGCAAGGCAGACGCCTTACGACCTGCGCTACCGCTCCTAATGTCAGCACTCTTACTCTGAATCTGGATCGCAAGTTTTTTAGACACATCATTAAAAACAAGTTAGATCTCAAACTTCCATTTTTGTCATTGAATAATGGTATTAAGTGCTACCTCAGAAGACTGTGGTGATAATTTCATTATATCTAGACTAAGAAGTGCTTAACACAGTAACTGTCTCGCAGTGAGGGTTGAAAACACAGTAGGTCATCAATTTGTACCAACTTCTCTTCCCATTCAAGGTGCAGAATTTTATTGACAGCTCCTGATACAAAAGCTGACTGTGATAAATAGCTGAGAAAAATTGTTAAATATGTGATAATAAGAGAAATTTGATAAGCAAATTATCATTGCTGAGAAATGCAGTCTTATTTTCTTTCTGTATTCTTCTATGTATGATTTTGGATTCTTATAGAAGTGTTCCCAAATTTATTGCTACTTGGAAATTACAATATTCTATAGCCAGTGATTTTGGTGCTACTTCTAAGAACTGTGACATATGAATAGCATTATCTATGAGTAACTGTCATTTAAAACCACTAGATGGCATTTATCATTAATAATTAAATAGTATCATATGGTAGGTAATCACTTTAAATTCATATAGAAATAGTATAACTGGATATAGAGATAATGGCATGTAAATATGCACACTTAAATACACTTGTATGTTTCACATATGATTTTTTCTTTTATTTAAAAGTTTTTCTTTTATTTACAAAGTTGTTCATGATTGATTGAGTTTCAGTTTTACAATGTACAGCACCCATCATCCATGAACATTTCCCACTATTAACATTCCTTGTTTCCCTTCCACCCTATTTTTCCCCTGCCTGCCTCTGGGCAAACTTTTGACTTCTCTGTCTCTCTCCCTCTCCCCTCTCTCTTTTTCCTTTTAAACATTGTGGTTAGCATTATCGCGAATGAAGGGGCATCATGCATATCACTATTTCTCTGTCCAACACTCAGTTATTGTCCAGAGTGATTAGTTCTAACTATCATTGTCATAGTGGTCTCTTCTCTTCCCTAACTGCACTGCTCACTATTTGTGGCAAGCATTGTACCACAGACTCGTCCTATTGGTCCTCCTTTCTATTGTCTCTGGATATTATTACCACACTATCTTTAATTTTTCTTATATTCTATAAATGAGTGAGATTATTCTAATCTATCCTTCCCCCTCTGACTAATTTCACTCAGCACAATACATGGATCCATCCATGTATACAAAAATTTTGTGGCTTCATTTTTTCCTAACAACTTCGTAGTATTCCACTGTTTAAATGTACCACAGTTTCTTAAGCCACTCATCTGTTCTCGGCCACTTGGGTTGTAGATTGTAGCTACTATTGTAAATAGTGCTGATGATAAACAAAGGAGTGCAAAGAGCACTTTTGTGTTGTGTTTTTGTGTTCCTAGGGTATATACCTAGGAGTGGTATGGCTGGATCATATGAGAGTTCAATATCCCATTTTTTTGAAGAATATCCATATTGTTTTTCAAAAAGGCTTGCGCTAGTCTGTCTTTCACATATGAGTTTTTTAAAATATATATTGATTATAAACCCAGAGTTATCTAACTTGGCAATCCTTTACTTCCCCATTTTTAATAATCTTCTGTAATATTTTTAGAATTAATTAAACTCCACGAAGCCTCAATGTGCTCACAGTACCTAGGAATGACTTTCCAAATCTTTCTACAAAGTTAATGGAAAAACTCATCCCCAAGAGAAAAAGTTGAAAGCAATAGACAGACATAAAATGATAAACAGACTCTTCTTCTTGCCTTCATCTTTCATCCATTCAGCAACTAAAAATTGGTCTCCTAGTTGTGTGTATCCCTAGATCTGCACAGGCTATAGTGTTACCTAGCATTTACTTTTGGAGATATGTTTGCTGTCTCAAATAAAAAAAAGGAAAAGAGAATCTGCCAGAATATTAAGAGAACATGTTATTGTGTGCAATTTAATTTCTATCCAGGAATAGATATTTCTTATAGTTGTTCAGAGTTATTGGGAAAAAAATAGAGATAAATTAAAAATTCTCCCTTGAGAAAGGTTGTTTCTGCTTCTCAGTTCCCAGGTGGATTAGCTAGGTCATGTTTCCTCACTGACATTTCACTGTTCTTGGCAGGCAGCCAAGACTGTTGTACTGAAGCAGTATGGAACAGAAAGTGAAGCAAAGCAAGAAATAGATGAACAAGTAAAAGGACTGGAAGGTAAAGAAGCAATCAGAGAGAATATTAGAGTAACAATGAAAAACAGAGTGAATTTTGTTTGCAAAGCTGAATATTCCAATTTAAAGGGGAATATTCTATATTTTGAGATCTAGAGTATGTGAAGAGAAAAGAGCAATAAAGCAAAATAAAAGATTTTATAACCTTTAATCTCAATATTTTCAGAAACTATAAACTCAGGTGAACTCTGACTATTAAAATTTCATTATTCCTGGAACTCAGAGAATCAGCTGAGCAGAGACTCAGGTACAGAAACAGTTTTCATCTGCCTGCTGTAAGCCTTTATCAATTTATATTATTTCCCATGTCAACAAGTCTAAAACCTTACATTCTTCAGTTTTCTCCCAAAGCTGACTTCTCTTTCTAACCTTAATATTTGTGATAGTAATGCTGACAATCAGCTATTATAAATGAACTATTCATGGATTCCTTTCTTCCTCTGCCTCCCGTAACTAATATATGGAATCACTCTGATTTTCACCACAGGTCTCTCCTATAAGTGCCCTATTCCTACCCAGTATCATCATACTCTTTAGATCCTTTTCTTTGTAAGGGTAGTCAGCTCTCACTAATGAACTTCAAAACACCAAAAATACATTTATTTTAGTTTATAGATTCTAGGCTCAAAGACCTTCTTGAGGTTCCTACTATCTAGGGGATAATGTCAAAATCACCCTTAACATACTATCAGTTACCTCCCACAATCTGACACCAACATGAGTTTACCAAATCTCTAAACAATACAAAACACTATGTATACCATGATCTTCTTAGAACACTCCTCTCCCTTTGCCCTATATCCTACTTTTCTCCTGGAATCCTATTTAGCTCTCTGGCCTCTTCTTAATACCTCTGAAGTTTCTATTTTCCCTTTCACCCTCAGTGCTGATACTCTTCAATGTTATCTCATCTGGCTCCTGCCTAGCAAAGCTCATCCTTCCCAATGTTTGAAATTGCTATGCATCTGTCCTGTTCACCTCCTAGACTATACTTATATAGACAATCCTGTCATACATATTCAGCTTTTTGGGTGCATATATATATGTATATATACACAGATTTGTACATATATAATTTTATGTCAATATCTATATGTGGACCCCTCAAAAGCAGTTCAAAGGATATCATATGATTACCTGAACACTACTGGTGTGATACCCAAAACAACAAAAGTAGTTCACACTCAATAAACCTCAAGCACAATATCTCGAAAGAGTGCCTTTCATGTGATTCACAAGCTCCTTCTTTCTCTGTAATTCCTCTTTCAGTAATAGATTATTTTAATTAATATTTATTTGTCTTTGGCCAGAGCGGTGGTGCAAGTGGTAAAGTGTCTGCCTTGTGCGTGCTAGCCTGCTGTTCAATCCTCTGACATCCCATATGCTCCCTCAAGCTAGGAGCGATTTCTGAGCGCATATCACCCCTGAGCATCATCGGGTATGCCCCCCCCCAAAAAAAAAAACAAAAAAAAAGCATTGATTTGTCATATGAGAAACCCAGGGCTTCTCCCTAACTTCCTAACTTATAAGTTAATAAATCTTTTATGGTACCTCCTAAATATCTTGTGTCTACCTGCTTTTGTTCCTCTTTTTGTGCACCATCATGTTCTTGTCAAGACCAACATTACATGCTCTTAAATAGTATCTCTTCTGGTATCCCAATGATACTTTTCTAATACTTTAACAGAATTAATCCTTCTGTCCCATTGTAGTTAACATCCATAAAAATAAGAATCCATTTTCTTTTGCTTCAAAATTTTCAGTGTTGAAGTCATTTTCTGAAGCAAGACTCCAAGCACACTCTGAAGCTGCATTCTTTCCACCCCCAATCAGCAGGGAAAGGACTAGAGAGGCAAGCCATACATTAAGTAGGCACTTCACAAATCCTGGTTCTACCCAGAGGTCAGACAGAAACACTTACTCGCAGGATAGAAACAAAACTGTACAAGAATACTACCCAAAGAATGCAGAAAAGAGGGGAGGGAAGCCTGGTTCATAGCAGGAAGCTATGAGGAGGAGGGTCTGATTAGACCAGAAAAGGGACTGCTATGACAATGATAGTGGGAAATGATCACTTTGGACAAGAATTGGGAACTGACAGAAGGTAAAGTGATATGCATATTTCAGTGGCAATACTGCAAGTTACAGTGCATAAAAGGAAAAAGAGAGAAAGGGAAGTGCCAAAGTCAACCTGGAGGGAGGAGCTAAGGCAGAAAAATTGATGGGGATGTATACTGCTGGAAGAAATGGGTACTTAACATTGTATACCTGAAATTCAATCATGAGCAACTTAAGTGTGCTCACAGTGATTTGATACTAAAAAAAAAATCAACAGGAGATTTCCCAAAGTAGCCACAAAATACTCTTCCTCTCTCAGAAGATCTCCGAGATCTCACTGGTAGTGAGGGGGATACTGAAAGAGAAGTGGAAACTGCAGCACCAGACTACACAAGAAAATACAAAAAGCAGCACAAAATGCCTCCACAGATAGTGGAACACTGAGGACTCAATCAGTAACAGCTCTATAGTCTCTCTGTAAAAAGAATTTAGAATGTATGTTCAGGATGTTTAATGACTCAAAGTAATAATGGAACAGACCACTAATAAAACACAAGAGGATATGAGGGAAGAAATAAAAAAATAAACACAAATAGAAATAAAAAAACTAAAAAATTGTTAGGGAAAATGAAAAACTCACTGGAAGGTCTCACCGGCAGAGTAACAACTGCTGAGAACAGAATAACTGAATTCAAAGATGAGATATAGAAAATTTCCAGAAAACAATAGAAGATGGAATAAAGCTTCAAACTAAACAAACAGCTAAAAAAGAGAGGTTTGGAATAAATTTAAAGGGAAAAGCATAAAAGTAATTGAGGTTCTGATGGCCAGGAAGGCAACCCTAAAAAAGAGAAAACAATTAAAGACATTATTTCTGAGATGTTTCCAGAGCTAGAGAGCCTGTACAACCAGGTCCAGGATTCCCAAAGGGTACCAGCTCAAAGAGATTCAAATAAAATACTCCTAGATATTCCTAATCAGAATGATGAAAACCATAGATAGAGATATAATACTAAAAGCAGGAAGATCAAAGAAGGGGATTATATGAAAATGTACATCCTTAAGATTTGCCAAAGGAAACCGTCTAGCCTGAAGACAGTGGTGGGATTTTAAAAAACTCAATGAAATAAATACCTAACCAATAATACATTTTCAGAGAGAATATTATTGAGATTTGAAGAAATGATACACAATTTACAGATAAACAGTTCAATAACTTCCCAGATTTGACAAATACAATTGCCATGCATTTGACAAATGCAGTCTGCACCTGGCCAGCTCCATAGATCCATTCTGTTCTTGAAAGAGATGTAAGCCAAGCAGTGAAAAATTATAGGTACAACAGCTGAAACCAGACAATCTCAGAAGTAGGTAGGCCAAGCCCCTGCCCTGCAAAAACCATGCTTGCTGCACGCACCCCCCCCACACACACACACAATCACCCATTTTGTAAGTGGTTCTTCACCACTCTTCTCTAGCTTTCTTCAGAGATACCAATCTGACCTAAATTTTAGGTATGCCAGAATTTGAGCTGATATAACCAGGACTTTTATTTTTGGAGTGACTGAAGGTGTCCCTTCTCCACTCGCCTTCTCATACTTCTGTAAACCTGCAGCCAAAACGTACCCCACAAGAGCCACAGTATCAACAATAGTGCTTAGAATTCCAGGACTGCGCAACCACATTCGTGGTTGAGCAACAACACCATTTTTGTTTAATACTGCCATCCCTGAAGAAATACACCAATGTAGGCACCAACGTGTATCTGAAGTCACCTAATGTTCAGAAAAAATAAAATAAACATAATGTTTAACCAGGAACAAAAGCTTACGAAACATTCTCACATGACTTAAGGACCTCATTGAAATACAATCATTTTCAAAAATTTACTTATTGCTGTCACTCTTTTTCCCTCATTTTTTCTTTTTCTTCATTTTAAAAAATTTTTCTCTCTCACTATCTGAAAACAAATGTATTATGATCAACCATGTCAACTATGTGATACTTGCTCTTTAAATACATTTAATTTAATTTAAACAAAAAGAACATCATACACTCAAAACCATCTATACAAGAGAAATGTAAGGACCTTTAGAGACAAGACAAATACTACAAACATGCCGAACTCCTACAAAAAATATGACACAATCTCTTTCTCAATGTCAACAGGTTATATTAACCAATTATGAAACACAGAGTGGTAAGGTGGATTAAAAAAGTGAGTCCAACATTCAGCTACTTGCAAAAACGCATTTGGACAGTTAGAGCAAACACAAACTCAAAGTCAAAGGTTAGAAAACAATTTTTTAAACAAACACCTCCCTCCAAAAGGAAGGGGTGGAAATAGTAGTACTTCAGACTGTACTTCAGGCTGTAAAAAGTGAGACAGTGAAGGAAAAATTTTAATGATCAAGGGAAATGTACATGAAAAAGAACTCTCACTTCTAAACATAGATGCCTCTAATGAGAGACCAGCAAAATACTAAAACAACTGTTACAGACTTAAAGAAGGACATTAATAGCAATACAATAGTAGTTGGAGATTCATCACCACTCTAACACCTTTTCAAAGATCAACTAGACTAAAGCTCATTAAGGAAATAATTGCTTTAAAGAAAAAAATTTGAAGGAGTCTAGTAGATGTACATCGGGATGTACATAGAATAGAGGATGATGATTCTCAAAAGGCAGAATACTCATTCTTCTCCAATACACATAGTTCTTTCTCCATGATAGACCACATGGTAAAAACACAAAATTTGCCTCTCTAAAGTCAAGAGGATATAAATTATATCAAAGATATCTCAGACCATAATATACTGAAAATAGAAGTAAGTCACAGATATGAAGAATTAAATTAGAAATTAAAGAGTGCATTACGGAAAAACAGGTGGGTTAGAATGGAAATCAAAAGATTCTAGAAAATGAACAAGAATGAGGGCATCATACCAGAACTTGTGGGACACCACAAAAGCAGTGTTAAAGGAAATTTTATAGCTATACAAGTATTCATCAGGAAGGGAGGAAGGGATCACAAAAATAACTAGATGTGTAATAAAGAAACTAGAAAATAATGAACAAAAAAAGACAAAAATTACAATTTTGAGAATAAATTTGTAAACTGGAATCTTAAAATTAATTCAAAAGGTCAATAAACTACAAACTTTCTTTGAAAAATAAACAGATCCTCAGATCAATAGAATAAAGTGATTTTCCTTGGACAGACTATGTAATCAGTTAATTTTTGATAAAGGAACAAAAATTATGAAGTAGATCAATTGCTAATAACTGATGCCTAAATTTTCCTAGCTTAATCCCATATTTTTGGTGCATCTGGGAATGGGTAGATATGCCTTCTAATGGTTTATTTCCTCTGCAGGAGCAAACCTGCTTCCAGGAAACCAATTCCTTCTAGTGAAAAGAGCCTATCTGTTCCTTGAGTGGAGAGGAAACACAATTCTTTTTGTTTGTTTTTGTTTTGGGGCCTCACCTGGCGGCATTCGGGGATTACTCCTGGCACTGCTCTCAGAAATTGCTCCTGGCAGAGTTAGGGGACCATATGGGATATCGGTGATAGAACCTAGGTCCATCCCAGGTTGGCAAATGCCTTACTGCTGTGTTATCAATCCTGCCCCAAGAGGCACAATTCTTTTTGTGTGTGTGTGTGAGGGGGGAGGGTATGTGGAGGTCACACCCGGCAGCGCTCAGGTGCTACTCCTGGCTCTATGCTCAGAAATCGCCCCTGCAGGCTCAGGGGACCAGGATTCGAAGCACTGTCCTTCTGCATGCAAGGCAAACACCCTACCGCTGAGAGGCACACTTTTTTAAACAAAATAATATCTGTCTTTCATATTGATTTATCTTGGAATCTACACATAATAAGAAATGGATGTGTTCTTTGCTTTTACATGTATTCAATATTTTATTTTTATCAAAGTACCTTAAAAAGTTCCTAGGACATAAGCAAATTGTGGTTTTTTTTTTTTTCCTATAACAGTGTGTCTCAACACAGTGCATACATTACATTATTAAACTGACTTTCCAACAGCACTGGCATATCATAGCTATGCTATGCAGGAGGTAGCCGAAGCAACATTGGGCCCTGTCAAGAAATTGAGGCAAGACTCTAAGGATGGGGCCAGAGAGATAGCATGGAAGTAAGGCTTTTGTCTTTCATGCAAAAGGTTGGTGGTTTGAATCCTGGCATCCCATATGGTCCCCTGAGCCTGCCAGGAGTGATTTCTGAGCATAGAGCCAGGAGTAACCCCTGAGCGCTGCCAGGTGTGATCCAAAAACCAAAAAAAAAAAAAAAATAAAAGACTCTAAAGGATAAAAGAATATCTCAAGGTGGTAATTTGGGGTAGATGTGACTTTATATATGCAAGCACGGGAAGCTGTATTTCTAAACAATAGCTGTGACCTGAGAACCACAATGTACTTAGCAGAATTCAGAGACCTCCCAGAAGAACAAGTCCTGTGCCCTTGTCTAAAGATATTCAGAAATTTGGGAGACACTGAATGAGAGGTGTCTAATGAGAAGCAGTGAGGTGGTTTCTGTATTGGATTGAAAGTGAGCCCCAAGCGGTGGCATTTGCCTGGAATGTGGCTGATCTAGGACAGACTGCAATTCGATCCCCTGGAGTCCCAGATGGTCCCCCACGTCAGGAGTAACCCCTGAGAGTCACCTGTGTGGCCTCAAAACAAAACAAAACAAAACAAAAAGAAAGTGGGCTAAAATCTAAGGAAAGATCAGTGTTTACTTGAGAGTAGCCCCTTTAATATTTGGCACCAATGTAGGGAATCTTTGATCACTTTCAAATCAAGTGTATGTGTCACTGAGTTTCACGGTTACTATGTCAGTCATCTCTTTATTATTATTATTATAATGATGATCTGTATAATCTTTGTCTGTCTCTGTAATCACATCTCATAAGTGATAGAGATAAATCTCTGACCAACTTGGCCACTGTTCAAGAAGCTTGGAGGAATGTGATGAGCACATAGTCTAATTTTGAGAGAACACCACAGAGGGAAATTGGCTCCATACATTTTTATCTCTTTGTTGACACAAAACTTGAAAAATGCAAATGAGTTTTTTTATCTCTTGAGTACCTGAGGCCAGAACCCCAATGTCTTTGTGACCTTGCTGTATTCTAAATATAGCCATTCCTCCTCCATTATCTACTGAGTGTATTTCTCACAGGAAATCAGAGAACAATGAGTGTGGAAGGTAGATGTGAGCAGGTAATTAGGATTAAAGTCATCTCTCCAACTAGGTTCTAATAAAAAAGATCAACTGCTTTGGGGTCAGCCGTTTGTTTGTTATTCACACTTTTATCCATGCAATAGTCCAAGTCATTTATAATAGTGCAAGATTGTTTCCTCTCCAAAGACAAATTATATGTAGGAAAACAAAGCAACGTAGTTTCAGACAAGATATTTCATGTTAGTATGTTGTTCAGACTATTTCTGATTACTCACAGAGGAACAGTTCTGGCAACCTGCATTCTCTAGGAAGAAAACCAAAGTCCCATCTGAGACTTTATAGCACCAGCCCAGCCATCATATAGTCTCTGACAACCAAGGCTATTAGTAAAATGCCCCAAATGTGCTGTTAGGTCATTTATTAACATACCTTCCATTGACTGCTGTTTGGTAAATAACAATTATTAAGTAAAACCTGTGCAAAAAAAAAAGTTATAAATGTATCTTTCCCTATTCATGTTCACATTAGTTCAAATAATATACCACATTACATTTCTTTTACTCTTGTTCTGATCCTTTGATGCTTTCAGTGGTTTGCCAGCGGGAAACCACTAGAGGAGACCTATCTAGACTCTCTATTAGACAACATACAATTATCATCTTTAGTATTCCCACTTGGAAAATTGACTTGTATTCATGTGGAACAATAAAATCAAATTTGCTGGCACTTTACTCCCAATTCATGAGTATAAATAGGGGCTCTGTTGGAGGGGGTTTTACTGTCTACAAGCAGAATAGACAGTACCAAAGAGGAAAGTGCTTCTGTATTGATTGCAAACATATAGCTTAAACACTAAGCTCATTCATTCCAAACATTATTTTCCTTCTTTCCAGTAAAGTAATATAAATAATCTTGTTTCCTTTTAACTCATTTGGAGATCAGAGACTCTCTCGCACTTCCACTTAACAAACATGTGTGTATATATTGAACTTTACTGTAAGAGTTTTTAAAAAGCTGAGTTTCTGCAATGGGGATGAGAGGCAGAATTTCAAAGTCATAGACCCATTGCAATGATGAAACTGGCTGACAACTAGGTTGATGCTGTAAAAGTCTAAAGAGTTTTGCAGCAGTGAAAGGATGAAAACAGCCCTAGAAAAAAATGTTACTTGTTAATTTTTTTCTATTTACTTACTGTCTCTGTCCATACATCTACTCATTTAACATTCTTTGTGTGCTTGTTACAAAGATAATAAACTACCAATTAGTTACTAGCTGAAGAAATAGTAAGTAAATGAATAATTCTGAAAAACACTTTTTTCCCAATAAAATAGTAACTACCAAGACTTGAATCTACTCTGGCAGCCATAATAGATATGATGCTAATAAGATGCCCAGTCATTGCCAAATAATATCCAGGAAAAAGAAACATATTTAAGCTTAAGATGTATTTCCCAGTTCATTTGAATTATCACTCTTCTCTAATTTTTACTTACAAATCTCCTATTTTATTCTTTAAGAAAGACCATTTTCCATGAATTTTAATTTCTCTCTTCTCAAGGTCATAGTATATCGAGGTAATTTTAGGTTATTTTCAGTTTAGATACTTTGGGACATACTTAACAGTTTCCAGGGATTACCCTTGCCTGGCTCGGCACTCAGGGGTGTGCACTCTACACACCTGGCAGGGCTTGGAGGGCCATATGTGGCTACAGGATTGAACCCAGCTTGGCTGTGTGCAAGGCAAGAGCACTACCCACTATACTATCTTTTTGACCATGCTTAACTGTTTAAGATTAAATTTCCTAAGCTTTGGGTAGTGCATTAACTACCTAAAATAAATAATTTAAGCTGTCTATTGAACATAAATCACATTGTTTTTTTTGCTAAGCATACATATTAATCTTCATTATTTTCTTTTTACATTCTGGTTCAAAAGTTAAGAAAGGAAAATAAAATTTAGTGGGTAGCTATGAATAAATGTAAACATACTGGCCCTTAATACCAACATACTTATACAATATTATTCACACATACAAGACAGTTGTGTAATTTTTAATCTTTCTTAAATACCATATGATACATTCAATGCTGTAATATCAAAAATTATTTTGTGTTTTTTATTATGTCCACATCTTATACCCTAATGAGGTTACTACTTGCTCAGAGAGTTGCTCCCAGTGATGTTCAGGGGATGATGTAGGATCAGTGTTAAGGATCAAATTTGGGCCTCTGTACAAGCAAGACAATTGCTTTACCACTGAGGCAAATCCTCTGCCCCTCAGTCATATTTTTCTTCAGAACATAAAAAATGGCTAAGTCTTTTTAACTTTCCAAAGGAAATAACTCATTATTTCAAAGTATGCTCTATTACTTCTGTGGCTGTTTGGGAAATAAAAATGTGTCACATTTATAAGTAGGAAAATAGAATAGTATTAGTAGAAAATACAAATAGGACAATTAAAGGGCAATACAATAGATCAAGAGGAGAAATATGTCTAGCCTCTTGTCTGGGAATAGTTTGAACACTACAAAGAATATAACAATATTATTCTTCTTTGTTGCAATCCAGTGATTCACCTGTGAATATTTCACTCCCACAATAATTTCTCTTCATGTCAAATTGTTTATCATTCATGCAAGACAGACACTACTAAAAAATGACAAATGAGTCTTTCCTATGAAGAATTCTAAATTTGTATCCATGGGGATATAAAGGGATTAAGCAGATCTAACAATTAAATACTATATTTATCAAGCAGTACAACTTCATCCTCATAAAACTGGGAATCAAATGATCTGAGATTTAGTCTTCTAGAGATAATTGATAAATTTGAGAACTTCGTTTGATCAGCGAGCACCTTTATTTGTTTGATTACCAGATATGAAAAATGAATTAGTTCTCTTTAGAATCTTTCCCTCCTCATATCCTAAGTTAAGAGGGATGCACAAGATATATTCTGGAGGCCAGTGAGGTGGCGCTAGAGGTAAGGTGTCTGCCTTGCAAGCACTAGCCAAGGAAAGACCGTGGTTCGATCCTCCGGCATCCCATATGGTCCCCCCAAGCCAGGGGCAATTTCTGAACGCTTAGCCAGGAGTAACCCCTGAGCATCAAACGGGTGTGGCCAGAAAAACAAAAAACAAAAAAAAAAAGATATATTCTAAACATTCCTGTTAAATTAACTAAGAATTCAAATACATGTGATTCTTTAGTACACATCATAAATGGCACATCATAAATAAAATTTGTGTCATTCTGCATTTGTTTTTCCAGATTTCTCTAAAATCTAATTTTTCAGAGCATTGAATTGTTGAGAGTTCATTTTGAGACTTGTAATTTTCTATGGATTAAGGCAGTTTCAGCCACATTATGTAATCATTTTTATTTCATCTTAGAGGTTAGTGAGTGAAGTAGAAACAAGGTATGAGCAATAAAAAACCAGATCACAGAGTTTAATAGTGCAGAAGAAAACTATAAAATCACCTTACTTAGTCTCTCATGTTTTAATCCAAGACCGATAAGAATATTTGCTGTTATTTTGTAGTTGAATATCTTTTAGATTCCTTAAAATATAATTTTATTTCAAAACCTTTAGCATGATGTCCTTGTGCGTTTTTATGATTTTTTCATTAGTATTGATCTGTCTCAATCTCCCTCTGAGCTATGTCTGAGCAGGAATCTTTTCTTTTAAGGTACTGGATTCTTCAGCCACAGCTCCTCTCCACTTGCATAGCACTAAAAAATGATGGCCTCTCAGGAATTTCTTGTATAGTTGCTTCTACTTTTCTCAAGGGAGTCATAAAGATCCTCACTCTTTCTTCTTTCATTAGTTACCAATCTCTTCGTAAGAGGAAGAGACTTTAACTCAGAATTAAGAGATGTGTGGGTCTGTTTCTCTGAGCAAAGGCCCTCTATTTGTTCTTCTAAGGAAAACAACAAATTATGTGATTTTATTTACTACAATGAAAGTAATACTATTGATTGTCATGCTGTTACCTGCTTCTTTTAAATACTTAATTAAATGAAAATAGAAATTGAGAGTCAGTGTGATAAGTGACAAATTTAAAATTTCAAAATCTTTTGAAAAGTAAAAGATTTATTCTACATATTTTTTTTCTTGCTAAAATGTTGTTTTAATTAAGAATGGGATTTTTTATACTGGTTTTAATGTCCAACATGTTAAAAAAAACAGGGGAAAAATCCAGATTTATGACAAATTAAAAAATGTGAGTGTTCTTTTTAAATTAAAAAAAATTGCATAATTTAAAATACAAATTTAAGTCTGAAAGTATATCTAATTCATCTTCTACTACCTGCCTACATTGCTGGTGCCAGACAAGAGAGCAGTATTTTCACTGGGGATACAACTTTCAAGCCTTCGGTTTTGTGGGGAAAAAAATGATCATGAACACAAAGAGAGGTGTTTTACCACATTTATGAGCTGTAATCTTTTCTATAAAGACTCATATAATAAAACAAAAACCATTCAAAG
Organism: Suncus etruscus; assembly: GCF_024139225.1. Taxonomy (NCBI): domain Eukaryota; kingdom Metazoa; phylum Chordata; class Mammalia; order Eulipotyphla; family Soricidae; genus Suncus; species Suncus etruscus. Next base: position 43,807,810 of record NC_064862.1, on the reverse strand, counting down.
TTAAATAGTTGATAAGGAAACTGAAGAAAGCCCCCTTTCCCTAGTGAGATAGTGAGAAAACTTAGCAATTATCAAGAGTAGACAACCCTTCTACCCCAAAAATGGAGCGACAGTTCTCACAGAACACAAAATCATGTGCAAAACTCTGAAAAGCTGCTGCTAGTGGAACTAGAGTTACTTGTCTTGGTTATATATGACTGTGCAATAAACCACCTCAAGCAAAACAATTTATACTATCCCACAGTTTTTGTGAACTAGCAATCCAAGCATGACTCTCCTCAAGACTAAAATTTAGGCGGTGAATGCAGCATACTTCCATGATTATTCGCAAATCTCAGTTTTGGGCCATTGGTCACAGGTCTCCCACTATGGTTCATTTAATCTGGGAAGTGATATCTCATCCTTCTTGTCCTAGTGTGTTCATTACACTAGGTCCAGATGACACTGGAGGAAGCAATTACGCAAGAGTAGGATTACTGAGAGAGCAGGATCCTTGGGAACCATTTGAGAAATTGCCTACCACACAGGGAAACTCAAAAGCTCCCTCCAAACAATAGAGGAAGCAGAAAAAGAGGAAGGGAAAAATTATCCTGACTTTCCTTTTCTTTCATCTTTTAATCCAGCAAAGCCACCATCTAGCAGAAGTATTTTTGAAATGTAATTTAATGGAAGAGATCTGTGCTAGAAAATGGCAAGGTTATCTAATAGCAGATTAGTTACTGACCAGCAGAGTGTGGAATTTCTAGAACACATCAGGATTTTATGCAAAGATATCTATTTAATGGCCATTTTAGCTCATTCTGACAACTGTAATGTTTGCTGTCTTATAAAGTGATTTTGTGCTCTATTAGAAATTTCTTATCAAAGAACTCACAACACACAGCTTTCTATGCATCTATACAACACAATCATAAATGTTTCTTACACTGATATCCATCTTATTCAGTTTATGCCCACTCTGTGAGTTCTCTTATGTGGCTGGTAGTAGGTAAAACATACTCACATCCTAAAGAGTTGTAGACAGAGAGAATAACTTTCTTTTTTTTTAATTTTTACTTATACTTTAATCATATTTGAATGGAAAAATTGGCTATATATGATATATATGTATATATATATACATATACATATATATACATATATATAGTTTTTGGGCCACCCCCAGTGATTCTCAGGGGTTACTCCTGGATATGTGCTCAGAAAACACTCCTGGCTTGGGGGACCATATGGGTGACACTGGGAGATTGAACTCACTCCATCCTAGGCTAGCTCAGGCGAGGTAGATACCTTACTGCTTGCACCACTACTCTGACCCAAAATTGGCAATATTTTTATTAATGCACATAAATAAGGTATTTATAAAATAACACCTTTGTTGAGGGCACCTAACTAATATAAGCATTTCCCTCTCATTTGTCTGTAGCTCTACATCCAATAAACTAAACATTTTTTGAGCATCTATTTCCCCCCCTTTTTTTTTTTAATTTAAACATCTTAATTACATGAATGATTGTGATTAGGTTTCAGTCATGTAAAGAACACCCCCTTCACCAGTGCAACATTCCCACCACCAATGTCCCAAATCTCCCTAGGCCTCTGAGGAGACCTTCAGGTATTCAAGAAACACAGACAGGCACAGGAGAGATTTCCCTTGAAGTCCTCAGAGTGATCAAAGGCACAGCAGGGCGGAGCCTCCGCAGGCCAGAGAGCTCTGCTTATTGGTTGGCACCCCCCACAGCCAATCTTTACTCACTCACTCGCTGGGCAGCTTCAGAATGCAGTTTTTTGGGGGTGAGCTCTCTAGGCCTCTGAGGAGACCTTCAGGTATTCAAGAAACACCAGTTATATTTTTTAAGTTCAGTAAGTTGTTTTTTTTTTCTTAAAGGATAAGTGTTTAAAAAAATACAGTAGTAAAGGTGTGAAAGTGGCAATCATTGTTTGAACAGGCCCAGCAAAATATGTGGAAAACAGAAAAATAAATCCTTGGCCTGATTACAAAAAGGCCTCATCCCAGAAGTTTATTGGCATAGACCGACTCTGGGCTCCAGGTATACCAGTCTGTCCAACCCCTCAGTTATCCTCCATGGTCCTGGTGAAACTTTTCACACTTTAACTGTTGTTGGTGTCAGGTTCCTGTATTTAAAGTTTCTGGATTATGTGCATTTCCTTCATCAAATTCAAGCTGATGGGGAGCATCCTCTAGTTTCACCTCACCATTAGATGCAGAGAGACCTGCCCTGCAAACAGGTTGTTGCTAAGTCTTCTGGGTGTTGAGAGCACTCTTTGGAGTAAGTCAATGCCAGAGCAGTGGTAGCGTCTTCCCTGGTAGAGGTTTGCATCCTGGTAATGTTATAGACAATTGTGGTTGTTTCCATAGATGGTATCTATTGTTCAGGGGTGTATGTGCAATGCCCATTCTTCTGAGGCCTAAGCCAAATCCTTATGCCAATATTCAGGGTATAAGGCCTAACTGCATTACAAAATTTGTGTTCCCATCTCTATTGGGTAAGTCCTTGTTTGCATATGTATTGTTTTCCCATTTTAATGTGACTAAGCAAAAGAGAAACAATGTCACAAGTTATTGTTGGTGCATCTGGTGGCCGAGGGGTCAAGTCCAACATTCCCCATTACTCGGTTCTAACATAAATTTTATACAGGATACTCTTCTACCAGCATTGCTTATTGAACAGATCTCAAAGGGGAAAAAGCAAGCAAACAAAAAACAAACAAAAAACAGTGGGCAAAATTGTCACTATATAAGAGGATATTCAAAAAAGAGTTTTAGATGTTAAGGGAATACATCTGAGGTATACAAAGATGATATACATGTCCCTTTTTTGTTTTAGAAATAGTGGGGGGATGTTGTTTCCCGGACACCACTTTGGTCTGTGATTTGTCCATCTGGAGTTGTAAACAACTCCCAGCACTCCCTTATCAGGAAATGTCTTTGAGTGGGAACGACTGGGAAACTGATTATGGTAGCAAGCACAGGAACCTGTGATTTTAATGATATTTCTTGTATTGGAAAAATTATGTTTTCTAAGCATATTGGGGTCTTTTCAGAATCAACCAATAATGTGATTTTTTGTCTTTCCTAAAAATGACCAGATATAATCTTTTGAGTATAATACTAAAGATAGCAGCAAGAAATGACCAACAGGGGCCGGGCGGTGGCGCTGGAGGTAAGGTGCCTGCCTTACCTGCGCTAGCCTAGGAGACGGACCGCGGTTCGATCCCCCGGCGTCCCATATGGTCCCCCAAGCCAGGAGCGACTTCTGAGCGCATAGCCAGGAGTAACCCCTGAGCGTTACCGGGTGTGGCCCAAAAACCAAAAAAAAAAAAAAAAAAAAAAAGAAATGACCAACAGATATGATACTTGTATTTTCCAAAACAGATGTGTATTATTTTTATTCCCAAACATTTTAAGACCTCAGAACACTAAGAGATGGTCTTTTTGTACACTGTCCTTGTATTTGTGGAGGAATATGTGACTGTCTCAACAATAGCATGTTTGAATGCTCCTATGTAACATTTAAAACTAGACATACAAGTTCTATGAATTTAAATCTTGTTCTCTTGATATCCTAACTTTTGGAAAACGATCTCCATGTTTTTAGGAAGCCCAAGCAGCTGCAATAATTGACTGGAAACCTCTGATCCCAAACTTTTATCATCAACTGTAAGTTCACAAATTATTCTGAAATGTATTCTATCTATTCTTCTATCTCATGTTGAATGTCTGTGGTGAATATCATTTGGAATAAAAACAAATTTGGAGCCCTGTCCAAATTATGGTTTTTTTTTTAAGACCCTTGTTCTTTAAGTCAATATTCTTTGAGGTAGTTTGTACCATACAGAACAATAAGATTATGGAACACACATTGTAAGGAATCCCCCAAAAGTTGAGGGAGACTCCATTTATTGGGAAGTATTTTACAGAAAACAATAGAAAACTTGACTTAGAGAGACTTACCCAAATAGGAATTGTTTTGTTCGTATAATAGGAAAACAAGATATAGGGGCTGCTAACGTTTCTTTAGAGACTCAGCTCTATTAGTGTTGTTACCTTTATAATTTTCTACTCCTTTCTCTTAGGCTTCATACCTTAGTGCCGTGCTTCTCAATTATTTTCTGTCATGCACCCCTAGGAAGAAGAAAACATTTTTGTGCCCCTCTTGAGATTGTAAATAGTATCTTTATTTAAAAAACTTTAATATATATTAATATATAATATAATATATATAACCTGCAAAAATATATAAAGTAATTTGAGCTGATTTTTCTTTCTTTCTTTTTTTTTTTTTTTTGATTTTTGGGCCACACCCGTTTGACGCTCAGGGGTTACTCCTGGTTATGCCCTCAGAAATCGCCCCTGGCTTGGGGGGACCAAATGGGGCACCGGGGGATCGAACCGCAGTCAGTCCGCTTGCAAGGCAGACACCTTACTTCTAGCACCACCTTCTTGGCCCCAATGAGCTGATTTTTGTTGTTGTGGTGGTGGTGGTTTTTGGGTCACACCCGGCAGTGCTCAGGGGTTTTTCCTGGCTCCGTGCTCAGAAATCACTCCTGGCAGGCACGGGGGACCATATGGGACACCGGGATTCGAACCAATGACCTTCTGCATGAAAGGTAAACGCCTTACCTCCATGCTATCTCTCCGGCCCCAAAAGATACATTTTTGTTTTGTTTTGTTTTGGGGTCACACCCGACAGTGCTCAGGGGCTACTCCTGGCTCTATGCTCAGAAAATCACCCCTGGCAGGCACAGGGGACCATATGAGATGCCTGGATTCGAACCACCGACCTTCTGCATGAAGGCTGATGTTTTTAATCAGAGGTGATGTCTGGATTAATGGCTACAATGAACACGTTTTGCAATGCATAGCTTTTCGAAGCAGGGTTTGAAGCAGGACATAGGAACTCTCAGCTCCAGAGACATACAGAGACATAAACACGGGACTTAGCTTGTTATGACAGTGTTTGCCGAGGTCAAACTCGCCCCCCTTTACAGAGCCTCGCACCCCTGGGGGAGCGCGCCCCACTATTTGAGAACCGCTGCCTTAGTGTAACAGGATGTCTGTGTACCTTCAGACCATATTTATACATTATAAAATTTTGTACATTATAAGATTAAAAAAGGGATGTGAGGAGAGTTCCATTTACCACTTTAAATTTCTCTTTAAAATTCCTCAAGCTCTCTTAACTTTTAACCTCTCTCCTCTTACTCCAAATTCTCTTTGTTTTGTAACATAATTTTGCTTTTCCATTTTCTCTGCCAGCAACTTAGGCTCCCATTAACTGGCTAGAACTATTGCAGTGAGCCTCATCTTGCTTCTTTCATCTCTCTTTTTTGCTTTGAATCCATCCTATTACTCTGCTGGGAAATTAGAAATGGCTTCTATATAGTTTGATATAGTTTTGTAATTTCTGAAGACAACAATGTGAGCTACATGAGTGATTTTTTCCAGTAATATCGTCGGCCCTTTTTAAAATAAAAACATCAATTACTCATAGAGGAATCTAGGGCCAAAGCCTAAGGGTATAACAGTTGGCTCAACTTTAATGCCTCAAAAAAAAGGAAACTCAGAGAGGTTGAGTAAATATTACCAACAAAATACCTTCCCTATATAAAACAAGGAAAGAAAATTCTATTTTTTTTGCTAGATTTGCAGATAAAAATCTTCCACATAAAAAAAAACCCAAAAGCTTATACATAACTTTTTTCTAAATTCTTTTTTATCACATTAGTGGAGAAGTCTTTTCCAAATGTGCTTTTCCCAGGTGAAGAGTTCAACCTCATGTCTACTTCAGTATTTCAGTATATGGAATCATTTTTGCTCTTTTCCCCAGGCATAAAAAATATGCTTTTATCTTTTGTTGCATCTTGACGTCATTCTTTCTCAAACAAACAGCAGCAACTCATTTCATAAACAATTTTGCCAGATTCAAATTTAGTACAGCTATGTTCTTTTGCACTTCTTTTCTGTTCAGAAATTTTTAATGGTACCTCCTTCTCTGCCAAATGCCTTTTCTACATTTTACTTTCATGTTGGGCTGTGACTTATGATTCACAACTATTTATCCCTGCTCTCTGCAACTTTATGGGCCAGCATTTATCCTGCAATATACGTTGCAATGGCTGCTCTCTGATACACTACTGACCAATGACATCATGGGCTATTAATTTCACCACACAGATTTTATTTTTTGCACTTCAGTGACTTTACTAACTCCAGAAACACATAAGTTGTAGGGAAAGTGGAAGGAATCTTTCCACATAGCTACAGTTCTGACTACTGCATACAGTGACTCTATCATGCTCCTCTAAATTCCAGTCTAAGTCTTGACCTGTTAAATAAGTAAAACACGTTAGATAGCCAATTACTAATATACATGCACTCTAAAACTTACACAGCTTTTCTATTATTGGTTTTTAATTACAGACCATAGAAGCTAGGGCTTATTTATTATTTAGAATATAGTAACTAATATTCATTCATTTTGGTAGTTTCTTTGCTTTCTAACCATCAGTAGCTAGCAGAAGACTCTAGTCTTTACTTTAGACTCCTTACTTTAGAAAATGATTTTCCATATGACTATCTTTCAAAATTCCTTTTCAATTTTTAATTTTTAAATTTATTTGCCCTAAAGTCCTTTCATTCTTCTGGTCTATGTTCTTCTGCTGACTTCTATAGTTGATTGTATATTGTCTTCGGTTCTTACAGAGGTTTTTAGATTTAGGTGCAGTTAGTTTTAGAACAAAAGTTTGAAATTTTATCATGTTAAAATTTCTTTACATGCAACCAACAATAGCAACAATGACAAAATCATGTTTTGCAATTAGACCTAGGGGTGGAGTGTATGGAAGACTTCCATTTTCAATTCCTATTACTGCCTTTGTCTACTAGCTGGTATTATGCAAAGACAAACAGTTAAAAATTGATGACAATTATTCATCAACATAGATATAAAAGGCATACGAAACCAGAAATAGAATCAACATTTCCAAAAGTATTATCTAAAGATGTTAAAATTTACTTATACTTTTTCTGTTTTGTTTATTTTCTGAAATAGAGAATTTCGATAACTCTTTTTTTGAGGAGTACTGTTGAATTTTATAAAATTGATTTTAGCTTAAACATTGATTCTTCATCTTTGCTGTGTATGAACTATTATTTATATTAACTAGCTATAGAACACATTTTCTTCGTAACTTTTGTTTCATTTCTGAATGCATTTTATATTATTCCTTGTTTTTTCTCATTTATTAGTAGAGTTCAGGTTCTTATAATTATGCTAACCCAGAAAATAAATATACTATATCACTATAATATTAATATTACCACTAGCAGACATTGAACAATATTAATTTTAGAGATTTTCTAGCTATATTGAAAGTTCTGTACAAAGATTTAAAATACTTTTTTATATTTCTTTTTTTTGACCACACCCGGCAGTGCTCAGGAATTACTCCTATCTCTGAGCTCAGAAATTACTCCTGGTAGGCTCAAGGGACCATATGGGATGCCGGGAATCAAACCCAGGTCCAACCTGCATTGGCTGCATGCAAGGCCAATGCCCCACCACTGTGCTATCTCTCCTGCCCCTATATTTCCTTTTTTCATTAATATCAAATTTTAAAACTCATATTATTTTGATATTTAAGCTTTATTAGTTTCATAATAATATGAGATGATTATCATCTGTCAAAACTGACACAATTAGCAATTACACAGTTTGCCCAAAGAATTTTTTTTTTCCAAAGAGTTTTATTAGGCTAGGTCATGGAACCTAGGTTCCTAACTCCCCTGGCAGTCTTTAACTGCTTAAAGTTTCTCTCTACTCCCAGAATCTGGCCATGGCATCTATATTAGATCCAGATACACAGAGCATATCAATTGTGTTCGAGTCAGATGCAAATACAAAGAGCAGAGAACTCTCTTTTTCCAGGAAGCTGAAAAGTTTCACTTTGAATTTATTTTTAGGATCTTGTGTGAGCTCAGGAGCAACCATAGCAACAGAAGTACCTGGGAGGAGTTGCTAGCGATATTCATAGGGATAGAGGAATAGCTCCAGAGGTAGAGGTTTTCTTTGTATGGGTATCTGAGGGTGAGCTGGACTTGAAGTGCCATCAATAGACGCTTATTACCTTGGTAAAACTTAATAGGACTCACCCGTGCTTTGACCCTAAGTTTTCATCAATAGAAATTTGTTTTTCTTTCTCTTACTTTCACTCCTTTGCAACCCCGCACCAATAAAACAAACGTGTTGCTTTTGACTAGTCATTTGTTTGTTAAATTTCTAAACCACAGAGAAACGGAGCCCATCAAAACTTCTGTCTTCCAGCTGACTTTAATGTATATAGCAATTTTTATTATACAGTGAAGACAAAATTCAATATTCCCCCCTTTCCATCAAAAAGCGGGTGAACGGGTGATGGATGTTATGTCTCTGACAAGAAAGAGTACAAGTCTGGAAGAAGCCAGGTTGGCAATGAGAGAATCCAAAGCACTTGGTAAAAATTAGTGCCTAAATTAACTTTATAAAAATCTCCTTTTGCACACCAAAATCTTGCATTTAATTGTGGGGAAAAAAACTCAGAGAAAACAAAGGAAATATCAATCCCTGTAATTTCTCTGTTTAGTTCTCCAACTTTGATTAATCATACCAGTGGTTTATGCAAGGTAGAGTGTATATATTGAGGAAAACACTACACTTTCTTAATTTCACACTTAAAACCCATCACTATAACATTTTTCTAGCATTTGGTAAGAGTGTTGTTTCCCTAACAAATATATTATTTGGTGGGAAAACACGTACATTAAATAAACCCAATGTACATAGTTTATGGTATCATTGAATTGAGAAGTGATCTCAAGTGTGGTCATTTACTATTTCTCTCCAAGAGTGCTTTTTCATTATGACTTTAGAAAATTTGAACATTTTAAATTAAATTGGATACCTTTTCAGTGAATATAAAGATAAATATTGCATTAAACTTGTATGTCAATGTTATCTTCAAACATGATAGTGACTTATAAGATATTTCATGGGTATATTCTCTATAATATTAAACACAAATTTTAATGTGATATTATTACTCTGGGTTAAACCCTTATAAAGTGTTCTCATTTAATCTCATTAAATATTGATGGTCATGTTGTTCACAAAGGTATTTAATAAATAATAAATGGAGCAGTAAAAGAAAACCATCATTATAATTTCATGGTTTGGGAAGACCTCTATTGAACTTTACTTGCCCACATAACCACATAAATATATAATGGTGTTATTTAACTAGCTTCTTTCAAGTCAATTAATGATGGCATTTCTCTAGAGGTATTCATGACATAATGGAGAAAAATCCTCAAAATTAAGTAAGAAGATCATAGTTTCTATAACTACAAACTCAGGAGATATCAGAGGAAAATACTCAGCTTATTCTACTTTGTCTTTTTAACAAGTTCTAGGAAGCATCATAGGTTCTCAGGATTGAGAAACATCCTCAACATTAGTAGTCAAGAATGCTTACTTATTGTCCTATAAGCTGCCAACTAGAGATGAAACAATTGGCAACTAATTTATCATGAAATATGTAATCTATAATCATAATATAATTATATAATAATAAATATAATTAAATTAATTTAAATAAATAATAACTATAATTAATTTATAAACTTATAATTTGTTTTCTTGGGGAAAACAAGAAGACTCAACATAGAATCTGACATCCTCTTCTGCAAATCACTTGCAAATATTTGTAAATATTTGCAAATCACTAAGGGTTCTGAAGTATCATCTTTTACTATGATTTTTACAAACAAGTGGTAATAGTTTGTCAAAGAAAGGCAGCAAACAAAAGATTCTATATCAGAAGGAATCATACAAGATATGGTTTTAAGGTAAAAAGCATTTTTGCAATCTTATATTATTTTATATAGGTATACAAAAAGTAAGGGGCCAGAGATACTACAGAAAATAAGGTGCTTATTTTGCATGCAACTAACTACAGCTTAATCATTGCCTCTCACTATATATGTTACTCAGAATAGCACCAGGAAACTCTCCTGACCACAAAGCCAGCTATATCTCCCCAGCATCATTCAGTATGGCCTAAGAAGAAAAGAAACACACACACACACACACACACACACACACATACACACGTTTGTGAATACAATATTCCATAACTATTCTAGATTGGAAATGGCTATACACCCGACAGCGTTCAGGGGTTATATTCCTGGCTCTATGCTCAGAAATCGCTCCTGGCAGGCTCCGGGAACCATATGGGATGCCGGGATTTGAACCACCATCCTTCTGCATGCAAGGCAAAAGCCCTCCCTCCTTGCTATCTCTCCGGCCCCCAAAATGGCTATATTTAACTGCTTTAAAAAACATTTCAAGGGCCCGGAGAGATAGCACAGCGGCGTTTGCCTTGCAAGCAGCCGATTCAGGACCAAAAGTGGTTGGTTCGAATCCCGGTGTCCCATATGGTCCCCTGTGCCTACCGGGAGCTATTTCTGAGCAGACAGCCAGGAGTCACCCCTGAGCACCGCCGGGTGTGGCCCAAAAACCAAAACAAACAAACAAATCAACCAACCAAAAAAACAAAAAACAAAACATTTCAAGCCTGATATTTAGGTCTTTAATCCATTTGGATTTTACCTTTGTACATGATGTTAACTGGAGGTCTAAGTTCGCTTTTTTACGAGTGGCTAGCCAATTATGCCAACACCACTTATTGAAGAGGTCTTCCCTGTTCCATTTAGGATTTTTTGCACCTTTATCAAAAATTAGTAACAGTATATCTGAGGAAAATTCTCTGAGTACTCAAGCCTGTTCCACTGATCTGAGGGTCTGTTTTTATTTCAATACCATGCTATTTTGATAACTATTGCTTTGTAATACAGTTTAAAGTTGGGGTAAGTCATAACCCCCATATTCCTTTTCCCAAGTATTGCTTTAGCTATTCATGGGTGTTTATTGTTCCAAATTAATTTCAGAAGTGTTTGATCCACTTCTTTGAAAAATGTCATGGGTATCTTTAGAGGGATCACATTAAATCTGAACAAAGCTTTGGGGAGTATTGTCATTTATACACAATAGAATATTATGCAGCCATCAGAAGAGATGAAGTCATGAAATTTTCCTATACATGAATGTATATGGAACCTATTATGCCGAGTGAAATAAATCAGAGGAAGAGAAGTAAACACAGAATGGTCTCCCTCATTTATGGGTTTTGGAAAAATGAAAAACATTTGTGTAATGATTCTCAGAGACAAAATAGAGGAGGACTGGAGGATCTAGCTCCTGACATGAAGCTCACCACAGGGATAGTTTAGTGCAGTCACAAAAATAATTACACTGAGAACTATCCTAACAAAATGTAACTGAATGAGGGAAGTAGAAAGCCTGTCTAGAGTACAGGCCTGTGTGGGGTGGGGAGGAAGGACACTTGGGATATTGGTCATGGGGAATGTTGCACTGGTGAAGAATTGTGTGTGTGTGTGTGTGTGTGTGTGTGTGTGTGTGTGTGTGTGTATAAATCAAAAAAAAAGAAAAGAAAAGATAAGGCCTCCCAATTCTTATCACAGGCTGTGTTCTTTACACTGACTGTATAGAAAGAGGAGGTACAGTAAATGCACCCCATATACACCTCAACCCAGGCCCTTTGTCTGGTCTGTATTGTGTATTGTGAATTAGGGGACAAAACCAAACCAAACAAAAAAAATCAAGTTATACATTTCATTTGTACTGTTCTTCTTTGATAAAAATTTATTTTCCCTCCCTCTGAAAGAGAAAACTTTAAATTCCACATAACTTTGGAGAACATTTTAAATAGCTTATAAATAAGGACCAGAGCTGTGGAGCAAGCAGTAGGGCATCTGCCTTGCATACGCTAACCTAGGATGAATCCTCCAGAGTCCCATATGGTCCCCCAAACCTGGCTATGAGTTCATAGCCAGGAGTAATTCCTGAGGGTCACAGTGTGGCTCAAACACAAACAAACAAAAAGAACACAAATAAAACAAATAAAAATCTTACAAATAGGGGTGTTCAATTTTTTTTTGTCCAAGCCTTTCTCTGCATCAGTTGAGAGATAATTATATATATATAATTTCCTGTTATATATAGTTATATATAGTTTCCTGTTGGTAATACGGTATAAAATATTTACTTATTTGCATATGATGAACTATCTATGTATTTTTGGTATGATATAATACTTCTCTAAATTTTGTTGAAGATTTTGGCACTAATCTATCAGATAAATTTTAACACTTCCTATTAATAGCATCTCTATATGCTTTGAGTTTTAGTTTAATGTTGGATTTAGAGTATCTATTGGGAAGTATTTCTTTTATATCCATTTATTAATAAATACATAATTTTTATTGTTTGGGGATCACACAGAGTTAAGCCCTGGGATTGCTCCTCATTATGAACTTTTGGCAGTAGGGGAAAGCATATGGGATGTTGAGAATTAAATCCAGTTCAGAGATGTGCAAGGTAAGCACATGTTCCCACTCTGCTATCTCTCAGGTTCCTCTAATATTATAGAAGCAATAAGGAAGTATAAGTAGTAAGACATTGAAAATTTATAGAAATCATCAGTTTAATATTATAGTCATGACTTTATCCTTGGGACTATTATAAATTACGTTTCAATTTCCTTGCCTGCAATTGTTGCACTTTAGGTTTTTACTTTGTCCTCACTCAATTTTGGTAGGTTATTTGCTTCTATGAATTCATGCATTTCACGATTCTCCAGTTTGACTGCATGGAGAGTTTTTTGTTTTGCTTTTGTTTGTTTATTTGTTTGTTGTTTTAAATTTTGGGCCACTCCCGATGACACTCAGAGGTTACTCCTGGCTATGCGCTCAGAATTTGTCCCTGGCTTGGAGAGCCATATGGGTCGCTGGGGGATTGAACCGTGGTCCATCCTGGGTCAGTTGTTTACAAGGCAAACACCCTACAGCTGTACCATCGCTCTGGCCATGGAGTTGTTTATAATAATGTCTCATAATCTTTTGTATTTCTAAGGCATTTGTTGTAATTTAACCATTTTTATTTGATATGATATTTTTCTCTGTTTTTATTTTTACTCATTAGTCTTGGTATGGCTAAGACTATTTTATTGTTTCAAAGAGCCATCTTGTGATTTCATTAAGCATTTGTAATATATTCTTGATTCTCATACCATTAATTTCTTTTCTACTTTTTATTAGTTTCTTCTTTCAACTAGGCTCACTTACGTTCATTTTATTGGTTCTTAAGATGAATATTTACGTTGATAATTTGAGCTTTTTCAATCTTTCTTAGTGTAGGCCTGCAGAGCTATGAAACACACTGTTTTTGATGTTTTCCATAGGTTCAAAAAATAGGGTTAGAAGAAAAATTCAAGACAGTAGCAGCCATTTATAATAAACACACAACCAGTATATATCCAGTGACAAAACACTGAAATTTTTCCCTCTGAAATCAGCACGACTTAGTCTGCTATTATCCAATATATTACTGGAGGTTCTAGCTGCAGCCAGTGGTCCTCAAACTATGGTCCGCAGGCCACATATTGTATTTGTATCTGTTTTGTTTCTTCATTGCAAAATAAGATATATGCTGTGTGCATAAGAATTCGTTCATAAGTTTTGTTTTTACTATAGTCAGACCCTCCAATGGTCTGAGGGACAGTGAACTGGCCCCCTGTTTAAAAAGTTTGAGGACCCCTGATAGGCAAACAATTCCCTCAAAAGGGCAGACAACAAAGACTTCAGGTTTCAAAAGTTTTTTTGTTTTGTTTTGTTTTTGGTTTTTGGGTCACACCCAGCCGTGCTCAGGGATTACACCTGGCTATGCACTCAGAAGTTGCTCCTGGCTTCACTGGGAAACATAAAGGATGCCGGAATTCGAACCACCGTCTATTCAAATCAGCTCTTTGCAAGGCAAATGCCTTACTGCTGTGCTATCTCTCTGGCCCCAGGTTTCAAAGGTTTTAAGAGACAGAGAGGAAGGGGCCGGAGCAGTGGCACAGAGGTAGGGCATTTGTCTTGTAAGTGGCTGACTTAGGACGGAAGGTGGTTCGATTCCCCAGTATCTCATATGGTCCTCCAAGCCAGGTGAGATTTCTGAGCCCATAGACAGAAGTAACCCCTGAGTGTTACGCCTCACTCAGGAAGGGCACACATTAAAAGTGTTGCACTCCTGAAAAAGAATTATTTGCCAAAAAGGCCCGCTTAGAGCAGTCAAAATCAGTTGACCCTTTGTGTGGATTGTTTGACCATAATTCGAAAGTGGCTGTAACTATCTCTCTATTTTTAACCAATATTAAAAATCAAGCCTTAGTAATTCTTTCTAACAAAGGAGGACAGTACAAATCCCGCCAAAAGTCTCCCACTAAACAACACTCCTGTGATCTCTGCTACTTTGGCGCCAAGATCAGGTTTTTCCAAAAACTTAGCTCATAGTAAAACAATTTTCAGTTTTCCCCCAAAAACTCTAAAACATTTCTCTCTCTTCCCACTTCCCTGAAAATTACCTGTTTCCCCCTGCTTACCCAAAACAAAGCAAACCCAACAGAAACTGCCTTTTCACCTTCAGTATCGGCTCTTTAATATGCTAATTTTAGCCAGGGTCCTTCATTCTTTTCCCATTTTCTTTGATGTCAAAAATTTACACCCTGCATTCCAAACCTCAAACCTTAAAAGCAGTCAGCTCAAAAAATAAATTTGTCTTCATCTTTCTAGACGCAAGTCCCCACGCTTTTGTGTGTGGTCATTCATTTTCTACAATATTGTTCCATCTTTTCGCCATTTCGTGTACCCACTCTCTCCCGGTGAAGGATTCCCGAACTCCACGAAGAATCTGTTTGGAGGCGCTGGCGTCTAGCAACAGAATTGGCCCACAACACCCTGAGTATCACCGGTGTGACCCATAAACCAAAATAAATAAATAAACAAATAAATAAATAAAGAGAGAAGATAATCAATGAATATATATATATATATATATATGCAATCATACTTTTTTTTCGTTTTTGGGTCACATCTGGCGGCGCTCAGGGGTGGCTCCTGGCTCTATGCTCAGAAATCGCTCCTGGCAGGCTCAGGGAACTATATGGGATGCCGGGATTCGAACCACCGACCTTCTGCATGAAAGGCAAACGCCTTACCTCCATGCTATCTCTCCGGCCCCTAAGCAATCATACTTCTAAACACAAATGCACTTAATAAGGGGTCAGCAAAATAATTACAACAACTGCTAATATATTTGAAGTAAGATATCAGTAGCAACACAGTAGTAGTTTCAGTCTTCAATATCTCTCTGTCACCTCTTGATAGATCAACCAGGCTAAAACTTAACAAAGATATACTGTCTTTGTAGGAAGAAATGAAACAGAGGGGCTAAGTAGCTAAATATAAGGCTTTCATCCCCCCAAACCCAAACACATTCTTCTGCAATACACATGGGACATTCTTCAAGATAGACCACATGATGGGCCAAAAAACATGCCTCTATAAAATTAAGCTAATAGAACTTGTATTAATTATCTTCTCAAACCATAATGAACTGAAAATGAAGTGAATTGCAAACAGAAACAGAGAAATAACTATAATACCTGGAAATTAAACAGCTTACTACTAAACACTACTAAACACTAAACACTACTAAACAATCAGCGGTTTGGTGAGGAAATCAAAAGATTCCTGGAAACAAATCAGATTGAAGACACAAATTCTCAGAATTTGTGGGACATAGCAAAAGTAGCATTAAAAGAAAAATTTACATCTTTTCCAAGCATTCATCAGGAAGGAATAAAGAGCCTACATAAACAACTTAATGGCACAGTTTAAAAAATTTGAAAATGACTAACAAAATGAGCCAAAAGCAGGCAAACAGAAGAAAATAATAAAACTGAGTTGAAATTAATAAACTGGACACTCCATAAAACTTCAAAGGATCAATGAAAGCAAGAGCTATTTTTTGGAAAAAATAAAGATTGGTAAATCATTAGAAAAACTTATAAAGAAAGAGAGAACCCTAATAAACCAAATCAAAAATTATAGAGGTTGTCACAACACTACTGAAATAAAAGATAAACAGATTTCTTGGAAAATCTTTATAACAGAAAACAAGAGAACCTAGAGATTTGGATAAATTCTTGAATTCCTCTAACCTCCTTAGTTTGAATTAAGATGATGTAGAATACATGAACAGACCTATCATGATTGAGGACATTTAAATGGTAATCAAAAACCTTCATTAAAAAAAAATCCCAGGCCAGATGAATTTGCTAGTGAATTCTTCAAACCTTTAAAAAGGACTTGCTGCCAATCCTTTTCAGAATCTTCCAGAAAATTGATGAAACAGAGACTCTTCCAGTTTCTATGAAGTTAACATCACCCTGATAACAAAAGCAGAGATATAGACCACAAAAAAGACCATAAAAAACAGGCCTCTATATTGAATACAGATGCAAAGATCCTCAACAAAATACTAGCAAATAGATTCCAACAATTTATTAAGAAACTCATACACCATGACTAAGTAGGATTCACCCCAGAGATGCAAGGGTGGTTTAATATATATATATAAGTCAATCAATAAAAATACCTCAGATTAATAAAAGAACAATCATGTGATAATATTAATAGATGCAGAGAAACTATTTGACAAGGTCCTGCAACCACTGATGATCAAAACTCTCAACAAGATGAGAATTAAAGGAACTTTCCTCAATATAGTCAAAGCCATTTACTATATACCCATGACACACATTACACTCAATGGGAAAAAATAAAACCTTTTCTCAAAGATCTTGCAAGAGACCAACTTGCCTACTTTCAGCATATCTTTAAAGTATAGTAATGGATGCACTTGCAATAGCAATTATAAAAGAAAAAAATATCAATGGCATCCAGATAGAAAATGAAGCTCTCACTCTTTGCAGATGATATAATACTATATTTAGAAAGTCCTAAGGACTTACAAAAAGCATATTGAAACAAGAGATTTGTATAGTAAAGTGGCAGCATAAAAATTAATACACAAAATTCCATGTGTTTTATGTCTACATATAATGAAAAAGAAAGAGCTATCATGAAAACAATCCCATTCACAACTGGCCCTCAGAAAATAAATTTCCTTTTAATCAACTTAACTAAAAAGTTGAAAGACCCATATAAAGAAAACTAAAAAGCACTGCTTCAAGAAATCAAAGAAGATGCAAGAAAATGAAAACATATACAACATCTAATGAGATACACGTCAAACTCAAAGTGGTTATAAAAGAAGAGAGGGCCATTTTTCAACAGTCAATGGTTAGGTACATTAGAAAGCATTATGAGTATGATACTCATAAATATGTTGGTACCTAATGACGGACTGCTAATAGACTTGAAGAAACACACTGATAGCCACACAATAATAGTTGCTCCCAAATCCCAGTGCCTTATACAACTTCTCCCCAGCTGCCTTGCACTGGGAAGTCCCAACACAGATTTCTAGCTCTTAAACTCCCACCACTCAAACCCTTTTTCAAATCCTATAAAAATAGTATGGAGATTCCTCAATAAATTTAGGATTGAGCTACCATATAACCTCGCAATTTCACTTTGGGTATCTATCACTAAGACTTAACATTTCATTCAAAAGGACATAAGCAAATGATTATTTATTGTTGCAATGAGTATAATGTCTAATATATAGAATATATCTATGTGTCCAATGACAGAAGAGTGAATTATGAAGATATGGTATACATACATAATAGAATATTATGCAGCTATAAGGAGTGATGAAATAATACAATTTGCTGCAACCTGATTGGAACTTGAAGATCTGGTATTGAGCAAACCAGAAGAATAAAGGCAAATACAGGACATCATGTAGGAATGAGGAATGCCTAGATCACCTTTGACCAGAGCCTAAGGAGTAAAAAGACAGAAACAGAACAAAACCAAGCCAGGAATTAAATGAGGAAGGAAATTATTGAGCAAACAGGGGTCAGGGCTTTGATTATATTGTGTAGCAGTGAGAGTCATATATCTATATATCCAAGGAAGAGATTCCACAACATGAAAACATGAGATTTGAGTTAAACTGACAAAACTTTTATGTGCCTTCTATGTGGCAGGTGGCTTCTAGAGGAGGTTGGTTTGATGGGGTGTGGGACTATGACAGAGTATGGGAACTCTGAAGCTGGGATTTGACACTGTTGGTGAAATTGGTGCTGAAATATTATAAACCAAAAACTCAACTACCAATAGCTTTAAAACTACAGTTATTTAATTAAATAATTAAAAAAAAAGAAATGAAAGGGGAGATAGCCACCACAGAAATCCAAAGAATTACCAGAGATTACTTTGAGAATCTTTAAATCTCAACACAGAAGAACCTAGGGGAAATGGATAAATCCTTGGACTCATATAACTTTCCGAGTTTGAATCAAGATGATTTGGGATGCCTGAACTAACCTACCACCATTGTGGGCCAACTAAAATTGTAATCAAAAGTCTTCCCCGAAACAAAAGCCCTAATGGATTCTTCACAAACATTTAAAGAGGACATACTGGAAATCTTTTTCAGGTTCTTCCAGAAAATTGAAGAAACAAAAACTCTCCCGAACAGTTTCTAAGAGACAAATACCACTTTGAAGCCAAAAGCAAAACAAGGAACCACAAATCAAGATAAGTACAGATCAATATCCTTGATGAACACAGATACAAAGGTTCTCAATAAAACTAACAAATAAAATCTACAATATCATCAAAAAAAGTCATAGGCCGTGACCAAGTAGGATTCTTCCCCTGGATGTAAGAATGGTTAAACATATGCAAGTCAATAAACTTAATGTAAAATATCTAGCATATGATCATATCAATAGATGTATAGAAAATATTTTATTTATTCATCTATTTATGGTTTGGGGCCACAATCAGCAGTGCTCAGGGGTTACTCCTTACTATGTATTCAAAAATTCCACCAGGCAGGCTCTGGTGACCATATTAGATGTTGAGAATCAAACCTGGGTCTATTGTGCAAGGCAAATGCCCTACCCAACTGTGCTATCACTGCAAACCCCAGAGAAAGCATTTTATAAGTTCCAACACCTATTTATCATTTAAGTTTTTCAAATAATGGGAGTTGAAGGAACCCTACTCAATAAAATAAAAGCCACCTACCACAAGCCTCCTGGCAAACATTATAATCAATGCCAAATAAGTAAAGCCTCTTTAATATCAGGTACAAGACAAGTGTGGCCACTCTCAATATAGTGCTGGAAATACTTGCCATAGCAATTAGTCAAGAAAAATATATCAAGGAATTCCAGCTAGGAAAGGGCAAAGTCTAACTTTTAATATTTGTGAATAACATAACATAATTAGAATATCCTAAAGACTCTACAAAAAAACTTCTAAAAGCAGTAGATTCTTATAGTAAAAAAAAAAAGTAGGGTACAAAATTAATAAAAGTCCATGGCTTTTTTTCTTAAAAAAATACTGAAATAGAAGTAAGAGGTATTTTTAAAAAATCACATTCACAAGTGTGCCTTAGAGAATTAAGTACCTCAGAATAAGCTTTACTAAAGAGTTAAAGACCTAATCAAAGAAAATGAAAAAATAAAAACTACTTCAAGATATTAAAAAAGGATACAAGGAAATGAAAACACATTCTCTGCTCATAGATTGGGAGGATTATCATTAGTAAAACGATTAGTAAAATGTACAAAGCATTGTACAGATTCAATATGCAGTCTCTATAAGGATACCCATGACATTTTTTCAAATAGACCAAATACTCCTGAAATTCATATAGAACAATAAACACCAACCCACACAGGATAGCTGAAGCAATCTTTGGGGGAAAAAAGATGAGAGGCATAACTTTTTCCAACTTCACACTGTACTACTAAGTGCTAGTAATTAAAACAGCATGATATCAACAGAAAAGCAGACCCTCAGTATAATGAAATACACTTCAATATCTTGAGACTGTGCCTCAGTTATATGGATCTTTGAAAAAGAAGCAAGAAATACAAAGAAGGGCAAGGAAATATTCTTCAATAGCTTGGGAAAACTGTACTCTTACCTGTTTTTATTGCCATGCACAAGTCAACTAAAATGTATTATAGACCTTGACTTTAGAACTGAAACCATATTGTACATAAAGGAAAATATAAGCAGAGCTCTCAGTGACATTAAAACTAAAGGCATCTTTAAGAATGAGACACTACTGACAAAGCAAGTGGAAACAAAGAGAAATGGGTTTACATTATATTAAGAAGCTTCTACACCTTAAAGAAACATTAACCAGGATGCAAAGTCTGCTCAGTGATTGGGAGAAATTATTACTCAACTTTTATCTAATAAGTTAATATCAAAGATACATAAGTCACTGGTAGAACTTCACAAGGAAAAAGTGTCCAATCCATCAATAAATGGGAAGAAGAGATGAAAAGAAACTTCCTCAAAGAAGAAACACAAATAGTAAAATAGCACATGAAATATTTTCTACATTGCTCTACATAACTAATCATCACTAATTATCAGGAAGATGCTAATCTGGATAACAATGAAATATCATCTCATACCAAATAGACTGGCACACATCAAAAAAGAACAAGATTAACCATTGGAGGTGCACATTCTGAGAAAAGTAGGCTTTCATTCACTGCTGATGAGAACATAGAACCAGTCTTTTGGGAAAATAATATGTATATTTCTTAAAAAATTAGAATTTGAGCTTGCATTTAACCCAGCAATACTGCTCTTAGGAATATACTCAATGTTGTTACTAAACTCATTCTCTGAAGATTTTCTTGACTGGTTTTTACTAGTTGAGTTAGTGTTACTTTTTAGGCTTACTGAGCTTGGTGGTCTTCTATGATACTTTCTTACCACATTTGCTGTGGTCCTATTGAGCTGACACTACTATGTAAGTCTGAGGTGTCATGAGACTACTTTTGGCCCCACAGACTAGGATCTATTGATCTGAAACAATTTTGGTGGCTTGGCACTTTGATAGAGCTAAGATGTGGAGCTGGCCATTTATGCCAATGAGTGTCAGGTGTGGTGGTGTGTTGCTATGGCTTCTGGTAGAAAGGGAAATCTGTACCAACCCATTCTGATAAGGGCCCAGAATTTTTAATTTTTAGTTTATGAATATATATAATTTTTAAAGAAAGAGCAATAGCACAGCAAGTAGGGCCTTTGCCTTGTAACTGCCCATCTGGGTTCAATCCCTTGTATCCCTTTTGTCCCCAAAAGCCTGTTAAGAGTAAATTCTGAGCTCAGAACCAGAAATAATCCCTGAGCACCACTGAGTATGGCCCAAAAACCAAAAACAAAGAAAAAAGAAAAAAAAGAGAAAAGGATGTAATGTACATAACAAAGACAAGAGAAATAATCTGAATTATAGGAATACAAGAAAATTAGTAAAAGGAAAAGATATGGTATGATAAAGATAATAGTAGAGAATTTACCCATTCTCTGGAAAGATGCGGTGCAATTTCAAGAGGCCATATGGATACCAAACGAAATAGACTCTAACAAAACATGACTGAGACACATAGTAATCAAAATGGCAAAAAAAAAAAAAAAAAAAAAGAGAGAGAGAGAGTCTTCCTAAAGCAGTAAGGAAGAAGAAAAACCTTAAATATAATGAAATAACATAATAATCACAACAGCTCTCCCATGTGAAACAGTGCAGGCAAGAAAAGTGTGGAATGACATGTTCAAAATATTGAATGAAATAAGCTTTCAATTCACTAACCAGAAAACCTCTCATTTATGTGGGAGGGAAGGATAAAAACATTCTCAAACAAAAAAGATCTGGAAACATTTGCAATAACCAAACAGACACTAAATGATATACTAAAAGTTCACTTATATAAACCAAATAACCAATAGCAGAAGCAACAACACTACTTAGTTTAATGGCATGATAGCCCTTTCTGACATTTCATTAAATACCAAAAGTCAGAGAGTGAAGGGTTGGACCAGGAAACAAAACACATCCATTTATTGCATGCAAGAAAAATATCTAAAAATTTCATGTTAAACACAGGATCAAAGTAAAAAAAAAAAAGGATGAAAAAAAATTATTTAAGCCACTGGAAAACAAGAACAACAACAACAACAAAAATGGAACAGCCTTGTTTATATCAGACCAAATTGTATTAAATCTCAAGAAAGTACTTAGAAACTAGGATTAATAGTATTTATTGATTAGGGAAACAATACCAAGAAGTATTACCTAGTCAAAATATACTCACTAAATATTGGGTCAGCAAAGTGTGTAAGGCATTTGCTTGCAAACCTAGAGAAAGATATAGACAAAATTATAATTGTCGTGGGAGCTTTCAACATCCCAATCTCATACCTGGGTAGATCTACTAGGCAGAATATCAGTAAGAACATAAGAACCCTAAATGAGAAATTAATAGAGCTGGAACTAATTTATATAGGGCCTTCTTATCTCAAAACTACATGTATATTTTTCGCCAGGGAACAAGGAACATCTCCAGGGTAGATCACATTTTAGGACATAATTCTAACTTACAAGCTTAAGATTCATACCAAATTTCCTATCAGACAAAAATGCCACAGAGATAGAGACTGATTGTAAAAAAAGGATGTGGAAAACTCTAGAGCCTAGAGATTAAACATCATGCTGCTTAAGAAAGCTGAATCAAAGAGGAATTTAAGGAGAATATAAAAAATATTTCTTGAAACTAATGATGATGAAGAAACAAGTCACCTTGGAACACCGCAAAAGCAGGAATTGGGGAAAACAAACGGGGAGATACAGGTCTACATAAGTAGAGAAGAAAGAGATAAAACTAACAACCTAGGTGCTGGCGCAATGGCACAAGTGGTAGGGCGACTGCCTTACATGATGGTTCAATTCTCCAGTGTCCCATATGGTCCCCCAAGTCAGGAGCGATTTCTGAGCTAGGAGTAACCCCTGAGCATCACTGGGTGTGGGCCCCCCAAACCCCTCCCCACAAAAAACAGAGCAGAAATTAATAATACAAAGAAGAAATAATACAATGAAAACAATTTAAAGAAACAATAAGACCTGGAGTTGGGTTTTTAAATAAATAAACAAGATAGACAATCCTTTGGTAAGACTCATGAATAAAAAGAGAAAGTGTTAAAATAAAGTAGATCAGAAATGAAAGGGGTGAAATTACAACAAAAAAATCAGAAATTCAAGATGTGTTGAGAACTTACTATGAACAAATTTACAATTTAACTGTTAAACTAGAGAACTTAGAAAGGACATATCTCTGGAAATACAGAATATCCCAAAACTGACTAAGGAGGAAGTAGATAGCCTAAATGGACAATTTACAAGCAAGGAAATTGAACCAGTAATTAACACTCTTCCCAAGAATAAAAGGTCAAGCTCAGTTGATCTATAAACTCTCCCAAAATACCAGAAACAAGAACTCTCTCTAACATCTTCTATGAATCTAACATTACACTGATTTCCATTACATTACACTGATAGAGATACTGCCAAGAGAGGAAACTACTCTACAGACCAATCTCACTGATGAAAATTGATGCAAAACTCCTCAATAAATTAAAATAAGTGCACAAAGCAATGCAGTTTTAAATGACTTCAGCATAGCACCAAGGTCTCTTTCATTCTCACTGCTTAACTCATAGATCCTTGTCTTAGTTTTTCATTCTCTCCATACTTTGGCCATAGACTCTAGCCTCCATAAACCAATTCAGGCCCTGGCTTTTTTGTTCTCATTTACAAGCACTTGGTTCTGCACAGACTGTTTGTATTCTCTATTAGACATATTTTGATATTTGTTCTCTGGCTCCATGGTGGCTGCAGCTAATAATACATGCCTGCTTCCCTTCCTACCCACATATGCCACAGAGAAAGATAGATTGGAAAGTGGAATATGTGTATAAGAAAGACTATCAGTAACTATAGTCAAATATGGCTAAATTAGCTCTATTTAATCATTTGTTAATGTTTTATAAAACTGTTAACTTAATATCACTTTTTCTGAATCTGCTATAAAAATATGCATGTTAGACTCATAATTCAACCATCAGAGAAATAAAAGCATTGAATACAAAACATTCAATAAAATAGTTTTAGTGATAGAACTTTGTTTTCATTAAGCATAAAAATTGTACAACAAAAAATTCAATAATAAAAATTTGTATTATTCTTTAAAAACTCTTTAAAATTAAGTCATTGTTTTATTTTACTCTATAAAATAAGTGTGCTCCTTCAAAATAAAGGATAGATCTGTAAACCCTACCTCATGATCAGTAGCCTGAATTCATCTGTTTTCTATTTTCCATGGTTTTATGGCTCTCTCTAGACCCATAGATTACATAGTAGCAATAGGCCCTTTCAAAAGACGGGGACAAAATGAGATAATTAACATCACAAATCTTATGGAATTTGGGTTGAATTGTTCTTTTCTTTTATGGACCTAAATATCCCTTCCCCTAACATTAATCATGCTATATATAGTTAAAATTAGCTATAGGGTGGTCAGCTTCTAAAAATAAATGTGTGATTTTTCAGAAAATTTAATTTTAGACTGCCGTCCACAATAGATTTGTAGCACTTATCTAGTAGCTTGCTCTGTGTCAATCAGCCTCATGTAGAGTGTGCTTTTTGTTTGTGCATATGTTGGGATAATGCCCCCTGACACTCCCAAGACAGAAAGAATTATATCTTTGGTATCGATCTAGCCAAGAATAATTTTAATGGCACACATAGATATTAAAGACAATGTATAAGGAGAAGCTTCAATCAGTTGCGTTGCATTTGCAGTCCAGTGTCAATCATTATTGGGTGGCTTGCTAAGAATGCATAAACTGTTTCAAACCTCAGTATCTAAGTATCTTAGATCCTAAGAGTAGAAAAATTTCTCTTATGTCATCAATATAATGTAACTTGTGTTGACAGCATTTAGAAAGATAATTATTTCTAATTTGATGCTATTTCTCTTATTATTTATGGTTTATGTATTATTAATTACTATAGACAAAGCAAAAATTGTGTTATTTAGAACATTCTTAAACTCAATATAAACACAACTACTATTGAGTTTAAGAATGCTCAAAATAACTTAAAAAGGTGCCTATTATGATGGCAGGTTGGAGAGGGAAGGAATTAGTGGCATGGGATATTTTGGGAAGTAACACTTATATTAGCATCAAAAATGATCAAACACTAGGAAATGGGGGCCATTGGTAGTGGAAAAGTTGCACTGATGAAGGGTAGTGTACATCCTATGACTGAAAGACAACTATGAACATTTTTGTAACCACAGAGCTTAAACAAAGAAACTTAAATAACAATATCGCATATAGAAAAGGAATTTTGAGTGGTGACCATCAATCATCAGAAGAGAATGAATTGACTAGGACCAGAGAGGTGGTGCAGCAGTAGAGCATTTGCCTTACATGTGGCTGACCTAGGACAGACCTCGGTTCAATCCCCCGGCATCCCATATGAAAACCCAACCCAGAAAAAAAAAAAAAAAAAAAAAAAAAAAGAAAACCCACCCCAGGAGCGATTTCTGAGCGCAGAGCCAGGAATAACCACTGAGTGTCACTAGATGTGCCCCCCCCCCACAAAGAAGAAATTGAATTGCTAGAAATATAATTGAAATATATATTTTAATATACATTTTTATGGAAAGGCTTGTTTTATTCAGACCTTTCTATTGCCAATTCAATTACCATATTATCTGATTGTGCTTATATAGTCCAATATGTTAGAGAACTAACATTACCTTGAAACATAGGAGTAGAACCTTTTATAACTAGGCTTCTGAAAACTGTATAGGTATGTCTCTTCATCATCAAAAGAAAAAAACATTTTACTTTGGCTCCACCAGGTTGGCATTGTCCAAGCTAATTAAAGAATTTTATAATGAACATGCTTGGATATGCTGGGAAGGAAATATGATTGGTTAAATTATATGACAAATTATTTTAAGAATCCAAATTCTTAATTTGATTCCCATGGTCCATTGTGTGAGCCTTCTCAGACCATTTCCCTGTTCCTATATTTTTTTTGGGGGGGCGTCGGGAGAATTCTTGGTTATGTCTAGCTTCTTTGTAGTTGTAATATTGTTAAGGTAAAGAGTCTTAAATAATTTTTTTTTACTTCTCTAAGCATTTCTTTAAAAATTAGTTTCATTACTTTTTACTGAACCAGGAAGCAATATGAAAATGGGAAGCAGAGGTTGATTGTTGATTACCAGTTAAATTTCATTTTCCATCAGCTGACAACCTTTACTCACTTTCACTTAAACTATATTTGCCATTAAGGACGATATAGTAATTCCTCAAATTAGCAATGTAAATTAGAACAAAACATCTGGATATTAAATATATAGGTCATATGTCTTTATGATTTATAAATAAAAACAAAAATTAAATTAAAAAAACAAGAAAAAAGCATTAATAATGTGGTTAAAAACTTAAAATGTAGTGACTTGCTCATATCCTCCACCTCCTCAAAGTCTGGGAGAAGAAACTCTGTCAATTAATATTGAGAAGGGATATTAAATCTGGAATTTCACCCTGAACAATGAGAAGTGACCTTCATTGTATGAAAAGAAATGCAAGATTGACTCAGACATTTTTGTATCCAGACATGACTTCTCAATTGCTCAAAAGTTTTGAATATTTATATATTTATTAGATTAAAGCCAAGGTAATCAATTCTCTAAGAGAGCTAGATACTGCCAAATTGGAAATAGATTTGTTTTTCATGTTGGAATTACCTATCCTCATTTCTTTTTTCTTTTTTCTTTTTTTGGTTTTTGGGCCACACCCTGCAATGCGCAGGGGTTACTCCTGGCTGTCTGCTCAGAAATAGCTCCTGGCAGGTACGGGGGACCATATGGGACACCGGGATTGGAACCAACCACCTTTGGTCTTGGATCGGCTGCTTGCAAGGCAAATGCTACTGTGCTATCTCTCCGGGCCCCCTCATTTCTTTTAAAAGATAAAATTTATCTATCTCGTTTTATTTATTTTTTCTCAATGAAAACACCATTGAATAATTTTTACAATTTGAAAGATAGCTGATTTGAATTAACTTTGTGTTACAATTCAGATTTTTTGCTTTGTACTTTCAACTTTGGGAAACTTAAACATTTAGATTTTCAGTATCTATCATTAAAAGATAGAAAGAGTGCTTATCTGTAAAAATTATTTTGAGATAAAACAAATGTATAAACACTTAGCACCTTTTCAAATTGAATCTTTCCTGCTGTTTGTTATTTGGAGGTAGGCAAAATCATTTGGGTGTAACTACTTTAGCTCTTAAAAAAAATTTCTTTAAAGAGCTGGCAATTATAAAAATGAACAAAAGAAAATAAATCAGGATGGGAAATAGTATCTACTTGAGAAGTGATCTGATCCACTAAAAAAGAAAATATTTCTTATGCATTTTAATAAATTTAATTAATATTTACTGAGATTCTGTCATAGCAATGGTTTTAGAACTTACGGATTCAGGCTTTAATTCCTGGTCACACAGAATATATGTTCTACTGGTTGTAGGAGGTAGAATATATGCAAGAAAAATAAGGAAAATACATATATAGTAGTTTAAGGGTGTTAAAACTATGAACTAATAGTAAAGGTTGGAGCCAGATTGATAATACAGTGAGTAGGGCATTTGCCTTGCACGTGACTGACCTGGGTTCAATTCCCAGCATCCCATATGGTCCCCTGCCAGCCAGACCTAAAAACAGAGCCAGAATAACCCCTGATCACTGCTGGATGTGGCCCATAGCGCGCACACACACACACACACACACACACACACACACACACACACACACACACACACACACACATTCACACGCACACACACACGCATTCACATGCGCACACACACACACTACATACTACACTCACAATAGGGATAGGTAGTGGTCAATGAATGAATGCTGAATATATTAGTAACTTGCATATATTTCTAAGAACTTTGTTTAAAATGTTGCAGCAATCAAATAATAGTAATAACAATAAGGACTGTGAAATTCAGGCAGAGTAATTTTCTAAATTTTTTTTTATTGAGTTGTGCATATTAAACTATGATGGATGAGCTGCCACTGGATTTAGATAAAATCTTTCTGCCTAAAGAAAACTGAAACAACTGTAATATGAGGAAAAAAATAAACAGAATAATACTTTACCAGGGTTATATTTTAAAAGAATATTTTTCTCCAGGGAAATTAGTATAATAAACATATTCCTTATAGTCTTATAGCTCCAGACATCATGTTATGATCTTGAGTTCTGTATGTTCTGTAGTAACTGCCTTATAAAATGATACAGAAAGTAAAACTAGGGCCCAGAGAGATAGCACAGCGGCATTTGCCTTGCAAGCAGCCAATCCAGGACCTAAGGTGGCTGGTTAGAATCCCGGTGTCCCATATGGTCCCCTGTGCCTGCCAGGAGCTATTTCTGAGCAGACAGCCAGGAGTAACCCCTGAGCACCGCCAGGTGTGGCCCAAATAACAAACAAAAAAAAAAAAGAAAGTAAAACTATTTTTTAGTAGTGAGTGAATATTTGTAGAAATATAGTAAGTTTTTATTTGAGAAAAAACTGGTTAGTAGAAAAATAAACTAATACTACAATTTACTTTAATTCCCTCCAAATCACATCACCTTAATGACCTATTCTAAGAATATGTATGCTCTACATACAGCAATTATATCATTTATAATGTTTTCTAGAGTACTAATATACACTTTAGTTTTTTAGCTTTAGTTTTTTTTTTTTTTGGTTTTTTAGGTTTTTCTTCCAATCTTCTGTTTTTGTTTCCTTTATCTTTTTTTTTCTCAACTCTCACACTACAATTGACTCTCTTTTACACACTAACATATAATTTCTTTCTCCCACCTTAAAAACAAACAAACCCACACTGATGGGTTCATTGCTCACAGTAATTTTGTCTACCAACAGATTTTTGTAGGATTAGCAACGCCACAATTTAAAAAAATATATATATGGCAAACTATATATTGATAGATCACATATAAAATAATTCACAAAAATTTAGAGAGGCAATGATCCAACAGTGTGGAAACTTAAAAACAGGAGGTATCTTTTCATCTCCTCTCCACTTTTGATGAGGCTTTTGTGTTTTTCTTTTATGTTGTAGAACTTTGTGAGTGCTTTATATATCTTTAATATTAGCCCTTTTATCTGTATCTAAATATTTTCTCCCATTCAGTAGTCTGTTTATTTTAACTTGAGTTTCTTTTTCTTTTTTCTTTTTTTGGTTTTTGGGTCATACCCAGCAACACTCAGGGGTTACTCCTGACTCCATGCTCAGAAAATCGCCCCTGGCAGGCACGGGGGACCATATGGGATGCCGGGATTCAAAAGGCAAATGCCTTACCTCCATGCTATCTCTCCGGCCCCTTGAGTTTCTTTTTCTATGCAAAAACTTTTGAATTGGATAGTGTTCGTATGATAAAGCCATACTACTCCTAGAAATATACCCTAGGAACACAAAAACACAATATAAAAATGCCGTCTTCATATCTATGTTCATTGCAGCTCTACTTACAATATCCAGAATCTGGAAACAAGCCAGTTGCCCATCAACGAATGAGTGGCAAAAGGAACTATGGTACATATACACAATGAATACTATGCAGGTGTCAGGAAAAATTAAGTCATCAAATTTTTTTATAGATAGATGAACATGGAAACTATTATGCTGAGTGAAATGTGCCAGAGGGAGATACAGAATCGTCTCACTCATCTCTCACTCATGGGATTTAAGAAAAATAAAAGTATTGTAATAATACCCAGAGACAATAGAAATAAGGTTTAAAAGGACCAGCCCATAATATGAAGCTTACCACAGACATTGGTGAGTGCAGTTAGGAAAATAACTACACTAACAACTATTATGATAATGGTAGCAAGTGAGAGAAATAGAATGTCTATCTGGAAGGTAGGCAGGTGGTCGGGGAGGAGAGATATGGGGGCATTGTTGATGGGAAGGCTGCCCTGGGAAGGGGGTGTATACTTTTTTATAACTAAAACCCAACTACAAATATGTTCGTAATCATGGTGCTTAAATAAATATATTAATTTTAAAAATTAAAATTTTTTGATAGCATCATTTGTTTATTTTTGTATTGACTATTGTTCCCTATGTAGCCAAATCACTGAAAAATCTCTGCTATATTTATCCTAGTGAGTTCTGCCTGTATTTTCTTCAGTGTATTTGGTGGATTTTGGTCTAACCTCAGCATATTTAATCAAGTTATGTAAATGATATGAAACATACAAACAAAAAAAAAAACGACCATCTCTACCCAACCCACCTTTGATAGCTCATTATCTCCCCAAATAATTGCGTCTTCCCATTCTTTCTCCTCAAACTCATCAGTGAGATCTTTGAAACTGTCTCTTACCCTCTTTTCTTCCTTACACAGTAAAATCTGGTATCTGGCTGAACCTCTTTTATTAATAAAATTCTTCAGCAGAACAGTGATGATTTCTTGGCTATAAAAATACAAGGAGTATATTTAGTCCCACAAATTATATATGCTGTCTTGCTCTAGTTCTTATAGTCTCATGCACAAACAAGAATTCTATTGCCTCCCTCTCAACTCTTACTTTCTAGGTGTTTTCTTTTTCTTTTCTTTTCTTTCTTTCTTTCTTTTTTTTTTTTTTTTTTAGGTTCACATCCTGAAGTGCTCAGGGGTTACTCCTGGCTCTATGTTCAAAAATCACTCCTGGCAGGCAGGGGGAACCTACCTCTGTACTATTTCTTCGGCCCTCTAGGTGTTTTCTTTAGTGAAGAATCCTAATATCTTCTTCTGAGAAATGAATCATAAAACAGTAATAACTCTAAGCTTACAAACTGGTAGATATGCCTGTTACCTATTGTAAGATTCTGGTTTTCTGCCTAAATTCTTTTTTTTATTTATTTGTTGATTTGGGAGATCACAAATCAAACAAACTCTTATTGTGCTCAAGATTTACTCATGACTCTATGCTCAAGGGTCATTCCTGTAGGTCTTGGGACACCATTTGCAGTGCCAGGGATTGAACTGGTGTCAGCTCTGGGCATGACAAGAGCCATAATTCTTGTTACTTTAACCTTGCTCCAAATTCTGTTTTTCATTTTTTCTTACTCCAAATTCTTTACTCATTCATTTTGCTTGTAAAGCCACAATTATTCTCACAAAGCAGTCTTGGGTATTTTTCTGCAAATGAACACATCTAGATTGTGATTCTGAAATGCTACAAGTATAGAACAAAGTTTGGAGATATTGTTTTGGAAAGTGTTCAGAGTTGGTTTTACTAATCTATCCAAGTCAGGCTATGGAAAAGTCTTATAACTGCTTCTGGAAAATATTTGTTGGGAAAAATGATTTTCTTATGACTCCACTAATGTGAATTCACTGCAAATTGTGCCACAAGGTATTTGAACAGATAACAACTTTGAGATGTTATTTTTTTGAAACACAGAAAATTTCAAACCTCTCTTAAATATGATCTTTCTTTAATATATGTTTTATACAAAGTCATCTCTATGATAAAAACAATACTGGCATCTAATGCCTTTTGGCATTGCTCTTGGTTCACCTGAGCATGTAAAAGGATATTGCTTTCATTTCCTTGAAAAAAAGGCATGTGCATGGTTTATCTGAGAGTGATTTTGTATTATTACAAAGGAAATAAAAATAAAAGTAAATGGATCATTTTAAACTACTAGTGATTACCTTATGTCAGAAGTTTGTTCATGTCAAACCTGATAAAATCTTTATTAGCATAAAATGATATTCACTTGCATCGTATCTAAAATTTGATGAAAATTCATTTAAAATTAGTTTATTTTGAAATTATCTTTTCTTCCTCCCAAAATTGTTGAAAACATAACTACAGGGACCAGAGTGGTGGTCCAGTGTAGGGCATTTACCTTGCAAGGGACCTAGGATGCCCATGATTCGATCTACCGACATCCCATTTGGTCCCCCAAGCCAGGACCAATTTCTGAGCCAGGAGTAACTTCTGAGTGTCATCGGTTGTGGCCCAAAATAAAATTAAAAAAAAATCGAACAAACCCCCAAAACAAACATAACTACTAATGAGAGGGTAGTAATTCTTTGAATTTTACTATTCATTAAATTTATATTTATTAAAGAAGATTTAATCTTTTTGAGAAACAACCATGCATAATAATGTAAAGAAGTGTATAGGGAGGATAATGAGTCATTGTGTTGAAACAATTAAACAAATGAATCTCAGGAAATACTTTTTCTTTCTTTTTCTTTCTCTTTTTCTTTCTTTCTTTCTTTCTTTCTTTCTTTCTTTCTTTCTTTCTTTCTTTCTTTCTTTCTTTCTTTCTTTCTTTCTTTCTTTCTTTCTTTCTTTCTTTCTTTCTTTCTTTCTTTCTTTCTCTTTCTTTCTTTCTCTTTCTTTCTTCTTTCTTTTATATGCATTCACAGAACCTTGTTCTCCTTGTTTCTTTTTTTACTATAAGCAGTCTAAATTTTTTGATAACACTAAGAATAGGAAAATAATAAGTTGAGAAATTTTTCTTCAAAATCTTTATGTTTCTTCTCTCTCTCTCTCTCTCTCTCTCTCTCTCTCTCTCTCTCTCTCTCTCTCTCTCTCTTTGGTTTTTGGGTCACACCCAGCCATGCTTGGGGGTTACTCCTGACTCTATGCTCAGAAATCACTCCTGGCAGGCGCAGGGGACTGACCATATGGGATGCCAGGATTCGAACCACTGACCCTCTGCATGCAAGTCAAACACACTTCACCTCCATGCTATCTCTCCAGCCCCTTTATGTTTCTGAATATATTTCTAGTCACCTTTCTGTTCAGCTCTTATTCCCATATATTATGTGCTGTTGGCACCAATCTTCTTCCTGCTTGGTGACCCTCACTTTTGTTATATTTTGAAGGTAACTATAAGGGTGCTAAAATGATCTTAATTTTTATTTTCTTTTAGAGCCTGTAACAACAGATGTTGGAGCTGTACAAATCTATATAAAAGAAGGAAACTCTCACATTGTACAGATGGTATTTTTGTCAGTTTTATAGCTTCCCCAAATGACCTCCTTACTCATATTTCTTCTGTTAATTACTGCTGATATCTAGATATGAAGTTGGAGCCCTTATCAATGCAGGCAAAGTATGGAGACGTATGTATCCATTTTTTAATAACCCTTGGTATCCTCATCCTCTCCTCATGGGTCATGCTATCTAGAAATGCAGAAACTACACAACAAGACTAAATGCATGGAGAATGGCCACTTTCTTGACCTGTATGAGCTGAGTGTGCTCTTCCAGTCCTTGAGATACAGTGCCTATATATGAAAATAGAATGTGACCAGGTTAGTTAATGTGGAGAAGGAGCTAGTGCCTGTCTGTGCCCCAAACATGATAAAATCAATATAATATGCCAAAGTTACTCCAAGAGGGTCTGCATTTAGATAAAGAAAGCTCAAAATCAGCAAGAATCCGTTTTCCAATAATCAAGCCTTTTATGGTTTCCTTTAGAAATACATGTGGTGATCAAAAAGAGTATCCTTTATCAACGATTAACACTAAGAAATTATAAAGAAAAATAACTGGCCCCAAGGCAACTGATTTTAAAAATATTTGCACAATAAAATCATGAGACC
The DNA here is from genome assembly GCF_024139225.1 of Suncus etruscus. Taxonomy (NCBI): domain Eukaryota; kingdom Metazoa; phylum Chordata; class Mammalia; order Eulipotyphla; family Soricidae; genus Suncus; species Suncus etruscus. The sequence goes on along the minus strand of NC_064862.1, from coordinate 43,774,125 downwards.
CAAATCTTAACAACCAAACTTCAAAAGGTGCCTGTTCTGATGACAGGGTGTGGCGGGTGGGTGGTGGCATGGGAAAAGACTGAGAATATTGGTGGTGGTGGGACTGATCCTAAAACATTTTATGTCTAAAACTCAACTGTAAATAACTTTTTAAGTCACAATGGTGTATGCAAGAATTTTTTAAAAAGAAAGAGAAAATCACTAACACTATGAGTAATTTGTTTTAAATATGAGTTCAACACTTATATGTTAGACACACACAACCATTAAAAAATGAGTAACAAATTACAAGATTTCACCATCAGAAATGTATTTATAAGGTCAACTCTAATAATATGGGAAATAAAATCAAGACTAAATAAATTATATTACATCAAATTAAGAAGCTTTTATTCAGAGAAAGAAACTACCACATAGTTGAAAAGGAAATTGAGCAATTGGGAGAAAATATTTATACATCATATATTTAAAAAAGAGTTTATACCCCAAATAAAGCACTGACATAGCTCAATAAGGAAAAAAAAGACCATAAGACTTGATTAATCATTTCTCAAAAAAACATAATCCACAGCTATATGAAAAATGGTCAACATCACTTTTTCTTAAGGAAATGTAAATCAAAACCACCATGAATCAAAATATCGCACATCAGAGATAGAAAACAATAAGTGCTGATGAAGAGTAAAATAAACTTTTGCAAATTAGTGGTAGCAATGTAAATTGATTCAGTCTCTATGTAAATGGTATTGACAGTACTTGAAAAATGAAAATGTGCTGTAATCCAGCAACATCACTCCTCAGCATTTATCTCAAAGCTATGAAAAAACTAATTTGAAGAGAAATTTGCACATCTATGTTGATAGTACTATTATTCCAAGTACCAAAACATGAAGTCAATATAAATACCCAGAAGGAGAAATCAAAAGAAGCTATAGGATATAAACTCAATGGACCACTACTATCATCTTAGAAACAAAGTGAAGTGATGCCTTATGAAATAAAATGAAACGATTTTGAGATGATCATGCTATATGAAATAAAGAATGAACTGAAAGATAATTACCAAATAGTTTCACTCATGTGAAACATAAGTAACTAAGTCAGGTGAAGTACAAAAAAAAAAAACAACAAAACTTACTTTTAGGGGCCTCATAGATAGCACAGCAGTAGGGCATTAGTTTTGCACACGGCCAATTCAGGACGGACCTGGATTCGATTCCCAGCAAGCCATATGGTCCCCTGAGCCTGCCAGGAGCAATTCCTAAGCACAGAGCCAGGAATAACCCCTGAGCACCACCGAGTGTGGTCCGAAAACAAAACAAAACAAAAAACCCTAAGTTTTAATAATTATGTTTTTCCTTCAGAAATTAAATGGGGGTAGATGTATGTAAAAAATCTTGGTGGAGCCAGAGTGATAGCACGGAGATAAGGTGTTTGCCTTGCGTGCAGAAGGATAATGGTTTGAATCCCAGCATCCCATATGGTCTCCCAAGTCTGCCAGGAGTGATTTCTGAGCATAGAGCCAGGAGTAACCCCTGAGTGCTGCCAGGTGTGACCCAAAAAACAACAACAAAAAAAAATCTTCTTGGTGATGAAATGGAACTGGAATTTGTATTTGTGGTGAACTCTTCCTAAAGCTAAATTACTGAGATACCCTACAAAGAATTGGAAGCCATTACAATGATGTGAATTAAAAACTGAGTTTACTCTGAAACATGGGATCTTAAACTGGCACTGTTGACATTCAAACTGGATGCTTTGTTATGGGATTCATCCTGTAGATTATAGGATGTTTAACAGATCCCTGGTTCTGCCCATTGGCTACTAGTAGCACCTCTTCATAGTTACATTGTCACCAGTGCCTCTCAGGTGAGAACCACTGGTCTCTAAAGGCTGTATTGTAGGGAAGAAATAGTATTTGTGTTAGATATTTTTGGGGTTATGGAACATGTGTTTATTCGTATTTAAACTGTACTTTGACTTATGTACTTTTTAAAACTCTTGTCATAGGTTTCTCAGACTTGAAATCTTAAGATATAATAAAGGAGGAAAAAATGATTTCTTATGAAGCTCTAAATGATTTCTCAAAACTCAAGAGAAAAATACATTTCTCACTAATCCTAAAGTTTATAATTTCAGGCAAGACTGTATGTATGTAGCAAATACTGGAAAATAAAAACAATTAAAAATTTATCACTTTAAAAAAAAGAAATTGGAAGCCAATGAGAACTCAAACAAAAGAAAGGAAATGTTGTTTGGGTGTAGAAAAGGATGACATTTTTTATTACTTCTAACTAGCAAAGGAATAAATAACCATTTTGTTGATTTTAATAACAATCTAACACACTTACTTTATAACAAACTTGGATTTTACTTTTCCTCAGGAATCCAATTATTTTCAAGAACAATTTTTCCACAATTTTTGATATATGTTTAAGGGCATTTAAATCAATAGTATACAAAGCTTTTAAGAGTTTTATCTAATATAATTACCTTATTAAAAGTATTTATACCATAAGCTAATTTTCAAATGTAGTTGCTTTGGCACTAGGCCATCTCTATATTGACTGACTTTTCTATGAATGTGCCAAGTTATTTGGCATTTGCTATGTGATTTGTGATATCATCCACCTGGATTAATTCTATCTCTTGAAAATTTTTGCTTTCCTAGGACACTCATAGACACCCCATATTGACTGATCTTTTCGATGTTGTATTCATGAGTGGCTGCCTCAATTAAGTTTGATCAAGCAAATCAATGATCCTGTTCCTAAATAGTTGGGCATATAAGAGTGAAAGGAAGAAGAAAAAAGGAAGGAAAAAACTGGCAGGCAACACAATGGAAAGAAGGAAAGAAAGAAAAGAAAATTAAAATTCAGGAAGGAAAATGCAGCTGAAGAAAAAAAAAAAAGAGCAGGCTTAATCCTCAGACTCGTCTAAATCCATTGAATTTTGGAGTTCCATTCTAGAAAAGTTAGTAATTTCATACAAGAAAACATCTCTGGGAACTGTTGATAGAGATATAACCAGCAAATCAGTTTTCTCTATGCATGCTTATTTAAGATAAACATTAACATTCCCTATTCAGTCAATGGTATTTTTTAGCTTGCAAAATATAACATTTAAAACCACAACATAATTTTAACTAAATACTAATTGCTCTCTTTGTTCAACTAACATATCTGAAAGAAATGCACAATTTAGAATTAATTTTTAGCAAGGTAAGAATTATTTTGATTTCCAACGTGGCAGAAGGGCAGAATGCTTAGCTTTAAAATGAATCTCTCCAGACTTCATTTTTTTTTCTTTTTAATAATAATTACTTTATTAGTAATAATACTTACTTTAGAGATGGCACAGTGGTAGGGGGTTTGCCTTGCATGCAGCTGATCCAGGACATACGATGGTTCAACTCCTGGCATCCCATATGGTCCCCCGTACCTGCCAGGAGCGATTTCTGAGCTCAGCGTCTGGAGTAACCCCTGAGCGCAGCCGGGTGTGACCCAAAAACCAAAAACAAACAAACAAACAAAAATTTATTTAGCATCATGGTTATAAAGGTATTCACAATTAAATTTCAGTCATGCAATGTACACCAGCCTTCACCAGTGTATGTTTCCCACCACCAATATCCCCAGTTTCCCTCCCAATCTCTCCCCGTCGATATTTTACTTCTCTCTCTCTCTCTCTCTCTCTCTCTCTCTCTCTCTCTCTCTCTCTCTCTCTCTCTCTCTCTCTCTCTCTCTCTCTCTCTCTCTCTCTCTCTCTCCCTCCCTCCCTCCCTCCCTCCCTCCCTCCCTCTCTTTTATTACCCCCCTTTTGACACTATGATTTCCACTGCTGTCAATGCAGGGGTATATATCATACATATCACTTTACCCTCTTTTCGCACTCCGTTTTTTTCCCCATTACAAAGTGCTGCTTTATTAAACTCTTTGATGATAAAAGGTAAAGATGGTGAACTTGAATATAAAATAGAAACAAGAGATTTTTTAATCAGACATATTTAATCAGACATAATATTTGCAAATACACTGAATTTCACAATTGGTACCTCATGCCAGGTATCTGGACAGTCAATTAATGCTTTCTTTTCTTTCTTTTTCTTTCTTTCTTTCTTTCTTTTCTTTCTTTCTTTCTTTCTTTCTTTCTTTCTTTCTTTCTTTCTTTCTTTCTTTCTTTCTTTCTTTCTTTCTTTCTTTCTTTCTTTCTTTCTTTCTTTCTTTCTTTCTTTTTCTTCCTTCCTTCCTTCCTTCCTTCCTTCCTTCCTTCCTTCCTTCCTTCCTTCCTTCCTTCCTTCCTTCTTTCTTTCTTTCTTTCTTTCTTTCTTTCTTTCTTTCTTTCTTTCTTTCTTTCTTTCTTTCTTTCTTTCTTTCTTTCTTTCTTTCTTTCTTTCTTTCTTTCTTTCTTTCTTTCTTTCTTTCTTTCTTCTTTCCCTCCTTCCTTTCTTTCTTTCATTCTTTCTTCCTTCCTTCTTTCTTTTATTTTTTCGTCCTTCCTTCTTTCTTTTTCTTTCTTTCTTTCTTTCTTTCTTTCTTTCTTTCTTCCTTCTTTTATTCTTTCGTCCTTCCTTCCTTCCTTCCTTCTTTTTCTTTCTTTCTTTCTTTCTTTCTTTCTTTTCTTTCTTTCTTTCTTTCTTTCTTTCTTCCTTCCTTCTTTCTTTTATTCTTTCATTCTTCCTTCCTTCTTTCTTTCTTTCTTTCTTTCTTTCTTTCTTTCTTTCTTTCTTTCTTTCTTTCTTTCTTCTTTCTGTCTTTCTTTCTTCCTTCCTTCTTTCTTTCTCTTTCTTTTTTCCTTCCTTTCTTCTTCCTTCCTTTCTTCTTTCTCTCTCTCTTTCTTTCTTTCTTTCTTTCTTTCTTTCTTTCTTTCTTTCTTTCTTTCTTTCTTTCTTTCTTTCTTTCTTTCTTTCTTTCTTTCAAGGTTTTACTACATGTTTAATTCCTCTATTCTTTTTTTTTATTGTAATGTGGTCGAAGTGAATTACAATTCTCTCACAGTAATATTTGAAGCACATAGTCGCACTCCGTTTTTATCCAGAGTGACCAGTTCCTAGTTTCCTTGTTATACCTTCTCTACCTAACTGCATTTTGTGGCAAGTGTCCTACCATGAACTGGTCCTCCTGACCCTCAACTCTATTGTCTCTGTATATTATTACCATACTATCTTTTATGTTTTGTTTATCCCCAAAATGAGTAAAAATATTCTATGCCTATTCCCTCTGACTCATTTCACTCAGTATAAAAATCTTCATATACAATCATGTATAGACAAATGTCATAACTCCATTTTCCTGACAGCTGCATAGTATTCCATTGTGTAGATATACACAGGTTCTTTGCCTCTCATCTGTACTCAGGCACTTGGGTTGTTTACAGATTCTGGCTATTGTAAATAGTGCTGTGATGAATGTAGGAATGCAGAGGGTTTTTACTTCATGGGTTTGGGGTTACTAGGGTATATACCTAAGATTGGTATTGGTTGATCATATGTAAGGTCAATTTTTATTTTTTTGAGGAATATCCATATTGTTTTCTAAAAAGTATGGACCAGTCTACATTCCCACCAGCAGTAAATGAGAATCCCATATCCCTGCATCTGTGCCATCACTGGTTATTTAAGATGTGGTCCAGAGTCTGTGATGTGAGATGATACCTCATTGTTGTTTGAGTTGCATCTCCCTTAATACTAGTGATGTGGAGATTTTTTTATGTGCCTTATGGTCATCTGTATTTCTTTTTAAGGAAATGTCTATTATTTTCTTCTCCCCATTTTTGGTGAGGTTAGATTTTTTTTCTTGGAAAGTTCAAATAGTGCCTTATATAGCTTAGACTATAACCTTTTATTTAATGAGTGGTGGGTGAATAATTTCTCCCATTCTGTGGCCAGTCTTTATATCCTAGTCACTATTTTCTTTGAGGTGTAGAAACTCCTCAGTTTAATATAGTCCCATTTGTTTATCTTTGCTTCCACATGCTTGGCCAGTGGTGCTTCATTTTTAAAAATTCACTTATCTTCAATGTCATGGAGTATTCTACATGTTTTTTTCCATGTACCTTATCAGAGTTTTCAGCTCTGATATCAAGGTTTTTAATCCATTCTGATTTGACCTTTGTACCTGGCATTAAATATAGGTCTTAGTTAGCTTTTTTGCATGTAGTTTATTGGTTTTCCCAACACCACTTGTTGAAGAGGATTTTCTTGCTCCATTTTGTATTTCTTGCTCCTTTATCAAAGATTAATTGCTCCATTTTGTATTTCTTGCTCCTTTATCAAAGATTAATTGATAAACTCGTGGGTCCAGCTCTGAATATTCAAGTCTACTCCACTAATCTGAGGGTCTGTCTTTATTCCTATGCCATGTTGTTTTAATGACTACTCCTTTATAGTTCAGTTTATAGTCAAAGAAAGTGATTCCTTTTTTTGGGGGGTCAAGTATTGTTTTAGCTATTTGTGGATGTTTATTGTTCCAAATAAATGTCAAGAATGTTTGATCCACTTCTTTGAAAAATAGCATTGGTATTTTATAGAGATTGCATTAAGTCTGTACTTTGCTTTGAGGAGTATAGCCATTTTAAGTATGTTAATCCTTCCGGTCCATGAGTAAGGAATGTTTCCACTTCTTAGTGTACTCTTTTATTTCTTGAAGTAGTGGTTTATAGTCATCATTATATAGGTCTTTAACCTCTTTAAATAAATTGACTACAAGATACTTGATTCTCTAGGCGAAATTGTGAATGCGTTTATTTTTTAATATCTTTTTATTCTCTTTCATTATTTGTATAGAGCAAAACCATGGACTTTTGTGTATTAATTTTGTAGCCTTCCACTTTACTATATAAATCTATTGTTTCTAGAAGGTTTTTTAATAAATCTTTAGGATTTTCTAGTTACATATGCAAACAGTGAGAGCCTAAATTCTTTCTTTCTGATGAATGCCCTTTAATAAAAATATTGCCAATTTCTATAGCAAGTACTACTAGCTCTATATTGAATAGAATTGGTAAGAGGGACAACTTTGTTTTGTGCCAGATCTTAGAGAAAAGGCTTTTAGTGTTTTCACATTGAGTGTAATGTTTGCAATGTGTTTTGGTAAATGGCTTTGGAAATATTGTAGAAAATTCCTTCCACTCCCATCTTGTTGAGAGTTTTTATCATGACTAGACTCTTGTCTTTGTCAAATGCTTTCTCTGCATCTATTGATATGATTATATGATTTTTGTTTATCTTTTATCGATATGTTGTATTATATTAATAAACTTGCATATGTTAAACCATCCTTGCATCCCTGGAATAAAACATATTTGGTCATGGTATATAATCTTTCTGATAATTTGTTAAAATCTATTTGCTAGTATTTTGTTGAGGATCTTTGCATATGTGTTAATCAACTCTATTATGATATAGTTCTCTTTTTTTGTGGTGTCTCTGTCTGCTTTTGGTATTAGGGTGATGTGAGCTTCATATAAACTGTTTGGGAGTGTTTCTTTTTCTTTAATTTCCTGAAAGGGCTTGAAAAGAATTGGCAGTAGTTCCTTTTTGAAGGGTTGAAAAAATTTTCTATTGAATCTATTTGGGTCTGGGTTTTTGTTTTGGGGAAGCCTTTTAATTACCATTTCAATTTCCTCAATCGTGATAGGTCTGTTCATATTCCAAATTGGTTCAACTTTGGATATTATGAGTCTAAATATTTACCTATTTCTTCCAGGATCTCTTGATTTATAGCATAAATATTTTCAAAGTAATCTCTGATTACCCTTGAAATTTCTGTAGTATCTGCCATGACATGTTTCTTTATATTTCTGATTCTGTTTATTATTTTCTCTCTTTACTTTTCTTTGTGAGTCTTGCTGGTGTTTTATTTTTTTAAAGAACCAAATCTTGCTTTAATTGATCTTTGGATTGTTTATTTGTGTGTCTAGTTCTTTAATTTGTGTTTTAACTTTTATTATTTCCTTCAGCCTGCCTATTTTTGGCTCACTTTATTGATCTTTTTCCAGTTTAAGTTGTGCCATTCAGTTATTTATATAGAGATTTTCTGCCTTGTTGAATGATTACAAAACTATAAATTTTCCTCTTAATACTACTTTTCTTCATTACTTGACTCTGCTCACAAGATACTTTGCTCGCCACAGTTCCTACTATTCCTTACCTCTTCCCACTTGTCTCATCAAAAGTGAGTAAAGATCTTGATTCTGGGATCTGTCCAACTTTGGTTGGACACATGTATATCCTTAAATTTGTATTTTGGCCAAAATTTTACCTTGGGAATTCTTTGAAGCTGGTCTATTATTTGCAATTACAATTTTTTGATGCAACTAGAATGATGCTGAACCCTATAAATTATGACTCACTGGCTTGCTTGCTTTCTCAGGAAGTTTCCTGTGTTCCTGAATCCACAGCCACTCACCAAGGTCATGCCTTTTCATAAACATCTCTCAGAACCTTAAGAATGCTCTCTGTTAGAAAGCAAAACTTCTGCAGCTTATATTGCTCTGGGCTATCTGGTAATTTAAAAAATTTTAATGTCAGTACCAGCTCAACTAAAGTATTAGTTCTCAAATCCTTCTAGTATTGTTGATTCGGTCTGCTATGGATACAGACACCAGTGTAAAGCTGAGTGAACTTCAAGGTCATAGTTGATTCCTGATCTTTTCTTCCTCAACTCTCTTTCTACTTAAGTCTTTGGGGATTCATCTTGAATAATTAAGCTTACTGAGGCTATTAAAATGTTTTTAATTGACACAAAAGGCTTAAATCTTTTCTTTATTTAATAGTTATAAAATATGCTATAGCAATGCCTTAAGAAGTTTGTAAAATCTTTTTTTTATGACTGGTCAAAATACAAAATAATATTGAATAAAACTATAGGCATAATACTGTCAAGAAATAGCCATAGTAGTCCAGAACTTAGAAAGATGTTAGGAAATTCCTCTCTCCTTTTATATATTAAGAGATATAGTTACTCTTAAAGTCTCCGTGTAAAAATAAAATGAGTTAAAAAATCAGTCTGATAGTCACTGACATAGTGAATGAAAGGCAAATGCCTAGAAATAGAGATGCTCTGTGAAGATTTTTGTTTCTGTCCACTCTGATGCATCCCTGTGCATTCCAATGCCTGAGATTTCTATTGCTTTCCACTCTGCCTCATTACTTTTAGTACTATCTTCTTTAAACAGCTTTTGCCAACAGAGCCTTGGCAAGTTCTTGGTAATATCTTGTAGGAACACACAGGGCACTTTAAGTTTAAATCATTTGGAGTAGAGCCAAGGACCTCCTCAGATCTCCCCTGTTCTTTTCCAAAATCCTCAGAACATGAAGTAACCCATTGGCTCCCCTGAGACTGATTCATTTCGGTGGAGATCAAATGACAGGGAAAATGCCTGCAAGCCTCCTTTCCATGCCCTTTTCAGAGTTCCATGAGCACTGTCAAAGCCCATGGAGATTTTTCTGTTAACATTAGTTGTTTTAAGAAGAGAATTTTTTTTCTGAGCACGATCAAAAACATTTGAACAAACAGAACAGTCTTCAAAGATAGAGTGAGGTCTCTTCATACCTTGCAAAATCTGTTTGGCCTATGGATGATTCATTCCACCCACATTGAAGGCTGGAGGTATAATAAACAGTACCTTCCTCTTGAGGCCCCTGCAAAGCTCTGCTGGCTGTCACAGTGTTTTCTATTGCCACAGCAAGTGTGGATTTGTGCTTAACTAAATTGAAGATCTGCAAATCTGACTCATCCCATGCATACACTGATAATATTATATGCAAACCATGTCTTCCTAGCTTGGCAATTAACTAATTAATTGAGAGCCAGAGTAAACAGTTGAGTCTTATGTCTAAACTGCATTAATTACTGTTTATAGAACTCTATGAAAGGCCTACAGGGAAAGGTGCAATCTAAGTGGAGGACATTATTACCACTGTGGTGACTGTAGTTATCAGAAGGGAAGGAAGGGCAGAAAAACAGGGGAAACACAGCCAGAGGCCTGAGTTTCTGACCCTTCTAGCCAGTCATTTGACATTTTTAAGGAGGTCACTTCACTGTTAAATTAAATCCATTATGAAAAATCATTAAAATACCTAAGATGTTTTGAAATAGGTCTAGAATAACCAGAAGTGCATGAGTAAGTCAGTAAAGGGGTAATAGCTTCCATCAGATACAAGATGAAGATGGTTTTAAACAAACATTACATCAATGAGCATTCAATTGAGGATTGTCCTTTAAAGTAGACACCCTGGAAAGCTTTTTAGTTAGTCAATTCAATCCTATAAATATTTATTGAACACCAACTGTGCTAGGTAATTAGGGGATTAAAATGACAAAAGTCATTGGCTAGAATGCTGCAGTCTTGCCATGGAGCTATAGTATGAAGAAAAACAATGAAGACCCTGGATAAGGGCTAGAATCAAAAATATTTTCCAAAAATCACACTCAGGTGTTGACCTGGAGAAAATTTTGATGACAAATTTAGTCGAGACATCAAGGAAGGTTTGTTAAAAAGCTGTCCTTTGAGGAAAGATCTGAAAGATGGTAGTGTTATTAGAGAGGGGGTCAGTAGTAGAGACCTAACAGCAGAAGAGATAAAATGCATTATGATATATATATTCCAGGAAGACTATCAGAGATGCCCCCAAAGTTGGCCCTCATTTCCCCCCCCATTTATCCTTTCCATTTTATCTAAATCTTCCTAACACTACTTCTTTCAATTGAAGATATTATGTAGCAGGATGTTCAAGGCAAAGGCAAGGCAAGGTAGGTCTGGAGAGCCAAAAGAAGAATGTAATATGTTGGTGTGTTCAGCAGAAGTAACAAATATAAAAAGTTGAAAGATTAAACCTATACTAGTAATTAGTCCAATTTTTCATTCAGCAGACATGTATTTATTATGTGTTAGCTCTTGAGTAATTCTTAAATAAAAATTAAAAGGTGAACACCTTATAAGATATCCTTTAGGAGTTTAGTCCTTTAAAGGACTTCTGCCTTGCATGCAGAAGGACGGAGGTTTGAATCCCGGCATCCCATATGGTACCCCGAACCTGCCAGAAGCGATTTCTGAGCATAGAGCCAGGAGTAACTCCTGAGCATAGCCAGGTGTGACCCAAAAACCAAAAATAAAAAAAAAAAGAAGTAAGTTTATGCATGTGAAAGTTAATAATAATTAGAGATGATGTGAGGTAAAAATGACTAAGTCACAGTGGGAACTTATTGATGGGAGTAGGGTAGAGGTGGGATTAATATATGTGATAGGCAAGTCCACTGGCTTTAAGTGAATGACAGAAATGACATAGTGAGACCTAGCTTATCTCTGCAACCCTGGCAAAGGTAAGGTTTCCAGCCTGCATGCATATGTGATCCTGGCCACAACTATGGGATGAAGGTATAATGCGTCTTGCAGCCAGGACATATGGTTTGGAAAACTAATATTCTAAAATTTTATGGTCAACGTTCATTACTGATAAGCAGGAGAAATACATATTTTTCTGCAATAAGGAAAACTAAGAAGACCTCCCAGTTTGCAATACCACATATTTGAATTGACCCAAACAAAATCAGCAATTTCAGAATAATTGGCAACGTGCTCTGAGTTTTATGAAATTTCAATCTGAAATTTTTTTGATAAATGCTTTTGTAAAGGTACATTGATTAAAGGAATACATAAGCAAGATTATCTACCTTTCTGGTTTTCAGGGTCTTGGCTAATTTCTAAATTTAAGCTGACTCTGTGCTCATCTCAAAATTCTTAGCAGTCATGATTGTACTGAAAACGTCTTTGAAATATTTTTCTTGTCCAAAACACTGTCAACTTTTCTTAGAAAAAGGAGCAATTTGCATTTAACACCTAGATAAGAAGCTGGGCACAGGAACCTAGTTAATAAGCTGTATCATTTCTATTTATTTCAAAGATATTCTGTGATTTGTTCAGTTTCCTCTAAGGAAGCTGCCCAGCTAGCCCAAATCTACTGTTTATGAGTGATTCCTCTCTCTCAAGACAGCAGAAACAGATAGATACTAAGGCTGTAAGTCACTGAATTCTCAGCAGTATGACCATGCTCATATTTCCTCTTTGGACTGTTTGACAGGGAAAGCAGAAGAAAGCCTGAGTACCCTGGGGTTCCTCAAGGAATGTGGAGGGGATAGAGCAGATGGGTACAATCTAACATGTGTATGTGTAAGGCCAACAAAGCCAAAGACTCTCACACTTCTAATTACATGTTGCCTCCAAATAATAAGAAACTTAGGTAGGAGGACTTATTTCTCCTTAAGCATCCCCCAAATATTTCCAAATTAATTCTTGGACCCCTGAAAAAGTCTGTTGATTTGCTCTTGTGGCCCCTTTTCTTCCACCTCCCTTCACTGTGGACTGTTGCTTGCTACCAGACTTGGTTGTTGAGAAAACCCCAGCTCAAGAACATTTCCTGATATGTGACTGCTGGGAGCCATTTTTCAGACTCCACAAGACCATGTCGCAGACTGAAGCTGTGCTCTGGAATTTATGCCTCCCCTCCAGATTATTTCAAAAGACTTAAAGGAGATATGTATATCTTCTTTATAGATCTCTTTAGATGTATTTCCTTAATAGGTATAATTCTTATTGCCTATTTTCTTATGTAGGGGTAGTTTTCCCCATTCCATATTTTTGGATCTGTTTAGTAGAAAATTCTAATAGATAAGTTTCTCTTGTGTTCTGAGTTCATGTTAGAACCAGGTTATAGGTTTAGTTTAACTTGTTATTTTTACTCCCATATGCATGAGTAGTATCATATAGTATTGGTCTTTTTTGCATAGGCACATTAAAATCTTACATGTGAAAACAAGTTCTTATCTAATCAGAATAGGAATGCATAAATTTTTTATTGCAGTGGGACCTTAAATCCTGAATATTTGTAATAATAACTTAATTTTTTCTTTCTAAGGTTAAACATGCCAAAGGGGGCCCAGAGTAACAGTACAGTGGCTAGGGCATTTGCCTTGTATACAGTTGATGGATTTTGAGCATCAATATCTCATAAGGTCCCCTGAGCATTGACAGGAATTACAGCAGTGAGCTGAGCATTGCTATATGTGACCTCCCCAAAAGAAGAATTCCAAAGAAAATACACTTATTTGTTAACTCATCTGCTCACTAATTCACTCAATTATAGAACATTGGCTTATAGAAATGATTATTTTTGAGTATAAATATAAATATAAGATTATATTATGCATAGGAAAGTCACTGAGAATATTTTAAATAATTGGTAACATGCTACAGAAACATTGATTTCTTTAGACTGCATAACAGATTAATAGCCTCAATGAAAGGGAATTGAAAAGCTTAAGTTAAAAATTTATCAGGTGTTTAATAAAAACAAATAAATAATTCCCATATATGAAATATCTGTTGCCTAAAATTTATCTTGTTAACTGTTTTATATCACCTTTATAAGTTTATAAATTATAATGGATAACTTTGTGAAGTAATATTTACTGAATGACTTTTCTGATTTGACTTGGATAAAAATATGTCCAAGTCATAGTCCTATTCCCCAGAAATTTTGCTGGTTATATCACATGAATATATGTTTGTTAGGCAATATGACAACCTGTACAGCCCAAAAACAAAATAAAAAAGTGAAATTGTAGGGCTTCTATAAAAAATCATGGTGAATTTACTCAAAGGATTAAAAATACATTTTATCAATAAAACTCTTCTGCTATCATCTTTAATTGGCAGGAAATTCAAACTTGAGGTTTATGCTTAGAAGTCTCTTCTTAGGTCTAAATATCTAAAAGTGCCTCTCTCCCTGCTCTGTTACTTAAAACTTAACCCACATATAGCATTAAATAATTTTCACATTTTTATAAGGAGACAAAATGAAATGAATGCTCCCCAACGTGTAATAGTAATGAAATCATTAGAGTTCAGGCCCCTTGTTTTTAAAATATCAGTTCTGCTATGATCACTTGCAAAAAAAAATTGTTCAGGTCTTTAAAAATTTATAGTTTGGGGGCTGTAGTGGTAGCATGGCAAGGAGCTTGCCTTGAACGTGACTGATCTAGGATGGTCTTGAGTTCAATCTCCAGCGTACCATATGGTACCCAGTTATTTCTGAATGCATAGTCAGGTATGGCCCCCCCAAAAATATAGTTTGGAGTAAGAAGATGTGTAGTACTGGATGTTTCATAAATTAGAATTGGAGATAACTTTGGGCAAGTGAAAAATTTCAGGATCATTTGAAATTACTATATTTTGCAATTTAGGAATATGAAAAAGAAGAATCACTGGGAGCCTCTTACTTTCTCTGAGAATTTCCTCAACTCTCATGAAGAGGAACTAATGCACACTATGGTGGTCTTCTAGCTCCCCGAAAGCTTGTAGAGGGCCAGACTCACACCTTTTATTCATGTGATCTCAAATTTTAGCTCAATACTTGCTACATAGAAAATACATACTATAAATGACCAGATAAAAATATTTTTTCTGAGTTGTGGTCCTGAGTCACAGGACAAAAGAGAAAAAAGAGAGAGCAGATCATTTATCTTTGAAATTGTGTAGCAAAGAGGAGGAGACGTACAGAATCAGGGTTGAGTTTTAAATGAAAGGTGTCCTGATGATGTTTATCAATAGGCAGGAACTGCATGTCTTCTGTGTTTCTCAGTGTTTGCATCTAAAAACAAGGACAACCATAGCACTTAACTTGTAGTTTATTGAGAAGGCCAGATAAGACTATGTTAGTGAAGTGTCACAGTGCTTGATTCATTGTAAGCACATAAGCTAAAAAGTAGTTGCTAAAATATAAACTAAAAATATAGTTGCAGGGCTAGATTCTCCCTGACACTTTATGCTTACTCAAAAAATTTTTTTTAATTTTTTCATATAATATCTAGCTTTGGCTTCTCCCCTTTCTATTTCTCTCAACTTTCTTTTTGTGGAGGAGAAAAAAAGTGATTCCAAAGAAGATTGTTTTGATATTGACAAAATAAAGGAATAAAGCACATAGGTGGAGATTAAATGTCTGAAGTAGTCCAACTCCTTGTTTTGAGAAAGAAAAATCTCTAGGTCTTTACACAGGTAACTTATAATTCTATAATCCTCATATCCAGATCTTGTCCTGCATCATCAAATACTTTATTCACTATAAAGATCTTTCTTACCCCTTTTGTTGCCTTTATTATTTTCCCTTTTCTTTACTTTTTGTTTTAGTTTCTAAGATGACCAATGGTCAGGCACACAAGGCTACAGTGTTTGGTATGGGAGTCTGCTCACCTATTATTTTAGTGGTGGTACTTGTAAATATTTTGCTTGCTTACTGAGAGTGAATACTCTAGCTGTGCTCTTAGTACACACCTTGTGTACCAGAAATGGCACACCTTGTGATTCCAGAAATCACAAAACAGAGCCTCCAGGATTGCACTCAGCATTTGGATTAAATTTGTAGAAAAACCAAACTTGCTGCCTGATACCTACAGGCAGTCAATGCACTACCAAGCTATCCCCAGAGGTCTTTTGCAATTATCTTCGAGTTCCTGTCATCCAGTACAGTGCCTGACTCACAGTAGGAACTTGCTAAATGTGTTGAATGAAGGAAGGAACAGAACTCACATATTTAAATGCACTAGGCCTTCCGTGGAATTTCCATAGGTCCCTCTCAGGAATTTCTTATTCTTTGGCCAGCAGCTTCAAAGGTCTCTTGGGAGTTCACCAGCTCACAAGGAAACTCTCTAAGGGTTCCAGTCCCTAAATGAAACACTGTTCTAATGAGAAACTGGAGGGCACTGCTAAAGGAGAATTCAACTAACTTGGAAAATGGCTCTTAACATAGACATTCTAAAAAGAAAAGTTTGGCAGAGATCTGAACTAATTATAGGAAATGTAGAGGGATAGCTTAGTCTTTGTCAACTGTCAGTATTATCAACTGTCAGCTTTCCTAAGCTCAGCTGGTCTTATACTTGGCAGCCAGATGTTGCAGCCATATATTGATTTATCTGGGCTTATTCCTGTTTAAAAAAGATAAAGAAAACTAGGTGTTCATAAAACTTAGTTCTTTATGACAATGTCTTCTAGTTGGGACATAACAGCAAAACATTTCTAGATGGGATTTGAATCATTAGGAACATCTGAGTCCAGAGTAAGTAAGAACACTTCTGTTGGCTAGCAAGCTGAGGGCTGCCTCTGGATATCCATATATTCTGCTACTGTCTTTCTTCCCTTGGTAGTTCAAGGCAAGCATTTGACAACCTTTCACAGTAAGCATCATTAGAGCCAGATTTGATGATGGTTCTCCAATATCCTAAAACAAACACTCAATAAAAGTCATCTGAATTAACCCACAACAGAAAGGAAAATGTGCTCTTTGTGTTCTAGGCTTTCCTGAGCTCACCTGTCCCTGTGTTAGTGCTGACTGAGAAGGCGATGTTGGCCAGAGTCCTCATTCTGATGGCAGTTCTCATCAGACCCATGCTGTGTCCAGGCTGTGACTCAGCTCAGCAACAGCAACAGTAGCTCAAAAGCAATATAATTTAAACTCTGCTTACCCTCATCCCCTTCTCTCTCAAGAGTTCCAGCTCAAGCCCTGTGCACACAGCACAAATGCCCTGAATGTGGGTGTAAAGGAGGCCTGTCTGCAAGAATATACTCTATCAGGTAAAGGTCTCTCATCCCTGTTAGATCTCTCTGACTTAGAAACTGTTATTTCTGAAATTCTTTTAATATAATTTATTCTTTGAATAATCTTCCACTCTCTTTCCAAGTGACTGCTGACTGAAGGTTATTCTGTAAAGTGACTAGTATTTCAGGGTGAGTCTATTGTTCACCTCCTTTGGACTTGAACAGTAATGAATTAGGTGGCTCTTCTGGTTCCTTACACACCCTGAGAAGTCTTTTGAATGTCCTTCAAGACCAACTGTATTTACCTTAGAAAGTGGCATAACCTGTTCAAAGCAAAGAATCTTTTATGATGATCTTTTATGACTTTTTAAAGTCAGATAAAAGAAGGATTCAAATAATCTAGAATACCTTCTTACCTTCTTGCTACTCACTTTCCTCCTTAAAAATCTGTTTTCTGTGTCTTCTTGGTTCTGAGTAGTTCTGTTGCTTGAGGCTCAGTATTATGGCTCAACCTTGTCATCTTTTTCATTAGTTCCACTTTCTTTAGATGCATGGGAATATACACTGAAACCTTTTATCCTCTCAGGCTTATTTTGACAGTCACTTGTGTTGCCCTGTTGCTAATCCAATGATCATTCATTTTCTGACTTTGCCCTTTTGGTACTCTGGCAAATCAATATTCTCTTCTTTCACATCTTAACATTGTACTTATCTTTCAAAGATCTTTGTATATGAATTAATCTCTCCCTTCTTTATACCAGTAACTTGTATGTATATAAATTATTGGAGGGCATACTAAACAATGCTAAGTGATTACTCTTGGTTGTGTGTAGGGGACTATATGGGATTCTGGGGATCAAGTCCAGGTTAGTAGTGGACAGGCAAGCACCGTCTGGGCATTTTTACTATTGCTCCCTCCGGCCCCAGCTCAGAAGTTTGTATATTTTTATTACTTAAATTATTCTTGTTAAAATAATATAAGTAGCTCCATATAATTTAGCTCTAGATTTGCATCACTTTAGGAGAAAATTTTTATTTGCTTTATTTTGATTGCAGTACTTTGCCATTTACTAGAGGCTGCCTAGTAAAACAGTGAGTTGGGGAAGAGTAATTCCAGGAGTAGAAACTTAAGAAAAGTACATTCTCACTTTTTTTTTGTTTGTTTTAGGGCCATATTCTGTCATGCTCAGAGGTTACTCCTATTTCTTTGCTCAGAAATCACTCCCGGCAGACTCTGGGAATCATATGGGATAGCAGAAATTGAACCTGGGTTGGCTACATGCAAGGCAAACACCCTACTAACTGAGCTATCATTCTGGCCTCTGATAATCTCATTTTTAACAAATTTATTTCTACAATATGGTTATATTTGGAAAAATATAGCCCTCTACTTTCAGTGGTATGAGAATCTCAAGTATGTTTTTCAGGAGCACAAGATCCTTGTTTTTGACACACTGCTGGCAAGCATATTTAGGTTTTACTTTTCTTTCTTTCTTTCTTTCTTTCTTTCTTTCTTTCTTTCTTTCTTTCTTTCTTTCTTTCTTTCTTTCTTTCTTTCTTTCTTTCTTTCTTTCTTTTCTTTTCTTTCTTTCTTTTTCTTTCTTTTCTTTCTTTCTTTCTTTCTTTCTTTCTTTCTTTTCTTTCTTTCTTTCTTTCTTTCTTTTCTTTCTTTCTTCTTTCTTTCTTTTTTTCTTTCTTTCTTTCTTTCTTTCTTTCTTTCTTTCTTCTTCTTCCTTCTTCCTTCCTTCCTTTCTTTCTTTCTTTCTTTCTTTCTTTTCTTTCTTTCTTTCTTTTTCTTTCTTTTCTTTCTTTTCTTTCTTTCTTTCTTTTCTTTCTTTCTTTCTTTTTCTCTTCTTTCTTTCTTCTTTCTTTCTTTCTTTCTTTCTTTCTTTCTTCTTCTTCTTCTTTCTTTCTTTCTTTCTTCTTTCTTCTTTCTCTTTTTTTTGGTTTTTGGGTCACACCTGGCATAGCTCAGGGATTACTCCTGGCTCTATGCTCAGAAATCGCTCCTGGCAGGCTCGGGAGACTATATGGGATGCCGGGACTTGAACCGATGACCTTCTGCATGAAAGGCAAACGCCTTACCTCCATGCTATCTCTCCGGCTCCTTAGGTTTTACTTTTCTCATCTTTAGCAGAGCTTTAGGGGAACCTTGTCAGCATGTTCCACACACCAATGCATATATATACCAATGCATATTAACATTCAGTCTTCATATCTTCCACTACATAATGTTTATTTGAGTCTTTAAATTGGGCAGTATTTCTTTAAAGAGTATCATCTTGGTGGGCTATCAAGGTCTACATTCCTCTATTCACTTTAGTTCTTTTCAATGAAAGTAATGTTAAGCAATATGAAATAAACCATTGCTTTTGAGTTATTAGTTGTTGATTATTAAGTCTCTATAGGACAATGGTCCTCAAACTATGGCCCGCGGGCCACATATTGTATTCCCATTTTGTTTCTTCACTTCTAAATAAGATATATGCAGTGTGCATAGAAATTTGTTCATAATTTTTGTTTTTACTATAATCTGGCCCTCCAACAGTCTGAAGGACAGTGAACTGGCCCCCTGTTTAAAAAGTTTGAGGACCCCTGCTATAGGATAAAATTTACAAAGAAAAATTACTGCTCACTTGATAATTGTCAAGTTCTGTTCACCTCATCTCTCTCTCTCTCTCTCATACACACACATACACAAAAAGGTGCTCTATGTGTATGTGTGTTAATTATCTCTATGTAGATGTAGAAATGTTACTGGTTGTATAAACTTTAATAAGTGCTAATCAGTTTTTTAGAATTATTGATGAGATTTTTTTCTCCCAATGAGGTAATGGTTAAAGATTCTTGAGTGTTAGCAAACATAATCTGAGTTAAAATAATTTACCATGAATTAACCACAAATACATAAATGACATTGTATAATAATTTAAGGATATATTTTGTGAAATTACTTTTAGAAAAAATGGTGTCACATTTGAAAACTATAGAAAATATTAAGCATGTACAGTTAGTTTATATAAAATACTGAATAATTTTTTGGAAAATAGACTGTGTTCCACTTAACCCTGTCCTTTTCATAAGTTTGATGAGCATGAATAGTGAAGTAAAACATCAGAAAACTAGTTCCTATGCTAATGAGAGATGTTACCCTAATTAAAATGCTCTTGTCGGATTTCTTTGAGACTTCTGTTTATGGGTGATTGCCTTCCCACTGTAACTTCACCTTGTCCTCTCTTTGCATCTTTTTCTTCAATAAAATTTAAAAAAAAAGGGAAAAAAAAAGAAAATGCTCTTGTCATTTAGAAAATAGTTCAGGTCTCTGTTTGGTAGCCAAAAAATGTATATTAGATAATAATTTATAATAGATTAGTCTCATAAGACCAGAAAATTTAATTGGTTCATATTTGGGCTTCTTAACTTCAGAAGGCCCATGCCAGAGAAGCAATACTTACTCAATCTGCTCCCAATTTGTTATTTCTAAACACAATTTATATTTCAGGTATAGGAATGAGTTTTTTTTGTTTTGTTTTGTTTTGTTTTATTCTTTTTTAAAGTTTCTTTTTTATTTTTATTTTTTTTAATTAAACACCTTGATTACATACATGATTGTGTTTGGGTTTCAGTCATGTAAAGAACACCACCCATCACCAGTGCAACATTCCCATCACCAATGTCCCAAGTCTCCAAATCCTTTTTTCATAGAAAGCTGCCTTTTATAAATGTATTTAATTTTCTGGCTCCAGATATATATATATATATATATATATAAACTTTCTTGAGAATAACTGTCCTTTGAGTATTTGGATTTTCTCACCATGGTCTCCAGGAAAATATTCAACTCCCGAGTTACAGAGATTCAAATTGGTTTAATTTCACCTACCCACTTCTAATGCCAACAAGGAAAAAGAGAATTGGGGAAAAAATAAAACAATCTGACTAACATCTGGGTAAGAGAAAAAGAATTTATGCTCAAGGCATGATAAAATGGTGCCTTTAGATACAGACCTCAGTGCAAAAGGAAGGAAGCAGGTTAGGCAAATAGCCTGAGAGAGAGAGGTTTCTCTCTACTTAGCAGAACAGTGAAAGAGTAGGTATGATACTTAAATAAAGAAAATATTTACCATGTCAATGAGTAAGAGAAGTAGAATGCCTGTCTTGAAGGGGGAATAGGGATTGGGGACTTTGGTGATGGGGATGTTGAACTGGTTAAGGGGGTGTTCTTTTTGTAAATGAAACCCAACTACAATCATGTTTGTAGTCAAGGTGCTTAAATAAAAATAATATAAAATAATTAAAAAATTAATAATAAAAATAAAAATATTATTACTTTTTATTATGCTGAACTAACTAAATAACTTGTGCTTTGAGAGAAAAAAAGAGTAGGCTCTCCATCCCATTCTGCATTTACTTCTGCTAAACCCTTTTCATCCTTTAAAAGTTTCCTTAGTGCAGTGCTTCTCAATTGTTTTCTGTCATGCCCCTCTAGGAAGAAGAAAACATTCCCCCCGCAAGACTGTAAATAGTGTCTTTATTAAAAAAAAACTTTAACCTGCAAAACTAAAAAATATATAAAATAATTTGAGCTGATTTTTTAATCAGAGGTGATGTCTGGATTAATGGCTACAATGAGCATGTTTTGCAATGCATAGCTTTTTGAAGTGGGCTTTTGAAGCAGGATACAGCAACTCTCAGCTTCAGAGACATACAGAGACATAAACACAGGGCTTAGCTTGTAATGACAATGTTTGTGAGGTCAATTGATCCCCCCTTTACGAAGCCTCGAGCACCCCCCGGAGTGCTCGCCCCACTATTTGAAAACCACAACTTTAGTGACATCATCCAATCAATTGTTTACATCCTTTCTCAGAGAATGCTGTTGAGAATCTTGCATATATGACAAATTCTCTGTAGTTAGGTCTTGGCTCTCTAAATTGGTCCATGAATAAATAAAGTTTCTGTTTCGTATAGCAAATGAACACGTTAGAGAGAAGAAAGCAAACGGAAAAGTCAAGCTACTAGATCTGGAAAATGAGAGATGTGGGGATCGATGGAAGCCATTCCAAAGATAAAGAGAAGACATAGGATCTTGCACTTTTCTTTTGATTCCTGATGAGAATCAGGGAGCA
Organism: Suncus etruscus; assembly: GCF_024139225.1. Taxonomy (NCBI): domain Eukaryota; kingdom Metazoa; phylum Chordata; class Mammalia; order Eulipotyphla; family Soricidae; genus Suncus; species Suncus etruscus. The sequence continues at coordinate 43,752,406 of NC_064862.1, read as the reverse complement.
CTTGGACTTTTTTTCCTACATCATAAGAACTGACAATCAGGGAATTTGAGTAGGAGAGCAAAAGAAGAGATTTAAATGTAGGGATAGAAAATCTTGTTCATATAACCTGAAAGAGACTGCATATCATATCAATAAAACATGCTTCTAGTTAAGAAATATCTTCCTTTCTCACATATATCTCCTGAGATATATATTTCCATATATATGTGTGTATATATATATAGTTTCCACATAAATTATGTTTCCAGCATTACTATGTCATTGTCCTGATGTACTGAAGATGCTGTTATCAGTAACAAAGTAAGAAAAAGGTTTTCCAAATAAATCATTTAAACTTAACAAAGAAAAAAAAAACTTAACAAAGGCCTTTATGATCCAGAATCTTGTTTTGAAAAAGAAGTAAATTTCAAGAGGACCTAAGAAGCATATGAGAGGAGTATATTTTGCTTCATCTTCACAGTTCTCTTGAAGGGAGAACATACATGGAAATAATGTACATATCAGAACAAAGCCCCAAACCACCCCAATTTCCCTGGAATAAATTCGAATGATATCATTTGCTATTGGAACATAACAAAATATCTCAATTTTGTTTTGACAGTGCACATCTTATTTCTTATTTTCTTTACCTGGCTGAAACAAGCTGGGTGGTAAATCTTGGAATCCTGCAATGAATTGACCCAGCACTTACCCTACTCACCTCACTGCCCTTATAGAAACTAAAAGTTGGATTCACTAAAGCATGGATCATATAATGTTCTGGTTAGTTTTTGAAAATCTGTGGTCTTTTAGGCTTTGGATATTATGGATATGGAAACAGTATACCTACTATTTGATCCATTTAAGCATACATCCTCCCTCTGTCTCCCTGAGGAAGGATGTGCCTCTAAGCCTAGTTCAGGAATCTCTTCTTTTCCCTGGGCAAATATCCAGGATAAATATCAAATGAAATGATCACTTAGTTTGTGAAGAAGAGAAAAGAGCAAGTGGTTCATTCCCTATGGAGCATACTATCTTTTACTTAGCCATCTGTCAGGAAGCAGAGCCAGACAAAGTGCACAGAGAACAGAAGGTTGTGCCCACAGTTGGGATGCAGAAAGCAGGAAAAATCAGACAGTACACCCAACTGGAGGCCCTTAAAAGGTGCCATTCCACCCACTAACAGTATCCAGAAAGCTGATTATTTGGAATTATTGTGTGTTGAGAGAGAAGTGTACTAGAGAGTGTTCTTCCATCTGTATTTGCTACTTTTCCCTCTCTATTGCCTGTCTGTGAACTTTCTAAGACAGGTGCAAATGTGTAGTCTTTTGGGGACCCCAAACAGTGCTCAGTAGTCAAGGAAGGTCCACAAAAGTAAATTCTGTATTATTGGAATCCATATAAGACACCCTTGGTGTTGCTGGGGCCTTGAGAGCTTCATTGAGTAATGCTTAGAAAGCCATATGGGGACAACTGTGGCCAACTGGGGTCCCCTGTGCTGTCTCATTTCCATGATGTAGATTTTTACTTAGCCATAGTAGTAGCTCTATATCTGTGCTAAGAAAACACTGTATGACACAAATCAGATTTAGAAAAGATCCATACAAGGTTGATTCCATGGCTAATAAGTCACTTGAAATCAAACTTTGGAATCAGAGTGTCTTCCCTTACAGTTCTATCCTATGATATAACCTGCTGTTCATGAGAGCAATAGAAATTCTGAAGATAGATCTCAACCCACTGCAGGAGCTGGGTACCACCCACCCTGAGAAGCACATGTAATGCATGTTAATGGCGATGAGGTGAACCTTCCATGAAGGGTGGAGACATAGAGGCCAGCCACTCCACTCTGCTCCATGGCCACCACATCTCCTAGTCAATGAACCCCAGCACAACACATAGAATATACCACACTAAAAGTGTGATATTGGGGAAACAACATAGTCCTCCACCATGCATGGAGAATTAAGATGGTAGTTTTGATGACCTGAATAGTGCTGACCACCTATTTAGCCTTTCAGATAAGGACTTTAGAGAAGAAATATGGAATATCCTTATAGATCTCAAAGAAAGCATGAAACTAACTGAATGAACCACAAATAAGAATCAAAACGATATACAAATAGAAACAAGAAAACTACAAACTGAAATAACAGGACTGAAAACCTCGCTGGAAAGCCTCTCCAACAGAGTAACAGTGTTTGAGAACAGAATTAGTGAGCTGGAAGATGAGATGCATAACAACTCCATACAACAGATGATATAGGAAAAAGCCTTAAAGCAAATGATCAGACCATGGAAAAATCCTCAAAGTGTGTGAACAGTCAAAAATAGAAGACTATAAATGAACTCAACAGAAATAGCATAAGAATCAATGGAGTCCCAGAGACCCAGAAGAAAGTACCCATGATTAAGTCAACAGTCAAGGACATCATAGCAGAGAAACTCCCAGAGCTAAAAAGTGCATGCAACCAAAACCTGCATGAACAACAAAATGAACCAAAATTAGATATGCAGAAGAAATGACAAAGCTTAGAACAGAAATGAATAAATTGAATATCTGAAAAAAACAATCTGAAAGTTCAATGAAAGCAAAAATTGGTTCTTTGAAAAACTAAACAATATTAATAGACCACTAGCAAAACTTACAAAGAAAAGGAGAGAGAAACTTAATGAAACAAATTAGAAATGAAAGGGGAGATCATTAGAGATACTACATAAATTCAAAGGGTAATCAGACTACTTTGAGGAAGTCTATGCCACAAAACAAAAGAACCTTTAGTACTTTTGTGAATTTGTGGGGGCACACCTGGCAGTGTTTGAGGTTTACTATGGTTCTGCACTCACTAATTATTCCTGGAAACCATATGGAATGCCAGGGATTAAACCTGAGTTGACCGCATGCAAGACAAACAAAATACCTTCTCCGGTTCATTTTCCTGTTTTCTTAAATATTTATAAACTGTATTGGTGAGAACATGGCTTATTATGCTAAAGTAAGCAATATACAAATCCCAGAAGTTTAGTTTAGAACCACTGTTTCTGTCAGCATTACAAGTTTACCATTAACTACCAGGGTTCTCTACTCACCCTAATAGCTAAGGGATTCAGATTGACCAACATCTTCACAGAGAGTTGATTGGGAAAATATCATTATTTCTTGTGTTTTTAGTGAGTCAGTCACATGGTCCAATTTCAAGTGAACAAGATTTTGTACTGAAAAGTGGATCCTGTTACTGGATCCTTGAGTCCAGTCTCAGGATTCTTTGCTGAGAAGAGCTTAAAATACTGATGTGGTATAGAAAGAATGAAAAGTAAATATTCAGTCTCTCATCAATCTTTTATATTAATCAATATTGCTCAGAGTATCAGGTGTGAACACTCCTAGTGAATCTTGGGGGCATCTTGGGAGATCCCAATATATTACTCAATATTGATCAGAAAATCAGGTGCAAACACTCCAAGTGAATCTTGGGGCATCTTGAGAAACACTCCTATTGAATCATGTCTACATTTAATATTGATGTGGGATCAAGGATCAAATACAAAATTTAGTAGGTGTCAGACATGTGTTCTATTTCTAGAGTAATCATCTGAAATTAAATAATGATTTAATTTATTATTTAAGTAATGATCTGGAATTAAATAACTAGTAGAAAAGTTAAAAATGCTTCTACAATTGGGGCTGGAGAAATAGCACAGCAGTAGGGTGTTTGCCTTGCATGCAGGATGGCAGTTTGAATCCCAGCATCCTATATGGTTCCTCAAGGCTGCTGGGGGTGATTTCTGAACGTAGAGCCAGGAGTAGCCCCTGAGCACTTCCGGGTGTGACCCAAAAACCAAAAAAAAAAAAATTCTTCTACAATGAAGTCATAATTAAGGTATTAGAAATAACTATCTATAAAAAATTTATTGACATGTGCTTTCAACCAAGAATATACAATAGAAGGTACATTGGAGAAAACTTTCCTTTAGCTGTTGAATTAAAGTGAAAATGTTCAATTTATATTTGACTTATTAAAGTGTATGTCCACAACTTTTACAGTATGGGGTTTCTGAAGTAGTCTGTAATATGAAGGAATCATGATAGGTAAAGGGTAGTCTATCTATAATACAGTTGGATCTGACCTTTAGTGAACATCTTAAAAACAATGTGATGAAAATCTACGCCAGTGGGGCCTGACTGTGAGAAACTGTGATTGTTGCCTGTGTGTGTTTGTCTCCTGTCCTGTCTCCTAAACCTCTTGGGAGTGGGCTGAAAAGGGCCCAGAAAATTCGCTCTCCCAGAGGTTCCAGAAGAGCACTTAGCTCCGCTTCGCTACATGGCCGTGTGCTCTTTCTAAGAAATGAACGCCACTGCAACAAGAAGAAAAAATCACACTAAGAACTGAGCTGGATCACTGAAGCCCAGCATCTCTCCCCAGACTGTCTTCTCTGCTGTGTGCTTGTGCCTAAGATTTGATCCTATGTGAGGCTTCATCCACAGAGGGCCCCCCTTCTTTGGAGGCAAGTCGACCCACTCAGAAAGGGTAGAGCCAGAGGAGCATGGCTGCGCACATCATTTAGCCAATGTATACCACCACAACACGTAGAAAAACCCACATTACAAGTGTGACAATGGGGAATCAACGCAGGCCAGCATCAGACATAGAGAATGAAGATGACAATTCTGATGACCAGAAAATGGCCAACCAACTAATCAATCTCTCAGATAAGAAATTTAGACAAGGAATATGGAAGATGCTCAAAGAACTCAAAGAAACCATGGATTGAGTAAAACAGAACACTAATAAGAACCAAGAAAATATGAAGACAGAAATCACAAAATTCCAAACTGAAATAACAGGTCAAATAACAGGCCTAAAAAACTCAGTAAACGAATTGAATGGCAAAATGGATACGCTCTCCAACAGGCTAACTGAGAATAGAATTGGTGCTGTGGAAGATGAGATAAATAACAACTCAATACAGCGGGAGAGAATGGAAAAAAAAAAAAACTTAAAGCAAATGAACAGACAATGGAAAAATTAGTCAAAGAATGGGAACAGATGAAAATAGAAGACTATGATAAGCTCAGCAGAAACAACTTAAGAATCATTGGAGTCCCAGAGACACAGGAAGAAAATTTCCAGGAAGAATCAATGGTCAAGAACATCATTAAAGAGAAACTTCCAGAGCTAAAGAATATATGCGATCAGGGCCAGGAAGGTGGCCCTAGAGGTAAGGTGTCTGCCTTGCAAGCGCTAGCATAGGACAGACCCGGGTTCGATCCCAGGGCATCCCATATGGTCCCCCCAAGCCAGGAGCAGGAATATACCCTAGGAACACAAAATACAATACAAAAATCCCTTCCTTACACCTATATTCATTGCAGCACTATTTACCATAGCAAGACTCTGGAAACAACCAAGATGCCCTTCAACAGACGAATGGCTAAAGAACTGTGGTACATATACACAATGGAATATTATGCAGCTGTCAGGAGAGATGAAGTCATAAAATTTTCCTATACATGGATGTACACGGAATCTATTATGCTGAGTGAAATAAGTCAGAGAGAGAGAGAGAAACTCAAAATGGTCTCACTCATCTATGGGTTTTAAGAAAAATGAAAGACATTCTTGCAATAATAATTTTCAGACACAAAAGAGAGAAGGGCTGAAAGTTACAGCTCACCTCATGAAGCTCACCACAAACAGGGATGAGTTTAGTTAGAGAAATAACTACATTGTGAACTATCCTAATAATGAGAATGTATGATGGAAATAAAAAGCCTGTCTAGAGTACAGGCGGGGGTTGAGTGGGGAGGAGGGAGATTTGGGTCATTGGTGATGGGAATGTTGCACTGGTGATGGGTGGTGTTCTTTACAGGACTGAAACCCGAACACAATTATGTATGTAATCAAGGTGTTTAAATAAAATATATAAAAATACTTGAAAGTAAAATATGTGATGAAAAGATGAACTTAGCAGGGGACATGATAAAATAAACATTTTAATTACATTTAAAATATTTAAGATTTAAATATTTGGCTGATGGAGACACCTGCATGACAGTCTGAAGGTATTGAATGCTACTGAGTGCTTAATACAGTAAATGTAATATCATGTAGATTCACTACAATATAGGCATAATTTTGAGCTTACAGTATTATGGATGTCATTGGTTAAGCAAAATCCATCATTAGCATTAAAACGATGTCATGGTGCTAATTTTACACAGTTGAGACACAATCTGCTATTGCATCACAGAGAGCACTATAGAAAAGCAAATGATAGCTAGTTAATAATTATAACACTTTATTTTGAGCACTTAATGCATACCAAGTACAAGTATAGTCATTGCAGATGTAGAACCTACTTTTGCTTTATAATAACTCAGATGATATTTTTTTACAGATGAAGAAACAAAGCCCTAATATAGTTTACTGGACTGTGGGTCACAGAGTCCATAAAGAAAAAAATTCCAATAAACTACTGGAACAGACAGGCAGGCTGGCTCCAGTGTTCTCTTTTGTGACTCAGTCTCAGAGATATAAATTGAAGGATACTGAGGTTGCAACAAAAATGTAGCAAGCATCCAAGAATTTATGGTCAAGTGTGAGGGCAAACACAGAGTGCTGGGTCAGGCAGGCAGTCTACACAGTAAACTGTCATATGACCTGCATCCATCTAAGTAGGACTTGATTGACAAGCAGGCATTCTATCCATGTTCTCAGGTATCAAAGCCTGAAAAGAGAGCAGTAAATGTCCAAGATCAAGCCAACGATCATGTTTTATTTGTGAAGAGGGCCACACCCAGCTACGGTGAGAGGCTACTCCCAGCCTCATGCTCAGATATTTTCCATGCATGGAGGACTATGTGTTGCCTGGAATGGAACCAAGGTCAGCTGGAGGCAAGGTCAGTGTCTTAACACCTGTACATTCTCTGTTCCCAATCAGGATTTTAAGATCCCTTTTTGAACACATGGAAGATTCTTTTATATGAGTTTAGTGTCTGCCTGTACTTCTTAGCTGTGGGATACACTTTTAACATCTGCATGAGGAGTTGGGAAGTGCATACAAGGACCGAAGGCAGTTCACCCCTTTTCAGTGAGGGAGTGAGTCTACCCAATGCACATGAGCCACTAGATTAATCAGTTGACAATTCTCATAAATGCCTACTTGAACCTGGACTATAGCTTTAGTTAAAAGTAAAGATTTGGAGAACAGTCCAAGTTTCAAGACCTTCTAGCTTGGGTCCTAGGGAATATGTACCTCCAATGTCTTTCTCCTCCTCTCCATGACCAGTTTCACTCCACAAGTCTCTCTCTCAATATATTAAGATAATATTGGTGGGCCCGGAGAGATAGCACAGCGGTGTTTGCCTTGCAAGCAGCTGATCCAGGACCAAAGGTGGTTGGTTCGAATCCCGGTGTCCCGTATGGTCCCCCGTGCCTGCCAGGAGCTATTTCTGAGCAGACAGCCAGGAGTAACCCCTGAGCACCGCTGCCGGGTGTGGCCCAAAAACCAAAAAAAAAAAAAAGATAATATTGGTTTAAAACACTGTGTAAATTTTAAAAGTATTACTTTATACCTCTTAAACTGCATGACTCTGCACATCATTGACCATAACATTTTTAATAATCACCCCATCATACAATCAACCTAATCCATCCCTATACTGTTCCCTTACTCTGCTAATCACTTCTTTTGTCAGAATCCAACTTTAATTTTCATTTGTTTCTACCAGGACATCACCCCTCCCTATTATTCTCGAGGGCTCTAGGGCAAAGTGATATCAGTCAGGTACCAGCTCCAGAGGGACCCACAGTAAGGAGCAGCAGCTCTGGACTTTGGCCCAGCCCTGAGTCTACAGTGGAAAGAGTCTGAACCATTTCATTGACTTTGAATAGGATACGTGCTTAGCTGGGACCAATCACTATGACTGGGGAATGTGCTCTGCCAATTTGACTATCTCCTATTATGATCACATGGAATCAGAACCCCCTTCTCTGATGATGATATGTCAGTCCTGGGTGTGGAGGCAATGTCACAATGGGCATCACAATCACACGATGATGTCACGGAGAGTATAAAGCAGGCCAGTTTCCAGGGAAGCTCATTCTCTCACTGGATGCGAGAGGAGATTTTTCTCGAACGAGAATGCCTCGGAGAACTCTTTCTCAAACTAATTTTCCTTCCCTTCTCCTTGCTTCTCCTACCCCTCACCCTCCTTCCCAACACCCACCATCCCTTTATATTTCCCAATCAACCATCTTCCCAAAGATTGGGAGTAATTCATCACCCAGGAACACCAAGGGTGAGGTTGGCCGCCCTGTAACATCTCGTCCGACCAAACGGGTCACTCACCATCCGACGACAGCCTCACATATCACCGGACCACGCATCAGCCAGCCCAGGATCACCCATCTTCCTCAAACCTTTGTGAGACCTATCCCCTTCTGCCCGCCACCACCCTACCTTCTTACCGAATCACCCCCAACTTCCACTCCTGGAACCTCTTCAAGGGTTGCCAGAAACCGGCCTCAGGCTCCTAGCCATCTGCCTGCCCTTGAGCCCACCTGCAGGGGCTTAGTCATCAAACCCCGGCCCCCTCCTCCTCGTTAGTTCCACCATTTTGGCCTCTTCCACAACCAACAAGGAGGAGTGACCAGGAGGGAAACATCATGCTGGGCTTCAAGGCACAGAAAGCCACTATAACGGCCGGATGTGATCCTGGCTTCAGAGCTCCACTCTTCACACTGCCCTCTGGCAATCTGGGCTCCTGGACTGGCCTTTGGGACACTATTTCTTCTCATGTCCCCTAAAGACCCTGCCTCCAGCTATGGGTCTATTTTCCATCATATATCCTATACTGGAGCTGAACAAAGTGCTCTGGTGTGATGGACTTAATCTTGCAGGAGGGACTGGAGAAATAGTAGGGTATGGTCAAAACAAAAACAAAATCTTGCAGGAAGACAATGTGCTGGTGGCCTGGTGGGCCCTATGCCAGAGATGGATGAGATACTGGGGCTGGGTGGACTCCATCCTAGAAAAGGACAAAGTGTTAGTGTTTGGGTGAACCTAATGCTGGACATGGACAAAGAAGTGGTGGCCAAGATGGCTACTATTAAATATGGACGACGTGCTGTTGCCGAGTGGAGCCAATGCTGGAATTAGACAAAATGCCGTTGCTGGGTGGAGCCAATGCTGGAATTGCTGTTGCCGAGTGGACTCAATACTGGAAATGAATGGAGAGCTGGTGCCGGGTGGTTCTCATGTTATAGGTCAAGAGAGTTCTGGTGGCTGGGTGGTCCCCATCAATGGATAGAGTGCTGGAGTCCAGGTGTGGGATCCTTCACAGGACTCCAAGAGGGATCCTGGGATACCAGTGGACTGTCACTGCAGGTTGTACCATTTAAATAAATAGAACATGGTTTTTCTTTAAATATACCAGTAAAATTTTTTTTCATTTGTTAATTTACTTTGTTTCTTTATATTACACATAAAGGTGAAAATATGGTATTTGTCTTTCTCCTGGTTTATTTCATTTAGTATCATTCCCTCAAATTCAGTTCTTGTTGCAAATGGTAAGATTTTGTATTTTTTGTAAATAGTTCTAGGAACACAAGTTGATGAGGAACTGTGAAGAAGGGCACAGAGAAAAGCTTTGAAAAACAGCTCTGGCAGCTGATTACTGCCACTGTGTACATGCTGTGTACCGATGTTGCAGCTGCTGCACCCAGCTACTATTTTCTCTTTAATTTTTATAGGGTTGTGATTACATCATTGTTCCAAAGTATAAATGTCAGGAAGACTGATGGGTGGACATGGGAATGAAGAGAATTTTAGATCTTTCATTCATGTACAAGTCTAGTGAAAACTGTAGAAAGTGAACTGCAAAGAAGAAGCATACCTGAAGTCAAGGACAAGATTATTTGCAAAGTAGTTATCGGCCATGTTATTGGGTCTAGAAATAGAGCAAACTCTGGCTTATGAGCCAATCGCTAAAATGCAATCCTGAGCTGTTCTCTTATTCTTTGGACTGCTCCCCACGGTTTTTATTCTTATTTTTGTTTGCATTAAAAAAACTGAATACTGGTGAGGAGAGATAACATGGAGGTAGGGAGTTTGCCTTGCATGCAAAAGGATGATGATTTGAATCCTGGCGTCCCATATGGTCCCCTGAGTTTGCCAGGAGAGATTTCTGAGTGTAGAGCCAGGAGTAATCCCTGAGTGCTGCCAGGTATGACCCAAAAACCAAAAACCAAACAAACAAACAAAACTGAATACTATTTTATTGTAACTGTTCATCTATTGTCAACAGGCCCTTGTATTGTCTCCATAGCTTGACTGCTCTAAATATAAAACTTAAAAGTAGCTATATATCTGTGCATATTCTTTGTGATCTGAAATAATTTCAATTTTTTTCAGAATCTTATATTGTTTATATATAATACACTTATAGGCTTTTCTCACCTGAATTACTAAATTTGGAGTTTAGAGTAAGTCTAGCAAGACAGCAAGTATGCTGTCTGATTATACTTCTCTTCCCAGATATCCTCCTCCCTTGTTGCCTCCACTTCTACCTCCTCATATGAAGATACTACTGTCATATGTCATCCTCATAATTCTGAGAGGACAGTGACAGTGATAGTTATCCAAATGTGACACTAAAGTTACAAATGCTTGCCTCAAATTGTAGCTGTGATAGAAGTCAAGTAAGCAATTTTAAAACAAATAGTTGTTTCTAGTTCATCACAAGTATGACTGTTCTGTTAACTTTTTTTAGAAGTATTCAGTAGTCCCTAAACTGGTTATTGACACTGATGATGAACTGCTTATTCTTCTGTGGAAATTATATGTTCTTTTTGTCTGTCAACTCAGCCAGACTGCAAACTCTGAGGTCAGAGATGTGGCTCTCAACTCAGGTTTTATTGCCTATTCCTTGAGTAGCCTGAACATGCTTCTCTGGGAACAGTACCCCTACATAACACATACGCATACACACACACACACACACACACACACACACATCTTTGCTTTTTCAAACATGTCATCCTTGGACACTAAAATCACTTTTCCCTCTTCTCCCCAATGTTATCCCTATTGCATTTCTCTTCTTTTTTTTTCTGACCTACGTTTTAATCACCTCTTTATTATCCTTTCCCTATAGAGAAATTTGCCTGTTGTGTTCACTGTTTAACTCCTGTGCAAAGAGTGCATCCTACAGATACCACACTAACTCTGATGTTTAGAGTCTGTTGAAGGAGTGAGTAATGAATAAGCAGATGATTATAAGAATTGTCTAACAGATTGCTGAGTTTCAAACTTATTTACTTAAATATTTCCATTTCACTGAGATGTCAACACATTTTTGACTTATTTCAACTGTTGACCAGCTATCCCATTTGATTGTTTAAGCAGAATAATCAAATAATATAGTTCTAGGAATTTTGGGCTGGAGAGCTAGCACAGTAATAGGGCATTTGCCTTGCACATAGCAGATCCAGGACAGACAGTGGTTTGAATTTTGGCATCTCACATGGTCCCCCGTGCTTGCCAGGAGTGATTTATGAGCTCAGATCCAGGAGTAATCCCTGAGCACTGACCCCCAAAACCAAAATATATATATAACGTTCTAGAACTTCTGACTGCCACCTATTTTTAACTCCCACAGTACCAGCTTATTTTCCCAATCTCAATTACTATCATCCACTCAGATGAGTAACCAAAATTCTAGTCATGTTACTTTATTACTTTCTTTCCCATAATTTTACAACCTGTACATCAGTGTGAACTATTATCTCCACAACAAATTTCTGCTGTATTAACTTCTCATCATCTCTGAGTACCATGCTAGTCCTAGTCATTCACCACAACTTTTTACCTAGGTTAAAGTCTCCTAATTTTTCTTTTTGTGCTTCTATCTTCCTAAATCTCTAGCCTTAGAATAAGAAACATTTTTTAAATACATATCAATGATGTTATTCTCATGAAAAAAATTCCTCCTGTAGTTGAACCTGAAGCAGCATGGTTGAATTTGATCTCTTATCTTGGCCTTTAATGCCCCATAATGAAAATCCTACCAATATCTTCATCTCTGTCATATTTTCTGTCAACTATCTTCCTATATCTTCCCAATACATTGAGTTTCTAGGGAAATTCAAGTTGAGAATTTTAAATACCCTTACTATGATCATCTTTCTGCTTCCAGATGTTCACAAACTGGCTTCCGTTTACACTGTCTCAGAGCTAATGCTGTTTACTCAGGGAGGTCTTTCATGTCTTTCCTTTTTCCATGAATTCATAAATTATTCACTCTCTCAGATTACTTGGTCCATATTTCTTTAGTATTTAGCATTATCTAACTTTTAATTTCTCAGATTCTTTCCATACCCCTTTTCCATACTATATAATATGTAAATTTATCGAACAAGCATAAACCATGTCTATCTAGCCATATCTAGATGCCAAGAACAGTGCCAAATTGATAAAGATGATTAGAAATATGAATATGCAATCAATGAGTGATTGAATGGGCTGATGTTTTAGAAAGATATATGGTAATGGGAAATAATAGTGCTAGGCAGCATATCTTCAACTGGAAAGAATAAATTCTGTGTCAGGAGAGCATATCATTCAAGATATGAGGTTTAGACAGGACTTTAGCTACTATCAGTAAACCAAGAAACTAAGCTATTTCAGGAATGGGTAAAAATATAGATTATAGAGCCAAGATATCATACAGTAAGTAGGGTGAGTGGTTTGCATGTAGCTGATATGGGTTTGATTCTCGACACCACATATTGTCCCTTAATCTCCACCAGGATTGATCCTTGTGCACAGAGCCAGGAGCAAACCCTGAGCATGGCCAGATTTAGCAAAAGCAAAAAAAAAAAAAAATCACCCTCAAACTAAAATAGATTATAAGATTAACCATATATGTGACAACTAGTGAATCCTCACCATAGGGATAAATCTAATCAATTCTCTGGCCTAGAGTCAATGATTAGAGATTTCACTATTTCAATAAATAGGAATTAAGAAGAGATATCTATGCCAGGTGAAAAGGAGAACTGGAGCTTTCAAGGCAGTTCTTCACACTTCTTTTTTTTTGTTTGTTTTGTTTTGTTTTTGGGTCACACCCGGCGGTGCTCAGGGGTTACTCCTGGCTGTCTGCTCAGAATAGCTCCTGGCAGGCACGGGGGACCATATGGGACACCGAGATTTGAACCAACCACCTTCGGTCCTGGATCGGCTACTTGCAAGGCAAATGCCACTGTGCTATCTCTCCGGGCCCTAGTTCTTCACTCTTCTAAAAGCCAAATAGCATTGTACTTTATTGGTTGGTTTTTCAATTCTCATTTTCTTCTTAATTGAAAAATATTCTATTCTTCCTCTGTTTTAGCATGACATAAGAGAAGAGTCAATGTGTTCAAATAATTCTCAATAAAGGTCTTTGTTGTTTGAAGGGCCAAATTAAATTAGAACTAAATAGTGTTACCTATTTATGAAGCAGGAGTATTACTGTGTATTACTTATGAGGAGGAGAAGAAAAGAGACACAGAAGTAGAAAAAAGAGAAAGTCTGAGTCTTCTTTAATCTGTTTATCATCAAGAGTTTCTTGGTTGTAAACATTTATATTGCAGAATTCACATCTCCAAAGTAGTCAGTGGGCAGAAAAATCTTGCCAGTTGAGTGTCCAACATTTATTTGTAAATTACCTTATATAAAGATTTAATGATTTGAACTTATTTTCTGACAATTGTGGGCTGGATAATAGCTCCTAATGAGGCAGATGCTCAGTGACTCATATCACTTCCACACCGGGGAAAATATATTCCTTGTCAGTTATGTTGAAGAAAAATAGTTTACTTTTTTGTAAGTTTGGTGCTTTTGGCTCTTGCTGAGAATTTATGACCTAATGCATAGGGAAAGGACTCCATCTTCAAAGAAACCACTCCTACCATTCGTAAAAACATGAATAGATCTTAAGGGTATTATGCTAAGCAAAATAATTAGACAGAAAAACATAGTTACTATATGATCTCATTTGTATATGGAATCTTAAAAGCCAAACTTGTAGCAATACAGAATAGAGGACTTAAAGGTTAGGAGAAATGAGGATAGTTGGCTAAATGGTGCGAACTTCCAGCTGAAAGGAGGTTCTAGGGTTAAGGCATGGAAACTATAATTAACAATACTTTATTATATGCTTCAAAGTTAAGAGAGAGTAAATCTTACATTTTCTCACCATGTACAATGGTAATTATGTTTGAGAACTGAAGTATTAACTAGCATCGTTTTGTAATCATCTTGCAGTATCTAATGTATCAAGTCATTGTGTGTTCATATTAAACCTACTGCATTATTTAGTAACTGTCCAAAATAAAAGATGGAATAATGGAAGACAAAAGAGTGTATTATACTGTATTGGCAATAATGAAAAAAGGATAAATAACATAAATTAACTGACTTAATTTCTTTCTCACTTCAGAATGCCTACATTTGGATTTTTGACTAGATAAACTGGTAAAATGTAGGGTTATTTAAGATATTCCTAAAATAAAATAAAATTTGTCTAGGCTTCAGAGAGGAAGAGTTCTGGGGGTATGTTCAACACTGAGGTAAAATTACTAGCTGGCATGGAGGAACTCTCACCATATAATAGTGGAGCTACTGTCATAGAAATCATAGTTGTCTGAAAAATATTAATATGACTGAATCTTGATAATACCTATGAAGTTAGAGTACCTAAAGATAATACTTACTTCTATGTATGAATAATTAGTACATGTTATTCATGGGAAATATGATGAAAGATTCCTAGTAGATGCCTGAAATTCTGGATAGCATTAAACCATACATGAACTACTAATTTTCCTATGTGGAATTTATAATATTTTATAAGTATTTTTATAATATTTTAAATCACAACTTAGACATGGTAAAAAAATTAAGTTGAATAATTACAGCATATAAGATATATAAATTCTCCCATTTTTTCCTTTCTCTCTCAAAATATCTCATGTTATAATATTTTTGCAATAAAACGATAGTATATCAAACCACACACTACCGTATGTGGCCTATTGTTGGAAAGTAAGGAAGTAGCACAAAGGAGCAGGCAAGCCTATCAGTTCTGAGGCAACACCAACTCAAAACTATCTGTTGCTGAATGGGCACCCTCTGTCTTCAATTGCATACTTGGTTTATTCAATTCTTGGTCTGTGATTTTGATATCAGAATACCCAGGACTGATTAGGTTTGAAGTTTCCCTTCCTCAAACTCTGTAGGCTGACCTTGATTTGTGATTCAGCCTTTTTTTCCTTGGTTAAGTGTCTTCATGTCCTGTTAGATCCTAAAAAATGAATGGTGTGAATTACATTTCAAATAATATTTGACTTTGAGACCCACACTTGGTAGTGCTCAGGGGTTACTGCTGACTCTGAAGGCATTACTCCTGGCAGATTAGGTGGCCAAATGGGATGCCTGGGATCAAAATTGGCAAGACAAATGTCCTACCCGCTGTACCACTTATGGCCCAATATTTGATAATTTTAAGGAACTCTTTTGTTAAAGCAAGCATCATATAAACAATTGTAAATATCTTGCAATGAACTTTTGACAGTTTATAGTTGTATAGGCCATACTGAATTTTCTTTAAAAGGATAGAATCTGAGACCAGAGAGATAACAAAGTGGGTAGGGTGTTTGCCTTGCACATGGCCCACCTAGATTTGATCCTGAGCATCCCATATGGTCCCCTGAACCTGTCAGGAGTAATTTCTGAGTGCAGAGCCAGGAGTAATCTTGAGCACCAACTGATCTGGCTTAAACACACACACACACACACACACACATACACACACACATACACACACACACACACACTGTTTTAACTGAAATCCTACTGTTTGTGCTTATTATCACCAAAAAAGGTTAGTTCTTTCATTAAAAGTTTCAATACATGATCTTTAACAATACCAATAAATTCAGAACAATAGTTAGGAGATTAGCAAGTATAATACTTATCCTTTGAGTTATCTATATATATTAAATTACAGTTTTGTCAATAATGTTTTCTATTATTGATAAATGTATTTCCAACACCACAATCATCACCTGTATAGCTACTTCCTCTCTCAAATTGCTTGCAACTCTCCTCTGACTTCCAGCTTATTTCTTTGGATCAATTCTGCCATTCTTATGTCTTTGGACCATTGTTGCTACCTTGCTATGTATCTTTAAGTCCTACATATGAAACCATTTTAAACAGCATATCAGAAGAAAGATGCTTAGCAAAGAGAGAAAGAAACAGAGGAGAGTAGACAAACACAGCTTATGCCAAGATGCTCCCTAGCTCTGATCCCTGACTGTATCCCTCATTTTAATATGAAAATAACACCCAGGGATGGATATAAACATTCTAAAGAGATGTGTAACCTTGACAGGGCATGCATCTGCACTAGGCATGCTTCACAGAAGGCACCACCTCTCCATACTATGACTATTCTAATGGGCAAATATCTCACTTCTTTTTTATTTTATTTTATTTTATTTTTGGCAGCACTCAGGGGTTACTCCTGGCTTTACGCTCAGAAATCGCTCCTGGCAGGCTCAGGGAACCATAAGGAATTCGATCCACATTCCTTCTGCATGCAAGGCAAACGCCCTATCTCCATGCCATCTCTCCAGCCCAATCTCTTACTTCTTGATGTGTTTAATAGCAAGACCCCTACAAGACAAAAGTGAGCAGCTTTCAAGACTGTATCAAACCTATTTTCCTTCATAGAAAATATAAACCTTATCTAAACCAAAATGTGCTTTTGTCCATTTTTTCTCAGTTTCCATGTATTGATTTGTAATAGCTGAGACAAAGGAGAAAACAAGAAAACAGGAGGCTCTTTCCATCTTTAACTTCTTCACAATATCAGATTTTCACAAATATATTTTGTTGTGATCTATGTTAAAGATCCAGAAAAGTCAAACACGATAAAATATTTGCCCTCATTTGTATATAGTTTTAAAACATTTGAAAGCTATATTGCATCATTTTCTTTAAGAAAATATATTCAGGAGCCTCACCCAGAGATGGTTAGCCTGTTGTTTTAATGCTAGGCTCTAGCAGAGTGATGTGTATGGGAGGGAGCACAGGACTTCCACCAATGGTGCTGGGATAGGAGGGCACATAGTGCCAGGGATGAAACTTGAAATATGTTTCATTGAATATGCTAGGTGTGCACACTACCACTTGAACTATTTTTGTTCTTCATTTTATAGAAAAGGAAATTAAGAATCAAGGATGGAAAGTGACTTGGCTAGGTTCTCTAATTTAATGATGGTACTTAAAAGCCTATTTTCCTAACTCAAATTCTAGGGGCCGGAGAGATAGCATGGAGGTAAGGCATTTGCCTTTCATGCAGAAGGTCATCGGTTCGAATCCCGGAGTCCCATATGGTCCCCCGTGCCTGCCAGGAGCAATTTCTGAGCATGGAGCCAGGAGTAACCCCTGAGCACTGCCGGATGTGACCCAAAAGTCACAAAAAAAAAATTGTAGTGCCCCATCTTCTAGAAGAATTGTTATAAACTTTTTTTACAGAGAGGAAGTAAAGGAGAATGAGACCATCACTAGAGATCAATAAACCTAAAAGAGATGATACTGGCGTGATTGATCCTCCATGAACAGTATTGACCCTTTATCCACCCCCAAGTTTCACATAGGAAGTATATAATTACAAAAAAAAAAAAAAAAAAAAAAAAAAAAAACAAGAGAAACAGAGATAGAGCATTTGAATGCTAAATTGAGGATTTGGGGACTCAATTAAATATTATGAGACTCAAACGTTCTAATATTCCAGAGAATTGAAGGATATCCACAGAGATGAAATTCATTAGGAAAAACAGCTTGAAGAAGTAGACACAAGCAGACTTCTGCTAGAATTACAGACCATTCCCTTAGAGTATATGTGATTTTAGAAAAGCTGCTTGATTTTTGATGACACAGTTTCTTCATTAAACCCAAATAAAAGTTTGTTTTTGTTGTTGTTTTTCTTTTTCGGCCAAATCCGTTTGATGCTCAGGGGTTACTCGTGGCTAAGCACTCAGAAATTGCCCCTGGCATGGGGGGGACCATATGGGATCGAACTGGGGGATCAAACTGCGGTCCTTCCAAGGCTAGCACTTGCAAGGCAGACACCTTACCTCTAGCACCACCTCACCGGCCCCTCAAATAAAAAGTTTAATGACAATGTTCAGAGATGGCAGAGGGCAATATATATTTAGAATACATTATAGAAGATAAAAACTGATGTAAAATTTACTCAGCAGCAATGGTGCACAAGGAAATATTTATTTTTATACTTTTTCCACCCTTTGCTATTTATTTCAGTGCATTCAAGAAAAGAGTATTCCTGCAGAGTGCAATTTCTGTAATGCAATGAATACCAAGGTGTGACTCATCATTTGACCTGTGAAATATATTTTATTTGGCTATTCAGCTAAATGTCCCAAAGGGTATTTCTCTTCTACCCAATCTCACAGATGATGAGTAGGAGAAACAATGGGGTCTTCTTCGGAGAAGATATGACCATAGCAATGTTGGTATGCAGGAAAAAACCTGCATACCCTTTATCACATATGTAGTATTACATATGAGAAACAGGGTCTCTTAAATAGGCAAAGCAAGAATAGGAGCCTGAAGGTAGAGAAGAGGGTCGAATAGGTGAAGAAAAGCAGTAGAATAGGGACATTGGGAAACTGAGACAAGATTTCCCTATTCTCTGTTTAAAGGCTCTTTATGGAGCCTTCAGAATTTTCAATAAAAGTATGTGCCTGATATCTAGGACACTGGGGCTCTATGAATATATCCAGTACTCATTCAGCAGTTTCAAAGGAAGCCCACAGCTCTGAACAGATGCTAATTACTCCATCAGTGCTTTAAATTTGGTAATAAAATGGTAATTCAGACTAGATTAATAGCATCCCTAGACAATGCTTATAGTCACTTAGTCCCAAATCAGTGCAATATGAATTTTTAATGGACTCAAATGACCACTCCAGTAAATATTTATGTCTTATATTCTATACGCTACAGAAAACAGCCAAAGACTACATGGAAAAATAAAGCAAAATGATAATACAAAGATGGCTTATTTTTACTTAGACTACTGCTACCTCATTGAAATGTTCATCATTTATTATTTATAAATTATATTCCTTAGGAAAATTTATGGTCATTTTGATCTTGCTTTTCAATTCTTTTAATTCTAGGTATCCTTGACATTTTAGGGTTTTGTTGTCATTATTATAAAAAATTTTAAAGATTTTTATATATCCTGATTTTATGATTGTTGCTTAATAAGGCCTTTAGATAAGTCATCGTCCGGTCCTTTTCTCTAATCCTATATCTATATTTGAAATGTTCTGATATTTTCAGCAAAGCTTCTATTTCTGGAACACAATTTTTTTTTATCTTTCTTTGAGACATTATACTGGCTATTTCTCCTGAACTGGGACACTGCTTTGGAAAACTCCAAGTTCTGGGATCTTACAACTTTTCCATGCTATTATTTGGTTCCTTTTCTTGTAAAAAATGTGTCATCTTGACTTACCAATTATCCATCTTTTTTATCTTTAGAATTTTCCAATTATTTAGTCTTCTATACTTTGCTGAAAATAAAAGTATTTTATTTAGGTAATAGCAGTAATATTATTTTTCCTACTACAATTCAAATTTTAATTAAAATACAATCCAGAATATTGATTGCAGATCTGAGATATATCATAAAGGTTTGGAGTACATGCTTTGCATACTGGGGACCTGGGTTCATACACAGGTACCCTACATGAACCCACAAGTATCACTGGAGGCAACCTTTGAGCAACAAGGTAGGACTAGACCCAGATCACCATGAGTATGGTCCCTTAATTCACACATATGACATCAAAATAGTAAGCACCCATCTAAAGCCTATTTATTTTAACTGAATAATCGAAGCATCAGAACTATGAACTAATACACCATGTAGCTGTCCAGTGCTTTACATAACTTTGCAGAGACACATAGCTACATGTACAGAGCATGTATATTCACTAGTGTCCTGCAACAGTTTATGTGGCTGGTAAACTTGGTTTATCAGCCTTCAATCATAAAAATATATACATTATTTAATTAAAAAACGTTTTCTCCATACTTAATTTTCAGATGCTGGTTTTCTCCTCCCTTAGAGGCAAATAGAATTCTGAGAAACAGCTTGATTATACAGTATATCTCTTCATTCTTTTTCATTTTCTTTCTCTTGGTAAAATAAATTACTGTATACTTATCCTCCTTAAGAATATTTAGTCAATTTCACTATGATCTTATTTAAGTTATTTCATATAATTACCATGATACCTTTGCATTTAATTCTATGTGCTGATTTTATGTTCTTAGTTAACTTCTATGTGATTCCCTCCAATAGATCATAGTGAGATTGACTGTTAAGCTTCTTGAGTCTGCAAACTATTTACCTTGATAAATGCCTACTCATCCAGTGAAGCATTCTACTTAGATGATCAGTATATTTTTATTTAGTAAATAAATATTCATTATGCTACAATGATTCTCTTTGAATTCAGATGGAAATATTATAGTTTCCACAACAACATCCACTATACTCATTCTTCCTTATCCTTTGCCAATTTATCTTCTTACAAAATAGTATAAATAAATGTTTTCCTTGTTAATATTTATTGGAAACTAGGACATATGAAATGAGTGTATTGAACCTGTGTAGAATACTACACCATTGCCTTTCTGTTCTTTTTTAAAACTGGTTCATCATTCTCCTAGATTCTAGAATATTTTGTCAATATGAAAGCTTAGTTTATGTTCTATGTTTTAGACATTGAATCATTTTGTTATCTTTGAAAATTATAATTATGATTCACTCTCAGAATCCTCATAATTTCATCTAATTATAATTAAGTTTGGTATTTTTCTTGGAATTCAGAAACAACTCAGATAATTAGCAACTCAGTTAGTTATATAAGACCATTAACCAAAGAATGGTCTTCATGCCACAATCACTTTTATTATCCCAATTCCCACTCTCCAAATGAAAGAATTTTCAACTCAAAGTTACCTTTTGGATTTCTATTAAACCTTAACTTTTCAAAAAAATTCTATAAAATTCTTCTTCTTTTTTTTTTTTTTTTTGGTTTTTGGGCCACACCCGGCGGTGCTCAGGGGCTAGTCCTGGTTGTCTGCTCAGAAATAGCTCCTGGCAGGCACTGGGGACTATATGGGACACCGGGATTCGAACCAACCACCTTTGGTCCTGGATCGGCTGCTTGCAAGGCAAACACCGCTGTGCTATCTCTCCAGACCCTATAAAATTATTCTTTTATTTTGAGACATTGTCGATTAACTTTAACATAATTGGTATTGTCACTTAGGTATGTACAAATGATTTACAATCACTTTACTATTAAACATTTTTGGGAATTTATTAAAACTAGTTGTGGATTTATATCTGCTCAAGTTTTAGTGACTATTTAATTTTCATTACAAAAATATGTCGGGATAAAGAGAAAGCCTTGCATGTATCCAAATAGGGTTTTGATCTCAGATACCATATGATATCCTGAGACTCATCAAAAATAATCCTTGAGTAAAGAGCTAAGGAGAAAGTCCAGGGTACTTCTGAGTGTGTTCCCAAATCAAAATTCAATAAATATACCAATTAAATAAAAAATAAAAAATGTATTCTACATCAGTTATTATAGATATGTACAATTAGCAACATGGTACTTCAATTTATTAATTATAGATTTATATTAATATATGTGGCATTGTTTCAATAACTATTATCATTATCAATTATTTGCCTGGCACTATGAACAGTTATGCAAATCACAGTGTTTATATAAAATTAATTTAAAAAAGTAAAGACAGAAAAAGTGGTAGGGTCCTGAGAAATAGTACAGGGACTAGAGTGCATGCTGAGGATGAACGGCATATCTCCAAGGATTTAGTGGAACTATAAGCAAGTAAACAATGTCTACATATTTTATGCTAAATTCACATACACATATGATGATTAAAGTGATTTTGTGAAAAACAAAAGCAATAAGAAAATTAATTAGGATGCAAATAGTGAGAGTTAATGCATTGCAGAGTTTGGGAGAGATTGTATAGTGCGTAGGGTGTTTGCCTTGCACATGGCCAACTTAAGTTTTATCCACACAATCCTTTATGGTGTCCCAAGCACTACCAGGCGTAATTTATGAGTGCAGATTTAGGAGTAACCCTCGAGCATTGCCAGGTATAACCCCAAAATCAAATTAAAGGATGGGTTGGAAGACCTTGCTGAAAATTAGTATTAATCCTGTAGTCATAGATTTTTTTTGATTTGTTATTCTGAAAATGGGTAGATTAAAAGTCATTAAGTGCAATTTTTCCATTTACATCTAATGACTCATTTGATGCTTTTTATGATGGCAGGCTGGTGGCAGGGGGTGGACCCTGGAAATATTGGTGAAGAGAGGTTGACACTGGTGGTGGAATTGATGCTGAAATATCGTATGTCTAAGACTTAACTATGAATAGCTTTGTAAATCACAATGCTTTGAATTAAAAATATTAATAAAAATTTTGTCCTAAATATTTTAAACATTAATATCTTAATACCTATTATCTTTTAGTTCTTGTTTATTTTATCTTATTTGCTTGTTTGATTTTAGACTAGCACCTGAGCCTAAATACCAACTGTGACATTCTAGTTACTTAATTTTGGATTGATTACTTAACCTATGTTTTAATTTCTCCATGTGTTAATAGATATTAATAGTTTTACCTCAGAACTTGATGAATATTCAGAGATTTAACACTTGTAAAGTGCCTTCAATTTGGCACATAGTATGTGTTATAATAATAAGAAACTGAAAAGAACTTTTAGTTTTAATATTACAGTTTGCTTTCATGTTAACTTTTGTTATCAACAACATTTATGAAAAATATTTCTATTTTTTCAGACTCCAGAGTCAATGTTAATGGTTCTCTTTAATCTATTTAATTAACTTTAAAAACTTTAATTATATAAAACCTAATTTCTGACACATATTTAACAAATTTCCATTATTCTGCAGTATTTAAATATTCTCCTTAAGGCCAGGAATGTGTCTCTAGTGGTACTAGCACATACCTTGCATGTATGAGATTTTGGTTTAATGACTGACACTGCGTGTATGACTCAAGCACTGTCATGACCACTAGTTGTGGGTCTCATAATAGGGACCAAAGATCTATGGAGAAAAATCTTTTGCTGCCTGTGGAGGTTCCTCAGGTGATTAATGTGAAGTGCAGAGGAGAGAGGCAGCAGAAAACTATAGTTTTCTCTTTATCTACCGCTGTCACCCTAGAATACTTCAGAAATTTAGGACTGGTAAAAGTCAGCTATGAACTTCTGCACAGGGCAGACTTCATATCCTGCCATCCTCCAAATGCACCTGATATTCATTTACTCTGTGCAGTGTGGGAGAAGGTCTTTTTCTCCAGATTTATTTTAGGAAACAGTGAACTCCCTAAAACTGGAGAAAGAAATCGTTCTTTGCAAGAAAGCCAAGTCACTCCTAAACCTTACCCGGGTTTTTTCATGTCAACCTCCTTTTCCTCTAGGAGAGAACTGCAGAAGAGAACTGAAGAAGTGAATTAAAAATTACTTCTGTTTGGAAACTGAGGAAATGGAGTAAGGAAGGAGGAGGAAGAACAAGAACAAGAAGAACAAGAAGAAGAAGAGGAGGAGGAAGAGGAAAAAGAAGAAGAGGAGGAAGAGGAAAAGAAGAGGAGGAGGAAGAAGAGGAGAAGGAAGAGGAAGAAGAGGAGGAGGAAGAGAAAGAAGAAGAAGAAGAAGAAGAAGAAGAAGAAGAAGAAGAAGAAGAAGAAGAAGAAGAAGAAGAAGAAGAAGAAGAAGAAGATGAGGATGATTTGATGATTGTAGTCTTCTGGATGGGGGAGAGTGCGAGTCAGAGAAAGAATGAGTCAGAGACAGAAAGATCAAGAATGTAGCCTTCTCTGAAGTGGACAGAGGCAGTGTTAAGGTGTGAAATTATGCTTCTAAAAACTATGCAGCATGTGCACTGACAACATTGGCACTCAAATGCTCCTGTAACACAGGCAGTCAGATACACAAGCCCACTTTCTTCCTTTATCCCGTTAGTTCTTAAACATTTTCCCCAAACTCTATTTCACCAGTCTGTTGATCTTTTGATATTTTTTTCATGGCCTCTGTTACACTACTGAAGCCTCTTGTCCCAGGAGATCCAGTCAACTCTGCTCTCAGGAAGCCTCCTTGCTCTTTGCCTGGCCCTCGGGGCTGCTGAGATGGGTCCTTGGTTTCAGGCGTCTGCATGTCCATTTGGTTCAAGTTTCAGAGACTGTTTTTCTCCAAAATATATTGTCAGAGCCCCAACATCTGCCTGCCTGCAACAATACCTTTAATAGCACTGTAAACCATGGTACCTAAAATAAAATTTAATTTAAAATAATAAATTTTTCTTCATTCCCTATTGTACTTTAAATGTATGACACTTTCACCTACAACCATACCTAATTTTAAAGAAAATATACTCATTTCCCAATTATTCTTACTTTTTATTAAGTATATATGTTATATATAACTACTGTGACTTAGGTGTTTTGATTACCATTATATGATTTATTTATTCTATACTTTAGTTTTGTCATCTTATCATACTATATGCCAATCAAAATAGTGCTTACTTATTTATTTATTTTTTTAATCACTGTGAAACACAGAGTTAAAAAGTTGTTGAGAGGGGCTGGAGAGATAGCACAATGGTAGGATGCTTGCCTTGCAAGCACCTAATCAAGGATAGAAGGTGATTCAATTCTCGGCATCCCATATGGTTCCCTGAGCCTGCCAGGGGCAATTTCTGAGTGCAAAGCCAGAAGTAACCATGAGTGCCACTGGGTATGAGCCAAAAAACAAGCAAACAAAAAAGTTATTGAGAGTAGAGTTTCAGTCATACAATGTTCTTCATCAGTGTTCATTTATTTGCCACCAATTTCCTCAGTTATCCTCCCTGTCACCCCCAGCCTACCTCTATGATAGACACTTTTATTCTCTCTCTATATATATATGTATACATACCAATATATATTCAGATACACAAGGGAATATTCTTATTATACACAAGAAAATGTTACTAGGCCATAAGAAAAGGTAAAGTCATACAATTTTCTGATACAATGAGGGTTCAGGAAGGTATCATGCGCATAAAGTTAGTCAAAGGGAGAGAGACCAAATCAGAATGTTTTCACTGATATGTGAAATATAAAGAAATGTAAATTTCTGAATCACTGAAATCAAATAACATGAGCAGCTAAATCCTCTCAAATGAGATAAGACTACAGGGCTGAAAACTCTGGAACTTTTATTTCTGGAACAGAATTGGGCTGAGCCGCCACCACCACCTATCCCATCACCAGAAAACCCAGTAGCCCCATCAACAAACCATCATCTTCAGGGTAGAAAAATAGCACTGATATTTCACCAATCTTCAAACAAAAGTAATTATTGCTTATATGTCCCTATTTGGTTTAGGCTACTGCCTCTATGACATTCTCAGAAAGGTGTGTGGTGAGTGGGGATTCCTTTTACTTTCTTTTTTATTTTTGGTTTTTGGGCCACACCCGGCGTTGCTCAGGGTTTACTCCTGGCTGTCTGCTCAGAAATAGCTCCTGGCAGGCACGAGGGACCATATGGGACACCGGGATTTGAACCAACCACCTTTGGTCCTGGATTGGCTGCTTGCAATGCAAACGCTGCTGTGCTATCTCTCCGGGCCCGGGATTCCTTTTTCTACATGAACTACAGTGGCTCCAAATCCTACACCCTCTGATAGAAATGGCCCAGCTCCACAATTTAACCTTTTAAAACTTCAAACCCACCAAAATTGTTTAATACATATAATTTTTTGACTGTGTGGCCACATATATATATGTATATATATATATACATATACACAACACCTCAACATTTTGTAGTAGTGTCATTCAGCAGTATTATTAAAAATATGAAGAGGAAATTACATAGAAATATACCAAGCTCATTGAGCCTAAATTGTAACACAGAAGTCTCAAATAGCATTAACCACAGCCCAGTAAATGCTTAGACTGACTTTAGTAAGTCCATGGAGAGCTTAACAATCATTTCGAATTGACCCTTGTTGGGGCCAGAGTGATAGCACAGCAGTAGGGAGATTGCCTTGCATGCAGCTGACCCAGGATGGACCACAGTTTGATCCCTGGCGTTCCATATGGTAGCCCACACCAGGAGCAATTTCTGAGCACATAGACAAGAGTAACCCTTGAGAGTCACTGGGTGTGACCAAAAAAAAATAAAAAAGAATTCATATTGAGGCCGGAGTGATAGTGCAGTGGTAGGGCATTTGCCTTGCATGTGGCTGACCAGGAAGGACCTGGGTTCGATCCCTAGTGACTTATATGGTCCGCCAAGCCAGGAGCGATTTCTGAGTGCATAACCAGGAGTAACTCCTGAGCATCACTGGGTATGTCCTCCCCCCCCAAAACCTCAAATTAACCCTTGTTGATCAATGGATGTTTTGATAATTCTTTTTGCTTCTGTGTTGCAATAGTATGAAGTAATTTTTTTTTCTCCCAAAGAGGCAGACTATGTTGGTGGTTGAGAAATTGAGAACACCAGTGAAGGGAATGTCAAAATGAGATTGTGTTTTTGAACACAATTGGTGTTTGAACATTTAACGCCTGAAAGAACTATAATGAACAGCTTGGGAAATCAGTGTTATAATAAAGATTAGAATAGAAATTAATCCCCAAGTACAAAATTTTATGCTAGAATATATAAATCATATCTGTTTTACAACTTCACTGGGAATATCCAATTGTTTGTTCTCTCAAAGCCTTGCCTGAGTAAACTGCAAGCCACATTTTGTATTATGAGCAACAATTCTATTCTGAATGGCATGAATAGCCTAATTTCTTGTTTCTGCTCTTTCCTTATTTCTTCAGAGACAAAAGTGGAAAAACTGAAAAAGAGAGTAGTATTCTTCTACTGAGCATGTTAAAATGTTTGTGAGTCTGAAGAGTTGACCAAGAACTTTCATTAGATTCACAAATGACTTGAGATTTGCAATCTTCCATCAAATTCCCTCTCCTACATAGGGAAGAATCCTTTCTCCACCCAGGCCTTTTAAACTTTTTTACTTGCCATTCCTTTTTACTAGAAAAATGCACTGTGGGGAAGAATAAACAGAAATTCCTCAAGGGGCCAGAGTGACAGTAATGAGGATAAAGTGTTTCCTTGCACCTTATATGGTCCCGGAGAACTGCTAGGATTGATGCCTGAGGTCAGGGTCAAGAGTTGAGTCCTCTGCACAGCCAGGTATAGCACAAAAACAGGAACAGAAACCCTAAAACCACCATACAGATGATCTTGAGTCGATTATTGATTTTTGCAGTCTCAGAAATCTTTTACTGCTGCCCAATGTGGCTTTGTAGGACCAGAGCTGTGGCGCAGGGCATAAGACTTCTGCCTTACATGCACGAGCTTAGGATGGACCAAGGTTCGACCCCCTGGCATCCCATGTGATCCCCCAAGCCAGGAGCGATTTCTAAGTGCATAGCCAGGAGTAACCCCTGAGTGTCGCCGGGTGTGGCCGAAAAATAAAAACAACAAACAAACAAATTGAGGCTTTGTTTTTGTTTTGTGTGCTACAGCAGACAGTGTTTAGGAATTACTCCTGACTTTGCACTCAGTATTTTCTCCTGGCACAGCTCAGGAGGCCAGGTAGGATGCTGGCATTGATCTCAGGTTAGTTGTGTACAGGGCAACTACCTACTCTCTGTACTATCACTCCAGATCCTACTGTTATCAAATTTTTCATATCCCTCTTCTCCCCAATCAGTTACCTAGAATACATAAGGTTGCCACCCACAGCTTAAAAAGCTAGATATACTAACACCATATTACCTAAAGAATCATAATAAAAAATAAACTCAGTCATAAAACTATAAGTCTTATCCAATCTATTTTAATTATTTTGTTATTCATATACCATCAATGTGGATGGAGCAAAGAGAAATGGAAAATTTTACCAAATATAAAAAAATTGCACTAATATTGAAACTAAATTGAAATAAACATTGTTTGATTATGTTCTTAATTTTAAAAATCTAATCTTTTCTATCACATTCAAATCTTTCTATCAAAATGGAAAAAAAATAGAAATTATTTAAGGCAATAATAAATCAGAATTCACAAAAGCTATTCTGGGTGACAGTGAGAAGTGGTCAGTTTTATTATCAAATAATCCAATATGCTTATACAATGTAATGATCTGTCAGGAGAACAATGCTAACAACAATGAAAACAATGGACTCTTCAGCATGACAAATGGCAGACAAAGAGAAGAGGAAGGAGAGTATCTTGGACCTGTCCAAGTACATCAACAAGACCATCCGGGTGAAGTTTTGGGGTGGGAGTGGGGGCTGCAAAGTGGAATCCTGAAGGAATTCGACCCACTCCTCAACCTCGTTCTGGATGAAACCATTGAGTACATGAGAGACTCTGATGACTAGTACAAGCTGACGGAAGACACTTGGCAGCTGGGGCTGGTGGTGTGCTGCAGCACGTCAGTGGTGCTCATCTGCCTGCAGGACGGCATGGAGGCCATCTCCAACCCCTTCATCCAGCAGCAGGAGGCCCTAGCCCTGAGCCCACCACCCAACCCATGCCTGTTTCTTAAAAAAATCACCAATAGAATCATCAATTTATTTCCAAGTTTATGTAATCACTCTGCAAAGACACTGTGTACAGAATTTTGAAATGTTCCATTCAATGCTGACTCCCTCTCATTCCCACTATCAGCTTAAATGGCCATTCTAGCACCATCTTCAGTACTTGGTCTGTGGTGCCTAGTGTATAAACAGAAGTGAAGGTTGGTCCTATGTCAACTATCTCCAATATCCAATACTGGGAAACAATCCAAAAGTCATGAAATTAAGACATACATACACAATGGAATACCCAGTCATGAGAAATGATGGAATCTGTCCTTTTGCTGCAACATGGATAGAACTGGGAGAGGACATGCTAAATGAAATGAGTCAGAAGAAGGAAGAAAATACCTGATGACCTCACTCGGGTGTGCTATCTAAAGAAGCAAAGTGAGGGGAAAGACAATGTCTGGTGGAAAACAAATCCTTAGACTTTGGATACAGAACGAAGGTTACCAATACTAGGAGGCTATTACCAAAGTGGACATGAAGAACCTATGGATAGTAGTGGAGGGATACTGGAACTTGGGTGGAAACTGATGAGGCAAAATTGTATCACTGAACCTATGGATAGTAGTGGAGGGATACTGGAACTTGGGTGGAAACTCTGATGAGGCAAAATTGTATCCCTGAAGCATATAAACATTCACATTTTCTATCTCCCCCTACCACACACACACACACACACACACACACACAACACACTTTATGGAGTGTTCTCAGAAAATTTTAAATTGATATACCATAATATCTAGTGATTCTACTTTTAGGTGCTTGTCCTTGAGGCAGAAAAATGTTCACTAAAGGTCGTATGTACAACAGTATTCATTGCAGCACTCAGTACTATAGCTAAGATTTGGAATCAACCTAGATGTCCAACAACAGATGAGTGAATAGTAGAAAAGTGGTATATACATATAATGAAATACTACATTGCATTAAGGAATGATGAAATCAATTTGCTGCAATATGGATGGAACTAGAAGATATTTTTTATAAAGTAAGCCAAAAGAAGTATAAACATAGTATAAAATAACTAATATGTAGTATGTAGAATAATTGGACAAGGAAATACAATGTTTTAAAGGGGGGTGCAGGACCAGATAGTACAGTGAATAAACTGCTTGCCTTTCATGAATTCAACCTGGGTCTGCTCCATGGCATTTCATATAATCTCCAGGATTATATATATATAGATTGCCAGGAGTGAGTTTGAGATGACAGAATTGCATGCAAATGGAATGTGTGTAGGCACAGGTTTAATACTAGGACAAAAATTAGAGCCAGCTAACTCCTGCCTAGAGTGGTGCTGCCCTCCCACCATCCCCACACTGTGGCTCACTCATCGAGCACTTGCCTTGCACATTTGAATCCTGGTATAAAAGAATAAAAGTGCGGTAAGTGCAGTTAGAAAAATAATTACACTAACAACTACCATGACAATGATAGAGAAAGAAATACAATGCCTATCTCAAAGACAGGCAGAGGATGGTGGAGGAGATAAATGGGGGATGTTGGTGGCAGGAAAGTTGCACTGGTTTATGGCTGAAACCCAACTACAAACAAGTTTGTAACCACGGTGCTTTAATAAATTATTTTTTTGTTTTCTTTTTGGGCCACACCAGGCGGCGCTCAGGTTACTCCTGTCTCTGCGCTTAGAAATCGATCCTGGCAGGCTCTGGGGACCATAAGGGATTCTGGGAATCAAACTGGGTCTGTCCCAGGTCAGCCACATGCAAGGCAAACACCTTACCGCTGTGCTATCCCTCTGGCCCCAAGAAATTATTATTTAAAAAAAAAATAAATGAGAGAAAGAATAAAAGAAAACCAAATAAAGGAAAGGAATTAAATAAAAGAAGTGATTCCTGAATGCAGAGCCAAAAGTAGCCCTGAGTATTACTAGGTGTGGCCCAAAAAGGCAAAACTAGTGGTTAAATGCCCAAATCACCATTGATCCCAGTATTTAGGGAGGAGAGAAAGGAAATTGAGTGCTGGGGGTTTGGGATGGGATAAGAAGATATAAATAAGAAGGAAAAAGGCCAATGGATATGAGAATTCAGGTGCATTGGTGGTGTTAAGTAATGATAGAGCTAAAATCCAAATCACAAAGTGAACATCACCGAAATCCTGAGAACCAAACTTTAGCAACCAAACTTTATTTGTTTGTTTGTTTGTTTGTTTGGGGGCCACACCTTGGTGCTCAGTGGCTATTCTTGGCTCTGTGCTCAGAAATCACACTTAGCAGGCTTGGGGGACCATATGGAATGCTGAGGATTGAATTCAGGTTGGCCAGGCAAGGCAAATACCCTAACCACTGTGCTTTTGCTTTGGCCCCAGCAACCAAACTTTAAAAACGTACCTGACAAGGGGCCGGGCGGTGGCGCTAGAGATAAGGTGCCTGCCTTGCCTGCGCTAGCCTTGGACGGACCGCGGTTCGATCCCCCGGTGTCCCATATGGTCCCCCAAGCCAGGAGCAACTTCTGAGCGTATAGCCAGGAGTAACCCCTGAGCGTCACCGGGTGTGGCCCAAAAAAAAAAAAAAAAACAAAAAAAAAAAATGTACCTGACAAGCTATCAGGCTGAGAGTGAATGGGTAGGAGAAACTGGGAATATTGATGAGGAAAGCTGACCCTGGTGGTACAGGAACATTGTCTAAAACCCAACTATAAATAACTGTAAATTACAGTGCTTTTATAAAATAAAAGAAAATTAAAAAAGAACAGAAAAGAACATCTCCTTTTTTTCTCTGTTGCTGCTATGCCATTCTGATAATGGCAGCTTGCAGGCACGGTGCTTGCTGGAAGTCACACATTTGTGATGCTTGCATACATGTTTATGGGGTCAGAACTCATTTTACTTGGGAGCTCTTACACATTCTAATTGTAGTACTCACTGGAGGTCACTTTGGTGCCTAAATATATGCTCATTCTGGCAATTGAGTGCTTATAAATCTTTTGTTATGCTGCTTCATATGATTGTACATTGTTACAGCTCCTGGGACTCCAGAGAGCACCATGGCAGGGAACTCATGCACCACAATGTAGCAGCTCCTGAAATTAGACTCAGGACCTCATATTTGCAAGGTGGGTCTAAATTAAAAATTAATCACTGTGGTACTCATTTTTAATTAGTAAATTTTATCTAATTCCTTCCTTTCTTTTGATATTTTTCTTTCATTCTTTTTCTCATTTATTCTCAAAGGTTATTTCTTCTTCCTAAAACGTATTTTACTTTCTTTAGGCCTGGTGAAATGCTTTTCAGCATTCAATTTCTCCTTATATGTCATTTTCTCAGAGAAATCTGTCTTGTTTAGGATACCCATCCTCTTCCTCATCCCCTACTCTCCTCAGTACAGTGTTTCATAGATGTTTGACTTTTTTTTTTATTTTTGGGTCACACCTGGCAGCTCTCAGGGGTTACTCCTGGCTCTGTGCTCAGAAATCGCTCCTGACAGGAATGGAGGACCATATGGGATGCCGGGATTCGAACCACTGTCCATCCTGGATCGGTTGTGTGTGTGCAAGGCAAACGCCCTAACACTGACTGTGCTATCTCTCCGGCCCCTAATATTTGACTTTTAATTTATTTCAATATACATAGACACAACTACTGTGTCTCTAAACTATTGCTGATATGTTCACAGTTCTTCATGAAATTGCAGGTTTCAATTGTGAATTGAAGTTTGTACCATACTTTAGGTAGACTTTTAACTCTATACATTCTTTCAAATTCTCATTCTATCCTTAGAGACAGCCTAAATATCCCAACTTTCTTTTACATTTTACTGTTAACGTCATAAGTTAAAATGATCCTATATTTTAACCAGGTCTTTTTCCATGAAGTATCTTATCTAGCATTCTCTATAAACGTGGAATGTTAATAGGGATAAATTTGGTTTCCTATTCTACAATGGAATTACTAAATTCTGAAGAAGTTAGTAATAAATACAGAGTTAAGATGTATCTTTGGGTTTTTATCTAATTGAATGCCTTTTTATAAATGCAATAAATATATGCACAACATGAAATTGCCATTTTTTTTTTTTTTTGGTTTTTGGGCCACACCCGGCGGTGCTTAGGGGTTACTTCTGGCTGTCTGCTCAGAAATTGCTCCTGGCAGGCACAGGGGACCATATGGGACACCGGGATTTGAACCAACCACCTTAGGTCCTGGATCGGCTGCTTGCAAGGCAAACACCGCTGTGCTATCTCTCCAGGCTCAAAATTGCCATCTTAATAAATAAAATTGTTATTATACTTAAGGTACTTATTTACGATGATGTTGACATTTATGGTCACCTTACCACTACCAAAGTTCTCTGGATCCTCCACTGATGCCTCATCTACTTCTTATTCCCATAATCTCAAATTCTTGTGGATTCAATCTTGTGATAACAAGATTTATTCTATCACTTGTTTTGTTTCTCAGAGATTGTTTTGTGCTCTTCTTTCTCCTTGTGGTTATTTTGCTCAGTATGATGTTTTTTTATTAGAATAACAAAGGAAACTTAAAAATATTGAAAGTTGTGAGAAATGATAAATCAATACATGCAGCTGAGATGAATCACTTACATGCACAAATATCCTCAAACATTAAAAATAAATCACTAATGAATGAAAAAGTCTAAGCCTATATAACCAACAATAACAGAGAAGATAAGAAAATAAAAGCATATGGTTGAAAGATAACTTTATTATTAATTTTTTTTGTTTTTTTGAGGCCACACCTGGTGACACTCAGGGGTTACTCCTGGCTATGTGCTCAGAAATCGCTCCTGGCTTTGTGGACCATATGGGGCAATGGGGATTCGAACTGTGGTCCGTTCTAGGCTAGAGCCGGCAAGGCAGATGCCTTATTGCTCTGTGCCACTGCTTCAGCCCCTATTATTAATTTTTATAAGTCTACTACGTAAGCTTTCATGCTTCAGTTTATTATATAAAAGGCCTTTGAAGGCAAAATTTTAATAGCTTGAGGGGAAAGTAAGGTGGTATTACTCCCAAGAAACTTCTAACAGAGGCATAGGCATAAATAGTTGATTGCTTTTAAGGTCAAAAATATTTCAAGAATTCAAAATGAGACAGTATATAAAGAAATTATGGTATCTATGGAGTTAACAGAAACACTTTCAAAGACCTTCGTGATTTTGGATGATTATTAAACTGCCTAAAACACTTTTGATACCTACTGGACAAAACACAAACTAGAAATTTTTAAATATATTCAGGGATTTTAAAATTAAAACATTTTCCCTCACTTTAGATTTATAAGCAAGTAACATTTCCAATATCCTTTAGAACAAAATTGTTATATAGAAAGGATCTTCTGAAAATCTACTAAACTAATTTTCCATATTTTTCTCTATCTTCATAGATATCATTTGCACCAAGGTCAATGCTAAAGACATGCAACTAGCAAAATATTTCTCAGGGCATGCTTTACTTTACAGGCTCTGAAGTGGAAAAAGATATGATTAGAATTCAGATAATATTTAAAAAACTGAGTTAATAAAACTGTAATGCATTTCTTTTTTTAATTTTTCTTAAATTTTTTATTTAAAGCAAAGTTATTCATAGTCAAGTTTTATACATACGATATTATAGCACCAATTCCACCAGTGTCCCCCTCTCTCTGCTAGTGTTTCCAGAGCCCATCAGTGCCACCATTCCCTGCCCCAGCCTGACATCATAGCAGGCCTGTTTTTAAATTTTCTCATTAAAGTTGAACTGGAAGATATTATGTTAAATGAAGTAAGCCAGAAAAAGAAGGATAAATGTATTTACTTTACTAAAGAAGTTACATACAAGTAATTGGCACCAAAAAGACACTTTGGTTGTAGTCCAAATGCAAGCAACATGAGTGACTATGAATGAATTCTTGCAGCTATTCTTCAGAATCCACCTCCATGTTTGTGGGGAGAGCAAGTAGATTTTCTAGAGGCAATGGCTGAAAGTTACTGAGTACAAAGATACACTCAATGTGAGATGATAAAGGTTTGATAAGCAGATTTGATTCAGGGACTTTCTGGTAGGCTGTTGAACTTAGCTGTCTGGAAAAGTCTAGAATATGTCAACACAATTTTTCTTCACTTCCTGCTTTCCTTAGGGTTAGAACTACATTATAGCTAATAATTCTTCCAGCATTTCCCATTTCAACCTCCTCCACCAAAAGAAAATTAAAATGTGTTAATTAATAAAGGTAAAATTGAAAATGAAAAAATTAATAAATAAAATAGAGAGGGAACATGAAAATAATACTAGGGTTAAGGCACATGCCTTGTACACAACAAACTCATCCCACTCATCTCATATGTGCCACCCCCCAAGCACTGCCAGGAACGATCTCAGCACAGAGCTAGGAGAAGGTCTCAACATACTCAAGAGTGGTTCAAAACTTGATATAAATATATTTGTTGTTGCCAGGCAGAGTGCTGATCATTCTACCTGTGGAAACTCCGCCCTGCTGTGCTTCTGATGACCCTGAGGACCTGAAGGGAACTATTTCCTATGCTTCTCTCACTTTCCTGAATTCTTGAAGCTCTCCTCAGAGGCCTGGGAAGCGAACTCCCCAAAAAACTGCATTCTGAAGCTGCCCATCGAGCTAGTGAGTGAGTAAGAACTGGTTGTGGGGGTTGCCAGGCAGAGTGCTGATCACTCTACCTGTGGATACTCCACCCTGCTGAGCTTCTGATGACCCTGAGGACCTGAAGGGAACTCTTTCCTGTGCTTCTCTGTCTTTCCTGAATTCTTGAAGCTCTCTTCAGAGGCCTGGGAAGTGAACCCCAAAAAAACTGTCACCTAGAGACCCCTGAAGAGCATGCTTTGCTTTGCAGCTGTGCACTCTTTCTAACCAATAAACCCCACCATAAAACGCAGAAAAATTCACACAACAAGCTTGACAATGGGGAAACCTTTCAGGCAAACACCATGCATAGAGAATGGAGATGATAGCTCGGATGACCCAAAATATTCCAACCATATGATTAAACTTTCAGATAAGGAGTTAAGAATAGAAATATGGAAGATGTTCGTAGAACTCAAAGAAAGCATAGATTGATCTGAACAGAACAAAAAGACAGAAATCCGAAAACTCCAAACTGAAATAACAAATCTGAAAAACACGGTAGTTCAAATAAAAAACTCAGTGGATAGCCTTACCGGCAGGTTAACAGCAGCTGAGGACAGAATCGGCATGCTGGAAGAGGAGATCCAGAAAAACTCAACAGCAGAAGAAACTGGAAAAGAATCTTAAAACAAGTGATCAGGCAATGGAAAAAGTACTCAAGATGAAAATAGAAGTCTTTGATAAACTCAACAGAAATAACAGAAGAATCATTGGAGTCACAGAGGCCCAGATAGGAGATCCCCAGGAAGAAACAACTGTTAAAGACATCATCAAAGAGATGCTTCCAGAGTTAAAGACTACATGCAATAAAATCCTGCATGCCTGAAAATGGACATTAAGAAAACAACCTCATTTACAATAATGCCACACAAACGCAAATATCTTGGAATCAACTTGACTAAAAATGTGAAGGATCTATACAGAGAAAACTATAAAACTCTGCTCCAAGAAATAAAAGAGGACTCGCAGAAATGGAAGCACATACCCTGCTCATGGATTGGCAGGATTAACATCATTAAAATGGCAATACTCCCCAAAGCATTGTACAGATTTAATGCAATCCCTCTAAAAATACCCATGACATTCTTCAAAGAAGTGGATCAGGCACTTTTGAAATTCATTTGGAACAATAAACACCCTAGAATAGCTAAGGCAATCATTGGGAAAAAGAGTATGGGGAGAATTACTTTCCCCAACTTTAAACTTTACTACAAAGCGATAGTTAACAAAACATCATGGTATTGGAATAAAGACAGGCCCTCAGATCAGTGGAATAGACTTGAATACTCAGAGAATGTTTCCCAGGCATACAATCACCTAATATTTGATAAAGGAGCAGGAAATCCTAAATGGAGCAAAGAAATCCTCTTCAACAAGTGGTGTTGGCACAATTGCTAGCCACTTGCAAAAAATTGAACATAGACTCCCAGTTAATATCATGTACGAAGATAAAATTCAAATGGATGAAAGACCTCAATATCAGACCCGAAACCATAAGATATAGAGAACAACACGTAGGCAAAACACTCCAGGACATTGAGACTACAGACATCTTCAAGGAGGAAACTGCACTCTCCAAACAAGTGAAAGCAGAGATTAACAGATGGGAATATATAAAGCTGAGAAGCTTCTGCACCTCAAAAGAAATAGCACCCAGGATACAAGAACCACCCACTGAGGGGGAGAAACTATTCACCCAATACCCATCAGATAAGGGGCTAATCTCCAAAATATACAAGGCACTGACAGAAATTTACAAGAAAAAAAACATCTAATCCCATCAAAAAATGGGGAGAAGAAATGGACAGACACTTTGACAAAGAAGAAATACAAATGGCCAAAAGACACATGAAAAAATGCTCCACATCACTAATCATCAGGGAGATGCAAATCAAAACAACTGTGAGATACCACCTCACACCACAGAGATAGGCACACATCACAAAGAATGAGAATAAGCAGTGTTGGCGGGGATGCGGAGAGAAAGGAACTCTTATCCACTGCTGGTAGGAATGCCGTCTAGTTCAACCTTTATGGAAAGCGATATGGAGATTCCTCCAAAAACTGGAAATCAAGCTCCCATATGATCCAGCTATACCACTCCTGGGAATAAACCCTAGGAACACAAAACTACAATACAAAAATCTCTTCCTTACACCTATATTCATTGCAGCACTATTTACCATAGCAAGACTCCGGAAACCACCAAGATACCCTTCAACAGATGAATGGCTAAAGAAACTGTGATACATATACACAATGGAATATTATGCAGCTGTCAGGAGAGATGAAGTCTTGAAATATACCTATACATGGATGTACATGGAATCTATTATGCTGAGTGAAGTAAGTCAGAGAGAGAGGAGAGAGAGAGAGAGAGAGAGAGAGAGAGAGAGAGAGAGAGAGAGAGAGAGAGAGAGAGCAGAATGGTCTCACTCATTTATGGGTTTTCAGAAAAATGAAAGACATTGTTGTAATAATAATTTTCAGACACAAAAGAGAGAAGGCTGGAAGTTACAGCTCACCTCATGAAACTCACCAGAAAGAGTGATGAGTTTAGTTAGAGAAATAACTACATTGTGAACTATCCTAACAATGAGAATGTATGAGGGAGACATACATGGGTGGGGAGCAGAGAGATTTGGGACATTGGTGATGGGAATGTTGCACTGATGATGGTGGTGTTCTTTACATGACTGAAACCCAAACACAATCATGTATGTAGTCTATGTGTTTAAAGAAAAATATATAAAAATAATTAATCTAATTAAAAAGAAAAACCAAAGAAAAATAACAGTCACTTTTGCAACAATCCTCAGAGACGATGAGAGGAGGGCTGGAACTTTAAGCTCACTTCAAGAAGCTCACCACAACGAGTGGCTAGTTCAGTTATAAAAATAACTACACTGAAAACTACCATAACCATATGAATGAATGAGGGAACTGGAAAGCCTGTCTGGAGTACAGGTTGGGGTGGGGTGGGATGGAGGGAGATTTGGGACATTGGTGGTGGGAATGTTGCACTGATGAAGGGTGGTGTTCTTTACATGACTGAAACCTAATCACAATCATATTTGTAATCAAGATGTTTACATAAAGATATTAATAAAAATATATATAAATAAACATATTTCTATGTATAAATATACATATAAATATGAGAAAAGATAAAGAAACCTAAGACCTAGTTTTGTGACAGCACCAATACACTGGTGCACCAATACAAATGAGTTTGATTATAGTGTAAAATATTAAGTTTGAGAAAATAATTTTTATTAGATATGGTGTCAACGACATAATCATAAATACATAAAAATGAAAAGAAACTCTTATCAACCCCAAGTTAAAAATTTAAAAATCAAGAGAAGATACTTTACTAACAAAATGGAAATCACCAAAATTGACCTGAGATCAATTATATACAACAATTAAAACAGAAGGGGGCCATATAGATAGCATGGAGGTAGGGCATTTGCCTTACATGCAGAAGGACTATGGTTCGAATTCCAGCATCTCATATGGTCCCCCGAGCTTTCCAGGAATGATTTTTGAGTGTAGAGTTGGGAGTAATCCCTGGCCCCAAACCCAAAACCAAAAACAAAATAAAGCAAAAAAAAAAAAAAAAACCTAGAAAACTTAGAGAAATATTATTTATAAAGGTCCATGTCCAAATGGTTTCACAATTAAATTTCATTTAGTCTTTAAGTAGAAATGGTTTAATTTTTCTTTAAACAATTCATTTCAATCCATATAAAAATGAAGGAATGTGCCTTGCATATTTTGGATATTAGCCCCTTATCTAATGGGTATTGGAGTGAATAGTTTCTTCCACTCAGTGGGTGGCTCTTGTATTTTGGGCACTTTTTCCTTTGAGGTGCAGAAGCTTCTCAGTTTAATTTAGTCCCATTTGTTTATTTCTGCTTTCACTTGTTTGGAAAGTGCTGTTTCCTCCTTAAAGATGCCTTTTAGTCTCAATGTCATGGAATGTTTTACCTACATGTTGTTCTATATACTTTATGGTTTTAGGTCTGATATCTAGGTCTTTAATCCATTTGGATTTTACCTTTGTACATGGTATTAGCTGGGGGGGTGTCTAAGTTTGCATTTTTCCAAGTAGCTAACCAGTCGTTCCAACACCATTTATTGAATAGACTCTCTCTGTTTTATTTAGGATTTCTTGCTCCTTTATCAAAAATTAGGTAATAATATGTCTGGGGCACATTCTTTTAGTACTTAAGCCTATTCCACTGATTGGAGGGTCTGTCTTTATTCCAATACCATGCTGTTTTGATAACTATTGCTTTGTAATACAGTTTAAATTTGGGGAAAGTAATGCCTTCCATATTCCTTTTTCCAAGTATTTCTCTAGCTATTCGTGGGTGTTTATTGTTTCAAATAAATTTCAGAAGTGTTCGATCCACTTTTTTGAAAAATGTCATGGGTATCTTTAAAGGGATTTCATTAAATCTATAAAATACTTTGGGGAGTATTGCCATTTTAATGATGCTAATCCTGCAGGGTATGGATTTCCATTTCCGCGTGTCTTCTCTTATTTCTTGTAGCAGGGTTTTATAGTTTTCTTTGTATAGGTTCTTCACATCTTTAGTCAAGTTGACACCAAGGTATTTGAGTTTGTGTGACACTAATGTGAATGGAGTTGTTTTCTTAATGTCCATTTCTTCCCTATCATTATTGGTGCATAAAAAGGCCATTGATTTCTGTGTGTTAATTTTATAGCCTGCTACATCGCTATATGCATCTATTGTTTCTAAAACCTTTTTGGTAGAGTCTTTAGGGTTTTCTAAGTATATATCATGTCATCTGCAAACAGTGAGAGCTTGACTTCTTCCTTTCCTATCTGGATAACTTTACAAGAAAAATCATCTGACTCCATCAAAAATGGGGAGAAGAAATGAACAGATACTTTGACAAAAAAGAATTACAAATGGCCAAAAGGCACATGAAAAAAATGCTCCACATCGCTAATCGTCAGGGAGATGCAAATCAAAACAACTATGAGGTACCTCTCACGCCACAGAGATTGGTGCAAATCACAAAGAATGAGAGCAAGCAGTGCTGGTGGGGATGTGGAGAGAAAGGAACTCTTATTCACTGCTGAGGGGAATGCCGCCTAGTCCAACCTTTATGGAAAGCGATATGGAGATTCCTCCAAAAGCTGGAAGTTGAGCTCCATACCCTAGGAACACAAAAATACAATACAAAAATCCATTCCTCACACCTATATTCATTGCAGTGCTGTTTACAATAGCCAGACTCTGGAAACAGCCTAGATGCCCCTCTAGATGAATGGCTAAAGAAACTGTGGTACATATATACAATGGAATATTATGCAGCCATTAGGAGAGATGAAGTCATGAAATTTTCCTATACATGGATGTATAGGAAATCTATTATGCTGAGTGAAATAAGTCAGAGGGAGAGAGATAGACACAGAATGGTCTCACTCATCTATGGGTTTTGAGAAAAATAAAAGACATTTGTGTAATGATTCTCAGAGACAAAAGAGAGGAGGACTGGAAGGTCCAGCTCACGACATAAAGCTCACCAGAGAGTGATGGGTGCAGTTACAGAAATAATTACACTGAGAGCCATCATAACAAAATGTGACTGAATGAGAGAAGTAGAAAGCCAGTCTAGAATACAGGCCAGTGTAGGGTGGGGAGGAAGGACACTTGGGATATTGGTCATGGGGAATGTTGCACTGGTGAAGGGTTAAAAAAATGAAAGAATGTTCCCTATTCCATTATCAATTAGCAAATGCTAACATAATTTTAAATATCAAATTCTAATAAGGTAATTATTTTCATCACACACACATCTCTGTTGGGGATAAGTTCTAAATTTGGGGGGAATGGTCCAGCCTCTCAAAGACAACTAAATCTACTTGTCATCAGCACTTCTATTTAAACTGCCTCTACTACAGGAAGCAGTAAAGGTAATTATTTTTAGGGGTTTTTGAAGACGAGTTGTTGCTTTTATTTATTTTGCAAAAAAAATAAACATGGCAAGCCAATTTAACATGAAGAAACAGAATATTTCCAAACAAAAGCCAAGATAAATCTACAGATACTTACTATATTAAAACAGGGTTTAATGATTTCTCCAACAGAGAATAAAGGCAATAAAGGTAACCCCTGACAGAATGATCTCTCTAATATATAGGATATAAAGAAATATATGCAATTTTAATGCAACAGAAACAATACCTGGTCTTCAGTAGTTAACAGTTTTCCTCAGGGTGTGTGTGGGGGTGTAGATTGTGTGTGGAGAAAACACCTGAAAAATTGTGAAGGGAAGTGAATTCTCTAGTGGTTGTGGGGTGCTGGAATGTTCTATGCATAAAAACACTACCATTAACAATTTTGTAAACTAGAGTGCCTAAAATAAAGTTTTTAACAAATATAGTCACTTAGATTAGGAAGATAGTTTATAAACAAAGTGGTAGCTTTAAGAAAAAGAAAATGTTTTAAAAATACAAATAGAAATAATATATCTGAAGAATATAATGCCTAAATCAAAAAATTCAATTAAGTTTCAATAATACACTAGATCAAATGATAATAATAGTAATAATAATCAATTTTTTAAAAATGGGACAGTACAAATATCTAATCTGAAGAGGAAAAGAACTAGTATAAAATCTTTCTAAAATGCTTTTCCCAAATTGCCAAGGATTGGACCCTTCTAAATGAAATAAGGTCAGAATTGTCCTGGTATTAAAACCAATCAGGCACTACAAGGAAAGAAATTTTAATTATTATCTCTGATGGATTTGGATACAAAATTTCTTAACAAAACATTAGTGAGATGAAATCAGAAGATATTCTGTACTTTGATTTGTGCAAAAACCAAGATCGCTAAATACAGAGGACTGACTACAACAACTGTGACCGGAACCATAAAGAAATACTCTATCTTAGACTTCATCCTAGAATTTGTGCAAAAACCAAGATCTCTAATTACAGAGGACTGATTTTGACAACCACAACTAAGCAGAACATTTTCTGGCACCATAAAAAAAGACCTTGGGGTTCAACAATGGGCAGGCCCGTAGCCTGTAGTTGGTCTCATGACAGCATACTTCAAGGGTGGAGACACACTGTATCTCTTAGGTCAAGGGAATTTCCTTTCTAAATTCCCCCACTACTTACTATGACTATGCAAAATAACAAACAAACACACAAAAACAACAACCACCAAAAAGAATAACCTAGCCACACCAGTCCCCCTTTTTCTTTTTCTTCTTTTAAATTTATATTTATAGCTTCTAGACTGGGGTTCTCACCTGCTTTCTTTTTCTTTCCTTTCTTTTTTTTCTTTTAACAGAACCATAGAACATGAAGCATCTTGTTTGGCCTCATATTTCTATGTCTTTCTACAAATTGAGGGGGGAAAAGTGGATGGAATCAGGGGCAAAGCAGTCTGATGAGCATTGAGTAGAAATAAAAAATGATCAGACCTAAATAACCAATCCACAGTCAATGACAATAGCATCAAGAGTTAAAAAATACAACAAACTATACTCAGAGATCTGTTACACTAGCAGTCCAGGGGGGTAAGGGTGGAGGTATGGGATGCATGCTGGGAATAGTGGCAGAAGGAGGTCAACACTGGGAACTGCTCGAATTCACTATCACTGTATACTTTAAATATGACTGTGAAAGACTTGTAATTTACATTGGTCTCAATAGAAATTATAAAAAAAAAAAAAGTAAATAAGGGCCCGGAGAGATAGCACAGCGGTGTTTGCCTTGCAAGCAGCCAATCCAAGATCAAAGGTGGTTGGTTCAAATCCCGGTGTCCCATATGGTCCGGTGTCCCATATGGTCCCCTGTGCCTGCCAGGAGCTATTTCTGAGCAGACACCAGGAATCACCCATGAGCACCGCCGGGTGTGGCCCAAAAACCAAAAAAAAAAAAAAAAAAAAAAAAAGTACAATTTTATTCAATCTATTATGAGAAGTTTTACCTAAAACTAAAAGAAAGAATTAAAATCATATCTTCTGCCAGAGTCCAGCCCCAGGTGAACTGGCCTAAAGCAGCTGTGCAGGGAGGATTAAGAAAACAAGATGAACACAATAGAGAAAAGCGTGAGGTCAGGTGCCTCATAGCCTCATGGACTGAGAGCCCTGACTATACTCTATGTAGGACATTTATTGTTCAGAAATAATCAACATGGGAAGAAAGGCAGATAATAGACAAATTCCTACCTAAGCTTAAGGGGGCAGGTTACATTTCATAAGGGAAAGTGTGAGGAAAGAGGAAACTAAGGTCAAATCTCTGAAGATTGTTTTCCTTTTGGAGAAGTAACAGACTGAATACAGGACTCCCTGAATACAGGTGTTCCCTGCAGGCACCTTTGTTCAGATAATTGAGAAAATAAGAGTCCTCAGGTCTTTTCAAACTTGTTTATTTCTTGGATATCTTCATATCCAACATACCCCCCTTTCTTTTATATTCTTCACAGCAAGTAACTTCAAGTATATCACTACCAGAGAGGACTTTTAATTTATGAGAGAAAGTATCAAATATTTCTTATTGCAAAAACTATATATTATGAGAAATTTTTCCTTGATCAAGCAAAGGAATTATAATAAGGTCCCAAGAATGCTTGTTTCATTAAATATTTTGGGAGTTACACAAAACTGGGTAAAGTTCCAATCACATTTTATACAAGCTTAGATTTGCAAGTTTTTTAATCTTATCCCTTAGATTTACTTGGAAGCATGACAGATGGTATAGCTGGCTTTAATCCACTAAAAAAAATCCCATTTCTGATCATTTTAGTAGATTTTATTTTTATTTTAATCATTCTATATTCACTGTTATGTATATTCTGGAAGAGCCATCATAGGGACTGAGCAGACAACAAAATCAAGATGTCAACTTTCATGAAGCTACTCACTATTTTGATTTGACTTTTGTGCACTGCATTAA
The DNA here is from genome assembly GCF_024139225.1 of Suncus etruscus. Lineage (NCBI taxonomy): Eukaryota > Metazoa > Chordata > Mammalia > Eulipotyphla > Soricidae > Suncus > Suncus etruscus. The sequence goes on along the minus strand of NC_064862.1, from coordinate 43,708,040 downwards.
AGAGAAGTCTGAGTTCACTTCCCTACATCTAGTTGACCAGTTTTCCCAACACCACTTGTTGAAGAGGCTTTCTTTTCTCCACTTTGTATTTCTTTCCCCTTTTACTAAAGTTTAATTAATCATATACAATAGGGTCATACTCAGGATATTCAAGCCTATTCCATTGATCTGAAGGTCTGTCTTTATTCCAATGACATTCTATTTGGATGACTACTCCTTTTTATTACAGTTTGAAGTTGGGGAAACTTCAAAGAAGATGCCTCCCATCTTCTTTTTTTTTCAAGTATTGTTTAGTTATTTGTAAAGGTTTTTTGTTACATATGAATTTCAGAAATGGTTGATCTATTTATTTGAAAAAATGACATAGGTATCTTTATAGGATTACATTAAATCTGTACAAGGACATATTTTTACCTCAGTTATTTTAATCCTCCCAATCCATGAGTAGGGAATGTGTTTCCATTTCCTTGTATCAGCTTTTATTTCTTGAAGTGGTATTTTGTAGTTTTCTTTGTATCGGTTGTTCAACTCTTTAGTTAAATTGATTCCAAAGTACTTGATTTTCTAAGGTACTGTTGTGAATTTTTAAATGTCTTTTTATTATATGCATATAGAGAACTATGGACTTTTGCATATTAGTTTGTAGACTGACACTTTATTATACAAATATGTTGTTTCTAGGATATATTTTTAAGGTTTTCTAGATATAGTATTGTCACTCTAATAGTGAGAATTTAAACTTCTTCTTTTTCTATCTGAATGCCCTTAATATATTTTTCTTTATTAATTTATATGGCAAGAATTTGCAACACTGGATTTACAACAAATGGTGAGAGTGAACAATCCGATCTTGTCCCTGGGGGAAATTTCATTTTTTCCTTTTGAGTATAATGTTTGTGATGGGATGCAGTTAATAACATTGCTATTGAGGAACACTCCTTTAATTCCTATTTTATTAAGATTTTTAAATCATAAATGAGTATTTGATCTTCCCAAATGCTTTCTCTATATCTACTGATTTATTCTTTGAGGGGGCACACCCAGTGGCACTCAGGGATTACTCCTGGCTCTGCGCTCAGAAATCGCTCCTGGCAGACTCAGGGGACCCTTTGGGGTGTTTGGGATCAAATCTGGGTCTGTCCTAGGTCGGCTGTTTGCAAGGTAAATGCCCTAACACTGTACTACCACTCTGGCCCCTACTGATTTATTCTTATGATCATTGTTTTTTCTTGTATTGATATGGTATATTACATTTATTGACTTGCATATATTAAACCACCTCAACTAAATCTCACTTGGTCATGGTGTATAATCTATTTGCTGAATTGTATTTTATTGGCTAGAATTTTGTTGAGATCACTACATCTATGCTCATCAGGGATATTGTCCTGTAATTTTCCTTTTTGTGTGTTGTCTGTGTCTTCATTTGGTATATTTGGTATTGGGGTGATGTTTGCTTCATTGAAATTATTTGGGAGTGTTTCTGTTTCTTAATTTACCTTCTTGGAAGTAATTCAAGAAGACTATATGTTTATGCATATAAATATGAATATATCCTATATATAAACTGTTACTGTAGTAATAATAAAATAAATTTTAAACAATGATTGTATTGGGGCCAGAGCGATAGCACAGTGGTAGTGGTAGGGCATTTGTCTTGCACACAGCTGATTCAGGACGAACCTTAGTTCAATCCCTGGCATTCCCTATGATCCCCCAAGCCAGGAGTGATTTTGGAGGGCATAGCAAGGAGTAACCCCTGAGTGTCACTGGTGTGGCCCCAAAACAACAACAACCAAAAAAATGATTGTACTGTAGACTATGTTAAGTAAACTTAGTATGACTACACAATTAGTATTAGTATGACTACATATTATTGCAGCAATAAACTACTGTTAAATGCTATTTATTCTTATAATCACTCAATGTCAGTATTTTTTTTCTGTGCCTTTTTAGAAGTGCTTTACTTATAACTAGTAAAAATATATAGGTGTAGTTGAAGTGACATGATTACAATAACTAATATTCTTAAATTTTTGGCATGTGGAGTTTGAGTTTCCTTCCACCATGACCAAAGTACAAAAGACCCCACCACTTCTATTATGTCATTTCTAATCCATGTCTTCCTGACCCCCACACCTACTAAATAGGAGTTTGTAAAGTTCAAATGTTTGTTATGATTACTATCTCTTACCTTACTTTATTTTATCTTATTTTTTAAATATCTTTATTTAAGCACCATGCTTACAAACATGTTTGTAGTTGAGTTTTAGTTATAAAAAAGAACACCCTTTTCACCAGTGCATCATTCCCACCAACAATGCCTCCCAACTCCCTCCTCCCGCACCTCTTGTCTGTATTCAAGACAGGCATTCTATTTCTCTCACTCATTAACATTGTCATGATAGTTGCCAGTGTAGTTATTTCTCTAACTGCACTCGCCACTATCCCTGGTTGTCTGAAAACCTGTTATAAAGTCTACTGAAGCAGACAATAAAAAGTATCATCAGTTTCTCTTAATTTCTCTAAATAGCATTCCCATTTTCTCTAATATTGAAATATCTGTTTCAGTAAGTATTAATTCAGTGTGCGATTAATGCTTAGAGTCAGCCTTTTCAGAAACATCAGCTCTTTTAGGTCACAGACCAAAAGTCACAATTAACCTATATTTACTAAGTTAACTAAGACAAAGTATATTTTGACTTTAACCATTGTGCATAATTTACAAGTAACAGGTCAATTTAATGACCCTTTCAAAGGCTGTCATTGTAAGCACTCAACAAATTTTATACTGACACTAAAATTTCTACAGGAATTTCCCCCTAAGTAAAGCTAAATGAGCATAATTTTCTTGAGAGAACATTTCTGTTTTAGAAAACTATCCGGTTTCCAGGTTTCCACTAAACACTTTTTACTCTTTTCTTAGCAGGAATCCTGAGGTCTGGAAGAATTTATGTTATTTCACACTGAGCCCCTGCTCTGCTCTCCTTGCCATTGTTTAAGAGCATATTTTACTTGCTATTCCTCTTTCTGCTCAGTGTTGGGACCTGAATTCTGAAAAAGGAGAGATGCCATTTTGTAAAGCCACATGGCAGGCTTTAGGTTCTGAGCAGGGAGAAACACCATTTTGTAAGGACCACATGTTGTGAGCCTATTTCCATAGACCCGGCTTCAGTCTACCTGGCTGTACCAGTTAGCCTATCAGGGAAGGACAAGGAAGTAGTAAGAAGATACCCCTAGACAAAAGCCAATTATTTTAAGGATCATCAGAAAGTTGGAACCTCCCTATATCCCTTCCCTATATAATCCTCATCATGACCTTGGGCCAGGCTCATCTCCTTCAGGGGATGGCCCCTGGCTGGGCAGGCTGGGGAGTCCTGTTGGCAGAGAGATTAAAGTGTTAAAAAAACTTTATTCCAGTGGTGTGGTCTCGTCCTTCTACTCTGGAACCCTATATTTGAGGTCATGAAATTTACAACATGAATTGTGAAATTGTGAGTTGGTCAATTGTGATCAGAGAAATTCACATGAATCACATTCTACATTAAAAAATTTACATTAAAAGAAACTTCCTCTCATAAAGCACAGTTTCAAGAAACAAGACGTATATGACAGCAGAGTTAGGAGGAGGCAGAAAGAGAGGCAGGAGAAAAAGAGGTCTAAGGAAGTAGATACAAGGTTCCAGAAAAACTCTTGAAGTCTAATTTTTATTTATTTTTATTTTTCTCCCTTTTCTCTCAAAAAAGACAATTTCTTTTCTCTTGTTCTTGCCAACATCTTTTTGATGAAAAGTTTGAAGAAAAGTTATTTGAACATATTGGGCTTGCATTTTAGTGGAAATGAAGAAGGACATGTTGTACAGGAAATTTGACCATTCTCATGGTTGTGTGGATATTTTCAAATATTATGGTTCTGGTGTGATTCCCTTTGGGGAGCAAATTACCCTCACTGTGTGCTCATATCCAGCTGTGCCATTCGGATGCTTCAGGTTTATCTCTATTTTCCTCACCCACTCCCAGAATATATTTGAGCCATGCATTGTAATTTACTCAAGAAAGAAAATATCCCTTTGTTCTACAAGGAGCAAATTTTTTTCCTTTTTATTTTTTCTTTTCTTTTCTTTTTTTTTTTTTTAGGCCACACTCAGTGGCACTCAGGGGTTACTCCTGGCTCTGTGCTCAGAATTATTCCTGGCAGGCTCAGGGGACAATATGGAATGCTGGAGGTCAAACCTGGGTCCCAAGTGCAATGCAAACATCCTACCCACTGTGCTATCACTACAACCCAGGGCGGGCAACTATTTTTGAGCAAAAGAAAACAAAACCTTTTCCTTACAAATGAGGTCTCTGCTAGTCTGCCCTTGCTTTCATGTTCATTTAGTTTCTCCCTAGTCATTTACTTCAAAGACAATAACTAATTGCAGTGTAGTTGTGTTAATTTGTAAGTTCCACCCAAGTCCCTGGAACCTGATAAAGGTACAAGATGAATCAGTCTTTATCAGATCTGAAGGAGTAAAACATCAACGAGCAAGATCCAGACAGTGAACACTGGTATTCAGAGGGTGGGGAAAACAACAAAGATACAATTACAAATTTGAATCGAGAGGATTTTCATTTTCTTAATAAGTAACACAAGTCTTTAAAAATCAGAGCACTAATCACAGCGGGAAGCAGCACTTTTTCTTTCTCTTTTATTTTTATTTTTGACCCATTAAATTAAAAGAAGTTAGATTGTATTCTTTCTTCCAAAATACATCTAAAAAGTTAGAGGTTGGGCTCAATTCAAGAATATTTTTGAGGGGCCGGAGAGACAGCATGGAGGTAAGACGTTTGCCTTGCATGCAGGACGGTGGTTCAAATCCAGGCATCCCATATGGTCCCCTGAGCCTGCCAGAGCGATTTCTGAATGTAGAGCCAGGAATAACCCCTGAGTGCTGCCGGTGTGACCCAAAATCCAAAAAAAGATAAAAGAATATTTTGGGTCACTTGTAATTTTGTTTCATTAAACACACTATAGAAAAATATACTAATCTAATAAAAATATAATATACTAATAATATAATACACATAATATACTATAATAAAATATAATATACTGGTAATATAATTAAATATACCAATTTAATAAAATATAGAAAAATAGGTATAATAAGATTACAATAATAATTTTTAGCACATTCTCTGTACAGTGATGTGGGCAGTTGACCAACTCTTGACTTCATCTGTGAGATAAGTCAAGGTTTCCATTACTTGCACCTTTGTAAAGGAGACAGCAACAACTTCTAGTAGTAGGAAGCAGTGCCCTGCGTCAACATCCCAATCAATGACACCCCCAAGTCCTGTCTCAAGAGACTTATGAAAGTCTCATGAGGAGGTATGCGATAGCTGACATTGGTGGGAACATCTCAAAATATGAAGAAAGAGAGCTGATTTTGAGGGGAAAATTTTGGAAAGAGTGGTTAAGTTCTTAAGTATTTGGCTTTAAAGAACAGGCACATATTTCTCCTAAAATTAGTAACCTTGCTAAATCACTGTTTATATTTAACACAGACATATACACAGTGACAATAATCTAAATATGTGTTCCCAAAGGATTTCAATATTATCCTACAGTCACACTGAGATGTGATTTTCAGATCTGACAGAGCTCTTCAAATTTCTCTAGTGTAGGAGTAGCCCTTTTCTTTTTTTTTTTTTTTTTTTTTTTTTTTTTTTTTTGGTTTTTGGGCCACACCCGTTTGACGCTCAGGGGTTACTCCTGGCTATGTGCTCAGAAATCGCCCCTGGCTTGGGGGGACCATATGGGACGCCGGGGGATCGAACCGCGGTCCGTTCCTTGGTAGCGCTTACAAGGCAGACACCTTATCTCCAGCGCCACCTTCCCGGCCCCGTCCTTTTCTTAATGATTTGATTCATCTATTTATTTGTAAAAACTTCAAAAAATTTTGAAGCCTAGTAATGAAATTTACTTAGCGGATGGAGGACGTTTTCTATTGTATTTTTGTGCCTTACCTAAAATGATTCCTTAAACATAGGTTGTAGCTTCATTTGAATGTCAAATTTTACTAATTAGCTTTATAAAAAAATTAAAGTAAAATTGCATCTATGTTATATATGTTACATATATGTATCTATAAATTCCAGATGTGTTAATAAATTCAATACCTGTATATACTGGATGAATCAGTTATATGGTATATTTTCTAGGTTCATGTTTCTCCTTTGATTCTGGTTATATTTTCTCAGAAAATCAATGGCAGATAAAGTGGCAATATAACAAAAACTGATATTTAAAAACATTGTTTCAAATTTCAAATTATATTTATTCTAACTGATCATATCTTTTTTAAATTTTATTGATTGATTGGTTGGTTTCTGAACCACACCCAGTAGTGCTCAGGGGTTACTTCTGGCTCTGCACTCAGAAATCACCTCTGGCAGGCTGGGGAACCATATGGGATGCCAGGAATCGAACTGAGTCACTTCCCTGTTGGCCGCATGCAAGGCAAATGCCCTACCCCTGTGCTATCTCTCCGGCACCTACCTGGTCATGTCTTAATATCACAAGGCTAGAAATACATCCTTGAATTATTTCCTTTATCTGTCTAATGCAGAATCATTCACCTTATGAAAACACCACAATCTTATTTGCTATTACATTTTTTTGTGACATTCAAGAACTTTTTCATACTGCTTAGATTTATTTTCTCTGCTGTGGTGAATCCCACAGTCCTTGTTCCCCTACTTAGATGTGAATTAAAGCACTATCTAGATAATTAATATTATGTCTGTACAACATTGCGAAGAGCAATTTATCTGCCGCTGTTCCAGACTTAGAGACCCTAAGGCATACAAGTAGTCACATAGGATCCATCTTGCAAGCAGGTATAAGAATTTAAACAACCCCTAAGTATGTCTTGTAACACAACTCTAATCAAACATAAGGTAAGAGAAATTAGAGTCTGTCAACATTGTAACTTAACTAAAACTTGTAAAATATTCTCCAAACGTTTAGAATTTTTGCTTAGAATTAATTGTAGTCAGCTTTATCTTTCATTTGAAATAGATTTTTAAGCCTTGGAGCAGTATCAATTACATTGGTCAATGCCTTTATGGATCATGCAATGCTAATTATGATAAGTTATTTTCTTAGCCTCTCATTGGAGTGACCATACTATTTAAAGTTATACATCAGTGGAAAAGGTCGAATAAGGACTTTATGTATTATATTTGTACATTAAAATAGGTTTTTGTCTACATTATAGATATAGTCTCTCTGGATATTAGTGACATTTGTGATATTCCACTCTATTATAAAATGAGGACTGAGAAATCTTGAGAAACCATTTGAGAAAATGGTTCCTTGTTGTGTTTATGTATCTTGTTGTTACTTTTTGGTTTGGAATATTTCTATCTTAAATTATTGACTTTTTTGTTGTATTTAAGGCCTTCCAAAAATCATATAATGTCCAGTCCAACAAATAAAGCAAAACAATCTTCCTATATAGATTCCATTTTATTCCATTATTTGCTTTGTGCAAGAAAAGAATCTTAAGATATAATATTCCAGTTACCCTAGCACTCTGGGATTCACTGAATCAGAATGCCTCCCAGGAGCTATAATGGGAGTTCTTAACTTCAGCACCCCATGTATCAATTGGCAAACAAACTCTTTCAGTGACTAAAGCTCAACTGCCTGCTGTTTTCAATTACTTCTTTCTTGATAAATGCAGTGGAAGCTACTTTTGTAGACTCTGTAAACTCTATGAAGCACAGGAAGACATTTTTAGAAGTCTTCCACTGTGGGGAGATTCTTAAAGACATCTGTCATGAGAGTAGGAGCTTGAAGGATTTTTAGTATTAATAAAAGATATCTTACAAGAGGGCTTGCACTTAGGGCCTCTTAGTTTCTTTAAAGTGGTTTAAATTTTGGCTTTTCACTCTTCTTTATAAGTGGTCAGGTACGCATCAAGGAGAGCACAGAAAAATTACGTTTTCTAAAACTTCTACACCTTTAAAAGAAAGTCACTGAGTGGCTTGTTAAAAAAATTGCAGAATTATTTATCATATTAATTTGTATGTTTTGGCTTTTTTTGTCGTCAAAAATGTGATTGAATTGTTTCTCCGAAGAAGAGAATTAAAAGGAATAGAAATCTTTCTTTGGTGGAGTATAGAAATGTCTATGAGAGGATAAATACATATTCTTGGTTGCATGGATCTGCATATTACTTACATTTCTAACTGTATACATGTACTTGATATATGTATAAGGTATGCATATTGTGCACTCCAAGATGTACATGTGATTACATATATTCTTAGAAGTCCGTCTTCTGAAAGTCTAAGACTTCTCTACTGCTCAGTACAGATTCTGAAGCCTTTTTCCTCTGATGCAAAAATAATACTCAGGTTTCTCCATTTACTCAGATAGAATAATAGGGATTACATTCATTTTACAAATAACAAATACAGAATGAGTTTCTCATTTTAGAATAAGAAACTCTGGTATCACAAAAGATAACACTCTTGTTGCCCAGGGAGGTAAAGCTGCATGTTCTTTACCCTCAGCTTAGATATGTTTCACTTACTGCAGAAGGCTGCTTATTTGTTATTCCATAGAAGAAAAGGAACAAAATATTTGACTTGTTTTGAGAAATGCTTTAAATAACCAAAGAAAATGATGTCATTAGCTTTCAACTTCATCTCCAGAATGAACTCTATACCTATAGAACTTCCTGGACTATTTTACAGACACTAAGAAGTGGCAGTGATAGCAGTTGTTGACAAGAATTCACTTTTGAAAGATTTCTTATCTTCCTTTCTCCTGAGGCTATTACTTCTGGTCCCTAGGGGAAAAAAGATCTGTATGCTGAAAGAACATGTAGAATTGTCATGAATAATTGCTAATAATAAATATTATAGTTATATTTTTATTTAAATCATTGGGATTTACAAAGTTATTCGTAATTTTCCATAGTCCATCCCATACCACCACCTCATATCCCAACCTGCATTCATAATAGGCCCGTTTTTAATTTTGGTTGTTAAATTTTATGTATCATTATTTCATTGATGTTGACTATATGGTTTGGATATTTAGTTCTGTCCTTTATTAACACCACCTGATTTAATTAATGCAGTTGAGTTTCCCTGGCTCCATTCTTGCTATTTCACATTTGTAAAATACACTCCTCCTCCACTTAATTTCTTTCATTCTCTTCTCTGTACTCTGGGGCCAAGAATGTTCTTTACAACTGCCACTTAACCCATCACATTTCATCATGCAGTTATTTTAAATATCAAATATAAGTAATATTATCCTGTGATTATTCTTCTTCTTGTTAATTTCATTTAACATGATATATTTTAGTTCCATCTATACGGAAGTAAATTGCATGACTGTGTCATTCCTTGCAACTAAGTAGTATTTCATTGCTTGTATGTACCACATCTTTATCATCCACTCATCTGTTGTTGAGCATCTAGTGTCACAGGCTGCACTGAGCTGGACACTAAGGGAATTTGCAGGGTCCCTGTCAGGAAAGTTAGTGCAGGAATTGGTTATGGGAAACAGAGGTCACATGCCCAGAAGTGACGTTGGATCTGAGTCCATTTGTTGAAGGTTACAGTGGGACATTCAAACAAGATTTTGGCAAGTCATAATATTTTGTGGTATGTAAAAAATTCACATGTTTTTCTGGAGAGTTAAAGATTATACTTTATGGTTAACAAAAATTTAGATAACATTTAGTACATTCTGCTTGATCTATAAATTTCTTTACAATAGACAATTCACAGGCCTTTTACTTTCAGGGTTTCAACAAATAATCATATATCCTAAATATCCTCTAAATTCTGACTAAAAGACAGGTTTTAATTAAGAGAGCAAAATATGACTAAAAAGATAAGCTTCAATTAAGGGGGCAAAAATAAAAAGGGGGGTCTCTGCTTGGAGCAAAGATTTTCCTGGGAAAAGCTTTCTTAATAGCCTATTGTTATTCCCAGGCCATATCTTAAATGTTATTTCCGAAGTAAAAGATTAGCAAGTCACTACAAGTCCCTATATATCAGATATGTCCCAAAACAAACATTCCTTTCATCTGAGGAGACAGAGCTGTTAGCAAAACAGTAAAGCACAGGACAGTCTATCAATCACAAGCTCCACTGTTAGTTATTTCAGTTTCATTATGTTTCTCTTGATGCTAGGTTTTCCAAGTAAAGAAATATTTAATCAAGGCTGCATTTGCTTGTACTAATTCTTTCATCTGGAGGTAAATACTCAAGTACTTAGCAATAGCTGAAGGGATATTTAGGCCAAATAAATTGCATGCAACTATGTTGAATTATGCCATAGCCTTTTGCAAGGGAAGTGGATCTCTCTTTGAGACTGTCTCAGTTAGTCAAGCTAGGATCATTGCCTCCATTACAGAGGAGCTGCCTTGAAATCCTCTTCAGTAAGCTTGTTGATTTTTAGCTTCCTCTAAACCAGGGCTGTGAAAATCTAGGTTGATTCCAACTCTTAGCTATTTTACTGAGTGCTGAGATAAATAATGGTGTGCATATATCCTCTTGGATATATGTTTTTCTGTCCTGGGGATAGATATCCAAAAGTGGAATTGCTGGGTCACATGGCAGCTCAGTTCTGAGTTTACTGAGAATCCTCCATACTGTTTTCCATAGGGGTTGGACCAGATAGCATTCCCTCTAGAAGTGGATGAAAGTTCCTTTTCACCACATTCCCGCCAACACAAACTGCTCCCAGTATTTTGATAGATGTCATCTTTATACATGTAAAATAATAATTATAATGATATTAGTGAATTAAATGGTAATGGGTATTTGGAATATTTGATACGTTGGGTAAATGCATACATTATCTAATTGAACTTTCATATCAGTTTCATGATATGAATACTATTTTTAATGATTCTATTTTCATATAGGGGGTCAAAATGAAACTCACATAGATGGACTTGCCCAAACTTATAGCTTTGTATGACAACACAGCGACTTTTCATCATTTAGCTCATTAATAAGCATCTTCTTTATTCTTCACTTATGACTTGGAAATGGAGAAAAGGACATATGACATGGAGTGAAGTGTTACGTTTTTTTCCAAGATTGGTTGAGGCTTGATCTCCAAAGAGCCCCCAGAATGGAACAGCGATTCCCATTCCCCTGTCCCCAGAGCGGGGAAGCAATCCTAGTAATATTTATCTGCAGCAAATAGTCCACACAGACAGAAAGGTAAGAAGGCAAGAAGGTAGGACGTAGAATCCTTTGTCAGTCTGCAATTAGCTCCCCAAAACCAAGAGCCCACCAGCCCACTGCCCAAAAGGCTCCTGACTTCCCAGCTTATCACCTATTTTTCGGATCTGAACAGGGGCTCCCACCTAGAAGGTCGTAGGTGGGAAAGCAGGCAGAGAAACAAATATCAAAGAGAAATATTATAATAGCCTCCATATACTTAACAATGGAGAAAAGGAGGTAAGAATTTCGGTGCATGTAAAGAAATACAGGTTATAAAAAACAAATGTTTGCTTGAGGAACAAGTACTGTCATAAGCAGACAGTTCAGAGTATGAATAGTGAATCAAATTATGTATAATAAAATTGAAAAATAGATTTAGATCTAGAAGAGTTGAATAAACAGAAAACTTCGGACATGCATTTGATTTTTAGATAGGGCTATTAGGAATAAAAGGGACCAAGTAAGATATTTGGAAAACAGATAAATAATACCTACCAATTTTTTGTCTATTATATGAACTGTCTTTTAAAATAACACAATACAGATCAATCCCTTATGCACATCAAATTAACATTGTATGAACATAGTAGAAGATAAAAATGATAAGTGAATTCTAGAATCAACAGGGCAAAATGGGGTATATATTGTGCATCAAGGAATATATGGGAGCCTTGAGCATCAAAGAGAGAGGAAGTAGATGTATTCAGCACTTTTGGATTTGTGGCTTTTTGTTTTTGTTTTTTGTTTTTTGTTTTTTATTTTGGAGGGGCCAAACCTAACAGTGCTCAGGGATTATGCATGGTTGTGCCCTTAGGAACTACTTCTGGATGGTCTTGGGGGACCATATGAGGTACCAGGGATCACATCCAAGTCAGTTGTGTGCTAGGTAAGTTATTTGTTTCCTAATTTGCATTTCTTTGGCTATTAGCTTTCTATTTTCTTCAATGTTTTCATTTCAATCAAATCATTACTGAGATGACTATTTTCTACTTGAAAATTCTGTATTATAAAGTTTAAGTATTTACTAAAGCTCGTGTTTGGCCTCTAATTTGCATTTCTTTGGTTACTAATGAGGCTTTCTATTTTCTTCAATGTTTTCATTTTAATCAGATATTACTGAGATAACTATTTTTCTACTGGAAAATTCTGTGTTAATAAAGTTTAAGTTACTAAAGTTTGTAAGTTTTACCTATGATGATCACAAAATAAAGTTCTTGAATATGTATTTAATATGTATGTGTATATATAACAGGTACATTGAAAATATATGATTTTGGCTTTAACTGGGATTGTTAAAATACTATTGACCCTTGAAGAACAGGTTTGAACCCAATGGGTTAATTATAGGTAATTTTTTATCTGTGCAAGTTCTATATTCTTTGACATCATCAAGCATGAATGTCCTAGTTCAATCTATGTATGACTGAAACTCAATCAAGAACAACTTTGTAACTGGAAAAAAACCCAACTGTATTACAAACATCTTTGTGACCACAGTGTTTAAATAATGTAATTTTAAAAAATATAAATATAGAGCTCATAAATTTAAAGGACTTGAAACAAATAACAAAATTTTTAATTAAATGGAGTTCTACTTTCATAATCTTGATCCCATTGTGTATAATCAAGTTAAATATCAACATTTTGGCTGCCCTTCTAAAATGTTGCACTCAAAGAAAGTTTTTACTTTAGGGTTGGAATGTTAGTACAGTAGGTGAGGCACTTGTCTTGCACACAGCCAACCTGGGTTTATCCCCAGGACCAATGTGGTCATGTGAACTCTACCAGGTATGATCCCTGAGTAGTCCCACCCCAAAAAAAAATTAAAAAAGAAGAAAAAGGGAATGCAAGGTATTGAAGGGAAAAATACTGGCTTACTCTTCAAACCCCTGTATATATCTTGTCTGTTTCTTTATTTACTGCCACTCTAGAGAAGCCTGTGTTCTCTCTCAAACATGTACTTCTTCCTCAGTATCCCCTCACATCTTTCTAAAGGAATTAAAAAAAACTATCTTGCTTCATAAATAAGTAAATAAATTATGGATACCTAGATCACCCTTGACCCCACAGTATAGAAAGGAGAAGGATAGACAAGAATATAAAATGAGAGGGAAAGAAATGAGACAAAGAGAAGAGCAGGGGGAGGGATTCAAGTATGTCAGTGGTATAGAGGAGTTACTGGTATAGTATATATCCAAACCACAGAGTTAAAAACACTGAAAGCAGGAGATTCAAACTACAACAATCAAACTTAACAATGTGCCTCTCCAGAAGGCAGGCAAGCAGATGGGATGGAACTTTGGGGACATTGGTGGAGAAAAGCAAACACTGATGTTGGTATTGGTATTGAAATAGTGTATGCCTGAAACTCAATTATGAATAAGTTTATAAATCATAATGGTTTTTTTTTAGTAAAAGCAAAGACCAAATAATAAAGTCAGGAATTTAACTTTTTTTTTTTTTTTTTTTAGTTTTTGGGCCACATCCAGTAACGCTCAGGGGCTACTCCTGGCTATATGCTCAGAAATCGCTCCTGGCTTGGGGACCATATGGGATGCTGGAGGATTGAACCGTGGTCAGTCCTAGGCTAGTGGCAGGCAAGGCAAACACCCTACCACTTGTGCCACCACTCCGGCTCCTCAAGGAAATTAACTTTTTTTTTTTTTTTTTGGTTTTTGGGCCACACCCGGTGACGCTCAGGGGTTACTCCTGGCTATGTGCTCAGAAGTCGCTCCTGGCTTGGGGGACCATATGGGACGCCGGGGGATCGAACCGCGGTCCTGTCCAAGGCTAGCGCAGGTAAGGCAGGCACCTTACCTCTTGCGCCACCGCCCGGCCCCAAGGAAATTAACTTTTACTATCTCTAAAGAACTAAATTCTTTGCAACTTGAAAAACCTGTGGTAGACACTTCCGAGGAAGATGCCTTGAATTTAGGGGTGATCATCTTTTTGAGGATTCTCCCATCTCTTTCACTAGTTTTAGACCTGTAGTCAGACTTCAAGCAGAACTCTAACAGATCTTAAGATAGCTTAAATTCTGACTGTACTGCCTTCTGTCTTCATGAACAAGCATTCAAAAACTATTCACTAATTCATGCCATATTAGTTGGTCAAAAACTATTCATTAATTCATGCCATATTAGTTGATTATAATACCAAACATCCTTTTTTACAGAGTTACATCTGCTAGTGCTCATTTTTATTTTATATTCAGTGGTCATTCCTACTAATGCGTAGGAGATTATGTGGTTCTAAAAATAGAATCCAGAGCATCCAAATTAAAAGCATTAGTGAATACACCCTAGCCCTTTGAACCACTTCTCTGGTTCCAGATTACAGATTTAAAACCTCAATGCAGCTAATATAATTTACAATAACATCCTCATAAACAAGTATAGTGATTGAGCTTTAAAATGAACATACATATCTTAATGCTCATGTATCATTTATAAAAAATAAAGTGGTGAAACTTACATTGTTTTTGATCACCTATTTTTCTCATTTCTCATACAAAAGAATCAGAAGATTCACCAAATTAAAGGTGATAAATTGCTTAGAGACACCCACACGTCTCATATGAGTTGTTGAGGTAACAAAAAAAAATACTGAAAGCAGAATAGATCACTATTGAATGCCATTGAGGATAGCAATAAGATTGACGATACTGCTTATGCTGAATTTGTGTTCCTCTGTCAAATTTTTATCAATTGTATTTATTTCATTTTAAATAGAAAATTTTTTGTATCAATATAAAAAATGAAGAAATGATTTAATACTATTGAGGCATACATTAAATATAAACTAAAGGTCAGGAATTATTACTGATCTTCATGGATTAACATTTTTATTAGTATATTCTATTTTAGAATGTGTTACAGGATCAAGTCTATGTCCATAAATAATTTTTATTTTATTTACTAACTCAGTTACTTATTAACATTGTATTTAATATCGTACACATGATTTAAAATGAGAATTATGAAGAATTATCTAGAGAAATGGTAAAAATTCCTTACATGTACACATCTAAAGTTACATTATATTAACATTTTATTATGTTTTCTAAAAGCTAAGACTTTAAAATTTATATTATTTTATATCTCTTTTTTCTCTTTTTTTCTTTTCTCTCTTTTCAATTCACAATATGTTGTGAACATTTTTTTCAAGCTATAATTCAGCAATTGTTTAAAATAATTTATGTTCCCTTATTGGGTGCCTAGATATTTAGGAGTGTGATTTCTTCCTGTTGTACATAATCCTTAATTATTAAGAAAATTCAAAAGTCAGAGGGAGAGAGATAGACACAGAATAGTCTCATCATCACGTTCTTTAAGTATTTTTTCAGCCTCTTTTGTTGTTTGGAGGTGTTATGTAGTTCATCTTCTATATCACTGATTCTGTCCTCAGTGGCTGTTACTCTAGTGGTGATATTTTCCAGTGATGTTTCCATTTCACCTACCACGTTTTTCAGCCCTGATATTTCTGTTTGAAGTTTTCTCATTTCTACTCTCATATCCTTTTGAGTCTTCTGGACTGTCTGTTCCATTGTTTCTCTAAATTCATTGAACATTTGTAATATTTCCTCTCTAAAGTCTTGATCAGAGATGTTATGTTAGTGGGAAGAGTTAGTTGAGTCTCCAGAACTAGCCTCATCAGTCACAAGGTGTAGCTGGGTTCTATAGAGTTTTCTAATTGTGAACTTTAATGTATGGTACTCTTTTTAAGTGTTGTGGTACAGCCTCTTGACTGGAAGAAATGCATAGCCATGGAGCAAAGTTGATCTGACATTCCACTGATCTCACACTGGGGATTTTCTTCCCCAAATATCACCTATAACCTACAGTCAGATGGCTCTGATTCAGGTACCCTAACCCCGAGGTTATTCCTAACTCTGGCCACTGCTCATTGCAGCTGCCCTCTTGCTGGTCTTACTCTGCTGAACTTAAGCTGGACAGATGGCAGAAGTGTGGGACACAAGACTTGTGGTGGGCTGGGGGAAGCACTATAATATACTTAAATGTAAATTATGTTAAAATATCAAATTTCTCTATCCTAAAATAGATTATGTATATTTAAAAAAAAGAAAGCAATGATAGGGGCTGGAGTGATAGCACAATGGTAGGGCATTTGCCTCACACACATTCAACCCAGGACGGACCCAGGTTCAACCCCTAGCATCCCATATGGTCCCTGTAGCCTGCTAGAAGCGATTTCTGAGGGCAGATCCAGCAGTAATGCCTGAGTGCTACCAGGTGTGGACCCCAAAAAAGAAAAAGAAAACAATGCTAATACATAGTAAAGAAGTGGTAGTGGGAAAAGGTGTGTGTTTCTTGTTTTAGTTCAGTGTAAATTCCTTTAAAGACTAGTATTGAGAAATAAGGCAAGGGCAGAATAAAATAAATTTTGCTGGCTTTTCACAACTACAAACAGAAAGCATGTTATTTAAAAATAACAATTTAAAAGTATCTCATGAATAATGATATATATGTATACACATATATGCACACAAACATGTATATAATGTATATAAATGTATATAAATGACCAACTGTGAGAGCCACTAGCACTTTATCTTGGTAGTACTCACATCTCCAATAAGATCTCTCCCCCATTCACTTCTAAAACATGATTATCCATCATGATTAGACTCTATAGTATGAATAGTGTAGTCCTATATTATTACAAGTTTATATTTTATGAATAATATGATAAGACATTGAAAAAAACTGCTCATTTTGAAAATGTTCTTTTTTGAGGGGGGCACATCAGTGGTGCTCAGTGGTTACTCAGGGGTTTGCACTCAGAAGTTATTCCTGGCAGACTTGGTGGACCATATGGGATACTGGGATTGAACCTGGGTTGGCCCTGTGCAAGGTAAACACCCTACCTGCTGTGCTATCTTTCTGGCCCAAGTGAAAATATCTAGCATACACAGAACTAGAGGAAATAACTCAGTGAACATTCTGCTACATTGATTCAATAGTTGTAGAGGTTTTCCACATTTGTTTCACCCACTCAATTTTAAACAACCCTGAGGCATTATAGTTTTTATCTTATCACCTCAATTATCATCTCTTAAGTATGTGACAATGTTAAATAATCTTAATGAGGTTATCAGTGTTGTTTTTTGCAGCATCTAATGACAATTTATAATCAATTACTACTGTTGTCTCAAACATGACATTGTAGAGAATTGTTTGAACCCAAATAAGGTCCACACTTGCTAGCTGGAGTGGCGATGTCTCTTAAGAGTCAGTTTGGAGCAGTTCCTTCTTCCTTTTTCTATTTAAATTGAGTTTACTTCTTCATAGAATACAATATGCTCTGCATTTTGCTTCTTGGTTTCAGTAAGGCTTCTAGATAGTCTTGTGATGCTAAATGAACCCTATTGTGCTTGCAATCAAACTTGTTGCCTCCTGCATGCCAGGTATGTGTTCCCTCTCTTTGAGCTATCTCTCCAGGTAATACAAATTTTTTGAACCAAATATTGTATTTTCTATATCTTAGTTTTATTTTGGGGCATATACAAGTAAACTTAGAGAACATTGGGGATGAACACTAACTCATTTTCAATCAGGGATAACTAAGTTTTAATGCCATCAAAACTAATGTCCAACACAAATTTCTATTTGTATATATTATTTAATTTCTTCAAGTTAGTTGAATAGCATTGAGCATACCAATAATTATATATGATTACAATGAAGGTTAAATAAAGAGAATTTACTTCTGAGGTTCTAGTGCCACATGTATAGGAAGCACTAGATAACTGAAACTATTTTAGATATTTATATTTTTCATGTACGCCAGTTCTTGGGTATAGTTAGTTTATGATTCAATATAGTCTCCTATAGTATTGCCTGCATAATAAAATTATTAGGACTTTTGGTTTATTTCTCAGATCTAATTGAATAAAAAAAGTTTTAGATTAATCTAAATTAAATTGTAATCAATACAAACAAAATTGAAGTTAATTTTATTAAACAAAACAAATAGTGATTGATTAATTTTGTTTTTTTTTTTTAGCCGAATTTTTGGTGGTACTAGGATATACTCCTACCTCTGTACTTAGAGATCACTCTTAGTTGGACTCTGTGAGTGATCTTAAGTGCCAGAGAATGAGTCTGGGTAGGCAGTGTGCTAGGAAAGCACCCTATCTGCTGTACTCTTGCTCTCGCCAAATAGAATAAATATTTATATTAGTCCTGACAAGATATAGATTAGGTCAAAATTCTTACAGTGCTTATATTCAAGAGACAGAAAGAAGTGTTCATGCTTTAAATTTCTTCCAGTCCTTCCAAATGGACCAGTAAAGCGTTTTGGTGTCCTAGCAGGCAGGGTTATAAACAGGCAGGGTTAAATCCAAGGAGAGAGCTTTGGACAATCCCTCATTTTAAGACCTTTCTATGTCCTCTTCTGAGATTCTGATTGGGCTGTTGTTGCTATTACATTGGTATCCCTTGGCATTAGACAATTTTGACAAAAATATTTCTAGGAAAGGCCATTTATTTAATTAATTTCATTTAATATATAAGTGTAAAAGAGGGACTATATTATAAAATTTTGCTATTTGACTGGTTTGATTATGATAAAGTTCTATTTTTTTCATATTCCAAAACAGAAATATAGCTATCTATAGTGAGTCAGAAATTAAAATTGTCAGGGGCCGGGCGGTGGCGCTGGAGGTAAGGTGCCTGCCTTACCTGCGCTAGCCTAGGAGACGGACCGCGGTTCGATCCCCCGGCGTCCCATATGGTCCCCCAAGCCAGGAGCGACTTCTGAGCGCATAGCCAGGAGTAACCCCTGAGCGTTACCGGGTGTGGCCCAAAAACCAAAAAAAAAAAAAAAAAAAAAAAAAAAGAAATTAAAATTGTAATTTGCACAGTATAGTTGAAGAACTTCCTGTGTCAGAATTACATAGAATACTAATTTAAATGTATACCTCTTCGCCCTGCTTCAGATGTGGTAAATAGAAATTTCTGGAAGCAGAACCTAAGAATCTTTATTTAATTTTTAAGGGCCACAACCAATGGGTTATATTCAGTGAGCCCAAGTGTGTGTGTGTGTGTGTGTGTGTGTGTGTGTGTGTGTGTGTGTGTGTGTGTGTGTGTGTGTGTGTTCTAGAAAATTATAAAAATGAAAGTACCCAGTGGCGCTCAGGGGTTTCTTCTGGCTCTAGTTCAGCAATTACCTCTAGAATGCTCGGGACCATATGGGATGCCAAAGTCGAACAAGGGTCATCCATGTGAAAGGAAAACATTATACCTCATGCTGGAGGCCTCTTTTCAAGCCTTGGAGGTGCTGGGGGACTCAGGCGACCCCCAGCCATCTTCCCTCTCCTTCCTCCCAGACTCCAGGGCCTTCCTTGGGGAGGAGGATTCTAGAGGGGACCCCAGGCCTTCCCCAACTTGCAGTCACTGGCAACATTTTTTTCTCACCATTCTCCATTTTCAAAATTATATTTTATATGTTGTATTATAGATATATATAATACATTATATTTCAATATTATATTATAGATAGTTAGATGGATTTCCTAGGGATTAATGTATGGTTACAATATGCAGAATGTCCATGTTGTATTCTGTCCTTCCCCCCCTTGGCACACACACCACCCTACAATCTCATTTCTAGTCCTTTATTCCCTCATCCCCAACCACCATTACCCCACAATTAACCCTTTTTACCCTCAGTTCTTGGCTCCTCAAGATGCAGATCGTAATCCCCACACAAAGCCAGCTGCCAAACAGCACCCTAACTGATAAGATAGACTCTCAATCTGAGACGATCCTGGTACACTGATGCTATTGATCTACTCTCAAAGGCCTCCTTTTTTTCCTCCTTCCTTCATTGTGGACCTTTGCTTGCTAAGAAACTCAGTTTCTGAGAAGTCTTGCCTCAAGAATCTTTCCTAATATGGTACTATTGTGAGCCATTTATCAGACTGCACAGGCCAAATCACAGACCAAAGTGGTGCACTGGACTTAACATTCCCCCCCAACTAATCCAAAAGACATGAAAAGAACGTATTCATAGCCTTTGAATATCTTATATGTATTGCCTTAACAGCTATAACCCATATATATATATATATATATATATATATATATATATAAAAAACCCTGAATATTCTCTTATATAATGACAACATCCTCCACTGTTTTGGTTTTGTTTTGTTCTTTTCTTTGTGATCTGTTCAATAAGGAATTCTGATAGAAGAGTCCCTCAGGTTAGAGCTTATGTTAGATTAGAACCAAATTACAGGGATTGTAGGATTTGTTCCCTCAATCCTCATAGGCATCAATAATACCTTGGGGCATTGTTCCTCTTTTGCATAGGCACATTAAAATGAGAAAATATTACACATACAAACAAGTTCTTATCTAATAGAGATACAAACACACAAATCTTGTAATGCAGTGGGGCCTTACACCCTGAACATTGTCAGAATTACCTGGCTCTGGCCTCAGAAGAACGGGCATTGTCCATTCACCCCTGAACCAGAGATACTATCTAAGAAAAAACCACGACTATTCATAGCATCACCCAGAAGCAATCCTCTACCAAGGAAAACTCTACCACCACCTCCATATCAACTTACTCCAAAGAGGGTTCCCTCAACACCCAGAGATGTAACAGCAATAATAACCTGCTTTCAGGGCAGGCTCTCTGCATTGCCCTCTAATAGTGAGGTAAAACTAGAGGACGCTCGACATCATCCTGACTTCAGGGTAGGATATGCACAGAATCCAGGATCTTTAACTACAGAAACCTGACACCAACAACAGCGAATGTGGGGAAAAATATTTTTTACTGGGACCACAGAGAATGACTCGGGTTAGACAACCTAGCCTGGAGCTGGTCTTATGCCAGAAAATTTCAGGGATAAGGTCTTATATTTAGGCCAAGAATTTTCCTTTCCATTTCCCCCATATTTTGCTGGGCCTATGCAAACAACAACAATCACCACTCTAACACCATTTTTACTGTATTTCTTTAACTCTTGTCCTTAAAAAAAAAAAAAAGAAAAGAAGAAGAGCTTACTTTTAGCTAGGGCTTTTATGAGTTCATTGGTGATTCAATAATTTTCAAATATATACTTGTTATTGAACTTTTTTTATTTCCTTTCTCTTTCATTTCTTTAGTTTTTCTTTCTATTTTTAATAACTTTGCTTTTGTTCTTCCTGAAACAAATGTATTATGATTAATTGTGTCAACTATATGATGTATTTTCTTTAAGTAATAAAAAAAAGAAAAAAGAAAATGCAATGTAGAGTCTAAGCACCAATTTACAAATTTCTTTACATTATCTGTACATATTTGCAACAGTAAAGTTGTGTCCTTAAAGAAATATAACACTAATAAATTGGGTTAGACCAAATCTCTTTCACACACTATTGTTAGACCAAGTCTCTTTCATAGACTATTATGCAGGAAGGGACAAACAGAACTCCTGCTCCTTCTTTTATTCCTGTTTACTTCTCACCTTAAGATCTATAACCTCCCTCCCAAAAAAACCCACTAAGCTCTGCAACAAGTTACCTTTAAGAGGGAAATGCACAGAAAAATATATTATCATCTTTTTTGTCCTGACTCATCATAAGAAATAAAGAATATAAAAGCTTCTTCTGCTGCGTGTAAAATACAGCTTAAATCACAGGTACTGCACTTTTTTTTATAAGAAAGATGTTTATGGTTTTTAATTTGAGCTTATTAATTTTAGTTGATAGTCTAATATTCTGTGATGATAGGAAATCTGTGTATTTCTATTCTTTAAAAAACAATTTGGAGGTATACAGGGACATATGTAGAGGCTGGAGAGCTAATACAGGAATGAGACTCTCGCTTTGCACATACCAAATCCAGTTCGATTGCTGACCAATATTCACACTGAATATTGAGCACCAAGAGTGATCCTTGAGTACATAGTCAGCAGTAAGCCCTGAGCACAGCTGGGTGTACCCTCACTCCCAAACAAATAAACAAAAGCCATTGCACTCTAAACAGCAATAAAATCCTTTCTCTTCTAGCAAAAGCTGATGTGACAATGTTATGCTCTCTGAAGACCAGGAAGATGACTTTAGTTTGGCTTCAATTGCTACTTCATGTCTCTTATATGGGAAGTGTTAGAGATGGTTTTGATCATAATTCTGGACCTGGGTTAATGACAGCATAATAGAAAAACTAGGATTTCCTTCTACACAGAGTTTAGAAATAGACTAGGATGAAAAGACTAGAAGAAAACAGATCCACATTGAAACACTGCACACGTTCTGAGGAAGGGTCATACCAAAGTGCATGCAATTAAAAGGGCTGGTTCTTCTGAGGTCTGAGTTAGGGCAGGCAGCTTCCCCAACTCTCTATACTTCTAGATTTCCTAGCAGCCACAGCCACAGTCACAGCACGTCACCATCTCATCAGCTCATTGGCCAGCTCCATCGGCCCATTTTGTTTTCTAAAGATAAATAATCAAGCTGTGAAAATTCACTGATACACTAGTCTCACAGCCGAAATGGGGGGTAAATTTCCCATTCTGCTGAGACCTTAGAAGCTATATCCACACCCAACAAATGCCACTACACCAATGGACCTAATCCACCACTGTCCATTGATCTCTGCAGAGATAGCTAACCAATAATAACTACAAGTTGGCAGGTTTTGGAGCAGAGAATTCTGTGGTCTTTTTGGAGTGAGGCTTGTCACCCTGAGTGAGGGTGGGCACCCTTCCATGCCCTCCCACACTTACCCATATCCTCCCTTCACCCCTGCATACTTTAGGAAGTCTTGGCAGTTACATCCTTGTCTGACAGTCATAGCCATGTCAGCTCATTAACTCACCTGCATAATCTTAGAATTCCTGGAGCATGTGGCCACAGCATATGTGGCCACACAACACTTGCAAGTTTTCCAATATTAACACTTGAGAAAGACACACCAAATTAGATGTCGAGGTAGGACAGAAGCCCCTTAAGGGCAACACACAAAACAAATAACATTGAAAACTCAACTAGCAATAAAAAGCTTAGCACACCTTCAGACCACATTGTGAGATATAATAATTTTCACAAATTTTATTTACTGATATATTTTCAATAATTTCATTACCATTTAGTTGTAGTAGGCAATATAAAGTATCAAGCAGGCAGCTATTCCAGGGATAGCTGGGAGACTGGGGAAAATGGCAGAAAGAATGTTACACTAGTGTGGAATTATGAGCAACTTTGTAAACCATGTTGATTAAATAATGTAATAAAAATTTAAAAATTTGGTTCTTTATAATCTTTAAATTGTGTAAGTCCATTTCTAATCCTGTTAAAAGGCAGGGGCTTTTTTGACTTAAATTTTAGAAGCAACTAATTATGTTCTGAGAACAGTCTAAAATTCTACGAGGCTTTTATTTAGATTTTGAATATATGATTGTGAGAATTGGCTTCCCCAATCAAAAATCCTCTTGCTCCAATGACACAGCAGCCTTTGGAAGGCAATGGGGGAGAATATTAGGGCCAAAGAGCTACAATAGAGATTCAACAGATTTTCCATCCCAGAAAATCATTTGTTGAGGATTTTTAACTATGCTACAACAAAGTTTGTTTATTTTATCCTTTTAGGACTTTAATCCATTTTATATATTTTTTCTAAGACTGCATATTGTAGTCCTTTTATGTTTTCCCTAATTTCCTTTTATAAGAAGCTCTTATTTTAGCACTTTGTCTTACATTATATTTATTTGACATATTCTTTTATTTTTCCTGTGCTGGTTATCAAAATCACATCTTTATTTAAGGCATGTACTTTGCCACTGAGTACATCTCTAGCACTATTATATTAATTTTAATAGATTTGATATTTTAGATCAGTTGCAGGTTCGAAACAAAATCTTGGGCCAACATCAATGGCCAATATCTAAACAAGTCAACAAATTTTCCACTGCATTCAAAAGAAAATAAAATTTTATTATTTTATTGCATCATTGACATATATAAAAGTGTTATGTATATCATCATCTTGTTAGAAAATTATTTCTTCTAATAAAGTACTTTGAAAAAAATTAAGCTAAAATATGATAAATAAAAAAATTAAACAAGCATTTACTATGCACCAGGCACTGTTATGAGAATTTTGTGATTAATTCATTAAAGTATATTTGAAACAGATATTACTTTCTTACCTAAGTTTGTTTTTAAGTAATTATTTTTAAATGTTAATAAATAAGTCACAGTCAGAATTTGAGGCAGGTGGTTTGCCTACAAAATCTGGGCACTTCACTATTATGCTCTGTAATTTCTTCATGTGTGTTTCTACCTATATAAAAAAAATTTGGCAGACAAGACAGCAGTTTAGCTGTTATAGTGAATATTATTTTATAATTGTTAAAGATTCACTCATTGCAATACCACTCATGGAAAGTCCCTGGGAAGAAAATTCATTCTCTCTATACAAATTATTATTCTGTGGATGCAAAATATGCTTGCAAAATAGGGATTTTTCTGTTTATTGGAGACAAAGAAATGCTAGTACTCTGCTGTGGGGGGAGAGGCCAAGAAATAAGGAGATTTCTGCAAGCTGGCCTTGAATATAAAAGAAAGTCTCTATTTAGAGACTTGTGTCCCTGCTGTTACGAGTGCAGGAGAAAGTCATCCAGGTCAAACAACCTGTCTAGGCTAATAGCATTGCCACAAGCATTGCAACTGCTATCTCTACATGCTTCCTGATTTAAAGATGCCATGAGCATTGTAACTGCTATCTTTGCATACTATCCAAGTCAATGATGCCATGTACCTTGTGACTATTGTCTCTGCATACCATCATGTTGCTGTAATGTCTAAACTGTATTACCCGCATTGTTTCCCACCTAAAGTTTACCCTTAAAAGCCTTGTCCCTACCTTCAATAAACAAAGTCCATTGCTCTGACAATGCTTCCCTGTGAATGAATGGTCTGTGGCTCAAAGTCTTCCCTCTCTTTCCTGAGTCTGGCCTGGAGGCCTCGGGCTGGCCTTACCCACCCTTGCATTGGCCTCATTTGGGGGCATGGCGCCAGAACCCTACACTCTGCTTGCATAGGCTACTACCTATGAAGACTTTTATCTTTTTTTTTGCCTCACAGGTATGCAATAAATAGCATATTCATTTCACTTGTGAATGTTTTAAATTTCTGTTCTATGTAACCCATCCATTTAAGCACAAGCTTTGATATATTCTTATACAGTAAGATTCTCAAATTCAATACCCTCTTTATGTAATGAAATGCAACCTATCTCCCATTTTTATTTCTTACCAAGTATCTCAAATTTTGACTATTTCAAAGTTCTGATGTGTTCTTATGAGCTTCAGCCTAATATAATTTAACCTTAAATTATTGTAATCTAGGTTGGACATATTTAGATATTATCCACTAAGTACATATTATAAAAATCCAAATAACTTTTTATTTTTGGTTTTTGGGTCACACATGGCAGCGCTCAGGGGTTACTCCTGGCTCTACACTCAGAAATCTCTCCTGACAGGCTCGGGGGACCAGATGGGATGCAGGGATTTGAACCACTGTCCTTCTGCATACAAGACAAACACCCTACCTCCATGTCATCTCTCCGGGCACCTTTTTTTCTTTTTTCTTTAAAAAACAAAAACAAAAACAGGGGCCGGAGAGATAGCACAGCGGTAAGGCGGTTGCCTTACATGCGGAAGGTCGCTGGTTCAAATCCCGGCATCCCATATGGTCCCCCGAGCCTGCTGGGGGTGATTTCTGAGCGTAGAGCCAGGAATAACCAGGAATAACCCCTGAGCATTGCTGGGTGTGACCCAAAAAAAACCAAAACAAAAACAAAAACAAAAAAAAACCAAAAAAACAAAAACAAAAACAAATAACTTTTAAAAAAATATAGTCTGTGCCTCCTTTTGTCTTGAAACCATTTTCCTAAGTAGAATATTTTCACCCAAGTGGCCAGTAAGACACCTGACAAAGACTTGACCTCTAGCACCACATATGATCCTCTGGTTACTTCCAGGAGAGATCCCCGAGCTCAGCAGGGTGTGGCCCCAAACCAAAACATATTTAAACCATAATTATCTCTCAGAGCACTTTAACCGTCTTCCAATCGATTGCTCTGTTTTGAACTTTTTAGTAAAAACTAGCCTTTGCGCTTTTATCACTACCTGTTTAAGTACTGTTGTGTTCACTCATATTTACAATACAATATATTATAATATATAATATAATCAACGTGCGAGGAATCAGGTGCAATTTCTTTCTGTGGAATTTGAGACAGTGCAGCAATTCTCCCCTGTCGGCCCGCCCCCGTCCACAAACGAAGCCCACAGGTTATTGCAAACGTCGGGGGAGGGAAAAAATGTGGGAAGCCAAATACAGATACTCCTCGCTTAACGACCTACCTGTTTAGCAACCGCTCTCAGTTACGACCATCTCTTCACCCTTATTATTTTATTTTAAATATCCTTTTTCTAATGTACACTCTACAGGCCAGTACTGTGGTTTGGGGTGCTTTGATGGACCTACTTTATACTCACTTTATGTTCTGTGATACTTTGCAGTAGTGTGTGCAAATTACACAACCTCTGCAAATGACAACAAGTGCAAGTTTGCAGTTTGCTCTTTCTCATTAGTTTACTTATTCAGAATACGGTATCGTATGCATATACTGGTACTACTGTATACAGTAAGGCAGTTCCTCACTTAACGACCAACTGGCTTAATGACCAAACAGAACTTGGTCGTTAAGCGAGGAGTATCTATCTGTCTATCTTTGCCTAGCAAAGCTCTCCAGAGCAGTCAGTCCAGGCACCGAATCAGGGCTTGCTTCTAATCTCGCGGGGGGGGGGGGGGGGCTGCTCCAACGCTTTCTTCTCTCCGTCTCTCTCGCGAGAACCCAGGATCCTTCGGCCGGGACTGCAGCGGCTGCAATCTCCAGAGCAACACCGCTGCTATAGCTTCCATGGCCGAGCAGCTTTTCTGCCTAGAATTGCTAGTTAACTGGATACAGCTCGAGGTGGGAAAATTGCAGCCACCGCCCGGGAAACAGGCCGACGAAGAGGAGACTTCATCTGTGCACAGGCCCCGGTGCCCCGTGGTGGCCTTCCGCCTGCTGGACTTTCCCACGCTGCTCATCTACCCGCCTGGCGGCCCAGCCACGCCCGCCCCGGAACCCAGGCCCGGGCTGCTCAGCTTCGGTCGCGGCAAGTCCTGCCTCTTTCGCCTGCACCCTGCCTCTCTGCACCGTTCGCTCCTCCGGACCCCCCTTTACACTTTACTTTTGCAACTGCTCCCTGGGCTTCCCACCCCGACTCCGCAGCTTCTGGGTAGCTGCAGTATTTCGTTAGCTGCCGCTGCGCGCAAAATTCTGGGATCCCCAGCATTAGGCTCCTCCCAGGGTGATCGAGGAAGTTTTCAGCTACATAATCAAGTAGGGGAGCATATTGGGGACATTGCTCTGAGCTACCGCCTGACTGTTTTGGGAAGCAGCTTGCTAGCACATCTTGACAGGCCTATCTCTGACAAAGGAGGCCAAGTAGAAGGTGTAGAGTTGCAGCAGGCCATAAAGATCAGTTCCCAAACCCAGCGGGAAAAACAGCCGTCAAGCTCGGACACTAGCCGAATCGATGCTGATAGGCCTATGGTGGATTTAAAGATTCAAAAAGCAAAGAAGGGCTCAAAGGAGATAGTTTTCCACCATAAGGCTAGCTCGGATAGTACTAGTTCTGTGGAAAATGGCAAAACCATTCGAGTTTGTGCAAATGTAAGGACCGTTAGTCACCCAAATCAAGAAGTAACAGAATTGGACATTGAGACCAATATATTTTGCCCTCCTCCTCTATATTACACTAACTTGACTCAAGAAAAGACATTTCAGGTACCAGGTAAAATCACCATTCAGCCTCAGACGACTCTATCTGAGGAACTGCCTGGTGCTTCTCCAGAAAAACAACTTGTAAATTCTTCAACACATGTTTACTCTTTAAAACATACAAATTTTACAACACCCGAGAATCCTCCAATGCTTCTTAATCCTCCACATGATCAGGATATAGGAGCAGATAATCAAACTAAATATCAACCTCAAACTGAACAAAATAGAATTAATCTAATAAATCAATTGCCATTGTTAAATGCATTGATGGTTGAGTTGTCCTTATTATATAACCAACCCATGGTAAATCCTCTTCATGTACATCCTCAATTGGCCTGGTTATACAGATGTGAGGATAAAAAGTCACCAGAATCTGCCAAATCCACATCTGAATCTAAATCTAGGAAGGATAAGCTTTCTGTGGGTGAGGATGAAAAGACAGTGCATCTTCAGAATAAAAAGAACCAAGTTGAAAACCTAAAGAATGATAAATATGTTAAAGAGAAAAATGCTGTCCCACCAAGGGTGCCAAGGGGGAAGCTTCTTTATGGTTTAACAAATACACTTAAACTACGTTTAAAGCAAACAAATCCTGCTATGCTAGCAGTACATGAAAAAAGAGAACAGTATAGAAAACTACAAGCACAGATGCTGGGTGCAAAACTCAGAATATCTTCTTCCAAAACTTTGAACGTTGCAAAACAAAACCAGAAGCCATATCAACTGCCTAGAGATAAAGATTTAAAATCAGATGCCTCTTTTGCTAAATACAGGGATACCTCAAAGCAAAGTAGTAGGGTTTTTGATTACCTCAGCTCAGAGAAAGAAAGTAAACTGAACCGTGCAACTGAAAAGACAGTTGACTGTGGTAAAAATAGAGTCAATAATTCATTGAAAGAAACTGTGAGTTCTGCAAATTCCATTATCCCAGAAAGGTTTACACATACAAATGTTTTTGAAAGAAAATTAGAAATGAAAGTACAAAGTCCTAGTGGTTTCCAAGAGATTGCAGTAGACAGAATTGTAGAAGATAAACAAATAAATGACGAGAAAACCAAAACCACTGATCATAACATTTTATTTGCTGATATGACTGAAGATGAAGTAAATAAAAACAGTTCCTCTGAAAGTATCTCACTGGAGTATTCAGATGATTTTACCAGCACTTGTTATTCTGAAGATTTCTATACAACTGTGGATACCAGAGTAGTTTTACCAGCTCATGACAGCAGTTCAAGGACAGATAGTCCCAAACACAGTCAATATAAAAGCAAATCTAGAGTAACAAGACTGTCCATAAGGAAAAATAGCAGTGAAAAGAGTTCTATTATTAACCCACCTTTTTCTGCTGGATCACCAGAACACTCATATAAAAGGTCTTATATTGCAAAATCTCAAAATAAAAGTTTGGAGGATGCTTCTAGTATTCCTAGCAGTGATTTATCTTCATTACCATGGACTGAGGAAAAAGAAATTCAGGAGGACCAAAATAATACACGTAATTATAAATTGATTAAGAGCAACCAAGATACCTCTGATAAATGTAAAAATATTAGTTCTAAATCCTCAGACAGAAGGCAGTCACCTCAGACATCTCAAGTGAGTTCTTATGTGCCATCAAATTTGTCAGAACTGAAATTTAATGTCCTGGATTTCAGCAGCACAGCAGAACACCTTGATGAAGACAGTGATGAAGTTGGTTCATTA
The DNA here is from genome assembly GCF_024139225.1 of Suncus etruscus. NCBI lineage: Eukaryota > Metazoa > Chordata > Mammalia > Eulipotyphla > Soricidae > Suncus > Suncus etruscus. The sequence continues at coordinate 43,678,221 of NC_064862.1, read as the reverse complement.
AGTATTTCAAAGCATTGCAAAGATATTTGTGAATTAGTAGTAAATAAACTGCCAGGATATACAATGTAAGACTGTATGCTTTTTATGAATGTTTCATTTTTATAATTTGCAATTAGTTAAATAATTTTAATACTCCTATTTTTACTGCATGAATTATGTGACTCTTAACAGAAATAAATTTTTATTCCTGGTATGTTTAAACAGTACTACTATTAGCTTTTATAGTAGAGATTACTAAATCATATCATCTAGTTAGGTTTAAGTTACCAAGTCATAAGAATATGAAGTTATATTTTATATTAACATTCTAAGATATTGATCATTTACAATGAATTTATATAATTTAAAAATAATAAAGATAATTTCAAATATTAATGGGTTTTTAAATCATTTAACAGAAGACTTAACGGTGTGAGGAGAAATATATTAAATTAAGATATAAATTCTGCAATTATCAAAGCTTTTCATTTTATATAGCTGTGGAATTTTTTTTGGTGGGTAGGCAAACCTACACTTGCTCAGGGTTCCTGCTCTGTATCCAGGGATGATATGGGGTGCCAGGTATCAAACCTCAGCCATATTTATGCAAAGCAATTTACTGTATTATAATCCTATCCACTGTATTATGACTCTGGCACTATATATGAACTATATAAGGAAATCTTCCTAGTCATATAGACATTCCAGATCCTTAGTAAGTGAAGTTTTGTTATATTTTGTTATAGTGGTCTATGCTTTTACGAACTACCATTTATTTGATTTATCTTGTTAATGTTTATTTTATGGGAGGCAGGTCCTAAGATAGAAGGGACCATAATCTGAACAGAAACATTTTTGAACAAATAAATTCCATGCATTTTCCTAAGGTTAATGAAGGGGAGGAAGGAGGGAGGGAGGGAGGGAAAGAGGGAGAGAGGGAGGGAGGGAGAGAGAGAGAGAGAGAGAGAGAGAGAGAAAGAGAGAGAGAGAGAGAGAAACAGACAGACAGAGACAGAGAGACCTTAAAAATAAACCTGAAGAAAATCCTAGTTAGAGGGATATTTATTGAATTGTTCTGTCAGGTATAAATATCTTCCAGGAATGAGTCTAAAGTCTAGATAAGAAAGTTAAAATAAAGGTATATTTATACATTTTTTGTAATACAAACTCAACTTATTTCAAGTTACTTAATTTTTTAATTAAATGTTTAACATGTGAAAGTTTTTATGAAGTTCGGTGGTCATAATTTCATTGGTTGATGCCTAGATCTTATTTATTGAACATTATCTTTTAGTTTTTACATATATTTAATTTTTGGATGTATGAGGTAAAACTAAATGTTATGACAATTTTCTAATTAGGGGTCAGAGCTATAGCACAATGGGTAGGGCATTATCTTCCACACAGCTGATCTGGATCCTACCTGGGTTAAATCCCTGGCATCCTGGATGGTCCCTTGAGCCTGCCAGGAGCCATTTCTGAGCACAGAGCCATGAGAAACCCCTGAGCGCCATTAGGTGAGGCCCAAAAAATGAAAAAAAAAAATTTTTAATTATGTAGGCATCTTTTGAATTTAGATTATAGTAAGAGTTGAATGAAGTTGTATTTCAAAGAACAACATGAAAGAATAATCAGTATGAGGTTATTAGAGGGACTATAAAGTAATTTCCAAAAATAAAAAAAATAAAATAAAATAATTTCCTTGACTTGAATGGTAGATTAATGCTATAGAGTGGTAAAAATAAAAATTAAATTTGTTAGTTTAAAAAAAAGTCCAGGGGCCAGAGAGATAGCACAGGCGTAGGGTGTTTGCCTTGCAAGCAGCCAATCCAGGATGGACAGTGGTTCGAATCCCAGCATCCCATATGGTTCCCCCAAGCCTGCCAGGAGCAATTTCTGAGTGCAGAACCAGGAGTAACCCTGAGCACTGCCAGGTGTGACCCCAAAAAACGAAAAAAAAAAAGGTCCAAAATTATAAAGAGTTTCAAATGCTATGCATAAAAAATTGCTAAGAAATAGGTATTAGGAAACATTTCCTTTTTGAAAAATAAATTTCTTGATGCCGGAACAATAGTACAACAGTAGGGCATTCGCCTTGCACGCAGCTGCCCAGGACGAACCTTTGTTTGATCCTTGGGATCCCATATGGTCTCCCAAGCCAGTAGTGATTTCTGAATGCACAGCCAGGAGTAATCCTGAGTGTCACTGGGTGTGGCCCAAAAACCAAAAAAAAAAAAAGAAAATTTTTATTTTAAATGCCATGGTTTACCAAGTTGCTCAAAATAGTTATTTCTGGCATTTAATGTTCCAACGTCAATCCCACCACCAGTGTAACATTCCCTCCACCATTGTCCCCAACTTTCTATCCTCTTCCAAGTCTGCCTCTTTTTTGTTTGCTTTTTTTGTTTTCGGGTCACACCTGGCAATGCTTAGGGGTTAGTCCTGGCTCTATGCTCAGAAATCGCTCCTGACAGGCTCGGGGGACCATATAAGATTCTGGGATTCAAACCACAGACCTTCTGCACACAAGGCAAATGTGTTACCTCCATGCTATCTCTCCAGCCCTTGCCTCTTGAATAATTTTTAATTAAACAATGTCACAACTAATGGTAATGGAATTATTAAAAATCTATTAAAAGAAAATTTGTGGAAATTGTCATATCTTGCCATAAGGTCATTGAAGGTTTACTAAGCTGTTTATTGCTAGGTGAGCCTTCTGTTGTATAGAACATTTTCTATAAAGGAGCATCAGTTGTGGAAAGAGAATTAGTACAGTGAGCAAGGCACTTAACTTGCACACAACCAACCTAATATCAATCTCTGAAATCCTGTTTGGTCCCCTAAGCACTTCCAGGAGTGATTCCTAAGAGCAAAGCTAGGAGTAATCCCTGAGCATTGCTGGATTTGGCCACAAAACAAACAAAATGAGCATCATTCATGATATTGTGAATATTTTAAATTGTTGAAATAATTTCTTAGAAGTACAAATTATGCCACTAGAATATAGAAATATGCAAAAATTAAAGACCAATACTAAAATATTGATTTTTATAAATATGAAACTTACATCTGGAATCAAAATAATGTCAATCCTATAGTTAGTTATTCAGAAGATATTGATATACAAATTACTATCACTTTTATTTTGAGGAGACTAAAATACCAATTATCAGAAATAAATTCAACTGTTATATTCATTCAGTAGCTATTTATGGTGAAAGCAGGTAGGAAATTATGTATCTATTGTATAAGATAAAATAATTATTTAGAGGCTTTTATTTTTACCTTAAATGCAAAAGTGAAGCACTCAAGAAGCTTCTCTTTGAAATTTTGTCATAAATGTATTTTTATAAAATTTTGATACATTTTCTAGCAGTAGTGAATATACTTGTTTTCAAGTATGCAGTACTCATATTCACAGTCTATCTTCAAAATTTATTTTAATGGTCTATTCAGGCTTTTTTCCCATCAAAAAAATTCCACACCTCCACCCCCTCCATTCTCCTTGCAATGATATGAGAACTGAATCATAAACACACTTAGTTGTGGTTCTTACTGGGGACCAGTACATTTTGGTTTCAATACTTGTGCTATTTCAATTCCAGATCCCCATAGGGATCACACACTTGCAATGCTCATTAGTTATTGCTTGATTGTTGTGCTTAACATGCTTTTGCTTGTGGTTCTTGTCAAGGATTGCATATTTGTGGTATTTGAACACTCAGTCGCATTGCTCCCCAGGGATTGCTGCTTTAGTCGTTGTATTCACACTTGGCTGTGTGTGCCAGAGATTGCACTTTTTCTTTTGTTTCAGAGATCACAAATATTAGTACCACTGGAATAACGTTGACATAGGGAGTGCCTGAGATTGAAGTTGATAACTCATTCAAGCAAGGCATGTTCTTTACCACTAACCTCTCTACAGGCCCTTCTATATAAATTTAGTTTTAAAATAATATTGTAACATAGTTCTCCTGCAGTCTTATCTCCTTCTTGCTGAAAATTGTTGAGACAAAGTCATTTCAGGAGCAAGAATATGTCGTTTCTTTTTAAGATTAAATTGTAATCTATCTTTTTTGAATAGCACAAGCATCTATACTGTGGGCAAAGCTCAAATGAAGATGATTTAACAAGCTAAGTGTGTTAGAATCTACCTAGCAAGATTTTTTTTCTGGATTTAAAAAAATTATTTAAAGCACTGTGACTTATAAGCTCATAATTGAGATTTAAACATTTAATGTTTCAGCACCAATCTCACCACTAGTGTCAACCTGCCTCCACTAATATTCTCATTGTCCATGATAATAGGAACTTTTTTAAGTTTGGTTGTTAAGGTTCAGGTCTCGTGATTTCAGCGTCATTGACTCTGGATATTTAGTTCCTTCATTAACACCATCCGTTGTATTCCTGTATCCCCTAAAGTTCTATTCTCCATTATTTCACATCTGTCTTTCTCCCCTCCCTTCTGTTTCTTTCCTTCTTTTCACTATACTCGGGCCAAAATGTTCTAGGCAACCCCATTAAAGTCATTGCATTTCCTCGTGTATTTATTCTAAATGCCACATATAAGTGACATCATCCTATATCTTCCTTCCTCTGGCTTAATTCATTTAACATGATATCTTCCAGTTCCATCCAATTGTAGCAAATTGCACGATTGCATCATTCCTTAGAGCTATGCATTATTCCATTGTATATATGTACCACATCTTCACATTTCAAGTTTTGCTGCAGAAAAGGAAGCTGTCTGTCAAAGGTAAGTCTTGGGCTGGAGTAGTAGCACAGCGGTAGGCAGTTTGCCATGTACGCGGCTGATCCAGGATGGATGTGGATTCGATCCCGGCATCCCATATGGTCCCCCAAGCCAGGAGCAATTTCTGAGTGCAGAGCCAGGAGTAACCCCTGAACACCGCTTGGTGTGGCTCAAATAGAAAAACAACGAAAAGGTCACAAGTCTTGAATTATCATAAACTGATTCAAAGTGAACTGCAACAGGTCTTTGGTACTACTTGGAAAATATCACTGTGAACAAGAACTGGGTGTTGAAAGAAGGTAAAGCAATATGTGTGATATCAAAGTAAACCACAGTGCAAACCACAGTGCCTAAAGGAAAAAAAGGGAGAGTGTCTTCCATAAAAGCAGGCTGGGGTGGGTGGAGAACATTGGTGTGTACACTGGTGAAAGGATAAGTGTTGAAACACTATGAAATTCAACCATCAAGAACTTTGTAACTGCTATCTCAGAGTGATTCAGTTTTATAAAGACCAGGACCAGAACGATAGCAAAGTGGATATGGCGTTTGTCTCGCATGCAGCTAACCTAGATTTGATCCCTGGCATCTCACATGGTCCCCCAAGCCTGCCCAGTCACTTTTCTGACCATAAAACCAGGAGTAACCCTGGTGTTCTGCCAGATGTGGCCCCAAAACAAAACAAAATGAAATAAAAATTTAAAAAGAGCACTGCAGATGCATGCAGTACATTGCATTTTCTTCCAATCATGTACTTGTAGATGACATCTCCAGATAAGAACAATGATAATAAACTCTCATATTCTTCTATGATATTTTTTGTCAAATGAAGTCCTGTTTTTTGCCACTAAATTTAGTTGCACAGGCAGTTTATTGTGAAATTATAGTTAGAAATAAATCTTTTACTTGTCAAAAACATGGTCCACGACCATAATTTATAACAACTTTGTATTGTTTACACTTTTATTGTCATAAATTGTTGTTGGATCTAGAGATATGTTTTATATTATTTTAATTTGGAATAGAAATATGTTACAGTAAGAATTTGTAATCTGGGGCCGGTGAGGTGGCGCTAGAGGTAAGGTGTCTGCCTTGCAAGCGCTAGCCAAGGAAGGATCGCAGTTTGATCCCCTGGCATCCCATATGGTACCCCCAAGCCAGGGGCAATTTCTGAGTGCTTAGCCAGGAGTAACCCCTGAGCATCAAACGGGTGTGGCCCCCCAAAAAAAAACAAAAACAAAAACAAACAAACAAAAGAACTTGTAATCCAAAACTGGGTGAATTCTTCTCATTTGGTCAGGAAATGCTCTTTGGAAACTTGGACAACATCTAGAGATGTTCTGGGATTATTCCTAGAAGTGCTGGGATTAAAAATAGGGTGAGGAGGCTAGAGTGATAGTGCATCAGACAGAGCACTTGCATTAGGCCAACCTGGGTTCTATCCCTTGCATCTTATGTAGTCTCCTGAGCACCACCAGGAGTAATTAAGCATCTCCAGATGTAAGCAAAAAAAAAAAAAAAAAACCCTAAAAAGCAATTTAGTGTTGCAATATACAGGGCAAATGCCTTAACATCTCAATTTTTTGATACTTATTTTTTTAATAAATACTTTAATTGGATCACCATGAGATACACATTACAAAGTTGTTCATTGTAAAATAAAACCCATGAGTTGTGAGATCACCCCAGGCATGGTATTTCTAACCCCACACAGGAATCTAAAAAGCAGGGTAAGGGTGAAGAAATAATAAACCAAACCAATCAGGAGACAGTAATGGATACAGTGGCTTCTCCCTCATGGTATCTGCCAGAGCCAAAAGCTAGAACTCCTCTTTCTTTATTAAACAAATTCCCACCAGGAGGGGGAAGGTCATGTAATCCACGTAGGCTTTTACTTATCAAAGGAGAGATTTAAAGGAAAAGGAAGATGGGGATGCCTTTGTTTTTGCTTAATAGCTGGATGTCATCTTTCCAATCCACCCTTTCAGTTTAAAATAAAACAAATTGAGAAAACCTACCTTTGCTCTACTGTTCTTTACCAGAGATGGGAGCCCCATAAAAGTAATTTGTTATTTTGGGGCTGAAGCGATAGCACAGCGGTAGGGCTTTTACCTTGTATGCAGCCAATTCAGGATGGATGGTGGTCGGAATCCCGGCATCCCATATGGTCCCCAGAGCCTGCAAGGAGCAATTTCTGAGCGCAGAACAGGAGTAACTCCTGAATGCCACCAGGTGTGACCCCAAAACAAAACAAAACATAGTTGTTATTTTGCATAGGCATGTAAAAATTGGCTGCAAAACCATCAAAGGTCAGATTGTGCATACATATTCTCATTTTTTCCCATATCTTTTATACATCTCACAAAATATTTTTATAAACTACTCTGAACATAAATGTTAAAAATTTTCTGCAGATACAGTTAATTTTAAAATTATTACACAGCACTGTAATGAGTCTAGAACATCTGAGTTACTTTTCATAAGCTTCTTGAAACAATCATAAGAACATTTCTGCAGGTATATACAGTTTAAAAATAAGTTTGTTAAAACATTCTTATCTTATAATGAGCACTATAAGAGTCCATAGTATTCAAGTTCCTTTCCCAACTATTTCCATGGAAAAAAGATATTAGCTCTTTTTTTGTTTGTTTGTTTATGGGTCACACCCAGCAGTGCTCAGGGGTTACTCCTGGCTCTATGCTCAGAAATCGCTCCTGGCAGTCTCAGGGGACCATATGGGATGCTGGGATTCGAACCACTATTCTTCTGCATGCAAGGCAAATGCCTTATCTCCATGCTATCACTCTGGCCCCAACATTAGCATATTTTTTTTGGTTTGTTTTTTGGGTCACACCTGGCAGCACTCAGAGGTTACTGCTGGATGTGCACTCAGAAATTGCTCCTCCTTGCAGGCACAGGAGACCATATGGAATGCCAAGATTCGAACCACCATCTGTCCTGGATCGGCTACATGCAAGGCAAATGCCCTACCGCTATGCTGTCTCTCCAGCCCCACATTAGAACATTTTTGCAGACATAATTTGAGAATAAGATGCTACATACACAATCAAACACTGAGGCAATTGGGGAACATTCACTAGGATAGATGAGAACTATTAAAATTTAACAACATTATGCATTTTCCCAGAACTGTGAAAATAATATTAAAGCACTAAAGCTGGATACAAAATTTTATGTTTGCAGTGAGGTATAGAACAAAAACAATAGCTATAAAATCTAATAAAGGTAGAACATACAGTTTAACCAGCAATATAATAACTAATGCAATTAGGATTGAGATATTAACCTAGAAGAAAGTTGTAGTAGGTTCTTAACGCAGTTGTGCTTCTTTAGCTGGGCTTGGATCCTCCATCTTCTCCATTTTTTTCTGTGTTAGGCTGCTGAGGGATGGAAAGGCCTTTGATTCCTAGGCTGGAATCTGGGTGTGAAGATCCGCTCATCTCCCTATTATTGGTCCCCCTCAAAGGAAAATTTCTATTTGGCTTCTACCCTGTCTGTGAACTTGATAAGTTGTTGTAGGTTGAGGGGCCAAGGTCCTTGCACAAAGCACCTTTGGTAAGAAAAAGGTGGTGGACCTTGGCCTCTGGGATGCTGCTCAGTCTTCAGCTCTCTCCCCTTCACTGCCTACTTCTATCGCACCTGAGGGCATCTCTGCCAAGTTCAGGGCAGGGGCCATGTGCACTGATGTTCCAGTAAAGGGCACTGCGCGCTCATTCCAGTTCAAGGAGGCCATCATGGTGATTAGCCATCAGAAGGTCAAGGCACTTACAATCATTGGAGTCTTCTCGGGTTCCTGAATCCTGAGTCGCTGTTTGAGTGCCAGTTGCAAAGTAAAAATCTACGAGTTGTGAGGTTACCCCACACACTGTATCTTCAACCACAGGCAGATGAGTCTGAAGAAGTAGGGTAATGGCAAAGAAATAATAAGCTAAGACACTCAGGAGAAAGTAATGGAGACCCTCATGGTGTCTGCCAGAGCTAAAAAGAACTCCTCTTTCTTTATTAAACTAATTCCTAATACACCAGGAGGGGGAAGGCTTTTACATATCAAAGAAAAAAATTAAAGGAAGAAGATGGGAGAATGCCTCTTTTGGGTTTATAGCTGGGTGAATCTTATAGTACACGATTGAATTTCAGTCATACAATGTACAACACCCAGTGCATATTTCCCACCACAAATGTCCCTGGTTTCCCTCCAGCGCCTCTTTCCCCTGCCTGTTCTGTTCTGTGGCAGATAATTTTCTTTTCTCTCTCTCTCTCTCTCTCTCTCTCTCTCTCTCTCTCTCTCTCTCTCTCTCTCTCTCTCTCTCTCTCTCTCTCTCTCTCTCTCTCTCTCTCTCTCTCTCTTCATTTTAGCTTTCTTGATTTTTTTCCTTTTAGACCCTGTGGTTTGCAATATTGTTACTGAAGGGGTATCATGCATATCAATTTATCTCCTTTCTGTTCCCAGTTCTTGTCCAGGGATCATTTTCTATTGTCCTTGTACCATGGACTGGTCTTCTTGGTCCTTGTCTGTATTGTCCTTGGGTATTAATACCATACTATCTTTTTTTATATATATCCCACAATTGAATGCAACCATTATGTGTCTATTTCTTTCACTCTGACTTATTTTTCTCAACACAATACTCTCTATATCCATCCATGTGTAAATGAATCTCATTACTTCAATTCCAAACAGATGCATAGTATTTCATTGAGTAGATGTAGCATAGTTTCTTTATCCACTCATCTGTTCTTGGGCAATTGGGTTGTTTCTAGAGAGTGTTGCAATGAAAATAGGATTGTAGAGGACTTGTCTTCACTGTTTTTGGGGGGTTCTTAGAGCATATTCCTAGGAGTGGTATTGCTGAATCATACAGACTCTCAATTTCTAGCCTTAACCTTATGTACTATCTCTGGTCTCTGGTCTCAGATTCTTCTCCTATTTAATAGAAGAAAACTAGTTAGTTGGTCAAGGATCATGGTATTTTTACTAATTTTACTAGACAGCTAATTGCCTTGCTGGGAAGAAATAGAATTCAGAAAGAACAATATTAAGATGACAAGTCAGTACTAGGAAACTTTTCAATTTTTTCTGTTTTTTGGACCACACATGATAACACTCAGGATACTCCTTGCCATTCCCATGGGAATATGCCATATCCCATGGGAATAATGCCAGGGATGTAACCCAGACCTGCATATAAAGCATGTGAACCCACCAATTGATTTATTTCATTGGCTCCTCCTTTGTTCTTGAACTGTTCTTCTATCTCTGTTCTACTACTTCTATTCTAGAAATAAATTCTAATTTTAAAATTGTGTCAATAAATAAATAAAATTGTGTCAAAACAACAAATGCATTTTTATTTTCTAAAGAATATTTCCAAAATAAAGATATGAGTACATTATAATATAATATATTTCCAGAAAAACTGGAAATAGCAATTACTAATAATTCTTTCTTCCTTCTTTCTTTCTTTCTTCCTTACTTCCTTCTTTCTTTCTTCCTTCCTTTCTTTCTTTCTTTCTTTTTCTTTCTTTCTTTCTTTCCCTTTTTCTCTTTCTTTAATTCTTTCTTCCATCCTTCTTTCTTCATTTTTTCTTTCCCTTTTTCTTTCTTTTTTTTTTTTTTTTTTTTTTTTTTGGTTTTTGGGCCACACCCGGTGACGCTCAGGGGTTACTCCTGGCTATGCGCTCAGAAGTCGCTCCTGGCTTGGGGGACCATATGGGACGCCGGGGGATCGAACCGCGGTCCATCTCCTAGGCTAGCGCAGGTAAGGCAGGCACTTTACCTCGAGCGCCACCGCCCGGCCCCCTTTTTCTTTCTTTAATTCTTTCTCTGTCTTTCTTTTTCTCTTTCTTTCTTTTTTCCTTCTTTCTTTCTCTTTCTCTTTTTCTATTTCTTTCTCTTTCTGTCTTCTCTTCCTTCCTTTCTGTCTTCTCTTCCTTCCTTTCTGTCTTCTCTTCCTTCCTTCCTTCCTTCCTTCCTTCCTTCCTTTCTTGCTTGCTTTCTTTCTTTCTTTCTTTCTTTCTTTCTTTCTTTCTTTCTTTCTTTCTTTTTCTTTTCTTTCTTCTTTCTTTCTTTTCTCTTCTTCTTCTTCTTTCCTTTTTTCTTTCTCTTCTTTCTTTCTTTCTTTCTTTCTTCTTTCTTTCCTTCCTTCCTTCCTTCCTTCCTTCCTTCCTTTCCTTCCTTTTTTCTTTCTTTCTTTCTTTCTTTCTTCTTTCTTCTTTCTTCTTTTCTTCTTTCTTTCTTTTCTTTTCCTTTCTTTCTTTCTTTCTTTCTTTCTTTCTTTTTCTTCTTCTCTTTCTTTCTTTCTCTTCTTTCTTCTTTCTTTCTTTCTTTCTCTCTCTTCCTTTTTCTTTTTCTTTCTTTCTTTTTTTTTTTGGTTTTTGGGCCACACCCAGCATTGCTCAGGGGTTACTCCTGGCTGTCTGCTCAGAAATAGCTCCTGGCAGGCACGGGGGACCATATGGGACACTGGGATTCGAACCAACCACCTTTGGTCCTGGATCAGCTGCTTGCAAGGCAAATGCCACTTTGCTATCTCTCCGGGCCCATTTTTTTTTCTTTTTTAAAAAATTTTTCTTTCTATTTTAAAAAAACTTTGCTCTCACTTATCTGGAAATAAATAAATTATAGTCAACTATGTCAACTATGCAATGCATTTTCTTTAAATAAAGTAAAAAATCAAATCCAGGTTATTTAATTTTTTTTGTTTGTTTTTGTTTCTGGGTCAAATCCAGTAGCGCTCAGGGGTCACTCCTGGATCTATGCTCAGAAATGACTCCTGGCAGGCTCAGGAGACCATATGAAATGCTGAGATTCAAACCATAGTCCTTGTGCATGCAAGGCAAATGCCTTACCTCCATGCTATCTCTCCGGTCCCTGGGTTATTTAACTTTTAAATATATTTTTATATCTTTAAACATATTTTTTTCCTTCTTAAGAGGCACAAAAATGGGGGCTGGAGAGATAGCATGGAGGTAAGGCATTTGCCTTTCATGCAGAAGGTCATCGGTTTGAATCCCGGCATCCCATATGGTCCCCCGTGCCTGCCAGAAGCAATTTTTCAGCATGGAGCCAGGAGTATTCCCTGAGCACTGCCGGGTGTGACCCTAAAACCACACACACACAAAAAAAAGAGGCACAAAAATGAAAAGCAGGATAGTAAAAACATATAACTTAAAAACAATAATTAAGTATTTATTGTACATAAGAATTATTGTGGTTACAATGATGCGGTGACAGACCCACCAATCCAAAACTATTTTAAATATTTTTATTATTATTACTTTGCTTAGGAGACTACAATCTGCTGTTCTCAGTGCTTAACACATGACATTGTGTTCAGGAATCATTTTTAGACAGAGCTCAGACCATATTTGATGGGATCAAACACCTCTAAATAAAATTATGGCCCCACATAATTTTATATACATTTACTTACATAATATAAGAATTCTAGAACTAAATTTCTGAAGATTTCTGATGGCCTAGGATACTACAAGTCAGAATCAGTGGGATAAGACTGTTCTTTCAATAACTGGAATTGTGTGTCTATTCAATTACTGTTGCCTGGGAGAGAAAATGTGCTTATTCTTATAAACTAACAGTGTAATTAAGCTCATTAAATTACATTAATTAAAAGTAGAGTTGACAGTAATTCCCTTGAGAAAAATTATAGTAAATATATATCCAAAGACAAGGGAATGGATACTGAATAGCAAGATTGATAACTAAACACATCTAGAAGATTATTTAGGGAATAAAAAAAAGTCTACTATACAATTCTTGACCCAATATTTATAATGTGGCAATGAAAATTAGATTACAGGTATACTGGAAACTAATTACAAATAAAAATTAAGACTACAAGGAGCAAGAGCGATAGCACAGTGGTAGGGCATTTACCTTGCATGGCTGAACCAGGTTCTAGCCCTGGCATTGTACATGGTTCTCCAGCACCACCAGGAGTAATTCCTAAGCATAGATCCAGGAATAATTCCTGGGTATTGCAGGGTGTGGCCAAAAATAATTTAAAAATATTAATAGTATGTTAGCTGATCAAATAATCACTGTATCTCAATGGAAGAAACATTGCTATATCTTTGAGTATTTAGACAGATGCCACCTTTTCATTGAGTTGTTTAAACATGATGGTTTAAAATCTTTCTTCTTAAGGCCAAGAGCTTGTGTATTGTTACAGTGCATTCTTAGCATGTGAAGACCTGAGTTTGGTTCCTGGCATCACATAGTAGTACACAAATCATTGGGTTCAAGCCTGGAGTGCCTCCTTTCCCATCAAAACAGAGATAAATTATTATTCTAGGGAACCCAACCACAAAAAATTCTCTCTAATTCTTTTTACTTTTTGATTCATAAGTGTGACACTATATTTTATAATTATTTAGACCTTAGAAAGGTTTGTATAAAATATTTTGGTATTGTAATAAAGATAATAATTTGATTACTATTTCAAATTTTTCCATTAGGTTCCTTGCCTTTCTTTTTTACCCTTAAGCATATATAATGGAAAACATTTCTGTAATTATTCCTATGCTGAAACTTTAATCTTCGTTGTATAATTGAAATTTCCTCTCAGCTAAGTGGTTTTTCTAGATCCTCAATAGGGTACAACAAATCTGTTAATTATTTATCATTTACACAAAGGCAAAAGGAATGCATATGAACGCTTTTTGTTTGTGTGTATGTATAGTTGAGGGCCTTGCACACACATTAACATGTATACATATCTGAGCCTCCTAACAGAATTCTACATGGTTTTCTCTACTTGAACATTTAAACATGTGTTACATAGTTACTTGTTGAATGCATAATGTGTTAGACTTCAAAAATTTGTATTAAAATTTGTTAATAAATTGGCAAGTACAACATTAATATCTTTGTCCTAAAGAAGTTTACAGTCAAGAATCTAATGTGGAGACTCACCCAGAGCTATGGAAGCCAATTCCTGGAGAAAGCAGAGGCCATGGCAGCAGAGTCTATGGCTATGGAACCTGGAAGCCATGGAGTCATCTCCTAGGTAAGAGACAGAATTCAATAGTAAGAACCAGTAGAGCCACACCGCTCAGTTCCATGGTTGTGCACTCCTCCTAGTCAAGTAATGATACCGGAAATATAGAAAACACCACACTACAATCTCTACAATAGGGAAACAAAGCAGGCCTCCATCATGCATAGAGAATGAAGATGGTGGCTCTGATGAACCCCCTCCCCCACAGGCACACACAAAACAAAACCCAACCATCTAATTAGCCTCTCATATAAGGACTTTAGAGAAGAAATGTGGAAGATGTTCAGAGAACTCAAAGAAAGTATGAAATAAAATGAATGTGCCACAAGCAGATATGAGAGTAAAAATAAGAAAACTTCAAACTGAAATAACAGAGCTGAAAAACTTGGTAGGTAAAATAGAACCTCACTGGAAAACCTATTCAACAGAGTAACAGAGGCTCAAGATAGAAATGGTGAGCTGGAAGATGAGATGCATAAAAACTCCATAAAACAGAAGTTGAAAAAGAGCTTCAAAACAAATGATCAGACAATGATAAAAGTCCTCAAAGAATGTGAACATATAAAAATAGGAATCTTTGTCAAACTCAACAGAAACAACATAGAATCATTGGGGTCACAGGCACAGGAAGAAAACTCCTATAAAGTATCAACAATCAAAGACATCATTGCAAAGAAACTCTCAGAGCCAAAGAATACATGCAACCAACTCCTACATGCCCAAAGAATACCAGCAAAAAGAGATCCAAAAAAATATATATAGCCTAGCACATTCTAGTCAGAATGATAGATAGAAATGTAATACTGAAAGCAGCAAGATCAAAAAGCAAAATTACATTCAAAGGAGCATAACTAATATCTACCACATTTATCACAAGAAACCCTCAAGGCTCCTAGGCAGTGGTGGAATGCAGTGAAAAAACTCAATGAAATTAATGTGTAGCAAGAGTAATACACCAAGTTAGACATACATTCAGGTTTGAAAGAAGAATAACCAGCTTAATGGATGAACAACAGCTTAGAAACTTTACAGACTCAAAACCAGCCTTAAAGGGTGAATTGAAAGATATACTCTTAGATAAGTCAGACCACAAGGCACACCAAACTTCAACTAAAAGATGACAATAAATTCCATGAAAATCATCATTCTCAACATTTTTTGACTAAATGAACTAGTTAAAAGACACAGAGTGGCAAAATGGATTAAAAATCTGAATCCAATGTTTTGCTGCCTAAAAGAAACAGATCTGAATAGTCAGAATAAACAGACTTAAACCCAAAAGTTGGAGGACAATGATTTAAGCAAACATTTCTCTTCAAAAGGCCAAAGTGGCCATACTAATTTTAGAAAACACAGACATTAGACTTAAAAAAGTTATAAGGGACAGAGATGGACATTCCTTAGTGAACAAGGGATATGGACAGAAAAAATCACACTGCTAAATATATACACACCCAGCAAGGGACCAACAAAATATTTAAAACAACTGCTGACAAACTTGAAGGAAGATATCAATAGCAACACAATAATAGTGGGTTGTTAGAACACTGTATTCTTGAAACTCAATTATGAATAAATTTTATAACTTTTTACTCAAGGTGATTCAATAAAATATAATAAATAAATATAACATATATATGAAATATGACATGAAAATAATAATGAGATACATGCTCATTTACATTTTGTTCTTTATAATGCACAAATTAAAACTGGTTTTCTATAAACATAATGATTTAAATTTAAGTACAAAGTGATCTGAATACACACCATAGTGTAGCTCCTACTAACACCCCAAGAGTGCTAACAGAAGTTTTGTTTGTTGTGAGTTATGCAGCGAAAGCACAGAAATCTGAAGGTTTTTTATCTTCTGTTGTTTCTTAAAACAACAATATTTCAATATTTTGGAATTGCTGTCCGTAAGAAAAACATCCAACAAAAAAAAGTACTTCTGGGAAGATCTGACATAACTTATCTCAAGAGTAAATTTGGAAAATTGAACAGAAGTATTTCCTTTGTCTATATTCGTCCTCTTTTTCTTTCTTTCTTTCTTTCTTTCTTTCTTTCTTTCTTTCTTTCTTTCTTTCTTTCTTTCTTTCTTTCTTTCTTTCTTTCTTTCTTTTTCTTCCTTCCTTCCTTCTTCCTTCCTTCTCCTTCCTTCCTTCCTTCCTTCCTTCCTTCCTTCCTTCCTTCCTTCCTTCCTTCTTCTTTCTTCTTTCTTTCTTTCTTTCTTTCTTTTTCTTTCTTTCTTCTTTCTTTTTCTTTCTTTCTTTCTTTTCTTTCTTTCTTTCTTTCTTCTTTCTTTCTTTCTTTCTTTCTTTCTTTCTTTCTTTCTTTCTTTCTTTCTTTCTTTCTTTTTCTTTTTCTTTTTTCTTTTTTTTGAGTGGGGTGATCACACCTGCCTATGCTCAGAGGAAACTCCTGGCTCTGCACTCAGGCATCACTCCTGGCGGTTCTCAGGGGACTAAATGGAATACCTAGGATTGAAGCCTGGTCAGTGACATGCAAGGTAAACACCCTGCTGGATTTGCTATCTCTCCAGCCCCTCCTTCCCATTCTTATCTAAATTGGATCTTAAAATTATCAGTGGGATGAAACTAGATGGGCCTAATTTGATATTTTGGTTTATTTTTTCAAAAGAGCAAGAGACCAAGCAATTTAATTTTATGGATTACCATTTTCTGTGTCCCAGCACTCAAATTCTTGTTCTTGGTTTAGCAGCAAGGGAGACAAAAGAAGATCAAAATAATTTTTGTAAGGATGAATGGGTGTTAGTCTCAGTTAGTGTTCCTGTTCAATTCTATTAAGTTTTATCAAATATATATTCTATAAAAGGCACTGTGGCAGATTACTTAATATGGGAGCAAAAATCAATAAACTCTCAGCATGTAGATAGATAGATAGATAGATAAATAGATAGATAGATAGATAGATAGATAGATAGATAGATAGATGATATTCAGCACAGGTAAAGTTAGACTTATTTAATTATTTACTTTAAGCCTGTGTTGCCTACTGTCTTGCTATGATAGAATAAAAAAAAATCTCTAAAAAAATTCTTAGTCATTAAATTTCTTCTCAGTTGCGTAAATGCATACAGAATGTTCATCTGTGGTCATTAAAACCAGACCTTTTTTGTTATTTTATGAAATATCACAATAAAAAGTAAATGTGCATAGGATTAAATATACTTTAGGGATAATTGGATCAAGCCCATGACTACTTCCCTTTTGGTGACTGAAACAATTAGGAATGCTGAAGTTTTCTATAATCAAAGTTATCTGTCCCTAAATACATTTTAAAAAAATGAGAAAATAAGAAATTGTCTTGGTCTTCTCTGAGCACCTTGTTCTTTGGATGAATGACTAAGATAATTCCAGGCCCACTCACCCTGCATGCAAGTAAAATTCATCATCACTATGACCTGTACTAGAATTAAAACCAGTATGAGGAACAGCATTTAGATGGAAAAAAATATGACAACAATGAAATCTCAGATTTCACATAGTGCCATAATCTAACTCACATAGTATTTTTAAGCAGAATATGGCACTTAATTGAGAATAAGAAAAGGTATCAGGGTCTTGAAAATTTGGCATGATAAATTTCATATTAGATTTATATCATAGTGTAAATATGTGGATCTTGCATAACCTATTAGAACCCCCCCCCAAAAAAGAAAGAAATGAAGTAATCCAATCTAGAGACATGAATTATCCTGGCTATGTATATATATTCCATGAATACTTAAAAAAAACCCTTTTTATTTTTTTTTATTTTATCAGGGGCTGGAGCAATAATACAGTGGTTTGGGTGCTTGTCTTGCCTGTTGCTGAGTTGGGTTGGATCCCCAGAACACCATCTGGAGTGACTCCCTGAGTCAGAGCCATATGAATAGATCTGAGCATGGTCATAGTCCAAAAGCCAATTATTAAATACAATTATCAAACCACAGAAATTCACAGTTACTCAGAGTGGAAATTTAAACATACAAAGTTCCAGCAACAATCAACCAACCAATGTCAACTGTTGTCTATCAGTGCCCCCATGAAACCCCACATTTTCAGTTTATCACCTTAACAGCACGTTGTTAAATTCCGTTGTAATTTGGATCTCATGTATTCAGTGTTGTTGGCTCTGTGTTTTGAATATATTATCACCATATATCACTCCTCCATACCACCAATATGCCCAAAGTCTTTGACCACTGCCTTCTGCCACTTCCCAGCTACCTCTTCTTACTTTCCCTCTTGATTTTTTGCACCATGATTACAAACATGATTATAGTTGGGTTACAGTCACAAACAGAACATCCTCCTTCACCAGTAAAACATACCCCCTCCCACCTTCCCATCCCCTGCCTGTATTCAAGACAGGCATTCTAATACAGTTATTTGTTTTTAAGTTCAGTAAACTGTTTTTTTCTTAAAGGATAAGTGTTAAAAAAAAATACAATAGTAAAGGTGTGACAGTGGCAATCGCCGTTGTTTGCATAGGCCCAGAAAAATATGGGGAAAACAGGAAAAAAAATCCTTGGCCTGATTATAAGAAGGCCTCATGACCCCAGAAGTTTATTGGCATAAGACCAACTCTGGGCCCCAGGCATTCTTGATTTCTTTAATTACATGTCTTACTCCTACTTGTACTAGAGGCCAGGACAAATCTAGGTATTTGCTTTAACTAGACTGAATTTCCTCAGAGCCACTTAACCTATATACTACCAATAAGCAAGTTCATCCTTTGCCTTTCTTCTAGTTTATTTCAATTAGCATCATATCTTCTAATTACATCAAAGTTGCAAAAAACCTGCATGATTTTATGGTTGCTGGCAGCTGCATAGTATTATATATATTGCATAGTATCATATATATATATATATATATATATATATATATATATCACATCTGCATAATCTACTCATCTGCCATCAGATGCCTAGGTTGTTTCTACATCTTATCCATTGTACTAAGTACTTCAATGCATAATGGTGTGCATATTCCTTTTAAATTTTTTAAATTTAATTAAAGAGCAATGGCTTATAAATTATTAATAGGTGAGTTTTACTACACTAACACCACCACCATATTATTTTTGAATAGGTGTTTTTATAGTGGTATTGTATTTCATTTCAATTTTTTTGAGTTTACTGAGAGGTCTCCATATTGTTGTCCAGAGATATTTTTACCAGCAGTGGATGAGAGTTCTTCCCTACCTCACCCCTCATATTGTCACCAGAAATGAGACGTGAAATGATATGTCTTCTTTATTTAGATTCACCTAATAAAAAGTGATAATGGCAGTTTTTCAAGTGCCTATTGGCTATTGTCTGTCTTCAACACAGTAGTGTCTGTACATTTCCTTTCCCCATTTTTGCATTTGTTGTTGTTAATCTTTGCATTTTATGTATTCTGTATATCAACTCTTTATCTGAAATGTTGAGTGTGAATATTTTTCCCATTATGTTAACTATCTTTTTGTTTTAGTCCATACTTCTTTTGCTTGCAGAAACTCTTTATTTGCTATAGCCCTACTTATATATTTTTATTCTGTTACATTTGCCAATGGCAATATATCTTTGAAAACCAATTTGAGGTTCAAATCTTAGAGCATTCTTTCTATATTTTCTTCAGTAAAGATTATAGATTCTGGTCTGATGTCAAAGTCTTTGAACCAAAGTGAGTTGATTTTATGTAAAATGTGAAATATGAATTCAGCTTTAATTTTCACATGTGGTCAAACAGTTTTCCCAGCAACACTTGTTGAAAGGATATTTTTATTCCATTTTGCTGTTATAAGGTAGTATAATTATATATCCAAACCACAAAGTCAGCAACACTAAAAATATAAGATTTAAACTACAACAACCGAACTTATGTGCCTGTCAAGATGACAAGCTGGATTGATGCAAGGGAACTTGAGAACATTGATAGAGGGAAGTTGACAATGGTGTTCGAACTGGTGCTAGAACATAGTGCTCCTAAACTCAACTTTGTAAATCACAGTGTCTTCGATTTAAAAAATTTTAAATAAAATGAAACATAAAATGAAAAATAAAATAAAATATCAGTGTATCAAGTGCATTGACCCAGTTAGCCAGTGATGGTCATCTTCCATTCCCCAGTGCATTTAGGACCAAGAACACTACATCCAGCTGGGAAAGAACGGATCCCAGGTGGATGATCAGAGACAATTTATTCCATTTTAACAGTGCTTATGTAAGGCAAGAGAAGTTGGGATAATTCAGGGGCTAGGGCTAGGGATATAAAAGTGATATATATATATCATATATATATTATATATATATAATAGTGATAGGGCTAGGGATATAAAAGATATACACACATAAATATAAATAAATATAGATATAGGTATAGATATAGATATATAGATATGGCCAGCCAGCAGGATTTGAAGTGCCAAAGAAAATTTTAAACATAAATATAAACATTGGGGTTAGGAATATCACGATGGGTAATAATAATGGCCTCTAAGGTTGGTAGGTTATCTCCCTTAACCCTGAATTCTCCATGAGGGAGGAGAGATAGCCTGGAGTCAAGCCTGAAAGCAACCACAAATCATGGATAGATTGAGCCTCTCTTTGTGCTGTCCTTCCCTATCTTTGGAGCCATGTCTCCTAAGCTTTCTTGCCTCAAGGAGCAGCTATGGAACAGTTTCTCCATGGGGTTCCATCTGAAGCAGTTCAGGAACCGCATCAAAAGAAATTTCAACATGGAGTAATTTACTAACAAAAGACAATATTTACAATAAAGTCTTTTTCAACTAGAAAGATCTTTAACTTACCATGTTGTGCCAAAGTACTCAGAATATTCTTAAAATTTGTGTATATACAAGCAAAAATTTTAGGTCAACTCTTCTGACAGTTGATTCCTAATATAAATCTACTCACTATTTTTAGGTCATTCTGAATATAGCATTAAGTCCCAACTTACTACACAAGGTTTGGCACTAAAATCACAAGATATAAAATAAGTATTCAAGGCAGTTGTCGGGTGTAAAAAATCTGTAACTGAATAGATTCCTTCAATAAAACAAAAGCAATACTTTATATGTTTTGAGGAGAGAATAGCTGAAGAATTCTTTAAATAAAAAGGGGTCTGTGAGGGTCCCTATATTTTATTAGTCTTTTAATATATAGGCCTTGAAGGTATTTTGTTCCTCCTTTAGGTCATTTCTGCTCAATTATGGGACATAGACAAATCCATTTCCTTGGTTCTTATGTTCAACTAGAAAATACTTCCAAAAATATTAAATGAACAAAAAAATATGACAACACTAAAGCACAATAATCTACTCAGGCTTAGAAACACATTTTTTTATTCTGCAGTAATGAACTCATTTATTAAACCACAAATCCATTTCATCCACAGTTTCCTTCCAACATCTGACCTTCAATAGTTATCTTGTTTTACTGTTTATTATTAGGTGCTTCTGTAATTCCATTTATTTATCTTTGCTACCACTTGCTTGGATAGTGATGTTTCATCCTTGAAGATGCCTTTATCTTCAATGTCCTGAAGTGTTCTGCCTATATTTTCTTCTATGTAACTTATAGCTTCAGGTCTGATATCAATGACTTTAAACTGATTTTGATTTGAATTTTTTAGAGTGTTAAAGTATGGACTATGATCACTTTTTCGCATCTATTTGGTCAGTTTTTTCAACTTCACTTGTTAAAGAGGATTTCCTTCTTGAATCTGTACTTTTTGCTCCCTTTTCAAAGATTAATTGGTAGTATAGATGGGGGTCAGTCTCAGCATATACAAGTTTATTCTATTGATCTGAGGATTGATCTTGATTCTAATATCATGCTGTTTTTATGATTACTGTTCTATAGTACAGTTTAAAATTAGGGAAACTGATGTCTTCTTCCAAAGATTACTATAACTATTCATGGAAATTTTTGGTTTTAAATCAATTTCAAGAGTGTTTGATCCACTTCTTTGAAAAATCCCCTGGGTATTTTTATAGGGGTTGCATTATATCTATATAATGCTTTGGGAAGTATTGCCATTTTAAAAATGTTAATCCTTACAATCCATAGGCAGGGTATATGTTTCCATTTTCTTGTATAAGCAGTGTTTTGTAGTTTTCTGTGTAGAGGTCTTTTACCTTTGACTCCAAGGTACTTGATTTTTTGGATATTCTGTCATCCTTGATCTGATCCTTTGAACCTTGAAAGATTTTAGTAGTCTCTGAATTTACATATTTCTTCTAAGTTCAATTGTTTTGTGGCATAAAGATTCTTAAAGTAATCTCTCATTATCCTTGGAATTTATATAGTGACCTCCCCCCTTTTCATTTCTGATTTGGTTTATTAAGTTTTCTCTCTTTCAGGGCCAGAAAGATATCATAGTGGTAAAGCATTTGCCTTACAAGTGGCCAACCCTGGATGGACTTGGGTTTGATTCCTGGCATCCCAACTGGTCTCCCTAGCCAAGAATGATTTTTGAGCACAGAGCCAGGAGTAACTCCTGAGCGCTGCTGGGTGTGGCCAATTTTTTTCTCTCTCTTTCTTTGTGAATCTTGCTAATGGGTTATTGATCTTGTTTATTTTTCCAAAGAACCAACTCTTTCTTTCATTTATCATTTGGATAGATTTTTTTTTGGTGGTGGTGGTGAAATTCCATTTCATTAAATTTGTTTGTTTGTTTCTGGGTCACACCCAGTGACGCTCAGGGGTTACTCCTGGCTATGTGCTCAGAAATCGCTCCTGGCTTGGGGAACGATATGGAACACCAGGGGATCTAACTGCTGTCCATCTTAGGCTAGTATGCACAAAGCAGATGCGCCACTGCTCGGGCCCCAATTTATGCTCTAATTTTTATTATTACCTTCCACCTACCTGGTTTTGGTTCATTTTGTTGGTAATTTTTTTGGGGGGTGGGTTTGAACCTGGCAATGCTCAGGGGTTACTCCTGGCTCTGCATTCAGAAATTGCTTCTGGCAGGCTTGGTAGAACATATGTGGTACCCGGGATTCAAGCCACTGTCTGTCCTGGGTCAGCTGCATGCAAGGCAAACACCCTACCATTGTGCTATCTCTCCACCCCTGATTTTACAATTTCTTAAGCTATTCTACAAGTTATTTGTGCAACACCTTTCTGCCTTTCTGATGAATACTTGCAAAGCTATGAAATTTAATTTTTAATATCACCATTGTATGTCCCACAAATTCTGATAATTAGTGTCTTCACTCTCTTTTGTTTCCAGGAGTCTTCTGATCTCCTCTTTAATTTTCTGACTGCTTGTGGGTCACTTACAGTAGTGAGCTACTTAATTTCCAGATGTTAGAGCTCTTTCTCTGAGTGCAATGCTGAGGCTTAGGCTGGGTGGTAATTTGATAGTGGCCTAAGGTTCAGGAAGCTTTATTTAAAATACCTCTTGAGGACAAATGTTATAGCACAGTGGTAGGGTGTTCACCTTTCATGTGGCTGGCCTGGGACCAACTCAGATTCAATTCCAGTATCCCATATTGTACCCTTCACATGCCAGGGGTGATGTATAAGTGCAGAGCCAGGAGTAACCCCTGAACGTTGCTGGGTGTGGCCCACTCCCCAAAATTTCCTTTTGAAGACCTTCTGCTTGCTGCTCCACCATTACAGGTGAGGCTTGCTCTGGCTGATATCACTGGGCCTGCTCCAGAATGGGAGTCAGAGCCCCTCAATTCTGGTGAGATGGCAGAAACCTTCAATCCAATCACTGCCAATAATGGGTCAATACCTAAACTTCTGAAGCTGGGAACATCTACTAAACAAATTGTTCATTGCTCATAGTTATGCTACATGTCATTCAGTGGAGATGCACAGAGGAAAAGAAAACAACTTGCAGTTTTATCTCTTAGCATCTTCTAGGAATTTAAATATCAACACTCAACCCCAGTGCAACAAGAACACTAGAAAACCAATGGGGGAAATATATAGAATTTTTTACCAATCTCAGAGTAAAAATAATATTACCTAGAATATAATAACAGCCAGCTCAGGAAATCCTCAGACAATACCTTTAATGATACCATGATGAGGATGTTAGATGAGTTCAAAGAAGTGATGCCACAGGCAGTCAAAAAAGCACAAGAAAGTGCAAGGGTCAGAATTTTAAAAATGACTAGAATCATAAGTGAAAGAAATAAAGGGCATGGTATGTGATATAAAAAACTTAATAGAAACTGAATAGCAGACTAACATCAGTTGAGAAAAAGGTCATGGAGTTCCAAAATGAGAAAGAGAAAATTGCTAGAAAATGACAGAAATAGTCTTAAGAGAAATGAACAGCATATCAGAGAACTGTGGGATGAGTACAAGATAAACAATATAAGAATCATCAGAGTCCCTGGAAAAACAGAAAGGCAAATGTGATTATGAAACAATGGTTAAAGAAATCCCTCAGTTGAGGAATATAGGCACCAACATGCAGGAGACACATTATACTCAAAATGAAAAAATAATCCAAAGATAGAGACAATATGAAAACATAAAGATTTAAAAAAAAAGAACTTACATACAAAGGAAATCCTATGAGATGTAAACATATCAACTGAGACTCAAGTCATAAGAGTATAGAAGGATATAATACAAAATCTCAACAAAATAAGTATCTCACTTAGAGTATTCTGCTAGATTATCATTCAGATTTGAAGGCACAATGAAGAGCTTAATGAAGGCACAATGAAGAGCAACATCTTAGGAAGTGTATAGCTATTAAACTAGTTTTACAAGAAGTCTTAAAGAACTTCCTTAGGAGACTGGAGCAATAGTACAACAAGTAGGGCATTTGCTTTGCAAGTGGCCAACCCAGGTTCAAACCTGCATCCCATATGGTCCTCCATGCACTGTCAGGAATAATTCCTGAATAAAGAGCCAGGAGTAACCTCTTTACATTACCAGGTATGGCTCTAAAGCAAAAACAAAGAGCTTACTTAAAGGATGGGACTAACTCCCCAAAATGCGTTGTTTAGTAGGGCACGCACAAATGGTACATATTTTTGCCCTCTACAAGATTAAGAAACATGAAAACATAGCAGTTGTTCAAATGAACTCTTACTGATTTATTTTCTGATATTTCCACTTACCATTTATTTCAATTTTGCTGGAGCAAGTAATATAAAATAAATTTGTTATATGCCTGCTAAGGGGCTAGCTGACGAGGTGGGAGTGAACCTGAGGACATTGATCAAGAGGAGTCATTGATGGTGGAATTGATGTTGAAACATTTCTGCTTAAAAAAAAAATCTCTATTATGAACAGCTTTGTAAATCACAGTGTCATAAAAATGTTTTTTAAATCTATAAAAAACATTCCCTTGAACATTCCTCTTGTACTAAGAGCTGGCAGTCAATGGATTTTTATTTCAGAGAGAAATGAGAAGCTTTGCAAAGAGCCCTCAGAATGAAACATAACCTAAGAGAATATCTTTTTGTAATTATCACATACTTACTTACAGAAATGACAGTAGAAAAGATATAGTCAATAGTGGGTGCATTTTTTTAATTTATATCAACCATAATATAATATTATTATAAATTTTAATTTATATTGGTTTTGAAGCAATGCCAGATAAACAGTCTTTTGAAATATTTCTGCTATTCCTAATCAGGGTACCTACTCAAGATTTCTTATCATCATTTACCTGCTTAATTAATTTGGAGTACTTACCACTTGTGAAACATTGTAAATCAACAAGGAAGTCAGACACCCTCCCTTTACATGGTTTATATTGTGCCTGTATAACTAAGCAAGTGACTATTATAATGAGTAACAAATGACATATCCTTTAAACTTAAGCAAGATGTTCCAAACTTTCAAAGGTTCCTCATTTCTAAAATCATAACAAATAACTTCGTTAAAGCACACATAGGTGTTTTATATTAAAAATAAAGCTTAGGTAAGAAGACATGAGCAAGAATAATTTGAGGTCATCTGGAGTACTATAGTATAAAGGTTTATTTTCATATATATGCAGCAAATAACCCTAGAGTTTGCTAGGCACTCAGATTCTCAGGGACCTTGCTGCCCTGTGGAACTGTAATGTGTATGTTATATATTTACATTATTAAAGAAAATAATTCAACTATCTCACTTCTAAACTTTTTAATTACAAACATTAATATGACTATATAAATTCATGTTTGTTACATGAAGGTAATTTAATAAGCTGTAACTGTGAATACCTAAGTGTCAATTCACTAAATAGATAAGAGGTGGAATAGATACACAGTAAAATACTACTCTGGAAATAAAGTTAATTCTTGAGCTGTAATCACACCCATAAATGCAGTCACCATGTTTGAACTAGGCCAACTCCATAGACTCACTCTTTACTCAAATAAGATGTAAACCAAGTGAGAGATCATGGGTACACTGGCCCATCTAGCAGAAAGCTGGCCATCTCAGAAGGGGAAGAGAAGGCAAGCCAAGCTCCTGCCCTACCAAAACCATGCCTGCTGCCTCTATCATCCACAATTACTTTTTCCCAATGACCTGTCTCATCAATGACCCTCTCCAAATCCTTTAGTGGACACCAATCTGACCAAACTTCAGCTATCCCAGTTTTGGGATAATATCACAAGAGCTTCTTGGAGCAATGTGGGCACTGTTCCCCTGTATCTTTCTTCTTCCAGGATCCCTGGCAGCTGGGCTCTACAATTTGTAATATCAGTAATAATGTTGTGAATTTCTAGACAGCTTTATGTGTTTTTTGTTGCTATCCCTATGGGAGCTTGTATTAATTTTATTCTTACAATTTTTCTAAAATTTTAAGATTTTATCATTTTGGGTTTGACAAAATTTAAATACAAATATTATTATGCAGTCATGTCAAACAGCAAGGCATTTTCTTTCTGGGGGACAGAGAATTATAAACAGGGAGTGAGACTGTAGAAATTATTCCATTAGTTCCATTATTGATTGCATTATTTACACAACTGAATATGACTCTCCTTGTCTTTTACTTTCTGCAATCTTATCCTAAAAAACACTTGTTTCTTCCACCAAAGACATATGAACAACTCACACCAACCTATCAAAACATCAATGAACAGACATATAAAATCAAAGGAGAATGAAAAGTGTTTCTTTTTTTTGGGGGGGGCACACATTCAGTGATGTGCAGAGGTTACTCCTGGCTATACGCTCAGAAATCGCTCCTGGCTTGGGGATCCAGATGGAACGCTGGGGGATAGAACAGCAGTCTGTCCTAACAAGGCAGAGAGGCCTTACAGCATGCACCACCCCTCCAGCTCTGAAAAGTGTTTCATCATGTGCAATTGCTTATCATGGATCAGAAGTTACCTACTTTATAAATGTATTATTAGCCATCTAACCTTCTGAATCTTCAATGAGGAGAGATCGACTCTAGCTAAGTGGTCTTTAAGATAAAATGTATTTAAGACATTTGTCAAGGGACTGGAGAGTGTACAGGGGTGAAAACACTTAATTTGCGCACTACCATCCCAGTTCCACTTCTGGTGCCACATGTGATCCTGATCACAGCTTTGTGTATAGAGACAATATTATGTCCTAAACACAGCTGGGTATGGTTCCAAAACTCAATAATATAAAATAAAAGTGGGAGAAAAAATATTTATTATCAAATAATTATCTGTTCTAGATTTAGAGGGTTTCCTCATAAGAAATGCCCTACTCAAATTGCCAGGGCACTAGTGAGCACTATGTTTAATTCACTGGGTGAGTGATGTTAAGAACAAATACAATTCAGAAATAATGCAATACAGTACAGTTAGTTGTAGCTCATCCTCAGACAGGTGCTCATTTGCCCTATTTACATTCTTGACAAAATCTGAATATATCAATTAGTATTGCCTTATATAGTGACTTTTAATGGTATTATTTTTTTTTCTTATTAAAATAACAGATTAATTTCTATTATCCTACTGCCATGTATTTTTATTTTATTTTAAAATTTTATTTTAAATTTTTATTTTATTTTAAAATTTACTTCAACTTTTGACAAGGAGTTCAGTACTTAGCTTGCCACTTTAAGTCTTCTATTCTCCTGTCCTCTTTAACAAGTAAATTTTGTTCTTTAAATATTTATTCTTTATTATTCCATTGCCTTTAGAAATTTCTATTAATTTTACTTTTATGGTTTTTCTTTCCTAAAATAAATAAATAAAATGGTTTTTTCTTTCCCTAAAAATATTTTTTCATTAGCTAAGAATAGCACTTTTAAGATTTTTTTCTACATACACAGTGTATATCTCATTTCCTGCTCTGCTTTCTCGTGTTCATGAATTTAATGATCTTACATTTTGCCCTTGCTAGTTCAGCTTTATTTACTAGATTTTTAACTTTTATTCTCAGCCTTTCTCTTCTATATTGTTCATACATGAGAATCTAACACTTGCCTGCAAATAAATGAGAAGCCAAACATACAAACAAACTACTAAATTTAGCTCTCATCATGGTAAGCTATCTATATTAGTGTCCATAAATGAACACACTCCTAACTAACTTGAATCTGGTTATAGTACATTATCATAATCAATAAGAAGACAGAAAATATTAGAAAATCAGTCTGAATAAACTTAACGGCACTTTGTATACCCATTTGTTCTCTCTTCCCCCCTTTCTCTTTATCAATCTATCTTTCTAGCTTTCAGTGTCATCCTAGAGATGGCTAACCCTCTCTAACAAGTCAGCTATACTAGCTTTGTTAGACCCACTAAATTGGTATAAAGGACCAGGAGAAATGATCAGGTCTTAGCTTCTTTTGATCCATCTTGCACTTGATCTTGTGGGTATGTGAGTGGGTCAAAAAAAGGATAAAAATCCTTACAGCACATTTCTAAGGTCTGCTTAGTAGGGAAAGATAGTTATAAAGCACAGAGGACACAATCAAGCTGAAAATGTTCTCTTCTTTGACTTATGGTTTCAGGAGTTTGAGGAGGTTAGATGTTATTTTAAAATACTTTATAGAATTCACCAGTGGCACATTTTAAGTTCAGGGCTTTTCTTGGTTGGGAGACTTCAGGTTGATAATTGAATCTTCTTACTAGTCACACAGGCTTAATCAGATCTTTTTAATTTCTTCATAATTCAGTCTTGATAGGTATTTTTCTAAGAATTTATTTTATCTATGTTATATATCTTTATTATTTCTGTAGATTGGGTAGTAATGTCATCACTTTCATTTCTAATTTCTGTAACTTGAATCTGGCGTTTTACCTTAATCCATTTAGGTCTATAATTTATTGTTATTAGTATTCACAAAAAATATAAATAATATTTTTGTTGTATTGTTATCATAGGCCATCAGTCATGCAAATAGACATATAAAAACAAAAATAAGACTGTATTTAACATTGATTAGAACTCTAAGTGAAACATCCTTAAATATGGTAGAAATTCTGTATTTAGGACTTTTCTAGAGGGGACACATTTTTAGCAATAAAATTACACAACAATAGACACATTCCAAAACATTTACCTATAAGATATACTTTACATAATAAATGTCTTTTGTAAAGCAATTACCTTCTTTTTGTTTTAAAATTAAACTTTCTTTTTTTTAAATTTTTTTAAATTTTTAATTATGAGAACAAAGATGCAAAGAAAGAGGACAAGGTAAAGTTACAGTGGAAGGACAATCACCCATAACATAATTCTCAGAAGAAGTTCCCTTGCTGATATCTTAACTTTGAACTTTCAGCCAAAGAACATTAAGGTAAATAAAACAGAATCCATGTACAATTACTTTGTCCCTCAAGTCCCCAGATTGTAACACATTATAATATTTCTTAACAGCACACAAGGCAATCTAAAGCCATAAAACTTACATAACTCCTTAAACATTAGAGGCATAGTATTTTTTACATTTCCATGAACATGCATATTAGCTTAAGTTAACCTCAAATTTTAAGTGTTTTTCTTTTAAGGATTAGAGTCAAAGGAGCACAGTAAAAAAGGTGTTAGAGTGGCAATTGTTGTCTGCATAGGCCTACCAAAATATGAGGGAATGGAAAGGAATAACCTTGGGCTAAATACAAAGAGACCTGACCCCTGAAGTTTCCTGGCATAAGATCAACTCTAGGTTCCAGGCAAGCTAGATCGTCCAATCCAAGAAATTGTCTGTAGTGCCAACACACTTTTATTTTTCACACTGTCTCTGTTGTTGGTATCATGTTTCTGTTAAATTAAACTTTCTTGAGGTAAGAGCATTTGCCTTGCACAAGTCTGACCTAGAACGAACTGCAGTTCGATCCCCTGGAGTCCTTTATGGTCCTCAAGCCAGGAGCAATTTCTGAGCGCATAGCCAGGAGTAACCCCTGAGCATCACTGGGTGTGGCCCAAAATAAAAAAAAATTAAACTTTCTTCTGAAACAATGAATAAATGTGTATTTTCCTCTCTTCAGTCTGTACTGTGTTCACAGTGGTCTTACCTAAAATAAACTGAATCAGAATTCTCTGAATTCCCCCATTCAAAAACCTTTCTTGGTTTACAGTTCGCTTCAGGATAAAATTTCAAATTCTCGGCATTCATAGCCTTTTTAGATCTTCAAGGTTATGTCCAAACATTTATAGTTATAAAGTAGATTCAGACTTCCTGTCTTCCCATAACTCCTGAAGCATGGTATCTTTGAAGCTTCTGCATATGTGTCTTTGTTATACATTTTGGCCTGGAAATGTTCCTTTTCTTTCTTGCATTCTACTCTTGCACTCAAGACTAGTACAAATGTCATTTTTTCTGGTAAATTTCCTGACTCTTATAAACAAACCTGATTTTCCCCACAATATAGTAACATTCTTCTTATCCCAGTTAAAGTTCTATAATATTGTTCTATAATGACCTATTAGCAAAACAAATCTGTTACCTAAATAGACAGTGAATGGCTTGATTCTGAAAAATTAAGATAAACCTGAGACTAAGTATGAGCTCAATAAATATTACTAAACAAATAAAGCAGGAAAATGATCTCATTCAAAAGAAATGCCTAAACAATTTAAAGTATTCCACTTATATTATTTTCTTTAAAATGCAAAAGGAAACTAGGTCATCAAAAAAAATCAGGTCATCAAAGATTGGATAGTCCGTGTTCATTTTTTGTTTGTTCCATCAAGAGAAAGACCACAATTCTTTTTTCTTCTTCTTTTTTCCCACCAATGCACCCCATCTCCCTCTACCCACACTCCCTGCAAGACCACAAGTCTTATGATAGATTTGAGTTGCCGGTAATTTAAATTGCCCTTTTTTACAGTAATATGTGCAATGATAAGTTGCTAGAATCCAATAATGAACAAGATTAAGTGATGACTAAGAATTCATTTAAATAAACAGTACTAAGTTAACTAATGAAAAATAGCTTCCCAAATCCAAAGTACTATTTATGGTGTTATCAGAGCCGCAAGTAAGAATAATAAATTAAAATTAAGAAAAGAATATTTTTAGAGGAAGATAAAAACTCTCTAGATAGTGAGACCTACTAGACTGTGAAATAGACTTCCAAGTAAAGTGATGAAAATACAATCCTTGGAGACATCCTCAATAAAGGGACAATGGACCAGAAAGTACTTTGCAGAGATTCTGCATTGATAGCTCAAGCAAGAAGGGAACAGGGAAGTGGGATGTTGGCCAAATGTAGCTCATAGAGAGACTGTGTACTTTGAAGAGAGATGAGGAGGCAGGTGTCCTAAAGAACTACTTAGTCTGAGGAGAGATACAGACACAGTGCTGGAAATTAAAGGAAGAATGCAAGAGTCAGAATTAGAAAAACAGCTGGCTAGAAGTAAACATTGACAATTTAAAAAAATGCCTTGGATACAGAGTTTCTCTAGATTAAAAAATATTATAAGACTTTAATCTTAATAAACTGTATAGCAGGAATCAAGTTCAAATGCCTCAACTAAAAATAAGCTATACAAAGAGAATATAGACAGATATTTACAGTTTATCTCCTACTGGAAGAAAAATCATGAGGTGGGGATTAGGATAAGATGTTACTTGTTTCCATAAGCTTAGTATTTTGCCAATAATGAAGTTGCTGATTATATGTTGAATGAAGGAAAGCTTAAATAGTTAAAAGTTCAATTATAGTGCCTCAAATTTAAAAATAAAGTTGTTGGGACCTGAATTTTGAACAAGGAGGGACATCATTTTGTAAAAGCCACATGGCAGGGTGAAACACCATTTTGTAAGGACCACATGGTGTGAGCCACATGCTAGGGCTACAGAAGACTATTTCTGTATACCCCACTTCAGTCTACCTGGCCATACCAGGTAGCCTATCAAAGAAGAACAAGGGAGCAGTAGGAAGGTACCCCTAGACAAGAGCCAATCATTTTAAGGATTATCAGAAAGCTGGAACCTCCCTATATCCCTTCCCTAAATAATCTTCATCATGACCTTTGAGAGATGGCCCCTGGCTGGCCAGGCTGGGCAATCTTGTTGGCAGACGGATTAAAGTGTTAAACTTTATTCCAGTTGTAAGGTCTCGTCCTACTACACTGGAACCCTACAAAGTTACATAACATGACATTAATTATAAAAATGCTTATAGTAGGGTGCAGGAAAAATTAGAAGAATTAGGGACTAGAGCGGTGGCACAAGTGGTAGGGCATTTGCCTTACATGCACTAACCTAGGATGGACCATGCTTCAATCCCCAGGCATCCCATATGGTCCCCCAAGCCAGGAGCAATTTCTGAGTGCAAAGCCAGGAGTATCCCCTGAGCGTCACAGGGTGTGACTCAAAAAGCAAAAAAGAAAAAAAAAAGAAGAAGAAGAAGAAGAAGAAAAAGAATTAGAAGTTATAATTAGGGTAATGATTGAGAAGACCAAAATGTGATATAGAGTATTGACTTGCAAACATTATATCCAAGAAAGAAATATGTGCTATATTACAAATCAGTGGATACTTACACATGCTCACACATACTATATATCACAAAAATATACAAAATTATGCTTAGGGGGATGTAGATAGAAATTACTTTGAAAATTGTATGTATTTTTAGTACTGACTTAAAGTACTAAAGTACTAAAAGAACACTAAATTGATTTAATGGCTTGCTAATGCTAATGAATTATAGGCAGCAGTTTAAAAAGTACTTATCTGGAAATAATAAACTATCATCCTATGGAAACAGTAAACAAGCTAAAAAAAAACTCTTGAAGAACAATGAGGTATAGTATTTCTTAAAGGTGAGAAAGTCTTGGCAGCCAATCCATTGAGCAGTACCTGGAAATGTAGTTAATACTGTGGAGTAAAAGTATTGTTACTGTTGACAAAGTGTTTTGATTATCCACTTAAGGCTGCCAGGGTCTTTGTTATAGTCACTTACCCTTTAAAACTTAGAAAAATTTTAAGGAAATGTACTATGCTATTTTATGTATGGGAACCAGCTAAGTACTCAATAAATTGTTTGATAATTCAAAATAATTCTAGTATACTGCAGCAATTCAAAAGAAAATGTCATTATTTTATAGTAAATATATAGTAAGTTTCTAATCTAGACAGTTAAATTGTATTTGAGTTTAAACACTAATCACAACACAAGCTTTCCATATTCTAGATTTCCCCCCTCTGTGAGGTGGTTTCTTTTATTTTATAATTCTTTGTTGTTCAAATATCTTAGATATACTTTATAAGTTATTCTAGCTGTGTTTCTCTTTCCGCTGGCAGGTAAAAAAAAAAAAAACCTACAATAACAACCATTTGGCAACTTAAACTTCCTAATAGCCTGATGATATAATTCTCCCTTCACTTCTTAATAGATGAGAATGATCCTCTCTGGGATTCATTTCTCTCCTGACTCAAAGTAAAAAGGTATCTTACTTCCCTTTATCCCTCTGGCTGACAGTACTATCTTCTCTTCCTTTCTTATTCTTAATTGATGTTGTTTATACTCCTAAGGGTGATTTATTCATCTTCCTTCTTGGCAGTTTTTTAGGAAAACCACCTATGTTCACATCTCATTTGTCTCAGGGAATTCCCTGTGGTAATCAATCCATCCTTTGGAAGTTGTTTTTCAGTCTTGACTTCCCCTCTGGGTCTTAATTATGTGTTTCTGAACATCCTTCAGCTTTCTTATAGACGTATAGAGGACAGTGTATAGGGGCTTCAGATAATGCACTTTGCAGGAAAGATCTTTATAAGTCACTGCATCTATACTTTTTAAAAGACAAAATAAAATAATTGTAAGTTGTTAGAAGCCATATTGGCTTGCTTTAAAGGCTCACTAATGACATATTGTCCTTACCACACTTCTTTAGACATCAGAGAGTCCAAATGTTGACCTTTGTATGGTAAAGCTCAAATATTGTGAGCTTAAAAGTGGCCATACCTGTTCAAATGCTGGATCTGTCATTTATTAATTTTTTTTTGTGGGTCACACCTGGCAGTGCTCAGGGGTTATTTCTGGCTCCAGGTTCAGAAATTGCTCCTGGCAGGCACGGGGGACCATATGGGACGCCGGGATTCGAACCGATGACCTTTTGCATGAAAGGCAAACGCCTTACCTCCATGCTATCTCCCTGGCCCCCATTTATTAATTTTTGATTTTGAGTTATCTAGTCACATGGAGCCTCAGTTTATCTGGAAAATAATTTTCTTTTGTAAAATAAAGGATGATATTAGAAATTATATATATATATATATAAATGCCAAGAATAGAAGTCCACAAATTTTATGTACATTACAATCAACAAGAAATTGATAATATAAAAGCCCACATGTCTTCGTATCCTGCACCCTATTGTAAGCACTTTTCATAACTAATCTTATAATATGTAACTATTTACAAAATGAGTGGCAAAGATCACCTTAATTGGGAAAAATTAAAAAGCAAAAACCCTCTACTCTGAGAGCAGGAAACTAACTGTTTCATACATGTGTAAAATCACTTTGCTTTCTCCTTTCACCTTTTCTGAGCTAATTAGCACAAGAACCCTTGATTACATCAATCCTGACCCTCAGGTGATTCATGTTAAAATCTGGCTAATAAAAGTGACAGGGAAAGCAGCAGAAGCTAGAAGTTTGGCTGACTCAGTAAGATCCATGGAGATGCTCAACAACCCCTCCCTGAAAAAATATTTTCTCCCATGACTCTTTCTGATTTCTTGTGCAAAACTGCAAGGTACCTGTCCTTGACTTAGATCTCAAACTATCTTCTACAACTGTGGTGGTAGAGGAACTTATAAGATACCAGATAGAAAAATTCACATCAATAAAATTCTCTACCACTGAAACACTGGTAGAGGATCACTTCAAGAATGAAAATGAACATGAACAACAGAGTATGCTCCCACTTCCTGAAAAGTAAAGCAAATGTCCTAGACCAAATCATAGTGCTTATAATAGTAGAAGGAACAAAAACAGAGAGTGAGATTCTCTCTAAGACTCAGACACAAAAGGAAAGTCTAAAGAGAAATGTTGAAGAAAATCTTCCAACAGCCCAAGGTAAAAATTAAAAACAAAACTTATTCTTTTTTAATTTTTTTAAACTAATTCTTAAATGAGAAGATAACACAGTGCATTTTACAGTAATCATAGCACACCTTCAAATTCAACTCAATATAAAGACAAAGGGCAACCACGGAAAAAATGTTTAACAGAGGCATTGAAAAAGAGAATTGTTGTGGGGCCGGTGAGGTGGCGCTAGAGTAAGGTGTCTGCCTTGCAAGGGCTAGCCAAGGAATGGACCGCGATTCAATCCCCCCCCCCCGCGTCCTATATGGTCCCCCCAAGCCAGGGGCGATTTCTGAGTGCTTAGCCAGGAGTAACCCCTGAGCATCAAACGGGTGTGGCCCAAAAAACCAAAAAAAAAAAAAAAAGAGAGAATTGTTGTAATACAGGATTATGTTTCCAACATGAGTAGAAAGAAGAAAAGGGAGAGAAACATTTAAAACAAAGACATATAATTTTTAAGTATAACGTGGATAATTTTGGTTTTAATTAATTTATAGATGATCTTATTATTTTCCCCCTTTATTTGCTCTGTATTAAGTTTTCTTTTTCTTTTTTTCTAATTTATTCTTTATTACCCTTAACTACAGTATGGATTATTTATAAACCATTTTGTTACCTACATTAGGAAAGTGTTTTCCAAACTGTTTGAGATATTTGCTAAAGTTCCACTGCTTAAAACAAGGTCAGTGACAAAATTAGATCTAATGTGATGGTATGTGACACAGGAAGTTGAAAGAGAGTCAGGAGAATGGCAAGGTTTTGCATAAGAGGAAGTGAATTGGTTGCCAGCACCTCAAGGAACACCCCAAGCACTGCCAGTAGCAATGCTCTAGTAAGGAGATGGGAACAGCTTCTAAGCCAGGGGTGGCGAACATGCGGGATGTGGCTCTTTGCCTCTTCTCATTATTTTGTATCCTGTGGCTCTTTGCCAAGTTTGGATTTTGTTCTACTGCTTCTGAGGAGAGACCTCTGAGGAGAGATCTCCGAGCGCGCAGTCTATGTTGGGTCACATCTGGCCATTAGTTCTTAGTGTGGAGGACGCAGCACACCCTTCCCATCACTTCAGGATTCTGACCCTCACTCAAAATGGCAAAATGCAATATGTGTTTAGTAGATTATTGTTAAAAGTATATGCGTGTGTGTGTGTGTGTGTGTGTGTGTGTGTGTGTGTGTGTGTGTGTGTGTTTGGCAGGTCACTGTGTGGTGTGGCTCTCTGACTCTCACAGTTTAAAATTTTGGCTCTTTGTGTCGAACTTGTTCGCCACTCCTGCTCTAAGCACTTCTGCTGTGGCCTCAAAAACCAAAATCTAAATAAAAAGAGAATAGGGTCACATGAGAGAGCTCAGTGGATTGGAGTATATTCTTAGCATGCTGAAGACCTAGATTGAAACCCTGCTGGGTGTGGCCCAAAACACTTTTTTCTAATATCTGCCTTTTTATTAAAAAAAGATAACTATTACCTCTATCATTGTCTTGTAGGTCCTATTTCTTCCTATGAATTGTATTTTTTTAATTTTAAAATAATTTCTAATTTTCACTGTGAATTGCTTTGTTCTTTAGTTCTTCTCTTACCTTCTTCCAGCTGACCACAGAAAACTAAAAAGTTCTACAAAAATCTTGTTATTATTTTC
Organism: Suncus etruscus; assembly: GCF_024139225.1. Taxonomy (NCBI): domain Eukaryota; kingdom Metazoa; phylum Chordata; class Mammalia; order Eulipotyphla; family Soricidae; genus Suncus; species Suncus etruscus. Next base: position 43,641,380 of record NC_064862.1, on the reverse strand, counting down.
AGTGATTTTGTTTTTAAATCATGGTGGCCAAAAACATTCAAGAGGATTATTGGTGATTGTTAGTTTCCTCTTGATAGCAGAAAAAAAGATGTCTTATTGCAGAGGTCCAACTTGGACAACAGAGACTGAGCAGAACCTTTGGATCCATAATATCCTAGGCTTCGGCTTAGGGACTGAACGAAAACAGGGAGTAAGTGTTACAGAAGACTTACAGAAGACTGAACACAACAACAACGATGGATAGGAACCTCTAGAACCTAGAGACTCTATCCTAGACCCTGATCTATAACCTGTGCAAATACAAAGATCGCTAGCTACAGTGGCTTGATTTTCTCACACGTAACCGAGAGGAAACTTTCCTGGTATCACAAAAAAGCCTTTGGGATGGGGTAATGAGTATATATGGAGCCAGGGGTTGATCCCATGATGGTATGCTTCAAGGATGGAGAAACCCTGAATCTCTTAGTCCACGGGAATTCCCTCTCTTCCCCAGTGCTTATAACAAGCTGCAAAGTGGAGACCAGTTGCACTAGCATTCTGAGGGGTAGAGGAGGGAGATATGGGATGCATACTGGAAATGGGTGGAGGAAGGACAACACTGGTGGTGGAAATGCCCCTCATTCATTGTCACTATGTACCATAAATGATGCAGTGAAAGATTTGTAATGCACTTTGGTCACAATAAAAATTAAAAAAAAAAAAAAACCTTTTAAGTAGGACCAAAGAGTTAATACAATGGGTCAGGCATTTGTCTTGCATCTGTGCAAACCAGGTTTGATCTCCTATACCTCATATGGTTCCCCAAGCAACATCAGGAATGATTCCTGAGCACAGAGCCAAGAAGAAGCCCAAGCATCACCAGGTATAGAAAGAGAAACAGGAAAATAAAGGAGGAGGGGTGAGAGTGGTGAGGAGAGGAATGAAAGGGAGGAGAGGTGAAGAGAGGAGAGAAGGAGGAGAGGAGGGGAGAAGAGAGGAGAGGGGAAGGAGAGGAGGAGGAGAGGAGAGGAGAGGAGAGGAGAGGAGAGGAGAGGAGAAGAGAGGAGAGAAGAGAGGAAGGGGTAGGGAATGGACTAGGGGAGGGGATGGGAGGAGAGAAGAGAGGAGGTAAAATATATAGTTGTAATGCTCTGGTGATATGATCCATGATAGAGCACAGGCTTTGTATGTACAAGCCTGCCCTGCTCTAATCAGCACTTTGCATGTTCTCTTTTTTTTTTTTCTTTCCCTTATTTCCTAAATAAGGGTAATTTAGTTCACTATTCTATCTTCCTGTAGTACTTTTTTATTAGGTTAGACAACAGACTTGGGAACCTGGACAGATATCAGGAATGATTTTTTTTCTTTCCCTCTAAAGAGTAATTATTTGCTCCAGCTGGAGACTACTGCTACCTGAGAACTTGAGTTTGGGAACAAATTACTGTGCTGTGAGAATCAAGTGGATTTCAGATACATCTTGAAGATGGCTCAGTGCTGCTTGTGGAATGATAAAGTCTACTGTAGGCAGAGGTTTGTGGCATAATTTTCCAGTCTGAATCTTTTCAAGTCTCCAGTATTTTCCAAAAAAGACTAAAATGGTTTCAGAACAAAGTTGGTAGCACTCTCTCTCGAAACCGTTGACCCCTATTCCACCCAAGTCAATACAAGGCATACAACTGGGAGAAAAAAAAACCTGCAACATTTTGTGAGCCACCTAGGAGACCTACTTCTTTCAGGGAGTCACTTCTTTATAGTAGTCTCATTCCTTCTTCAAAAGTAAATGCCAAGTTGAATGTAAGAGGAAACTGAATATTTACTGGTACACAGAACATTCTTGTGAAAAGTAGAGAATATATTCAAATAATTTCCCTGTGTTCTCTGAGAATCTCAGGGCTTCCTTTCTTTACAAAGTTTGATCTTTCATTATTAGGATTCTTGTTCCATGAAAATGTAGGCTCTCACTAAGCTAAATAAGTGATAATTAAATAAATACTTAAATCTTATAAGCTATTTATTTATGAGGATCACTTTTTTTTTCATGTCCTCTGTAAACATGAGAAAGAGAAAAGTAAAATGTAGAAATTCAAATAGTTGGGGGAGCAGGTAGAACTAGGAGGTTGAAAGTACTATTGTTACAAAGAAAAAACAAGCCAGTTGTATATGTGAGCATCCCAAAAATAGGGTTGTGATTCCTGGTGAGCCTTGCAACTAAAAGAAGTATAAGCACACTGGCCAAGAAGCAAAACCCTTGGAAAGAATATGTGTAAAACCACTGTGGCCTCCAGTAAAAACTACAACCAAAATATGTACAAGCACCACAACTAGGAACCTTAGCAAACATTTCAGCTAAGTATGTAAACAATGCAACCTGATGTACACCCCCTGTTAAACACCACAAGTAAATGTGAGTGCCAGTCAGGCACACATGTGATCTTGGTCATTACAATAGCAACAACAATGACAACAAATATAAGGATGAAGGAGAAAAGGATTTTTAAACATCATGGAGATAATAAAATTTAATGAAATACTTGTTAAAATACATGAACTTACACTCTTGCTTTTTTACATATTAATTCTAGCCTTATACACATAAACTTTGATATTTTCCACAAGTATTCTTATTTTCCACAAGAGCACAATAACATTTGTTATCCTTTAATTTTAGAAAGACTCTAATTTCAATATTTTAAAACATTTTAAATGATTAATTTTAATAATAGATTTTTCAGTCAGATTAAACAATCAGGTTTTTAATCTAAAATAAATTTCTTAAATGAATCCAGCATTTAAATAAATAGCAGTGTATAAAATTATGTGTGATATCATCCAACATAAAATATGTGGACATAACAATTACAGACCATCTGTTAAACTGGCATCTTGCTTGTACAGGAATGAAATTTCAATTAAGTTTTATTATCAGGAAGTGTAAATGGCAGATCCCATATGAAAGACCATAGCCAGCAAACTGTCTAGATAAAGAGAGGGATGTCATACTGTTAATGAGTTGGATCAGGTTTCTTGATTATATACTTTGTAAATAATGTGTTTGTTACCAGCTTTTTGAGTTGAGCACTACAAGAAAGTGTGTTGGTTGTGTGAATTCTAAAGTGATGCCCATATGGAAGGTAAATTGGGATGGTTGTGTGGTACAGTCCAAAGTTTTCTGGTTAATGGTGGTGTACAACTTTAATTCAAGAGACAAATTAAATCATACATGAGATAAAAGCATTATTTGAAAGGGTAAAGACAAACATTAGTTCTCAAAGTCTTTAATACATTTTGATTTGCTTAAAGCCATGTATTTGTAACTTGAAACACAATTCACAGATCCAAAGAACTGATGCTAAATCAAAATGTGATTTAGGTATAGTTTTAAACCTATTAGGTATGTTTTAAGTACTATCAGATATGGCCACTAAAATTAAATAAAAATATTGCTATTGGGGCTGGAGCGATAGGACAGTGGTAAGGTATTTGCCTTGCACCCAGCCAACACAGGACAGACCCAGGTTCTAATCCCGGCATCCCGTGTGGTCCCCCAAGTCTGCCAGGACTATTTCTGAGTGCAGAGCCAGAAAAAACCCCTGCAGGCAGCCAGGTGTGACCCAAAAACCAAAACATATATATATTGCTATCAATAAATACATTATTTATTTTACTTTTCTTGGCTTCATCTCTACTAATTTTTATTACTGAGTTATAGGAGACATTAGTTTAACTTTCTAAGAAGATTTCTAAAAACAATAATTTGCCATTTTACATATTAACTAATTATCCCGTGTTCTCAATAACATTTGATGCTGTTTATATAGTGACTAGGTAAAAGTTGGGTTACATTAAAAAAAATTTTAAAACACCAATAATGTGAGGCTCTAAGGTTTATTTGTAAATAAAAACCTAGATTTGAAATTAGTCTTATTTCTTGAGATATCAAAATTAGGAAAAGAGGCTGAAAAACTAGTACAGTGTGTAAATTCAATCCTTGGTACCCTAAATGGTTTCCCAAACATCACTAGAAATAATTCCTGCGTGCAGAGCCAGTAATAGTCTCTGAGAACTGTCAGTTATGGCCAAAAACCTAAAAAACCTGGGAAGAAAATGCTACCAGAAAGAATTATTTGGTTCATGATAAAAGGTGAAATCTTAATCCTTACCAAAGCCAGATGCACAAAACTGATCCATACTCTTTTACATCATTGTCTCATTTCTTGAATCTAACCAGATACCATGTCCTATCAATTATGCTTCCATCTCATTCCATTTTTCACCTTCAAAGTATCCTTTCCCTGTCTTTAGGCATTTTTCATTTCTTCATTATTTTTAATTTATATCACAGCAAGTTTCCCCTTGGCCTACCCTTCCTACTGAAGATAATCTTTCTATAATGTAAAACACTTCACAACATTTTGCCATTAAAAATCTTTTAGTAGACAGAGCTCTCAGCAAAGTAAGCACATGGCAGAGAGACTCATGGCAGAGAAAAAGCCATGGGAATAAAGTGAAATGATTTCAATGGAGAAAAAAAGAAAATCTCTCTCTCTCTCTCTCTCTCTCTCTCTCTCTCTCTCTCTCTCTCTCTCTCTCTCTCTCTCTCTCTCCTTTTTGGCCACAACTTGTGACACTCAGGGGTTACTCCTGGCTATGCGTTCAGAAATCACTCCTGGTTTGGGGGACCATATGGGACACCGGCTGGGGGATCGGACCAAGGTCTGTCCTCGATCTGCCACTTGCAAAGTGCTACCGCTGTGCTATCGCTCCGGCCCCAACTAAAACCTCTTTTAGGAAACAGATCCAGGCTTAAAACGCTGAGACCTCAAAATGTTGGTGGTGGTGGTGAGGAGATTATTTTCTGAAATTACAGCAGCCCCCCACCACAGCTGGCATACTCTGAAATAGTCCAGCTCTATGATTGAACTCAACTAATGAGCAGCTGAACCTTCTCTGGTGGGACAAGACTGTGGACTAAAATCTCTGGAATATTCATGGAATGAGGGCAATCCAAGACTTTCACCCCCATTCTCTGCTACCAGAAAACCCAGCAGCATCCACCCACACTTGCCATCTTCCTAGCAGAGAGATGGCCCAGCTCCTCTACTAAGTTACACAAGAAAAAGGATAGCTGCTGACTCTTCCTTTTTCCCAGGTGAGCTGATTGAGGCTGAAACTTTGGGATCTTCTCAGAATACGTGAATGAAGATTCCCCTTCTGCCTGAAGACAGAGCAAACTCCCTAATAATTAATGATGTGGAGCATTTTTTCTTGTGTCTTTTAGCCATCTTTATTTCTTCTTTTAGGAAGTGTCTGTTCATTTCTTCTCCCCATTTTTTGATGGGGTTAGATGTGTTTTTCTTGTTAAGTTCTTCCAGTACCTTGTATATCTTAGATATTAGCCCCTTATCTGCTGCTTTAAAATTTAAAAATTCAATTAAAAACAACTTCTACTTGATCCTGTAATGCTGCAAATCATGCCTCAAACTCAAGATCAAGGTGTGTGATAAAAAGTGCCTTGGATTTCATCCCCCACAAGAATATCTGAAAAGACTTAATTGGGAGGCCTATATTACCTTTGTATGTTTAATATCTTTATAATAATGCATCTCAGGGTGTTTACTCTCAAATATAAAGGTAGCCTCCTCCATCACTTTTTTATTCAATTAATTTTTTAATTCAGTTTTATTTATTTGTTCTATATATATGTATATATACATATATATACATATACATATTCTTCTTTTTATCCTCACCAGTTTTGGTTTTGCTTGGTATGAAAACCGAGAAGAAAAAGTCTTGCCTGGGATAAAAGCTCAGGTCAAAACCAGAGCACAGAGACTGTGTAGCCTGTCATTCTTACCCACAGTAGTACCAGCAATACAAAATATGACACCATATGCTTTTGTATAGGCACAGTAAAAAATGGGAAGCCATATACACAGAAACAAGGTCTTATCTTCTAGGAATAAGAACTCATACTTTTTTATAACACAGGGGAATCTCCCACCCTGAACATGTGTCATGTGGACACAGCTCAGTCTCCATGAGATTGGACAGTGTTTGTCCAACCCCGAACCCCAGATCCCAGACGTAGAACTGATAGCTCCCTGCAACGACACCAGGAACCAAACTCTGCTGAGAAATTTCTAACACTGCTCTGGTACCAATTTGCACCAGTTCTGATATGACATCCCAACAATAAGGAAACGACAACTTAATTTAAGAGCAGGTTGTCCTATCATACCACCTAACAGTAAGAGGAAATCAGAAGACATGTCATCCTTTGATCTGTGCAAAAACCAAGAGCACTAACTATAGAAGACTGGCTTTGACAATCATGGGCAGAACTTATCCTGGGACCAATAAGAAGAATCCTACCCTAGGCTGTAGCTTAGAACTTGTACAAAAATCAAAATCTCTAATTACAGAGGCTTGACTTTGACAACAGAGACTGAGCAGAACTTTTGGAACCATAATGAAGACTCTGTCCTAGGCTTCAGCCTAGGATATGAGCAAAAACCAAGGCCACTTATTACAGAAGACTGATTTCAACAACAATGATGGAACAGAACTTCTAGAACTGTAAAGACTCTATCCTAGACCTTATTCTATGATCTGTTCTATGATCTGAAAAAATAAAAAAAAAACTAAAAGGGGGTCCTCAGGCTTCCCTCCTCCTTCCGTACTCCAGGGTGGATTGCATGGGGAGGAGGGTGGGCAAATATCTGGCTTCTGGTTTTTTCTTTGATTCTGGAGGCTAGCTCTTGCCAGGTATGGGGTTTGGGGAGTCCCCATGCTGGAGGCCTTCTCCCTAGCCTGGGGAGTGCTGGGAGGCTTGGCAGGCCACCAGCCATCCTCCTTTTTCTCCCCTGGACTCCAGGCCTTCCCTGGGCACCGGTCCAGGTGGACTCTATAGGGGTCACCAGGCTTTTCCCCTACCTCTCCCTACACTAAAGGAATGCACTTTGAGAGGAGAGAGGGCCATTCTAGCACTGGTTTAGGTTGTGACAGTCACTGGAAATTTTTTCTCCTTGGTCTCCTATTGATAGTATTGTATGCATATAGTTTATATATGCATAATATCCATCTTGTATTGTGACTTGATACTGCCCTACAAAGCTCATTTCTAATCTTTTACTGCCTCAGTCCCAATTCTTATTTCCCCCCATCTTCCCATGTAGGTACAGCTCATGGCATGAAGCTCACCACATAGAGTGATGAGTGCAGTTAGAGAAATAACTACACTGAAAACTATCACAACAATGTGAATGAATGAGGAAAATAGAAAGCCTGTCTTGAGTACAGGTGTGGGTGGGGTGGGGAGGAGAGAGATCTGGGAAATTGGTGGTGGGAATCTTGCACTGGTGAAGGGGGTGTTCTTTACATGACTGTAATCATACAACTACAATCATATTTGTAATCACAGTGTTTAAATAAAGATAATTTAAGAAAAACAATAACAAACAAAAACAACAAAGCAAGAACAAAAAAATACAAAAACACGAACAAAAAACCAAAGCCAGCAACTACGAACAAGATCAAAAACAAAAAACAAAACCCAACAATGACAAAGGAAAAAAAAAGTCAAAAAACCTCAACCAGCTACTACATATAAAGGTCTGTGCTTCTTCCTCTTTTTTATTTTATTATTATTATTTTTTTTTGCAAAGGCATAGTAAGTATTGGGGAAGTTAAAAAGGGAATTCCTTTGGCCTAAGAGAATTCGGGTTTCTCCTCAGTTGAAGCACACTATCATGAGATCCACTACAGGCTCCATACACCCTTTTTCTCTCCCCAAGGTGTTTTTTATGGTGCCACGCATCTTTCTACTCAGTTTTCACTCAGTTTCCACTTCTTAACTGGTCCCTTATTTATAATAAGATGAAAAAAATAAACATTTTTAAGAGTCATGCTAAGCACATTCTAAAATACTTCATTATGTTATAATTTTTATTACCTTAATAACTGTTTTGGGAAATATATCAATGTTGGCAGCAGGTACACAAGATTAAACTAATACTTCAAAAATATAACTCAATTTCTAGAATCATGCATGGTATCAATTAAGGAATTTATGCATGAGTTAGAATCCCAAATTTATGACATTAGCCAATGTAACCATGATAAAGTCAGTTTTCTTAGCATGGAGTTCTACTCCTGGATGACAATGAGTAATACAATAGGATCACATCCCAGTAAAATAAATGAAACTAGAGAGAATTCTATTTTGAAACCAGGTATTTGAAGTCCTTGAATTTTTCCTATAGCCATGTAACAAATCTTCTAAATCTTCAAATCTTCTAAATCTTCTCAAATCTCTAAATTTCTAAGAGAACAGCCTTATGGCCCAGGTTTAGATCATACCCCAGTAGACCAAAGTAAAGGAGAATCTATAATCAGTCAGACACATGCAACAGTACAGATGCACTCACTAAAGGAAACCAGAATGGAAGGAGCAACACATGGGAGAATGCAAGTCTACAAGTTGAAATGGAAATGAAAATGTTTAGAATACCCTGGGAGAGATGTTTTGAGCGTAAAAACGATAAATTGGTAAAAAAAAAAAAAAAAAAAAAAAAAAAAAGAGCAGGTAAACTATAATTCTTTTTTTTTTCCTTCTTTCATTGTGCATAAAGCTAAAGTGATAGTATAGTAGGCAGGACTCATTATCGGGTGTGGTCCCCCAAAACCCAAAAAGTATAGAAAGTTGGAAAACAGTTCAAAGTGGAGATTTAAGCCCTGGAGCTCAACCTTCACCTCATCATTTAGCAATGCTGGCTGTAGTTCTGGTCGCCAAGCACCTTTAAAGCTCTTTATTGTCTATCCAAGCATTACATCAGATCTACATTATCAAGCTAAGTATCACTGGGAATGCTCTGATCTGATTCAGTCTCTGATCAGCATAGAAAAGATTATTATAGAGATACAAGCAAATAAACAAACAAACAAAAAAACCTCAATATCTTTTACATCCCAAGATGAATGCAACTATATTCTTAGACCAGAGCAATAGCAGAGTGGACTGGGAGTTTGCCTTGCACTTTGTCAACCTTGAGCACCATAGGAGTAATCCCTGAGCACAAAATTAGGAGCAAACCCTGAACACCACCGGGTTGACCCAAAGCAATAACAAACAGAAGAACAATAACTATTTTATGGCTTGCGTTCACATTATATAGCAAATACCATATATGGCATACTGGAACTTTTATTGATTTGTCTGAGGCATGCTACTTTTCTTAGTGAAACTCATGTTTCACCTATGACACAACAGTTCTTTGAATCTTAATCCAAACCCATTCATAGAGCACTTAAAGACCATAGAACCAGTAGAAGATAAGAAATTACTAAAAACTGGATTTGATTGCTTACTACATATTATTCATTTTTAAGTTCTAGTGAGTTCTTATCCCTGTCCTTTCTTTCTACATATATTTACTAAATATTTGATAAAATAATTGAGCTATGCTTAATTCAACCTCACAGATCCATCAATCTCAGCGACATTGTATGTGTATACGATGAATAGGGCTGACAGTAGATAACAGGAGACAAGGGGAATGGTTCCTGATTATGGTTGATGAAAGGACTGGAGAATGTATCTTACATAAAAACATTTATTTTCTACGGTTTCCAGTGGATACCAATTAATCAAGAGGACATTTGACTGCACAATGAGAAAAATATTTATAGAGCTCTCTGTGTCACCATTTCAAAAATGGATATCAGTTTCTTGTCTTTTACATCAAGCTGAAAAATGTGTCACTGTAGTCAATCTGCTCTGAGATTTCAGATTCAGCCTACATAACATTTGCATGGGTTGCACATTTTCCACATGGGCATTCCAGACCTGTAAGGAAATGGAATACTGCTCAGGAAACTGAATACTACTGGGGAACCTAAAGATTTAGTTACAGGAGCTGCAAAATCACTTTGGTAAGAATTACCCATCTGTGGTATCCTGAATATGTTTAGTCCTCCATGAATGAGGCATATGTTGATTAGAAGCTGGTTTTAAGAGCTGCTAAGACTCTCTCAGGGTGTCTGCACAATGACCTGAACTTTTCCTTTCCTCTCCTCCCTCCCTCATTGTAGAGCTCCCTTTCAGCCTGTGTTAATTCAGCCACTCTCTGTGCCTGTCTCCTTGGTAGCCTCAGCTGAACTCACCTGAAAACTAAGCTGCTATTGTGGCTATAGAGTGTATTGATATCACCAAAGCCTAGAAAAAGGCTCCAGGTTCTGTTCAATGAGAGCATGAGTAGTCTGATGGGATCCAAGGATTACTGGTTCCTAATGACTTCTCAAGGTTCATAATTGGTCCTGGACAGGCATTTGACCAGCCAAAGCATTTAGGCTGAGAATCAGAATAATTAGCACTGTAGGCATAACCATATTGGTTGCATCTATGTTTACCCACAGAGACACAGGTTGAAAAGGACAAAAGCCTCCCCTATGGGGCCATATAATGCAGCGGGTAGGTCCACTGAGGTCCACCGAGTGTGGCCTGAACACAACCAAGTATGACTCCAAAATAAAAATAAAAATAATAAATCCAAAAACACCTCTCCTAGCCAAACATTTTCCATTCCTCATTCATTGTCCACACTTTTTTCTGCTGCTATTATTGTTGCATTAATTTGGTCAGTACACAGACACACAGACACAGAAACACATAGACACACGACACATACGCACACACACAAAAAAACAATATCCCAGAGGTTACTTCTGGATCTGCATTCAGATATTACTCCAGGCAGTGCTCAGGGGACAATATAGGGTACTAATTTAAACCTCAATCAGCCCTACGTCAGCCCCTTTGCAAGGCAAAATGCTCTACCTCCTGTAATTTCACTCTGGCCTCTGTTGCATGTATTTAAAAAAAAAAAAAACCCTCAAACCACTAATGGTTTATTGAACAGCTTATTTTTTCAAAGAATCAACTCTTGCTTTCATTGACCTTTCAGATTGTATTTTGGATTTCCAATTCATTAATTTCTGCTCTAACCTTTATTATTTCCTTCTGTCAGCCTATTTTTGATTCGTTTTGTTTATCTCTTTCCATTATTAATCTCTGTGCCATTAAATTATTTATGTAGGCCCCTTCTTTATTTCTGATGAGTGCTTGTAAAGCTGTAAATTTTTCTTTTAGTACTGCTCTTGATAAGTCCCACAAATTCTGGTAATTTGTGCAATTGTTCTATTTTGTCTTCATGAATCTTTTGATTTCCTCTTTGATTTTTGTCTCTAAACTGGTTGTTCAGTAGCTTCTAGAAACAATAGATTTGGATCTCAGAGTGGCAGGCTACAAAATTAACACGCAAAAGTCAATAGCCTTCTTACAAACAAATAATGATAGAAGAAATAAACATTAAAACAACAATACCATTCACAATAGAATCACAGAAACTCAAATAACTTGGAGTCAACTTAACTAAAGAAGTAAAGGACCTATATAAAGAAAGCTAAAAACACTGTTTTAAGAAATAAAAGAGGACACAAGGAAAAACAAACATATACCCAGTTCATGGACTGGGAAAATTAACATCATTAAAATGGCAATACTCCCCAAAGCTTTGTACAGATATAATGCAATTCCTCTAAGAATATCCATGACATTCTTCAAAGAAGTGGCTCAAACACTCCTGAAATTCATTTGGAAGAACAGCCCACTAATAACTACAGGAACCCTGAGGAAAAAGAAGGTGGCTGCATCACTTCCCCCAAGTTTTAATTGTGCTGTAAAGCAATAGTAATTTAAAAAGCATAATAATAGAATTAAAACAGGCTCTCAAACAATAGAATAGACTTGAGTATTCAGATAATGACCCACAGACATACAATCAACTAATTTGTGATAAAAGGGCAAGAACCATAAAGTGGAGCAAGGAAATCCTCTTCAACAGTGATGTTGGGATAATTGTTCATACACATGCAAAAAGTGAATTCAGAACTTTTCTTATTACCTTGTATGAAGGTCAAATCACAATGAACTAAAGACCTTTATATCAGACTTAAAACTATAAGGTATATAGAAGAAAATGTAGGCAAAACACTCCATGACATTGAGACTAACAGCATTTTCAAGGAGGAAACATCACTGTCCAAGCAAATGGGAGAAAATATAAACAAATAGAACTGCACTAAACTTAGAAGTCATTCAAGGAATGGGAGAAACTATTCATCCAATACCCATCTGATAAGGGGCAAATATTCTAAGATATACAAGTTACTGACAGAAATTAACAGGAAAGTATCTAACCCCATCAAAAATGGGAGAAAAAGGGACCAGAGAGGTAGCATGGAGGTAGGGTTTGCCTTGCATGCAGAAGGACAGTAGTTCAAATCCCAGCATCCCATATGGTCCTCTGAGCCTTCCAGGAGTGACTTCTGAGCAGAGCCAGAAGTAACCCCTGAGCTCGGCCGGGTGTGACCCAAAAAAACAAAAAAAAAGAAAAGAAATTTTCTCAAAAAATAAATACAGATGGCCAAAGGACACATGAAAAATGCTCCACATCTAAAGCAACTGTGGTACACTTCCAAAAATGGAATTCCTTGCAGCCATTAGGAAAAGAAGTAAGTCATGATATTTGCTTATCATGGAAGATATGGAGATTATTATGCTGAAATGAGTCAGAGAGATATAAGGAAAATAAAAGATGTGGGGATGATATCCAGAGACATACAGATGAAGATTAGGAAGACCAGTACATGGTAGGAAGCTTGCCACAAATTAGAAATTGCAGTTAGAGAATGGTTTACTATAAAAGAGACATGCACTCCTCCCTTTATTTACAGAAGTGCAAACCACAGAGTCAAAAAAGAAAAGAGAGGGGTTGAAGTGACAGCACAGCGGTCGGGCATTTGCCTTGCACAAGGCTGACCCAGGACAGACCTGAATTTAATCCCTGGCATCTCATATAGTCCCCAAAGTCAGGAACAATTGCTGAATGCAGAGCCAGGAGTAACCCCTGAGCGTCACAGGGTGTGACCCAAAAAACAAAAAAACAAAAGAGAGAGAGAGAGAGAGAGAGAGAGAGAGAGAGAGAGAGAGAGAGAGAGAGAGAGAGAAAAGAATGAGGGACAGAGTGAAGAAAAATGTCTGCCCCAGAAGGAAACAGGTGAGAGTGGGTGGGATGGAAAAGAGTATCAGGGAGAGTGAGAGGAAAACTGTTGACATTGGTGGCAGAAACTGCACACTGGTGAAGGTTGTTGTACATTGTATGACTATAACTTAATCATTAAACATTTTATCTGTGGGAAAAAAACATAGTATAAACAATCTTGAAACCATGGTGTTTAAATAAACGTTTTTTAAAAAATGTTCCACATAATTAATCATCAGGGAGATGCAAATCAAAACAACAATGAGATATCATCTCACAACACATAGACTGACACACATCACAAAGAACAAGAACAACCAATGCCGGCATGGATGTGGGGAGAAAGGAACTCTTATCTACTGCTGTTGGGAATCTATCTAGACTAGCCTTTAAGGAAAACAACATAGATATTCCTCAAAAAACTGACAATTGAGCTCCCATATGACTCAGAATACCACTCCTAAGGATACACACTAGGAATGCAAAAACACAATACAAAAATGTGTTATGCACTCCTATGTTCATTGTAGCACTATTTACAATAGCCAGATCTGGAAACAACCTAGGTGCCTGACATCAGATGAATGGCTAAAGAAACAAACCAACAAAAAGTTTATTCTTAAGACATACTTGTTTAAAAAACAATTTATTAAAGTCACAATGGTTAAAAACATTAAAAAAAAAAACTATGGTATATATACACAATGGAATATTATGCAGCTATTAGAAGAGATGAAGTCATGAAATTTTCCTCTACATGGATTTATATGTAATCTATTAAGCTGAATGAAATAAGTCAGAGGGAGTCTAGCAGGAGGAGGTTTGGTAGGCCCACGCCATGCCGGAGGCCTGCTTGGCCAGGCCTAGGGGGGGTGCGGGATTTGGGTAACCCCAGCACCCCTCGGCCACCTTGCTCCAGATCTCCAGGGCTTCCCCGGGCCACACGCCTGGGCAAGCCGAGCAGCTGCAGAGAAAGATGTCGGTCACGTTCATCTGTTGGGGGGAGCAGGCTTGGCTCCCCACACCCCAGCACCCCTCGGCCACCTTGCTCCAGATCTCCAGGGCTTCCCTGGGCCACACGCCTGGGCAAGCCGGTGAGTTGGGTCCCTTGGTGGAGCTTGAAGGTACCCTAGGCCTTCCCCCACTATCCATGCGGCTCCTTAGGGAGGGTCTGGGTGGGGCTCTGAACTTCTGTTCTCCCAGCTTCTTGAAGGATCTCTCCTTCCTGGGAGTCGGGAGTCTAGCAGGAGGAGGTTTGGCTGGCACTGGTAATCTCTGTCCAGTCTACATTTTCAAAATCGCGCGGGGGCTATCGCACAAGAAACATTAATAGTACTCTCACAAGAAACATTAATAGTACTCACTATCATTGAATTATGTTTTTATGTATGCAGAATGTCCATTTTGTACTCTGCCCTTTTGCATAACCCTTCATAAGTTCATACTTCTCTTTAACTTCTTTAACTCCTATCATCATTACTCCTTTTTTACCCTTTCTAACTTAAGTACTGTTGAGTCCTAATTCACAGACCAAAGTGGTGCCCTAGAGTTAACACCCACCCAACTATTTTAAAAGGCATAAAAAGGACACATATCTTTTCAACATTTTATGGGTGTTTTCTTTGACGGCTATAACTTTTGCTAAATACTTTCTTATACAGTGATGATCCCCCCCCCCATGTTTTTTATCTTCTCTTTGTGAACTACTCAATATGGAATTTGGTGTGAAAGAATCCCTCAGTTTAATACTTATGTTTGAACCAAGTCATGGGTCTTTTTGGAAATGTTCTTATGCCCCCATATATCTAATAGCACCACGTGGCTTTATATCTTGTTTGCGTAGGCACACTAACATGGGAAAATACTATACATACCAATAAGTTCTTATCTAATAGAAATGGGAACACACAAATCTTGTAATGCAATGAGACCTTACACCCTGAACATTGACATAAAGACCTGGCACAGGCCTCAGAAGAATGGGCATTCTCCATTTACCCCTTGATCTACAGAAGACATTTACAAAACATCCAAGGTTGTATATAACATCACCCGGAGGCATTCCTGTACCAGGGACGATCCTACAGCTGCTCTGACATCGATCTACTCAAAAGAGACATCCCTTAACACTGAGAAGACAACAAGAACAATGACCTGCTTACTGGACAGGGCTTGCTGTATTGCCTCTTTATGGTGAGGTTTGTCTATAACATCACCTGGAAGCAATCCTCTACCACGGAAGACCCTACCACTGCTCAGACATCGTCCTGCTCAAAAGAGACTTCCCTTAACACTGAGAAGACTTAACAACAACAACCTGCTTACAGGACAGGGCTTCCTGCATTCCCCTTTCATGGTGAGGTGAAATGAGAAGGCACTCCACATCATGACTTCAATGTAGGACATGCAGATTCCAGAATCTTTAATACAGAAACATGAGACCAACAACAGAGACTGTGTGATAAGTGTGTTGGCGCTACGGACAATGTCTTGGAGTGAACGATAACTTTCCTGAGGCCTAGAGCTGGTCTTATGCCAGGAAACTTCAGGGGTAGGATCTCTTTGTATTTAGGCCAAGGCTATTCCTTTCCATGCCTCTCATATTTTGGTGGGCCTATGCAAACAACAATTGCCACTCTAACACCGTTTTTACTGTGCTCCTTTGACTCTAATCCTTAAAACACACCCACTTAAAATTTGAGGTTAACTTAAGCTAATATGCATGTACATGGAAATGTAAAAAAATACTATGCCTCTAATGTTTAAGGAGTTACGTAAGTTTGATGGCTTTAGATTGCCTTGTGTGCTGTTAAGAAATATTATAATGTGCTACAATCTGGGGACTTGAGGGAAAAAGTAATTGCACATGGATTCTGTTTTATTTATCTTAACTTTCTTTGGTGAAAGTTCAAAGTTAAGATATCAGCAAGGGGACTTCTTCAGATAATTATGTTATGGGTGATTGTCCTTCCACTGTAACTTTACCTTATCCTCTTTCTTTGCATCTTTTGTTCTCATAATTCATAATAAAAAGAAGTGAACAAAAAAAAAAGAAATAAGTCAGAGGGAGAGAGATAAACACAGAATGGTCTCCCTCATCTATGGGTTTTGAGAAAAATGAAAAACATTTGTGTAATGATTCTCAGAGACAAAATAGAGGAGGACTGGAGGGTCCAGCTCCTGACATGAAGCTCACCATAGGGATCGTTTAGTGCAGTCACAGTAATAATTACACTGAAAACTAGCATAACAAAATGTGACTAAAATAAAAAGTAGAAAGCCTGTCTAGAGTACAGGCCGGTGTGGGGTGGGGAGGAAGGACACTTGGGATATTGGTCATAGGAATGTTGCACTGGTGAAGGATTATATATATATATATATATATTAAAAATAAAAAAGAAAAGAAAAGATAAGGCCTCTCAATTCTTACCACAGGGTGTGTTCTTTACACTGATTGTATAGAAAGAGGAGGTACAGTAAATGCACCCCATATACACCTCAACACAGACCCTTTGCCTGTTCTGTATTGTGAATTGGGGGACAAAAAAAAACATTAAAAATTTTAAACTACTATTGTATATCAGTTAAGCAGACAGGTAGGGAAGGAAGGTCTTCCCTGCAAGGCAATGAATTCTTGAGAAGTAATAAAAATTAAAAAATTCTTGGGATGCAATAGAATTGAGACAGGATTTGGAGAAGTTACTTTGTCATTAATAAAAGTCTCACTTGACTCTGCAGTGGGAGGCCCAGAAAGCGCTGGACCCCCTACCAAGGGAAGTCTAGTAAGAATAAAGGTCAGAAAAGGAATATCAAAGAAAACATCTACTATTCCCAACCCTTCCACTGGCACCTATGCAAACAACAGAATTCTTATCTAGGTATAAAACCCCACATGAGGAAAATTTGGTAAACCCTATAAAAGTCAATTAGGAAAAAAGGAAATGCACATGTGTGTTGCTGACCACATGGTTCCTAGAACATGTTGCCTGCATCTCCCCATTTGAGATGTACATTTTCATGCTGGCATGTTTGCTGCAGATCTCTCTGCCATGACATTGGGAAAGTCTGTGTACATAAGCTTCCTATGCCCATGAATATATTACCTGCATGCACAAGTCACCTGTATCTCCCTGATGCCAATTGAGGTCCTGAGGTAACTTTTTGTGAAGTGGGGAGGAGAGAGGAAGCAGCCTGAGGATAGAATCTACTGCTTTCCCTCTTTTTCCACATATGCCACCTGGGAATGACTGGGATCTAGGACTACTAGCCCCACTAGGTGACCATCAAGCCTTACCTAATGTTCATTTGGTCTGCCTGGGATGCAAGTTGATTGGTCTCTGCCACCCAATTTTTCAGGAAACCATTTCTGGAGTGAGGAATTACTCTTTGCAGAGAGTCAGTCCTAGATATTACTCAGGCATTTCAAGTCTTCCCTTTCTCATAAAAAGTAATTTCAGAAGTAGAAGAGCAGTGAAGAAAAACAGGCTTTATTCAAAGACACTAAGGAAGGGGAAGCAGGAAGAAAGTACAGCTTTCAACATAGAACATAGACTTCCTTTTCCCAAAGGTATAGAAAGAGAGACCTGGTGTCTTTCCGGGCTGAAGTGGTGGTTAAGACAGATTCTGCTGGGCCCCTTAAGCTCCGCAGACATTTTGGGACTTCCTCCAGCTTGGTTCAACCTAGGAACTTTGATCTTCTCTGGCATTCATCCCCTGACGGCTTGCCTCCGCTGAGGTGAGTCTTTCCAGGCTGGAGTTGCAGATAAAGCTGACTCTGCTGGCCCCCTTAAGCCCACCTATATGGGGTCAAAGCAGAGGAGCGCCACTTCGCTTTGCGGCCGCACACTCCACCTAGCCAATGAATACCACCACAACATGTAGAAAAACCCACAGCATAAGTGTGACTCTGATGACCCAACAATGGCCAACCACCTAAGCAGTCTTTCAGAAATGGAGTTTAGAGAAGAAATATGGAGAATGCTCACAGAACTCAAAGAAAGTATAGATCAGAACACTAATAAATATTAAGAGAATATGAAGATAGAAATCAGAAAACTCCAAACTGAAATATCAGGTCAAATAACAGGTCTGAAAAACCCAGTAGATGAATTGAAGAACATAATGGATGAGCTTTCCAACAGGTTAAAAGCAGCTGAGGATACAATTAGTGCACTGGAAGATGCAATGCATAACAACTTTACACAGCAGAAGAGATTGGAAAAAAGCCTTAAATTAAATGATCAAACAATAAAAAAATTACTCAAAGAATATGAGCAGATGAAAATAGAAGTCTTTGATAAGCTCAACAGAAACAACTTTAGAATCATTGGAGTCCCAGAGACCCAAGAAGAAAATCTCCAGGAAGAATCAACAGTCAAGAACATCATCACAGAGAAACTACTAGAGCTAAAGAAAACATGTGACCAAATCCTGCATGCCCGAAGAGTACCAGCTAAAAAAGACCCCAGGAGAAACACCCCAAGATACATCCTAGTCACAATGATGAATCCCAC
Source organism: Suncus etruscus (assembly GCF_024139225.1). NCBI lineage: Eukaryota > Metazoa > Chordata > Mammalia > Eulipotyphla > Soricidae > Suncus > Suncus etruscus. Next base: position 43,622,785 of record NC_064862.1, on the reverse strand, counting down.
AGATAGAGATAGAGTACTGAAAGCAGCAATATCAAAAAGGGAAATTACATTCCAGGGAACATCCTTGAAATTTACAGCAGACCTGTCACCAGAAACACTCAAGGCCAGAAGGCAATGGTGGGATATAGTGACAAAATTCAATGAAATAAATGCTTCGCCAAGAATACTGCACCCAGCAAAACTCACTTTCAGGTGTTTTTTGTTGTTGTTGTTGTTGTTTTTGGGCCACACCCATTTGACACTCAGGGGTTACTCCTGGCTATCCGCTCAGAAATTGCCCCTGGCTTGGGGGGACCATATGGGACGCCGGGGGATTGAACCGCGGTTTGTCCTATGCTAGTGCTTGCAAGGAAGACACCTTACCTCTAGTGCCACCTTCCCAGCCCCTCACTTTCAGGTTTGAAGGAAGTATACATGGCTTCACAGATAAACAACAGCTCAAAAACTTTACAGACTCAAAACCAGCCTTAAAAAAAAAAAACTGACAGATATATTCTAAAGACAAGACAGAACAAAAATACACCAAACTTCTACACAAAGATGGCAATAAATCCCATGACAATTATTTCTCTCAATGTCAATGGACTAAATGCAGCCGTTAAGAGGCACAGAGTGGCGAAATAGATCAAAAAACTGAAGCCAACCTTCTGCTGCCTACAAGAAACACACCTGAATAGTCAGAATAAACATAGACTCAAAATCAAAGGCTGGAGGAAAATCATTCAAGCAAACAACACCCTTAAAAAAGCGGGGGTGGTCATACTAATATCAGATGACACAAACTTTATACTCAGAAAAGTTGTAAGGGACAAAGATGAATATTATGTACTAATCAAGGTACATGTACAGCAGGAAGAAATCACTCTCCTAAACATATATGCACCCAATGAGGGACCAGCAAAGTATTTAATACAATTGTTGACAAATCTGAAAAAGGATATCAATAATAACACAATAATTGTGGGAGACCTCAACACAGGCTTGTCAACACTTGATAGGTCAACCAAAGTGAAACCCAACAAAAATATACTAGACCTGAGGAGAGAAATGGAAGAAAGAGGCCTAGTAGATATATATAGGACACTCCATCCTCAGAAACCTGGATACACATTCTTTTCCAAAGTACACGGGTCATTCTCCAGGATAGACCACATGCTGGCACATAAAACATACCTCCATAAAATCAAGAAGATAGAAATTTTGCAGGCTACCTTTACTGACCACAAGGCTCTGAAGTTAGATGTGAACTACAAAGGGACTCGGAAGAAAAAAATTAACACCTGAAAATTAAACAGTCTACTACTGAACAACCAGTGGGTCCAAGATGAAATCAAAGAAGAAATCAAAAATTTTCTGGAAACAAATGACAATGAAAACACAAACTATCAGAACCCATGGGATACAGCAAAAGTGGTACTAAGAGGAAAATTTATAGCTTTGCAAGCACACATCAGGAAGAAGGAGCATACATGAATAGCTTAATGACACAGCTTATAGAATTAGAAAATGATCAACAAAAGAAACTAAAAATAGGGAGACTGAAGGAAATAACAAAGCTGAGAGCAGAAATCAACGAAGTGGAAACCCAAAAAACAATCCAAAAGATCAACGAAAGCAGAAGTTGGTTCTTCGAAAAAATAAACAAGATTGAGAGACCATTGGCAAAACTCACAAAGCAAATGAGAGAGAGAAACTTGATAATGCATATTAGAAATGAAAAGGGAGAGATCACTCCAGATACTGCAGAGATTCAAAGGGTATTCAGAGAATACTTTGAGAAACTCTATGCCCCTAAATATGAGAACCTGGACGAAATGGATAAATTTCTGAACTCATATAACCTTCTATAAAGAAGATGTAGCATATCTAAACACTCCCATCACCATTGAGGAAATTAAAACCGTAATAAAAAATTTGCCCAAAAAACTAAAGCCCAGACCCTGATGGATTCACAAATGAATTCTTTCAAACCTTTCAAGAGGAACTACTACCAATCCTGGCCAGGCTCTTTTATGAAATAGAAAAAACAGGAACACTTCCAAATAGCTTTTATGAAGCCAACATCACCTTAATACCAAAACCAGACAGAGATGCTGCCAAAAAAGAAAATTACAGACCAATATCCCTGATGAACACAGATGCAAAGATCCTCAACAAAATCATGGCGAACAGGATCCAGTGCCTCATCAAGAAGATCATTCACTTTGATCAAGTAGGTTTCATCCCAGGAATGCAAGGATGATTTAACATCCATAAATCTATCAACATAATACACAACATAAACAAAAAGAAAAATAAAACTCACATGGTCATATCAATAGATGCAGAAAAAGCATTTGATAAGGTTCAACACCCATTCGTGATGAAAACTCTCAGCAAGACAGGAATAAAAGGAACCTTTCTCAATATAGTTAAGGCCATCTACCACAAGCCAGTGGCAAATATTATCCTCAATGGAGAAAAACTAATAGCCTTCCCTCTAAATTCTGGTACAAGACAAGGTTGTTCTCTCTCACCACTTCTATTCAACATAGTACTGGAAGTACTTGCTATAGCGATTAGGCAAGAAAAAGATATCAAGGGAATCCAGATAGAAAAGGAAGAAGTCAAGCTCTCACTGTTTGCAGATGACATGATACTCTACTTAGAAAACCCTAAAGACTTTACCAAAAAGCTTTTAGAAATAATAGATTCATATAGCAAAGTGGCAGGCTACAAAAATAATACACAAAAATCAATGGCCTTTTTATACACCAATAATGAAAGGGAAGAAATGGACACTAAGAGAACAATCCCATTCACATTAGTGCCACACAAACTCAAATATCTTGTAGTCTACCTGACTAAAGATGTGAAGTATCTATACAAAGAAAACTATAAAACACTGCTCCAAGAAATAAGAGAGGACACGCGGAAATGGAAACACATACCCTGCTCATGGATTGGCAGGATCAACATCATTAAAATGGCAATACTTCCAAAAGCATTGTACAGATTTAACGTGATTCCTCTAAAGATACCATGACATTCTTCAAAGAAGTGGATCAAACACTTCTGCAATTCATTTGGAACAATAAACAACCTCAAATAGCTAAAGCTCTCATTGGGAAAAGGAATATGGAAGGCATTACGTTCCCCAATTTTAAGCTGCATTACAAAGCAATAGTTATAAAAACAGCATGGTATGGGAATAAAGACAGACCCTCAGATCAGTGGAATAGGCTTGAGTACTAAAAGAATGTTCCTCAGACATATAACCACTTAGTTTTTGATAAAGGAGCAAGAAATTCTAAATGGAGCAAGGAAAGCCTATTTAACAAGTGGTGTTGGCACAACTGGTTAGTCACTTGCAAAATAGCGAACTCAGACCCCCAGCTAACACCATGTACGAAGGTAAAATCCAAATGGATTAAAGACCTTGATATCAGATCTGAAACTATAAGGTATATAGAACAACATGTAGGTGAAACACTCCAGGACATTGAGACTAAAGGCATCTTTAAGGAGGGGACAACACTCTCTAAACAAGTGGAAGCAGAGATAAACAGATGGGACTATATTAAGCTGAGAAGCTTCTGCATCTCAAAGGAGATAGTGCCCAGAATACAAAGGCCACCCACTGAGTGGGAGAAATTATTCACCCAATACTCATCAGATAAAGGACTAATATCCAAATTTTACAAGGAATTGACAGAACTATACAAGAAAAAAACAACTAACCCCATCAAAAAATGGGGCAAAGAAATGAACAGACACTTTGAAAAAGAAGAAAGGCAAATGGCCAAAAGGCACATGAAAAGATGCTCAACATCACTAACAGTCAGGGAGATGCAAATCAAAACTACTATGAGGTACCACCTCAAGCCACTGAGATTGGCACACATCACAAAAAAGGAAAACAAGCAGTGCTGGTGGGGATGTGGAGAGAAAGGAACTCTTTTTCACTGCTGGTGGGATTGCCTTCTAGTACAACCTTTATGGAAAGCGATATGGAGATTCCTTCACAAACTGGAAATTGAGCTTCCATATGATCCAGCTATACCACTCCTAGGAATATATCCGAGGAACACAAAAATACAATACAAAAATCCTTTCCTGGGCCCGGAGAGATAGCACAGCGGCGTTTGCCTTGCAAGCAGCTGATACAGGACCAAAGGTGGTTGGTTTGAATCCCGGTGTCCCATATGGTCCCCATGTGCCTGCCAGGAGCTATTTCTGAGCAGACAGCCAGGAGTAACCCCTGAGCAATGCCGGGTGTGGCCCAAAAACCAAAAAAAAAAAAAAAATCCTTTCCTTACATCTATATTCATTGCAGTTCTATTTACAATACCAAACTCTGGAAACAACCAAGATGCCCTTCAACAGATGTGTGGCTAAAGAAACTGTGGTACATATACACAATGGAATACTATGCAGCCATCAGGAGATATGAAGTCATGAAATTTTCCTATACATGAATGTACATGGAATCTATTATGCTGAGTGAAGTAAGTCAGAGGGAGAGAGAAAGATGCAGAATGGTTTCACTCATCTATGGATTTTAAGAAAAATGAAAGATATTTTTAACAGTATGTCAGAGACAAGAGAGATGAGGGCTGGTATGTGCAGCTCATGACATGAAGCTCATCACATAGAGTGATGAGTGCAGTTGGAGAGATGACTACACTGAAAACAATCATAACAATGTGAATGAATGAGGGAAGTAGAAAACCTGTCTCGAGTATAGGTGGAGGGGTTGGGGAGGAGGGAGATCTGGGAAATTGGTGGTGGGAATGATGCACTAGTGAAGGGGGTGTTCTTTACATGACTGTAATCATACAACTATAATCATATTTGTAATCACAGTGTTTAAAGATAATAATAAAAATGTGATTGAGATAAATTTAAGGAAGATAGAAAAGAGAAGCCTTTTTTGAGAGGCTAATTCATAAATAGAATAGCAAATCCATTTATTCCTCTTGCACTTTAAATATCAGATGAAATAAATGTGAGTTTTTCCTTTTGACAAGTAAAAAAATTAAATAAATTAAAAAAAGAGACCTAGTTCACAACGCAGCATGAAAGTAGAAAAGATACATCTCAAGAGGAAGGTGTTGGTAACATATGCATATGGGCACCATGTTCATGGATCCAAGGAGTACATATGTGATCTTTTTGTTCCAAGTTGGTTTATATAAGTTTATCCCAAACTCCCTCATGTTTACTCTCTGTGAAATAAGAATCCTATTATGTTTGGGAGTGATGGGATGGTTGATCTTCTTTGACCTTTGGTAGTGTGCTTAGCCAATAAGCTCAAGCTCATTTCTTTCTTGTGGGAGTTCCTACCCAAAATCTTCTCTACTTTGCATCATCTCTTCTTATGATTGTAAATCTTTACCACCTTGTTTTTCTCTCTTTGGTGCTCTTAAATCCTTGCCAACTCTTTTTTATTTTTCACTCCTGTTTTATTCTCCAGTTTATCTCAATTTTCCTCACACCCCACCTCTACATTGACCACTAGGTGTTTTTTTTCTGTTTGTTTGTTTGTTTTGTTTTGTTTTGTTTTACTGATTTTTCACTTTTCCCATTTAGTTCTATACCTCCTGGTTCAGTTGGCAGTGGGGTGTATTCTCTCTGCACTACTAATTACAGCCTACAACTGGGTTTTAATAAAACTTATTAACCCATTCACCACACACCAGAAGCAGGAAGATCAGTGCCAATATTGGTGCTGAGAAAGGAGTAATTTACAGCGCCCATGTTTTCCATATATTTGCCAATCTTTCCTGGGAGCAAGATCAATTTCACTTGCTATGCACAAGTTTTGATTGCTTAGCTTAGAAACAATACTCCTCCTATAACATGGCACAAATTCTCCCTTTCTCTGCAGTGAGATCTAACCCTCTTTTATTCTACAGGACTTCTGCATCTAGGGAATCGAATTGATCTTGTTGTCTGATCACCATTCAGTAAACTGCTCTCAAATCTTCTATTTGCAAAGAGTACTATTTTGAGAAGCAGTGTTTATTCCAGCTGTGCCTACCTTGAACAGCTCCCAGAAGGATGGGCAGGATAACAATCCATTTATGTATATATACACATATATGTATATATGTGTGTGTATATATGTATATATATATGTGTGTGTGTTGTGTATAAAATGTTCGTTCCCACTAAGACAGAGTACCAGGTAACCTTTTTCTTGTCAGACAGACATCTTCTCAAGGAATCTGCCCAGTTTACTAGCTAAATGGATATATATATGTATATGTATATATATATATGTATATATGCATACGTATGTAAGATTACAATGCCAGATACAACAGGTTCAGTGTCATTCTCCTTCCCAATCCCCCAGGGTCAGTTATGAGAATTCTCAGGCCAATAACTAAACTCAAAATCACTGGAATGTTGAGCCATAAAAACACGGGTATGCCTGTTGTATCAACTAGAGTAAAGCTCTGATGGACCAGTCAGTGCTGTCCACTTGAGAAGATGAAGTTTTTCCTTCATGTTTTTTTTCTTTTTCTTTTCTTCAATTGTCCACTGCTCAGTGTGGTGCTGTCATAGCATGTGGGTGACAATCTGGGGACTGATACAGAATGTTACAAAAAGTGCAAGGATCTTACTGAGTGGTCTGGCTGGTCTGAGTGATTGGGTTTGGACAATTGATTTAGGCATTGACTATTATCTTCGTCTCTTTAAAAGTCTAAACTCTGAGGTTGAATTCTATGGTTTTAGGGAATTACAGGAATGTTTTAAAATGTAGAATGAGGACAGTTAAAAAAGGGACTGCTTACAATAGTTGGCAAGAAAAACTACAGCTTCCTTCTCCCCATCTCTGTCAACCAGAGAACACCAGGGAGACTTAAAACTGATGAAAGTCTGCTATGCACCTCTATTCAGAATCTACATTCTGCCAACCCCCCCCCCCTTAGGCAAACATCAAGCTGGACAGATGTCTACTTGTCTATGTAGCACAATGTAAGAGGAAATTGAGAAAAACTAGGAGTAAAAGCAGCTCACAAAGGATTTAGTGGCATCAAAAAGAGAAAAATAATTTCTCTTTGATTCACCATCAAAAAGATTTACCATCAAAAGAAAAGAAGAAAAAAAGATAAAGGAGACTTAATCTTATTTGCTGCATGGGAACATGGAATCACCAGATGACAGGAACTAAATAAAGCAAGACAGTTAAATAAAGTTGGATAAACACTTTTTTAAAACTCCATCAGCCACATGCAACTTAGCTTGTGTAAGAATGTTTGTTTGAAATGTATAAAAATGGTGTGAACTCTTTCCAGGGCTACCTGAAATCTTGGTCTGCATGAATAAATTCTTTTCCAACCACCTTAGCTACAATCTTGACTTGGACTATTCCCTAACAGCAGGAATTGTTCCCTACCAGGGATTTCCCAGGGAACCTTAGACAAATGGAAGAAAATTCAGTCTTAGATCTTACCTGGGCTTTTCAAGTCCATCACATTTTTTCCCTTTTCTTTCAGAAAAGAATTATTCTGAGGAGACAAGCAGTGAAGTAAAAACAGGTTTACTGGGAAACAAAGGGAGGTAAGGTAAGATGAGTGCTAAAGTGAGAACATGGGCTTCTCTACAGTGTACAGTGACATCCCAGAGTTAAAATAGGAAAGCATAAAGATTCACATCTCAAGAGGGGAATTAAGAATGCCATGTGCTCTGGCACCATGTGGGCAAAGGCAGTACATGCTAGTGCTTTGTTTTTTTCAAGTTTGTTTTTTATACACTTCTCCCAAACTTTTTCCAGTCTTTTGATTTCATGGTTGTAAAGGGCAGTTGATAATCTTTTCTTTTGTATTCTCCACCTCTCCTTTGTAGCAGTGCAGAAGACTCTGCTCTCACAGGTTCAGCAGCCTTTCCACTCAGGAAGCCTCCAGCACTTAACCTAAAATTTTGCATCTCAAAGTGCTTCCTGGCTCCTGAGAAAGGTCCTTAGTGTCAAAGGTCTCCATGTCTTTGTACTGGTTCAGGTTTCAGACTTTTCCCTAAAACACACTTTTCCAAGACCCCTATCGTTCTGTCTGCAACAACAGTATATACTTAAAGATACCCTAAGGCAAGTCTACATTTTATTTGTACTTTTTTTTATAATTGAAGTATCCAAAAAAAAAAAAGGAAATGCTGGCAACATAAGAAACCACCTTGCTAATTTACTGTGAGTATCCATCATTGTATAAGTTACTTTAATAGGATATTACAGTTGCCAAATAGTCTGATCTTCAGATTCTCTTAGCATTTCCATCTGCTCGCACAATAGCCTGAAGAAGTTTGCTTTCTTGGATATAGAATAATGATTTAAAACTGCATGAAAAAAAATCTGCTCATGCACGATATTATAATAAGGTTAAACATATAAAATATTTATCACACAGGATCTATGTCCATATGCTATCATATAATTGCTTACAAAAAGAGCATTTAATTATTGAAGTTTCTAAAGTATCACATTATTGTTAGGAAGCAAGGAAGACTATGAAACAAGCTGCCTAATCAATGATTTCTTTTTACCTAGCACACAAGGCTTGCCGTATGTCAAAATACTTTGTCTATCATCTACTAATAGTTTTTCCTTACTACCAATTTTCTCAACATATTTAGAGGCAGATGGTTCCTACAGAATACTTATAGCCACCTCTTTTTAAGTTATTATATATTCTTAGACACCCCTCTCTCTACATTAAAAGTTTTGTCCTCTCTACATTAAAAGTTAATAAGGATGTTGTTGATTAAATATCCACAATTATAAAACTAGAAACTATTGTAGTCTTGTTTTCCACTGCTTTTAGACTCTGTTTCTACTCGTGCTATAGGTTGTTCAATAATAAAGAAATGCACACTTAAATGCAAATACACACACTATTCTAAGACTATTAAAAGGCCATCTGGTACTTTTTTACTTTTATTTTTCTATTGAAATGCATCACTGAGATGTGGCACTTAACGGTTAAAAATAGATGAATGAAATTAGAGAATTAGTACAAGAACTAAGACACTTGCTTTGTTGCAGCCAACCAAGGTCAATGCTCTATACCATATACGGTCTCACAAATACAGCCAGGAGTAATCTCAGTACAGAGCAAAAAGTAGCTGTTGAAAATCCCGTGGTGTGACCCAAAATACAAAACAAAATAAAAATAGATGATTGTATCATTTATTTTCCCAGAGGCAAAAGTAATTTTACTTTCTGTTTGTAGTATTTGTAAGTGAACATACATTTCAAGCACCATATGTGCATATATATAGATATGTTTTTATAGCAGTTCTTATGCACCTATTTAGATATTTGTCTTTCTGTGTTTATTTTTGTTTATATACTTATATATCAAGAATAAATACTTAGGGCCAGAGAGATAAGATAAGTGAGCATGATGCTTGGCAACCCAGATTTGATCCTCAGCATCACATATGGTCCTCAGAGCCCTCCAGGAGGGATTGTTGGGCTCAGAGCTAGGAGTAGTCCCTGAGTATCACTGGGTGTGGCTCTATAACAAGCATACAAAAAAACATAAAGCGTTTGCCTTGCATGCAGAAGGACGATGGTTCGAATCCCAGCATCCCATATGGTCCCCCGAGGCTGCCAGGAGTGATTTCTGAGCATAAAACCAGTAGTAACCCCTGAGCGCTGCTGGGTGTGACCCAACCCCCCAAATCCCCCACCCAAAACCATAAAGAGTATGTACATAAAATTTTTTTGGTTTTGGGTCACACCCGGTGGTGCTCAGAGGTTACTCCTGGCTATGGGCTCAGAAATTGCTGCTGTCAGGTACAAGGTACCATATGGCATGCCAGGATTTGAACCACTGTCTATCCTGGATCGGCTGTGTGCAAGGCAAATGCCCTACCGCTGTGCTTTCTCTCCGGCCCGTACATAAATATTAATTAAAACAATCTCTAGGCTCTAAATGTATAGATGAGTTTTATTTCTTTCTATTTTCAGTTTGATGGTTAAAGATATTTTAACCATGAACATGCTTTACTTGTAAAATAAAATATGTTAAAACATCTCTTTTCAAATTGCAATCAGGATCTATATAAATGCAAAAACAGTAACATAAGTGATGCAGATATACACCAATTACTCCATGGAGTTAAACTCATGGAAATTTAAAATTGTGCCTATCTCTCCCTCGGTAGGTGCAGAATAATTGGGGGCTGTGTTTCTCTTGCACAGTATTCCACTGCTGCTCCCCCCAAAAGTCCTGCAAAACATCATGTAAGGAGTACTAGTGAGCTCAGATAGAACAACTGCTGTAAAGCTTGCTGGGGTTAAAAATCAGGCAGTACCCTATCCCCACCAGGAAAAGGGCAGTTTAGACCTGAAGACATCTGAGGCAAAAAGACCCCAGTTGGTCAAATTTGTTTATGACTCTGATTCTTCTATCTCACTATCATTAATCTGGTGCCAAAATCTAGAACAGGGGCTCCAGATTTGGGATAATCCTCAATGTTGGGCACTGGGTTCATCTCAGACCAAGACTTGCTCCCTGAGCAGGCTTGAGTATATCTTGGATCTGAGTAGATTGGTTGACCCATGGCTCCATCTTGGACAAACTCTGTCACATAGGTAACTCAGTGTGCATGTGTTAGTGCCTTCTTGTACAAATGAATTGATCTCACAACCTTTGCTGGCTACGGGATTTGAGTGAGCTTGTATCTGTGATTCTGCAGAGAGCATTTTAACCCAATGGTGATTTTCACATCAAACTCTGGTCCATGGAGGTGCGAATCATGGTCCATTCTATTCAGGAGCAACCCTGAACACTACCGGATGTGATCCAAAAACCAAAAATAAAAAAATAAAAATAAAATAAAATAAAATGAAAGAAAACTGTATTTTGTTTATTCTTTTTTGTTTTGTTTTTGTTTTTTGGGTCACACCCAGCAGCACTCAGGGGTTACTCCTGGCTCTAGGTTCAGAAATCGCCCCTGGCAGGCTCAAAGGACCATATGGGATGCCGGAATTCGAACCGCGTCCTTCTGCATGCAAGGCAAATGCCGTACCTGCATGCTGTCTCTCTGGCCCCAGTTTGATCATTCTTAACTTTATATTCTTAGTACTTCTCAACCTTCATCATAGAATCACAATGTTAAGGTATAATTAAAAAATGAAGACTCCAGGGCCGGAGAGACAGCATGGAGGTAAGGCGTTTGCCTTTCGTGTAGAAGGTCGTTGGTTCGAATTCCGGCATCCCATATGGTGCCCCAAGCCTGCCATGGGCGATTTCTGAGCATAGAGCCAGGAGTAACCCCTGAGTGCTGCTGGGTGTGACCCCAAAATCAAAACACAAAAAAATGAAGATTCCTATTCAACCTATTCAACCCAAACCTGAATCAGAAAAGGTTTTATTATTGTCACATATGGATGACTGAAGATGTTGCTTTAAAACGTTACCTAAACAGTGTCAGAAATGTAAACTTTCTGCCTGTGTGCTCAGAAAAACTGATCAGAGGGACCAGAGTAATAGTGCAGTGGGAAAGGCATTTTCCCTGCATGTTGTGAAGCTGGATTCCATGCCCCATACCCCATAAGGTATTTTGAGCACTGCCAGAAGTAATCCCTGAACACAGAACCAAAACTAAACCCTGATCTGGGTGGGGTCCAAAACCAACCCCTCAAAAGGAGAGAAACTGATGAGGCACTAACACTTTCTCCTGAATTTCATTTTTCAACAAGCTCATGTCAGTCTCTTCAGGCTGTTGAGCGACATATGCATCTTGCACAGAGTGAACATCTTTCAAAACACATTTTAAAAGACAACTGATGTGGCTAAACTGTCATTGTTTATTCTGACACAGCTGAAAATAGGAGCAACCAACAAATATTTCCCCTTCATGTGGTCTTTTTCTTTGCAGCATTGCAGCTGTTACCTCATCTAGAAAAGGTGTCAGACCTAAGAATAAACAGACAATTAGAATGAGTTTCAAAATGTGCAAGGTGGCCAAGTGGTAATAATGCCTGTCACTGAGAATGCTCAAGGTGGGACTAGAGATATAGTACAGTGGTGAAAGTGTTTCCACTGCATGCAGCAGACCATGGTTTGATTCCCAGCACTGCAGATGATCTTCTGAGTTCCACCAGGAGACATATTTGAATAGAGTACCTAAAGTAGAATGTCCTGACCTAACCTGTGTTATCCCCATCAAAAAGAATACATTCAGTATGTGCTGAGAAAGAATTATCCCACTCAAATGAGTTGAGGATCTTTTCTCCATGTCTCCTCTGCTTTTGACTATTTTGTTTGGTTCTATGATTTGATAAGATGTTTAATCCCCTAGAATGCTGTATTACCATTTCTCTTTAACTAAGACAGAAAAGAAGGTGTGTATTGAAGTGTTGAGCCTAACATGCCATAATCCAATCCTGGGGCAGGGTAGCCATGAAGAATTAATAATCCAAGCCAGATACATAGGAAAGGCTTTCAAACTTAAGGTAGTAAGTCCACTGAAAACAACAATTTTTATTCCCCTTCAATCCACCCCCAGGTCAAAGGAGGGTCTAGTAATAGACAAAAGTACCTAAAATGGAGTTAATGCACGGTAGGTGAGTTTTTTTTAATAATTATCTTTATTTAAACACCGTGATTACAAACATGATTATAGTTGTATGATTACAGTCATGTAAAGAACACCCCCCTTCACCAGTGCAACATTCCCACCACCAATTTCCCAGATCTCCCTCCTCCCCACCCCACCCCACCTGTACTTGAGACAGGCTTTCTACTTCCCTCATTCATTCACATTGTTATGATAGTTTTCAGTGTAGTCATCTCTCCAATGCACTCATCACTCTATGTGATAAGCTTCATGTGGTAGGTGAGTTTTTACACTTCAAAACATTGGGTGAAGGGAACTAGGCTAGAAGACAAGTTAGTATTGAAATAAAATAAGGTGTGATCTAACAATGAAGCACTTAAACTTCAGTTTTAGTCTCTGGATTTGAGTTTTAATGTCAGGTCAGTTGTGTGAACCTTGATAGCAACAGCAGGAGAAAAATAGTCCATTTTTATCTTGGCAGGAAAATCAAGACAAATATACCATAATCAAAAGTTATGCAGTTTTCTAAGAAATATATATATATATATATATATATATATATATATATATATATATATATATATATATATATATGCATGATAGGTCAGACCATATCCAGCAGAGCATTTGTAGACATTTTTCATATGCTTCACCATATATTTTAGAGTCAGTATTGAATAAAGTGACAACTGCCTGTAACACATTGGTAAGAATCTTACACAGTTGAACTGGAGCTTATCTCCTGACAGTGGCCAATACAATAGCACTGGCACCCTTCAATGACACCCATGCTCATCTCTGCCAGAGATGGTGGAGACCCCTACTCCTCTAAAGACTAAAGAAAAATCTGTCACAAATATATAAGCCACACACATGTTCATTTATTTCAGATTTCAGTTATTTTGATAGAACCATTGCCTAATACTATGTCCAGTCTTGACTTGAATGTACTTTTTTTCTTTGCTCCCATATTTTATTTTATTTTGCTCAATCTATACCTTATTCCTTAAAAATTATTTTTCTATTGTATTTTGGGTAATTGGATTATAATAGTGTCAATGTTTATTATTATGATCTACAGAGTTACTGCACCTTCATCACTATCAAAGTGCCCAAGATCCTTCACCACTGACTTCAGGTTACTTCTAAAATATCTTTGTTCACATTAAAAAAAAAAAGATTAAAAAACAAAACTTTGCTTTTATTGTTGTGTTTGTAGTGTGTCAATTTGGCAAGGTCAAATTAGATGTCCCATACTCCCTTTCTAGTGTGTGAGATATAAAAATATTCTCTTATAAGTAGAAAAGGTAAACAGAAGGCATTTTGTAACATCATAACTTGATTCATGTACTTGAGTCAATCTATGTGCATCCCTGAAAGGATATCACAGCTATAAGGACTTTAATCAGTCATAAAAAATAAAAAGTATGATAGCTGGGCCTTATCTAATTCACTGTAAGGCCTTAAAGAAAACTTTAAGTCTTTCCTGGAGATACAATAGGGCAATAGGTTAAATGGTTTCAACCCATGTCCATTAGAGTCCAGTTACTCTCTTTTGAAAGAACAAGAGGGTTATTTCGGCTCTGAGTTCAAGGAATCACTCCTAGCAGGTTTGAGGAACCATATGGGATGATGGGGTTTGAACCAAGGTTGGCTCTAGCCACTGAACTTTCACTCCAGCTCAGTGTTTTTTGTTTTGTTTTGTTTTTAATGTTTTTTTTTTACCATACCTGGCAATGCTCAGTGTTTACTTCTGGCTCCGCTCTCAGGAATTACTTCTAGAAGGGGGCTAGGTTGATCATGTTGAATGCCAGATATCACCATGAGTTGGCCATATGCCAGACAAGTGTCTTATTAGCTGTATTATTGCTCATGACCCAGGTCTAGCTGCTCTTAATCTTCCCTTTCTGAGTATATGACTTACTGAAAGAGGAAACCCCAATTTCCCCCAGGTGCCAAAAGGAACTTTATTTTCAGCTCTTACTATCCCTTTTCTAACATCACTACAGTTTCCTAGGGTCTCTCAGAGACTGAGGAAGTTCCTAGGGTCTTTCTGAGACTGAGGAAGTTTATTGTTTCCCAAGATAGTAAATTTTACAATAGGCTTTGAACTCACAGAGATCCAGAGATAACTGTCTTCCTGTGCAGGTGATCAGATAAGTAACCTGCAAGTTTTTAAGCAAAATAAATCCACAGCAATAAGATGTTAGTCTTATTTTAGCAATGTAACAGGCTCTAAATTAACAAGACATTTCTGGAAAACAAAAGGGAATCCTTACATTCTTTATATATATGACAAGCAAAACAAAGGACTCAATTTCCATTTAAAATGTCCTACAAAGACCCTATATCTTAATTTAGCCTTTTGCTAAATTCCTCCTTGATCAGGGAGTTTCTTTACCTTTTGCTTTTGAATAAAGGTTTTAAAATTTTGTTTCTTACTATAAATTTGAACTGAAAAAATTGTATTTATCATAGCACCATGATTTAGTAAGTTGTTCATAATACAGTCTCTCTTTCCCTCCTTTCTCTATCATTCTTTCTTATAGTTCACTCAGCTGTCTGAGACTACCATCCTTAAAAGTAAGAAACTATGTTAAGCACATCATAACCCATCGTATTTTATTTTTTGCAAATACACAGCATGTTAAAGATTTATCCTTGAATGTGTGTTACAATCATATGCAACTAGATCAAAGACAAAGGTAAAGTTTATTTTTTAGAACTTACTCTAGATTAAAGCAGATCACAGGGACTTCCTAGTTCACTACCTAAGTGGGTTTTAATGAAGGCAACAGTGCACAAAATTTAGGTTGCTTGATCTACACATTGTTATTCATCTGTCACTCAAGTTATAAATCTATTATCAATGTATTTCTCAGTTTTGGAATGAAATTAAAATCTACCCATTTAAATCTACCCATAAAATATCCATTTAATTCAATATATCTTAACATACTTGACCCAGTTCAGTTATCACCTACAAATGGCACAACAGAAACAATAGGTTATTTGCAGTGTAGTTTATATCACACATTATACTTACCAAAGAAAGATCTTCTCTGTTACAAATGAATCCTGTCTATAACTTCCAAGGAGCCCGGTAACGTATTCAATGAAGGTTGAAAAAACCTTAAATCTAAAGGATTTGTGGACAAGCAACCATGCCATTATTTAATCTAAGCTTGGCAGTATAAGTCACCATTTCTTGAAAAACATTCTGTAGGACTGTATGGTTTTCTGAACCTTCAGGAGAACACACAATCTGCTGATTATGCTTGCTGGAGTTTCCACTGATGGAAAAATGTTTGCATCTCATTCCTTATGAGTGAGCGTTTTTAGTGGGGGCATACCATACATAACATTTTTCTTTCTAGACCCATAAGCAAAGGGCTTAGCACTTTTATGGACAATGGTAAAATAGAAGTATGAATTAACAGCCACAGAGAGCTCGTTCCTATTTTTCAGATTTGGTTTGACTCCCTTGTTAAATATTCTAATGTAACTGCTGATTCCTAGTGATAAGACTAAG
The DNA here is from genome assembly GCF_024139225.1 of Suncus etruscus. Taxonomy (NCBI): domain Eukaryota; kingdom Metazoa; phylum Chordata; class Mammalia; order Eulipotyphla; family Soricidae; genus Suncus; species Suncus etruscus. The sequence goes on along the minus strand of NC_064862.1, from coordinate 43,606,701 downwards.
ATGCCAGTTAACATGGCACGATAAGTTAATTTTCTCCTGATATGATCTTTAAAATGAGTTTTTAATGATTATTTTTACAAAGCATCTACAGATGTTCAGCCTATCATATTAGCCCATTAACTGAGCAATTCCAAACTGAGATAATAATGATGATGATGATTTTGCTAGAGAAAATTGTGCTTTCTACACTAACTAGAGATAATTTTAACAAGAAAACGTCGCCAAAATTAAAGTGCAAATATTACATCAGGAGTAGAAGGGTGGAGGGTCAGGTACTAGACACATTTAATTTCATTGAGTTCCATTGAAAGCAGGTGGGAGATGGCAGCAAATAAAAGAAAGCTCTCCAAACAGGCTCTTTTATTTCTCTTGCCCCTTAGACCCTTTGACACTTTCCTTCACCCAGGCAGACTGCAAGATCAGGAAGAGTTTGTACACCCAGACTAAAGGCAGGTTGAGTTAAAGTAGAAGCAGAAAGGAACAGGGTTCTTATGCTCAGATGGCAGATGAAAGCTAGGTCAGGATGACAAGGAAACACTGGGATAGAGTTCAAGAAAGGCCCAGAGCAAAATTTCAGAGTAGGAATGCATATAGAGGCTAGAAACTAGCACAAGAGCAACATTAGGCCATTGTACACTGGTGGTAAGCAGAAGGGGAAGGACAAGACTAAGCAGTCACACACTTGACGAAGCAACATGGAATAGGATAAATGATGTCACACACAGAGTTTTGTATGCAAATTTTTTATACAATTCTCATTAACCACTGGCATTGGAAATTCCAGTTGTGAAATGCCAAGTTTTCTTTTTGTCATCCCCACGTTTCCTATATTCAGCCAAAAAAATTTTTTTGACTAAAATTATCACCTCTACATCATCAAAGCATTTCTCTCTAAACTGGAGGGAATACTTTAGCTCCTACCTACTGAAATACTTCTTTGGACCATTTTCCTAGAAGCACAACTGTACTGAACTGAACGCACAAGCCCTATTTTATTTGTCAGAGGAGTATTGCTGTAAACTCAGGAGGACAGCCTTGGCTCTGTGGAATGGCCATGAAAAGATAGTATATAAAATATTTACAACCTGAAAAGACTGTTCATTTATTTATTCAACATTTTATGTCTTGGGTACAATTGTGTTTGGGCTATGTCTGTGATTGTGTCTTGCAATTGTGTGTGCTTTGAGGCTGCAGATGAGTTCAAGATCATACCTGGTGAAATTTCTTAAAACTAACTGACAGCTATAAACAGGTTTTAAGGCTGGGGGGGGGTCCCAATATTATAGTTTAGGAATTGAAAAATATGGAAAATTATATTATTGCATTGGGGTTTAATGCATAAGGTGAACAAGAGAATTCTGTTATATGGTATTTATAAACATATTTTGTTTCTCAACAGCCCCTCCCCAAATTGAACAACATGTAGTTTAAAAAATTATTTTATTGTACTTTAAATATTTTAGAAGATGATTTTATATATCTCTTAGACATTCCAGTTTATTCTTGAAGACTCAAAAGTTTTCTTGAACCCATGTTTCTATAATCATAGAGGTTGACTTGCTACGTCCCTTCCTGTGTGAATGGGTAATATCCCTTCAGGGGATATGAGTCTCATTATTCATGAGTCTCTTCCAAATATGGAGCTTGCATATACTATGTCTGTCCCCATATATACACACTATTATTTGTCTTACATCAAGCACAAAGGAATGTCACCTGGAGAGTGGTAATAATCACATCTTCAATATGCAAACAGAAACATTAAAATAACACAACTTAACACAACACACATACAACTTGTATGAAACGAATTTGACATTATTCATCTGTATTACCTCATAGGACTTGATACTGAAGTTTGTGAACCATATTTTTTGATTTTGGAGAATGCCTTTGGGGTAGGGGCTATACCTTGCAGTGCTGTTAAAGGAACACAACTTAAATAACTTGTATGGAACTACTTTGACGCTATTAATTTGTATTACTTCTTAGAACTTTGTATTGAAGTTTGTGAACCATATTTTTTTTGTTTGTAAAATGGACCTTTATTTCAGTTTTCATTGTATCTAATTCTTTTTTCTTTTTAATTTTTATTGTGGCCAAAGTGAATTACAAATCTTACACAGTGATATTTAAGGTACACAGTGTCAATAAATGAAGGCCTTTCTACCACCAGTGTTGTCCTCCCTTCATCTCTGTTCCCAAGCATATATCTCTTATCTCCCTCCTTTATCTCCCAGAATGCTAGTGTAACTAAAAGCATATATGTTAACACTAATGTAAACCTTTTTTTTTTTTTTGCAGTTTCAGATATTTTTACGTGGTTTCTTAAAGGTTTAGAGTCAAAGAAGCACTGTAAAAACAATGTTAGAGTGGCAATTATCGTTTGCATGGGCCCACCAAAGTATGGGGGACATGGAAAGGAAAAACTTTGGCCTAAATACAAGGAGACCCTAACCCTGAAGTTTCCTGACATAAGACCAATTCTAGGCTCCAGGCAAACTAGTTTGTCCAATTCAGGTCATTTCTGTAGTGCCCATACAGTTTTATTTTTCACACAGTCTCTGTTGCTGGTATTATGTTTCTGTATTGAAGATCCTGAAATCTGTATATCCTACATTGAAGTCAGGATGGTGCGAAGTGGCATCTAATTTCAACTCACAATTAAAGGGCAATGCAGAAAGCCCTGTCCAGTATGCAGGTTGTTGTTGTTGTTGTTGTTGTTGTTTAAATCTTCTCAGTGTTAAGGGAAGACTTTTTTGAGTAAATCGATGTCAGAGCTGCAGTAGGGTCTTCCCTGGTAGAGGATTGCTTCCAGGTCATGTCATAGACAACTTTGGATGTTTCATAGATGGCTTCCCTGGTTCAGGGGGTGAACCATATTTTTAATAATTTTTGTGTAGGGTTCTGGCACCAGGCCAGATGCAAGGTGGATAAGGGTCTCTTTCAGCCCATGCCTCGAGGCCGGACTCAGGAAAGAAAAGGAAGACTGTGAGTCACAGACCACTCACAGGAAAACAATTGTCAGCGTAATGGACTTCATTTATTGAAGGTAGGGACAAGACTTTTTTTTTTTTTTTTTTTTTTGGTTTTTGGTTTTTGGGCCACACCCATTTGACGCTCAGGGATTACTCCTGGCTATGCACTCAGAAATCGCCCCTGGCTTGGGGGGACCATATGGGACACCAGGGGATCGAACCGTGGTCCGTCCTACGCTAGCGCTTGCAAGGCAGACACCTTACCTTTAGCGCCACCTTCCCGGCCTCAGGGACAAGACTTTTAAGGGCAAACTTGAGGTGGGAAACAGAATGTGGGTAGCACAGTTTAGATATTACAGCAACAAGATGGTATGCAGAGACAACAGTCACAGGTACATGGCATCATTGATTTGGATGATATGCAAAGATAGCAGTTACAATGTTCATGGCATCATTAAATCAGGAAGCATGTAAAGATAGCAAAGCAATACCCATGGCATCATTAAATCAGGAAGTAGTTAAAGATAGCAGTTGCAATGCTTGAGGCACTATTAGCCTAGACAGGTTGTTTGACCTGGATGACTTTCTCCTGTGCTCATAACAGCAGTGACACAAGTCTCTAAACAGAGACTTTCTTTTATATTCAAGACCAACTTGCAGAAATCTCCTTCTTTTCCGGCCTCTCTCCCCACACTTTTGGAGATTTCTTTTTTCTGTGAGGCACCCCCCAGCGATACTCAGAGCTTACTCCTGGATCTGCGGTCTGAATGCAGGGCTCAGGGGCTATTCAGGTTTCTGAGTTTCAAACCCAAGTCAGCTGCATGCAAGGCAAGTGCCCTATGCAAGTACTATCACTCCAGGCCCCAGTATCAAATTTTTATTCAGATTTTGTTGGGGGGGATTGGGCCACACCTGGCAGCACTTAGAGGTTCCTCCTAGCTCTGCACTCAGCAGTGTCTCCTGGCAGGCTCAGGGGATCATATGGGATACCAGGGATTGAACTGAACCCGGGCCCATCCAGGCTTGGCAAGGCAAAAAACTTCCACTGTACAATCACTCCAGCCCCTTATTCAGACTTCTTGAGATGTCTGGAGATGAGCAAGTTTCTAGGCTCACAGAAAGAGTTGCCAGAATAATGCATGAGATAGATGATTTTTTGTAATTTTCTCCCATTTGGCTATTCTTTCCATTAAAGAACTTGTAGCAATGCCTTTTTGCAGTTTCTTTTGCTCTCCATAGACTTTATGCCCTTCAATTTTCCTTCTACTAACCCAATCCTTTCCCCCTTTCAACTCTGCATAGCACTTATTTCTCTTGAAATGTAATTCCTTGCCCAGAAACCATCATTTCCATCAGCTCCAAAGCTCCTTGATCCCCTGTGTCTCCTATGGCCCCTGCATTCTGGTGACCTGGCACTGTGTACACACCTGATTCTGATTTTTTTTCACTTGGAATTCACGAAAATTGTGTTCTGTCTGAGTAGATTTTGATAGTAGTTTCTACATTCTGAAGAATGATTTTCTTAAGACAAATGAATACTGACAACAAAATTACATGGCTGTTTAGTTGAATAAAAAGAACAATCTGCTAAAATGCTAGTCCAACTTTAGGAACTCTTTTGAGTCCCTCAACAGATGTAGTTTTTGGCTCATGTTGCTTTAGGGCTTCTTTTGAAATCTTCCTTTGTCCTCACCCTGGGATGACTTAACTGACTTGTTCCTCTTCTGATCACTACATTTTGGTGTTTGCCACTTTTGTGGTCAATTGTCTTTATTCATGTAAATGAAACAGCTTTAAATAGCACCTCAGACATCTTGGTCTCACCTTTATCTGGGAGCCTTGGACACTGTTCTGGCCAGTCAATACATAATCACAGCCCTGCAAAACTATGAATATCTCACTCTTGCCCAGTCTCCTCCACAGTTGACTGCTGTGGCAGAAGTTGATGATTAATATACAAGATGTCTGTCTTGTGAGGCCTAAATCTGTAAAAACCAATAGATCTTGAGGTCATAAGGATAAATTCTTCCCTCTTCCTTTATGCTGGAATAATTGTCTTAAGATATATTATTTTCCCAGTCCTATAGGATCAGTAAAAAATGAGGTTTTTTTGTTTTGTTTTGTTTTGTTTTTTTTTGTTTTTGGGACACACCCACTTAGGGGTTACTCCTGGCTATGCGCTCAGAAGTTGCTCCTGGCTTGGGGGACCATATGGGATGCCGGGGGATCGAACCACAGTCTGTCCTAGGGTAGAGCTGGCAAGGCAGACACCTTACCTCTAGCGCCACCACGCCAGCCCAGATGATTGGTATTCTATCTGGGAAAGTAGTGATCTTTCCTGTCCCATTACATGCCCTAAATCCAGTTCTTTCCCTTCTCATTCCTACTTCATGAAAGTCACATAAAAATTTTGGTCTCAATTAGTGTTTAAGCAAAAATCTCATATCTGTCTTATTTCCTGAAGTTGTGGTTTCTAATCTACTCAGCCTAAGAATATTCTGAAATCAAGCTAAGATGGTAACTTGGAGAAGAGTCCAGTTGTAGTTGAGAAGGAGTAGTTCTGAGTCTGGGGAAAAGAAAGCACATAAGTTTTATTTACCACTATATTCATATACCATAATATGTTCATTCAATTTTTCTTTAAGATTTTAAAATTTTTCCTAGGAGTTTAAACTTGGCTAAGTACCTGCATCACAATGCCATTCCAGCCATAATTTACCCTGATATTTCTGAGTTTTTTCTGCAACAAAACTGTGTAAAGTTTTCTACTAGCTGTAGCGTAAAGAATCCTACTACTGTGACAACACTTTGCTACTAGTAAATAAAAGTAATTGCTATTTTATGATTTTCTTTAAATATTGTTAAATTTTATTTCAAATAGGATATACAAACTGATATGAGTATAGGTTAGAATTTAATTAATAGTTTTAGAAAATAATTATTTTATACATATTCTGTTCCCATCACACATACATTCTTTTTTTTAATATAATTTTTTTAATATTTTCAGTTTATTTTACTCAAATTCATTCAACTGATTTAGAATTTTAGAATCTCTAAAAATGTTTTCAACTATACATAGTGATGAGTTATTACTTATGGTATCATCTTTATATAAGTACCATTAAGTACCTACTTTGCATGCATATATGCAATAGAAACATAATTTACATTTAACATTATTCATTATTTAACATTAAATAATAAATCTTTATTCTCATTTTATTCAGACTTTTATAATGTATTTTCTTTTTTTTTATTTAAACACCTTGATTACATACATGATTGTGTTTGGGTTTCAGTAATAAAAGGAACACCACCCATCACCAGTGCAACATTCCCATCACCCATGTCCCAAATCTCCCTCCTCCCCACCCGACCCCCGCCTGTACTCTAAACAGGCTCTGCATTTCCCTCATACATTCTCAATATTAGGACAGTTCAAAATGTAGTTATTTCTCTAACTAAACTCATCACTCTTTGTGGTGAGCTTCCTGAGGTGAGCTGGAACTTCCAGCTCTTTTCTCTTTTGTGTCTGAAATTTATTATTGCAAGAATGTCTTTCATTTTTCTTAAAACCCATAGATGAGTGAGACCATTCTGTGTTTTTCTCTCTCTCTCTGACTTATTTCACTCAGCATAATAGATTCTGTGTACATCCATGTATAGGAAAATTTCATGACTTCATCTCTCTTGACAGCTGCATAATATTCCATTGTGTATATGTACCACAGTTTCTTTAGCCATTCGTCTGTTGAAGGGCATCTTGGTTGTTTCCAGAGTCTTGCTATGGTAAATAGTGCTGCAATGAATATAGGTGTAAGGAAGGGATTTTTGTATTGTATTTTTGTGTTCTTAGGGTATATTCCTAGGAGTGGTATAGCTGGATCGTATGGGAGCTCGATTTCCAGTTTTTGGAGGAATCTCCATATTGCTTTCCATAAAGGTTGAACTAGACGGCATTCCCACCAGCAGTGGATAAGAGTTCCTTTCTCTCCACATCCCCGCCAGCACTGTTTGTTCTCATTCTTTGTGATGTGGTGTGAGGTGGTATCTCATTGTTGTTTTGATTTGCATCTCCCTGATGATTAGTGATGTGGAGCATTTCTTCATGTGTCTTTTGGCCATTTGTATTTCTTCTTTGTCAAAGTGTCTGTTCATTTCTTCTCCCCATTTTTTGATGGGATTAGATGTTTTTTTCTTGTAAATTTCTGTCAGTGCCTTGTATATTTTAGAGATTAGCCCCTTATCTGATGGGTATTAGGTGAATAGTTTCTCCCACTCAGTGGTTGGCTCTTGTATCCTGGGCACTATTTCCTTTGAGGTGCAGAAGCTTCTCAACTTAATATATTCCCATCTGTTAATCTCTGCTTTCACTTGCTTGGAGAGTGCAGTTTCCTCCTTGAAGATGCCTGTAGTCTCAATGTCCTGGAGAGTTTTGCCTATGTATTGTTCTATATATCTTATGGTTTGGGGTCTGATATCGAGGTCTTTAATCCATTTGGATTTTATCTTCGTACATGACGTTAGCTGGGGGTCTAAGTTTAATTTTTTGCAAGTGGCTAGCCAGTTGTGCCAACACCACTTGTTGAAGAGGCTTTCCTTGCTCCATTTAGGATTTCCTGCTCCTTTATCAAAAATTAGGTGATTGTATGTCTGGGGAACATTTTCTGAGTATTCAAGCCTATTCCACTGATCTGAGGGTCTGTCCTTATTCCAATACCATGCTGTTTTGATAACTATTGCTTTGTAGTTATAATTTTTATTTGAATCATAGTGGAACACATACATTCTTGTAGAGTGTGTGACCTGTTTGAAATCAGGACTTGTACTTGTATTTTTCATGCAAGTCCCCCAATATCTGACATCTCAAATTATGTGCTAGGAGCACGGCTGAATCATCATCAGGAGACTTTAAAATAAATAGTTTTAAGACAGTCCAAGATCAGCTTTAGTGATTTAAGGGCTGGAGTAAAAGCTTTGGTGTATAGTGAAAAGATATTTGGGCTCTATAGACAGATCCCAACTCAATTTGAGAACTAGGGCCTTACTAGTCAAAAACAAGCTAGTTTTTCATTCACTCCCAAAGTGATTTCTCCAAACCTGTCAGTAACTTTAAGAAACCAGAAGACAAAGAGAGGTGATTTCAGACTTCAACTGGTATTTCTTAGAGTCTTATACAAGGTGAGTTTGCAGCAGGATACAGAACATTCTCTTCAGAACATGTTCAACGCCCTCATGCCCAAAGAGAGGAGAGAAAGGGGACATGGGGTTAGATGATAACATGCAAGACCTGTTGCAAACAAAAATTTGATAAGCTTAAGAAGTCAAGGATCTTCAGCAAGAAGATAATCCTGACTTTCAATATTGAAAATCTCAAGCAATATTGTAGCTTTAATTTTTTTTTTGGGTTTTGGGTCACACCCAGCAGCACTCAGGGGTTTCTCCTGGCTCTATGCTCAGAAATCGCCCCTAGCAGGCACAGGGGACCATATGGGATGCCGGGATTCAAACCACCATCCTTCTGCATGAAAGGCAAACACCTTACCTCCATGCTACCTCTCCGGCCCCCGTAGTTTTCATTTTTTATATTTTGCAACAACTCATTTTTTGTTTTTTTTTTGGGGGGGGGTCACAGCTGGTAATTCTCAGTAATTATCCTGATTCTGTATCCAGGAATTAATCCTTGGGGATATTTGGGGGAATATATGGGATGCCAGAGATCAAAGCTGGATTAGCTGAGCACCAGGCACATTTACCCACTCTACTTAATCTCTCCAGCCTCTTTCCATCAATTCTTAACCTCAGCTTGATTATGTTTTGCTGTAGTAAAAATAGCAGAGGGCACCAAATATAGAACATAAGCTTTACATTTATTCTATCCTTAGCACTGCCCACATCTGTTCTTCTAGCTTCACAATTAGTGTGAACCCAGACACACAATAAAACAAAACTACACCAAACATCGAATAACTTACCATAGTTTTGTTCATTGGTTTAGTTTTGGGTCCCAACCAAACAAGGTATCTCATGCTCCAAGAGTATTTGCTTTCCTTTCTTGAGAAAATTGTGACTTTCTCATTCATACGTACTCTGGAAAGGCTTTTACTTCAAATATGCTACTTGAAAGCACATTGACACATCTTAATTCAGATATCTACCAGTGTGGTTTAATGCAAATCAGCTCGAGTTAATTGTATTAATTTGTATCTATCTTGTATCAATCTTCTTGTTCCTTTTGGTAAATTATTACTTAGGTTCCTTGAAGTTGACTCATCCATCTTTGTCAAGTGGAAAAAGGGTAAGTAAGGATATGTCACTAATTGAGAGGCAAAGGGAACATTCTGGCTTTCTTTCCCCAGAACATGAGGCTATGAGGTCATGGTTACCCTGTTGTGTCTGTGAAGAGAGAAAAAATTTCTTATTGTGAGGTTTTGGTAAAGGTTGAGATGTATTCTTCAAATAATAGAAGTGTTTCTCACAATAAGACTAGAATCTGAAATACTGGTGATGTCATTTTTGAAATCATGCATATATTGGGTGTTAGGTATTAGGTTCGCCAGAGACCAACCCCCAAGGGCTTGTCCATTTTGTTCTCTCTTGTGGACTGGTTTATAGCTACAATTTCAACCTCTGGAAATTGTTGGTGGAAAGAAAATCCATCTTTAATTCCTGAATGATTCACCAAATAAAAGCAAAGTTCAGAAGAAGGCACAAGCCAGGTGTTCTTTGAGCAGTTTCTCTTTGTGATGAAGCACACAGCAGCAAAGAAAACTTGGACCTTGGTGTCACTTTTAGGCCCCATTGTCACCTTTTGTTTATTCATGAGCATTTCTACATGTAGACACTGTATTTAGGATTTTCCTATGTAACATTATAAACTGGGAGTTGAAATTTGTAGGAGCAGAGTGAAAAAGACTCCAATATTTGTTTTTGTTTTTTTTTTTGTTTGTTTTGGTTTTGATTTTTGGGCCACACCCAGCGGTGCTCAGGGGTTACTCCTGGCTGTCTGCTCAGAAATAGCTCCTGGCAGGCACGGGGGACCATATGGGACACCGGGATTTGAACCAACCACCTTTGGTCCTAGATCGGCTACTTGCAAGGCAAACACCACTGTGCTATCTCTCCGGGCCAATCTTTGTTTTAATGAAGAGTATTTGTTAAATGGCATTTCTGGAACCATTGAAGGATTCTATAGAATCAGAATAGAGTTGAGATTTTAAATATTTTCCCATTTGTTTCAGAATAAGAGAATGGGAAATGAATTTATCCAGTGACATGGATTCCAAAAGTATCTGGGGTTGTATATTATGACTGTGTCTATATTGGGAGCTGAAATTGGATGGGATTGGTTATTTTTATAATTTATTCATTTTTGTGTTTTTCAAATGTGTCTTGTGCATGATTAGAAAGTCAAAATGTTGCTAGTAAGAATGACCCAACTTTCTATACTATTTGCTTCTGATGGAGGTTATTTCTCCCAGAGACTACACCATATAAGGAAACATCAATAAAGTGTTTCCTGATGTTTTAAAGACATACAATAAAAAAAAAATGACTAGCCAAGCTCTACTATGGGGCTTAATAAACCTTTTTTGACAATATATATGAAATGACTAAATGTTCCAGTTAATTTCTAGATTTATATTAATTTTCAATGAATAGATACCCTATCAAGAGGATGTGAACCAGGTTCACATGTATTAATAATTCTCCAGTATAGAGCCACCATCGGGTGTTAGGACTAGAAAGAACCTTGACAACTGTTGAAATCTACTGCCTTTTTTTTTTTTTTATGGATGAAAACTAATATGCCGTCCTGATTTACCCAAGACCACAGTGCAAATGGGAACTCAGGTCTAAACATCCAGTTCTGTGTTTTATTTAAAGTTTGCATTGTCATAGCATGAATGTTTGCACTGATAGCCATGCTGATGGTGCTACACTGAGATAGGCCAAGACTTACTTTATCAGTCAGGAAGAAAGGAGGTATGAGGATCACATTTGGCCCTACTGGGTAGAGGCAAAAAGCTATCAATAGTTATTGCTTTTTTTTTTTTTTCATTTAATAAAAGTCAAAGCCAAGTTCATGCTGAAAGCCTCTTACAAACAAAATTCTTTCTTGCTCTTGACATCTGCACCTCCTTACTGAGGGCTGTGTGCCATTAGGACCATGTGCTTGTCACTATGCTTGCAACAGATGTTTGCTGCTACTTGAAAACTTCCCTTTGATGTAGTTATTGTTAAATTCCCCTGTAAATGATGCTTGCTTAAATTTAGCAGGACGACTTAAATTCAAACCAGGGTACAATGTCCCACTGTGCATTAGTTACAGTGGCACATCAAAGCTTACAGGAGTCCTCAAACTTATTAAACAGGGGGCCAGTTCACTGTCCTTCAGACTGTTGGAAGGCCAGATTATAGTAAAAACAAAAATTATGAACAAATTTCTATGCACACTGCATATATCTTATTTAGAAGTGAAGAAACAAAATGGGAATAAATACAATATGTGGCCCGCAGGCCGTAGTTTGAAGACCATTGCTAGGAGCTGGACTGGGTTTTTCTCCATGTTTTTCAACAGTCTTCTAAGTTGCTATGCTATGGTGGGTAGAATCTGCATCTCATTTTCCAATATATTTGTGTTAAAATATGTCCTTGCATATTTCTGTTGGGCTTATTGTACCTTTTGTTCATAGGCTGGACCTTATTTTGCAGTGAGCCAGCAAAAGATAGTTACAGAGGGCCACTTAAGCAGGGCTCATGACCAGAACCTGGAAAGGGGGCTGAAAAAGGTGAATTCTGCCTGACTTCCCATGTTTTTCACTTCACATTAGCAAACAGGCTCACTGAAAGAAAGGCAATCAAATAGTGAGATGAAAAATGACTCCAATGTGATCCGCAAATGCTGATCCTGAAAAAGGAATCAAAGGAGCCTGGCTGGCAAATATTTACTCAGTAACTCCTCTGGACAAAAAGCAAAAGGCTGGACAATGTTTTCCCTCAGGAGGTTATTATAATTTTATTCCATTTGTTCATCACCTAGTAGTGAACGAATGAAAAATAAAATATGTTCCCAATGTGGAGCATTTTTTTCATGTGCCTTCTGGCCATTTGTATTTTTTTCCCACAGAATGAGAGAAAAGAAAAAAGAAAATTAAAAAATTTTTTCAGCAAGAATAAAAATCTAACCCCATCTAAAAAATGGGGAGAAGAAATAATCAGACATTTCCTAAAAGTACAAGTTTGTAAAAAACATACATTGTTGTAGCACTTATTGGAGCTCTTACCTTTTTCTATCATGAGAAAAATTTAACAATAACTCCCCAATTTACTTTTTTCCCTTGGTTTTTTTTTTTTATTCAATCATATTCATGGGCACCAACCATATATCAGCAGAGCACTAAGCTAGGTGCAGAGATTTAAAAATATCAGTGTAATCTATATTTAAATGAAGGGATAAAATGAAAGCAGCTGTGAATATACTACAATATATGCAGTGCCTCTGATAAAGGCAGTCAGAAAGGAACCTAGCAGAAAAGTGACCTCTAAACTAATCCAGAGTGCATAAGAGGCGATCAGACAAGTTAGGCAGTGGATTCTGACCAGATAAAACGAAGTGCAAAATCCAGGAGGCTAGGTGAGTGGTGTCTTACAAAAGTTCAAATGTTTTTAAGGTCCGAACAAAGGATGAGGCCAGAACAACCAGCAGGATGCTTTGTAAGACTGTCAGAATGCCACAACCTTGACTCCATGAAAAGGGCAATGAGCAGCTAATGAAGAGTTTTGAGCTCCTGTGCATGACAGGTCAGAGGAGATGCCATTCTAACATTCATTGGGCACTTTTTATCTTTCCATTTTAAAGAAATGATTACATTGTAATTAAGCCTTAAGCAGCAAATAAAAAAGCAGCAATTTTTCTCATTTTACAGGTGAGGAAACATGAGACTCAAGGAGATTAGAGGACTTGCCAAAGTCACTCAGGAGCCAAAAGCAGAAGCTGAACATTCAGCAAAGTTTTCTGAAGGAGAATGGGATAAGAGCATAATAAATTTACCATACAAATAGAACTGAGCTCAGAAACTGCAAAAAAAAATTTAGTTGTTTTTTGGGTCACACTCAGGTGTTACTCCTGGCTCTGCACTCAGAAATCCCTCCTGGCAGGCTTGGGGACCATATGGGTTGGGTTGCCAGGATTCGAACCACCATACATCCTAAATTGACTGCATGCAAGGTAAATGCCCTACCGCTGTGCTATTTCTCTGGCCCTGGAAACAGCAAATTAAAAAAATTATTAGAAAAATATTCCTGCTTGAAACATCATCAGGAGTGCACTGTGAGAGTTGGCATAAATGTCCAAAATTTGGAATCATTTCCCAAATACCTCTGGTTCTGTCCTAAATATAACAGCTAGACCAAGAATTATGACATCAAACAAAGAATAAGCAAGAAGCTCTAACCTTGAGAAAAGAATGCCCCTCACTAACTCTAACACATCTCGTCAGTGATGGATCAATAATAATCTGAGGGTCTTTAGTTTTGAAAGAAATGGAAAATAATAATATTGACTCCAAACAGTTATCTGCACAGCAATAAGTCTTATTTATTCAGAAGTTAACTAGTAATTTAGAAGAGGAGGCAGATTGGATAGTAAATTCAGACATATACTTCCCAAAATCTAAGACTGAGAACACACTATATAACCTCTGGAGAACCACACACTCAATTTCCCCATGACAAAAGTTCAAGGCATGTTAATCCCTGTTGTTTGCTTATTGACTCAGACCAGGGTGCTCTCTAGCTAGAAAGAAGATTATGGTTGATAGCATTCACATAGGTGACCTCTGATACATTGAAACACAGAAAGACAAGCTCAGGTTCAAACATTTCAAAACCTCTTACAGTACTCAGTTCCTCTGGTGGGAAGAAAAATTATCATATTACCCACCTCAAAGGACTGTAGTATGAAGACAATTTGCTTTATGATAAAGCAAAGATTTAAGGGCAGGCACAGAAGAGGTTATGTATGTTATGTTATGTATGTTAGACACATACCTAGCATGCTGCCAACTAAAGTTTGATCCTAGTATCACATGGTCTCTCAAGCATTGCTGGACTTAGAATACCACACTGCCAGAATTTCACACTGAACTGCTGGTCTGATTATTGGCAAGACTTGATAGGAGGAATTTCTAGGGTCTACAGAAAAACTAATAGGAGAGTGTCTAGCATATGCTGAGAGCTTAATTTGTTGTCAGTTTTTCTTTCCTGTGTTTCTCTAAATAATGTGAGCACTATTTGAGAAAAGTTGTGGTCCAGATGTCTTAAAAAAGTAGATCGATACCTCAGCATCTGGCAGGTCTACAATTGTAGCTACAGGAGAATGGAACATGAGTAGTATGTAGCATACATGGCCACAATATAATTAAACTAAAATCCATCCTATGAGATAAATATCTATTGTCATTCACTTGGGATGATGTAAAGCTACAGGGCTTGGGATTCTGCTATTCAAGAACAGAACACAATAATAGAAGCAATACATTTAATGTAAAGAGTAATTTAACCCAAAGTTGGCATTAACAGTTATTCTCAAATTTAATATGCAGCTGTGCAATATGTATATTAATCAATACAACATATTTAATAAAAAGTTTTCAGAAGGGTAGAGTGATCAAAAAAAGGGAAAAATGGCATTTTCTCTTTGAAAGGTCATTCTTTTCATTAACTTTTAATGAAAGCTTGTATAAGGAAATTCTATTCTTTAACTATACCATTGAGTTTATATTGAAAACTCAAAAAATAAAGAGCATGTTATTCTTTACCATTAAGTTATTTTTAAATTCTGAAGCCAAACCCAAACAAAATTATGTACTACAAGGGATAGCCTTCCTTCGAGACACTCATGTCCAAAAGGCATAGGACAAACTTTACAAAATATATCACTTTGGAATCAATATTCTTCTGAACTGAAGTCAAACACCAGAAGGATTATAAAAAGGTGATATTACTTTACCTGAGAGAATAAAAATTAGAGTATTACCCAGAATTGAGTTATTTTTAAACTAGAAATAACATTTCTATCAGAGAAACCTTCTTTGTGGCAATGAAAACATCTAATTGCAGAGTATATGGTCTTCATCATATGAGTCATCTTTTCATCATAGAATCTCTATTCTCTCAGACTCCTAAAAATCAGAGTAATACTGCTGGGCAGCAGGCAGGGCCACCAGACAATGATACAGGCGTTTTTGTCAAAAGTCAGAATGGCAATGTCTACCCCATAGTTTAGTTCTTTTACAATTGAGCACGACCAATTTAAGTTCAATCTTTACCATCTCATATGCTCCTATGAGCACCTTTAGGAGGAATTCCTGAGTGGAAAGAAAGGAAAGAAAGAAAGAAAGAAAGAAAGAAAGAAAGAAAGAAAGAAAGAAAGAAAGAAAGAAAGAAAGAAAGAAAGAAAGAAAGAAAGAAAGAAAGAAAGAAAGAAGAAGAAAGAAAGAAAGAGAGAAGAGGAGAGAGAGAGAGAGAGAGAGAGAGAGAGAGAGAGAAAGCAAGAAAGAAAGAAAGAAAGAAAGAAAGAAAGAAAGAAAGAAAGAAAGAAAGAAAGAAAGAAAGAAAGAAAGCAAGGAAGGAAGGAAGGAAGGAAGGAAGGAAGGAAGGAAAGAAAGAAAGAAGGAAGGAAGGAAGGAAGGAAGGAAGGAAGGAAAGAAAGAGAAAAAAGAAGGAAAGAAAGAAAGGAAGAAAGGAGAGAAAGGAAGGAAGGAAAGAAGAAAGGAGAGAAAGGAAGGAAGGAAGGAAGAAAAGAAGAAAGGAGGAAAAGAAAAGGAAAGAAAGGAAGGTAGAAAGAAAAAGGGTAAAAAAGAAAGAAAAAAGAAAAAGAGGGAAGGAGGGAGGAAGTGAAGAAGTGAAGGAGGGAGGGAAGGAAGGAAAGACAAAGGAAAAATCCTGTAAGCATTTACCATTGAATTTGAGATAACTATGATTTTTATTTTTTAGCTATGTTCCAAATGTTAAGTGTTTAAGAAAAAAATAAAAGTAATCACTGTCTATCTGTATTTTTCTAGGAATACTAGATACATTATAAACACAGGCTTCCTGCCACCTGGGAAAACACATTTTTCATCACCTAAAACTACACAGGGACCGTGGGTAACTTCTTTATTCTCTAATCTCTTCTCTCAGTTCTGGGTCTCTGAAATTCCCAGACTACAGAAAGCATGCATTCATAAGCTGGGACAAGGGTCACCCAGTTTCCATGCTTTCTCAGATAGATTGGTTTCCCGTCCTCAGTATTTGTAGTAGATTAACAAGTCCTTTCTAATGGGCTCCTAAGGCTGCAGAGGAAGGGCCCTCTCTCTAGTCATGAGAAGTATTGGTTTCTTTACCCTCTGCAACCCTGTGCCCAAGAAAAGGAATCATTCTTTAGGAGCAGCAGTTGCAGCAGTGGAATTTTTCAAGGAGATGGTGTCAATCTGTGCATATAAATGCAAATAAGCAGTGTTTTCTCATCCCCTCATCTCTGTGCATCTCATATCTTGTGCAACCTTACAGAGCCCATTTTAAAGGGTTATAGCAATTTCAAACCATCTTTTGTAACAGCTATTTTCAGAACAATTACTGAGCACTGTGAAGAATGGATTTAAATGCACAAAAACATCAAAGCCCTCAGTAGGCAAATAATGAAATAAAATAAAATCATTAAATTATCCATTAGAAAGAATCAGATAATATCCTCCTTTCACCTGATGTACATTTGTGAGAAACTGGTGCCTTGATTCCCGGGGAAATTTAAATCTCACAATATTATGTGAGTATTTATATTTGCAACTGGAAGACAGTAAATATTATACTGCATAATATTAAACTCATTTATCTACCACTTATCCTCATTAAATATTTCAGATTACTTCTTTCCTGGTCATTTATTTGTGTGGGGGGGTTAGGAATGACCATACCTGTGGTACTTAGAGCTTACTTCTGGCTTGGTGCTCAGAGACCACTCCTGATGATTCTCAGGAGGTCATATTCAGTGTGAAGGATGAAACTGGTTTGGCTGCATGTAAAGCAAGGGTCTAAATCCCTGTATTAGTCTCCCTAGTTCCTCTAATAATTTTATGTGGTTTTAACTTTATGTTATTTTATATAGTTGTAATCACCTTGTACAGGTAATATCTAATGCCCCCCACCCTTTTTTTGTTTTGTTTTGTTTTGGGATCACACCTGGCAGCGGCGCCCAGGAGTTATTCCTAACTCTGCACTCAGAAGTCGCTCCTGGCATGTTCGGGGGACCATATACGATGCCAGGATTCGAACTGGCGTTCATCCTGTATTGGGCACATGCAAGGCAAATGCCTTACTGCTATGCTATTGCTCCCGCCGCTGTTTCTTTATATTATTGTAGATGTATCTTTATATTCTATCAGCTAAAATGTATCTGACTGCAACTCAGGTAATAACGTGGAGTCTTTTTAATCTTACATTCCCTAAGGCAGGATTTCCTTTAAGACTTTATGATTCATGGTTCAAATAATTATAAGACTTTACTGAATGTGGTAGATAGATGGTTTAAATGAAATGACATAGAATTGCCATGAGATATAGTTACAGAGTTGTTCATAATTTTTCAGTCATACAATGCCCATCACTCCCCCACCTTTCATCAATGCTCATTTTCCACAACCAATGTCCCCAGTTTCCCCTCCACCCTCTTTCTCCTCCCCCTGCCTGCTTCTACTGTAGACATTTTCTTCTGTCTTTCCTTTGTAAGACATTTAAATTATTTAATTTATTTTTTTAATTATGTAATTGAATTACCATGAGATAAAAATTTATAAATTTGTTTATGATTTTCATTCATACAATGTACAACGCCCTTCGCCAGTGCACATTTCCTGCCACCAATGTCCCCACTTTTCCTTCCGCCCTTCCTCTTGCCCTTCCTCCCTGCCTGCTTGTTTTTTTTTCTCTCTTCCTTTTAAACCTGCCTGCTTGTTTTTTTTCTCTCTTCCTTTTAAACATTGCATTTTCTTTTTTTTTTTCCTTTTAAACATTGTTACTGAAGGGTTATCATGCTTTTACCACCTTATCTCCTTTCAGAAACCAGTTCTTGTCCAGAGTGCTTTCTCTCAACTAGTATCAACTTTATCAGATTATCCAGCAAAATGGGATTAAAACAATCCCCTTAACTAGTATGTAGTAGAGGACATGTGAGACATGGACGAGTGTCATTGTTTCTGAGGGATGAATCCTGCTATTTAAAACCAACAGCCAATTGCACCAGATCTACACCATGCAAATAATTCTGGGGATGATGCATTTTGAACAAATTCAAAAAAATTAGTTTCCTCTAAATGTAATTTATAGGGAAACATGATGAAGCTTAAATAAACATATGATTCTACTTGTCAAAAGAGACACACTGTCTGATGAAGCTGGGATGGCTGAGAGGCTGAGACATGGTGATTCCGTTTCAGCAGGAATACAGTGACAGTTTCTGCTTGTCCGGGTACACAAAATGTGTGTGAAACAGTGGACTTCCCTGTACCACTGGCCCATGGATTGACCCAGGAGTCTCAACATTAGATGGCCCATGAAGACATATGTGATTGCAATGATTGCAATCATTATTATGAAAAGCTCACTGAATAAGAATGATATCAAAATAAGGCAGTCTCTTTCATCACACTATTGTAATCACATTTTTGTTTTTTGAAAAGAGAAAACAGACCAGGCTACGGTCTACATATAAACTTTTTTTGCTTTGTGATATTGACCACAGTTTTTTTTTAGTATAAAAATTAAAAATCCATATCGAAATATAACACCTGAATAATTGAGTTTGAGTAATATGCACACATGTACGTATAAATATGTAGAGCTATACATGTACACTAGCAAAGGCTATGTATATATACTTTTATGTGTATGTATGTATAATGGCCACATACAAAACAACATTTTTGTAAAGATTAAAGAAACTAATATGGACACTTGGCTTTTATCCCTAGTACAAGGTGCCCCCTGATTTCCACACTAGTAGGAGAGGAAAACAGTAGGACTTAAAATATCTATAATATTTAAAATAGGTATATTTATAAAGCTGAGAAGTCAGGCCAATAACAAACACTAGAAAAATGGTATTTCTTAGGTAAATACTTGTTTACTATTTCCAAGTATTAAAAGGTTAATAGCTAAAATGTAATGGCAACTAATAAGCACAAACTACTAGTTGGAAAAATTTGTTAGATAAGTAGGTTATATAAAGTGGTAGAAAAGCAATTCTTTTCCCCTGAAGGTTCAATAATGGTATTTTTCTTCCTTCCTTCCTTCCTTCCTTCCTTCCTTCCTTCCTTCCTTCCTTCCTTCCTTCCTTCCTTCCTTCCTTCCTTCCTTCCTTCTTCCCTTCTTTCTTTCCCTTCTTTCTTTTTCCTTCCTTCCTTCCGTCTTTCTTTCTTTCTTTCCTTTCCTTCCTTCCTTCCTTCCTTCCTTTCCTTCCTTCCTTCCTTCCTTCTTCCTTCCTTCCTTCCTTCCTTCCTTCTTCCTTCTTTCTTTCTTTCTTCCTTTCGTTCTTCTTTCTTTCTTTCTTTCTTTTTTTTCTTTTCTTTCTTTCTTTCTTTCTTTCTTTCTTCCTTCCTTCCTTCCTTCCTTCCTTCCTTCCTTTCTTTCTTTCTTTCATTTTTTTCTTTGTTTGTATTTTAGGCTACACCTGGTAGTACTCAGGGGTTATTCCTTACTGTGCACTCAGGCATTACTCTTAGCATGTTCAGGAGATCATATAGGTACCTGGAATCAAAGCCAAAGTGGCTGCATGTAAGGCAAGCACCTCATTCACTATACTATTGCTCTGTTCCTAGTACTTTCATTTTGAATGTCTATAAATACATATATTTAACACACACACACATATATATGTATATATATATATATATAATATTTGGACCTAAGGTATGAACAGCTTCTCACTAGTGGGTTTTGTTTTATTTTTTGCCACATCCAGCAGTTTTCAGGGGTTATTCCTAGCTCTTCATTCAGAAATCACTCCTGGCGGGCTCAAGGGACCATATGGGATGGCAGGTTGGCTGCTTGCAAGGCAAAAAGCCTTACCCACTTTACTATGCTTCAGCCCCTCACCAGAATTTTTAACTGCTTTTTCAAGATAAAGGTATTTCAAATGTATCTTTAATACTGTTGACCATAGTTACAGAATCTAAAATAATATAGGAAAAGGAAAAAATAGTAGAAGGAAGTGAGGAGGGGATATAGAAGAGATGGAGAAAAGAAGAGAGGAAAGAAGGATGTATTAAATATCCAGTAATATTATATTTTTATATATTTTTAAATATGTATTAGATACAGTGATTGGGGACAATAGCTATCAGAGGCAGATTCAAAAAACAGAACAAGTGCCATAATATTACCCTTGCAAATAATATATTCTCTGTTGATGGTATCCAAGCAAAGAAATGAATATGACTCAACAAAACATAGCTGTGCAATTAGAATTTCTCAGAAAAAGATGAAGAGTCAAACAGGAACTCTGACATAGGTATTCTTCTTTCCACTTTTCAGCTTGTATTTAGCAAGTCACTCTAAGTTGGTCTTTTACAGCCATCATTTATTACAAGGTTATTGAGAATACCACTTTTCACTGTGATTCTTGGAATCCTATGATACCTTGATGAAGGCTGGTTTGATCAGTGGGTTGATTTTCTGCATTCATTGTGATAATTTTAATAAAATACACACAGCATAGCTAAGCAAGCAAGCAGAATCAGAGTGTAAGAAAGCTGTCCTTTACTTCCTCTTATTGTTTCTTCCTAGGAGCCAGATACTTTGCAGAGTTGTTTTCCTTTATATCAAATTTGACCTTGGATATAAGAGGCTGTTTACAAGTGTTTCATGCTATCTATCTTTTCAGAACAAAAGCTACTTCAATGTATCTTATATATATGTGTGTATACATATACACATATATATATTATGTATTATATACTATTATTTACCATAGCGACAGTGCTATCTCTTCGACCCCTCTATTCTAAACAGGTTCCCTAGAGATTCTCCCATGCACATGACTATCACCACCACAATCTAAGAAATCTCCTCAGAAGGCTCAGAATTTTCCCTCAGTGTATAAAGATTTTTGATAGTGAAAGGTGATGTTTCTCATGCTTAATAACAAACATTTATTTGGCCTAAATATGAACCTCCCTCCTGCTGTATTAAGTGTGTATATAGTGTATATAGCTTTACTTCCAAACTTAAGAATTTTTACAGGCAAATAAATCCTTGATTAATTTCTGTTTCCCTGGAAAACTCAGCACCAAAATATACCCCAAAACAACTTTATTTCTCTTTGCCTTCTATATGCCCTTGCAGTTTTAAATAGAAAGGAATTTCTGCCCTTTGGACATCTCTAAAGACTTTGAACATTTGCTAACTAATTCTTGCTTCAGAACTTACATCCAAAGTTTTGTCCAGGAAATAGTATTGGGCTATTGAGAAAATCTTCACCAGGTAGAATTGCATCTCTTTCAGATAAGTTTGTTTATTCCTAAAACTATTTCTTAGTCAGAACTTAGGAAGTTAGATATCTGTATTAGCCTCTAAAACAAAACTGTTCTCTCAGAAAATAGGAAAAACAGGCTCCTTGCAAATTCCCCTAATCAGTATTGACATCCAGGACTAGCTAGACAGGAACTGCCTTAAAATGTTAAAATTTATCTTCTCAGGGCCGGAGAAATAGCATGGAGGCAGGGTGTTTGCCTTGCATGCAGAAGGACATTGGTTCAAATTCCAGCATCCTATATGGTCCCCCGAGCCTTCCAGGAGCAATTTCTGAGCCTAGAGCCAGGAGTAACTCCTGAGTGCTACAGGGTGTGAACAAACAAACAAAAAATTATCTTCTCTTTTTAACTCTAAATTCTTACTTGAAATGTATCTACTCATCAGGAGCCATGTGAATTGTTTTTGTTTTTCCATTTACAGGAAAATCATGTTGTGGGGCCAGAGAGATAACATAGAGGTAGGGTGTTTGCCTTGCATGCAGAAGGACGTTGATTTGAATCCGGTATCCCACATGGTCCCCCGATCATGCTAGGAGCAATTTCTGAGTGTAGAGCCAGGAGTAACTCCTGAGTGCTGCTGGGTGTGACCCCCCCCAAAAAAAAAAAAAAAAAAGAAAGAAAGAAAATCATGTTATTATTTAACATAGGAGAGCATTCTTTTCATGCTATAAAATCCTTCATTTATGCCCCTTATTCTTCACATGAAAACTCAGGACACTCTTCTCTCTTATTTCTTAATATTTTGCCATACACCGTTAGTGTCACACTCTCCTCAAGGGAATTTAAATAAGTTCTCTAACACAACCAGATTCCAAAGCTAGCCCATGGCACATGACTCAAGAAGGAAAGGGTGCCTTTCAGTGGTGACAAGTTCTCTATCTAAAGGCCTTTGCATAGATGTTTATTTATTGTTCACTAACTATTGGCACTAAACAAAAGAGACCCTCATCTCCCGAGGATGATAAGCTTGCTACTGTATCTACAGACACAGAGTCTGAAAATGGCTTGACCAGAGATACACCTGTGCCCTAAGCCAGAAATCAGAGGGACAAGCCAGCTGCCAATCCAAGTCCTGGGCACTGTCAAATGATTCAATATCCCAAATGTTATGAATTTATTAATAGAAATGACACCAAAATGTCTTTGTTCACTGGATAGCTATTAAGAGAAACCATACAAGAAGTATCTATTTAGCATTGGAGATAGGGAGACTGTGGAGTTTGATGTTGTGAAAGGAGAGAGGGGTTCAAAAGCTGCTAAAGTATATGAGTCTGGCAGAGTGCCAGTGGAAAGGTCCCTCCCTCCCTCCCTCCCTCCCTCCCACATTTTGGGAGGATCTCGGCCCCGTAACCTACAGCAACATATCGAGGTGACTCCAGCAGGCTACCACAGAAGGTGAAAATGAAGAATCCAAGCCCTGCCAAATTCCAAATCTAGAGAAACTACTTTCAGGATGACCTGGGCCACTTCAAAAAAATTAACTTGCCTCTAGGTTAATCTCTTGACACTATTTGCATTGGTCACTATATTGCTAACTAAATTTTGTGTTCTGCCTAGATCTTAATAGTTACTCTTTCGTTCTATGCCTCACTGCAAACACATAATTATGTATCCAACTCACGTGGTTTAAGACTAGTTTGCACAGTTCCGGGGGAAATGCATAAAGTTAGATTTTTATGGTTCTCAGCTCTCCTAGTGAATGCTACCAATTACAATGATGTTTGATTGTATATGTTATTTAGCAAGTTATTCTCAAATTAAGTATGTCTGCAAAAATGTTCTAATGTTTTTGTCTACAAAAGTCTATGGAAAAGAAATTTGTATACTAGCGTCTTATTACAGTGCTCTTTATTTTATTTATTTTTTTGTTTTTTGTGTCACACCCGGCAGCGCTCAGGGGCTACTCCTGGATCTAGGCTCAAAAATCGCCCGTGGCAGGCTCAGGAGACTGTATGGGAAGCTGGATTTGGAACCACCGTTCTTCTGCATGCAAGGCAAATGCCTTACTTCCATGCTATCTCTCCGGCCCCTACAGTGCTCATTATAAGATTGTTTTACCAAACTTAATTTCAAACTATGTATATCTGCAGAAATATTCTTATGACTTTTGTTTAGAGAAGTCTATGTAAAAGAAACTTGGATGCTTTAGACTCATACTATATTGCTCTGTGTAAGAATATTTAGAAACTCGTTTTCAAATAAGTGTATCTGCAGAAAGGTTATAATGTTTATGTTCAGAGTTTATAAAATATTGTGATACGTATAAGATAAGGATATGGAAAAAGCTGATTGTTTTGAGAATTATGTATACACAATTTAACCTATGATGCTTTTATAGCCAAGTCTATCCTAACTTGCAGTGATTGCTAGGAAGTAGCTATAACAGTAACTAGCTTAGAATTTCCTCACCACCTTACTTGATACTAAAAGTTTTCTTTTTCACATTTTAAGTTCTGATCTGGGTTCCCTCCTCTTTCAAAGAACAACAGAACGCAACTATGTACCCTTCTCAATTTTTGAACAAAAAAGGGGGAGCTGTTAGATTGTGCCTTATTTTACCTAAAACAAAGATCATCTCTGATTTCTCTGAATCTGTTTCTTTACAACTTGGTTTCACCCAAAACAAAGATCATCCCTGGTTCCTTCCTATCTATTTGTTTACTACTTGGTTTTACCCCAAAACAGAGATTGTCTTACCTGTAAACCTGGGTGAGACTGGCTCACGATAGTCTGAACTACCTGTTCTTAATCTGTCCTTACTTCCTCAGCTGGGGGTGGTCTCTTCACTCAATAAAAACATCAGTTCTGGCAGGCAGCTTGCTCTTGAAATGAAGTAGAGATTGCCAGACTACCTTTTACCCTTAGCCTGGTTTGGATTATTTCATGCACAACCCTGCTTCAAACCAGTTTATCCAGGGGTGGAAATATGGTGTGTGGGGTGATTTTACATCCATAAATCTATTGCATGCATACATAGTATTTCTTTCAAACACATTCATTACTTCTTTTTAATCATTGCTGATTTATAATAACAGGGTTTTAACTTCATAGTTATATATATTTATTACTTATCACTCTTACTACCGAAGTTCTAGAGCCATTTTATTACCAAGACTTCTCTACTCATTTCTCCCACCCCTTTCCCTTTTTCTCTATATCAAGGTAGTTTTTATTGAGTCTAGGAGTATTCATTGTTGCTTCCTGTTAGTTTATTTGCCTTAGTAATTATTGTACATGTGAATAGAGTCATCTTATAAATATCTTTTATTTCTTCACTTATTTTACTAAGCATAATCATCTGACATTCCATTTTGTTCCAAAAGGCATAATTACTCCTGTTAAATAAGTCCATAACAAATACTCAAACTTAGATTAAGAAAAAGAAACTCTAGTGATGATTTAGCTTCCAGAATAGGTCTTTATTGTGTTCTTGGGCCACATCCAATAGTGCTCAGATATTATTTCTGGTTCTGAATTCAGAAATCACTCCTGGAAAGCAAGGGGGACTATATGTGATGCCAGGGATCAAGCCTTGGTCAGCCGCTTGCATTTACTGCTGTACAGCCTCTCCAACCCAAAAAGAGTTTGATTTTAAATGAAAATAAAGCCACACTGAAAACTAGAAACAAGTCCTATTGCTAAAATCAACATGTGACAGCACAGATTTTGGACACCAAATCTGACTCGGCCTCACTCTCAGTATGTAAGTATATAATTTTGATTGGGTAGGTTACTTGCTTTCTCCATGGTTTGATTTATTTGTATAGTTGGGGTGAGTAGGAGAAATTAATTTACAGGGTTATAAGGGTTTAGTGGGCCAATATATATAAAGTGTATCATTTACCTGAGTCCTATTTTAAGGTGTGGTATATTTAATACCTATTAATAGGATCTATGTGCCCAGTAGACCTTTAAATAGAATAGCAGAATTTCAGGTTCTGGTTCTGAAGTTGCTCAAAGTTGAATGTCAAGTGAGTGAGAGTATATGTGCAATGAGTAAATCATCCACTGCTGTTTAAAGCCCTAATCCCGTTATAAACTAGCAGTTTTAGAAGCCAGATTTTAAGCCTACAAGAGGTACAAGTGGGTTTTCTTATTTTTTTTTTGTTCATATGTGAGACAGAATGAGTTCTCTGGAAGATATTGAGAAAATACCACAAACCCATCTGTATTCTCAGCAGAATTTGGGTCTTTGAGGTTATAGGACTGAAAGTCCCATTTCCTTGCATTCTTCCATGTGCCATGTTGATTTTACTCATCATTAAGGCAGGGAAGCTTTCCCTGGAACTTATTTTCTCTCCTGGTAACAGTCAGAGAATTCTGCTTTAAAGGATGTATGTGACTAGGCCAGACCATTCTGCATGGTCTCATCATTAGCCCAGTCTTGTGAATAAGAGTTATATTCAGGTTGGAGAGGTAGTACAACAGTTAGGGGTTTTGCCTTTCATGTGGTCAACCCAGGTTCATTCCTGGGGTTCCAGGTTCTATTCCATTCCCATATGGCCCCTTGCGCCCACTAGGAGTAATTCTCCTGTGTGTAGAGCTGAGTGTGGCCCTAAAGGGGGGAGGGAGGGAGGGAGGGAGGGAGGGAGGGAGGGAGGGAGGGAGAGAGAGAGAGAGAGAGAGAGAGAGAGAGAGAGAGAGATGCTGTCTTCCCTGTCTGTTTTAAAAGTCCAACTAGCCAATAAAGAGATTGATGTGTCAAAGGCATGTGCTGGTTAGGTTGTTACATGCTAACCAACATATGATTGTCCATATTACAAGGGGGAAATTAAGATGGGGAATGCCTGTCCAACTTATTTGGCCAAGTATGATGTTAACAATACCAACCCTTGAAGTTTAGGAAAGTTTTTGACTCTTGCTTCATCTAATTTGAGAGTTCTGTGCTCTATGTGGAAATGCCATTCATTAATCTACTCTTAAATGCAAGACAACATTTACTAAATATTCACCATACATGTCAATAAACATAATCATTGCCTATCTGATTTGTTACAGTAACAGGTCTTTCTGCTCCCACCCTTGCCCTTGAATATTCTATCTTCCACATAGATGGAGGAAGTTCCTGTCTTAAAAGGAACTTACATAATACTCTTTTTCTCTTCAAATGCCTTTAATGTCTTTCCAACTTTTCTACATTCACAGCTAGACTCTTAACGTAATTTAAATAGTCTAAAGAACTCTGGTGTCTTCTGCCTCTGCCCTCATCTCTTCACAAATTCTTTTGTTCAATGTGCTCCAGCACCATAAGCTAGCTGCTATTCTCCTTTGGGTTCAGTACTACCCTAGGACACTTGAAAATACTTATTTTTTTTTTCTAGACACTCTTTGCTCAGACTTCTACCAGGATAGCTTCCTTCAGAGTTCTGTTCAGACAGTATCTTCTCTGAGCATTCTCTATAAAATACGTACATGTACACACATTCTATATAAGTTGTCTGTTTTTCTTTTCTCCACGAGAAAATAACTGTTGCTAGTGCATAATCTGTTCCTATACCACTGCACCTCAAAAGCCTAGTACAGTTCCTGAAACACAGTAGGAAGAACAATATGCTACTTGCTGTATTTAAAAAAAATTTTTTAAAAAGTTTTGATTCTTGCCTTTTGTGGAATTCATAATCAGATGGTAAATAGAATTTTGCATTCTTCCAGTTGGTTGGGGTGCAGGTTGATGAAATGGAAGGCTGAGAAAGCATTGTTGATTAGTCAAAAGAATCAAAATTCTTCCCAGAAAAGTGACAGTTCAGCCTGTCTTAGAGAATGAATAAAATGTAACTGGGAAGAGAAGGATGAGAAGGAAACTTTTTGGGTGCCCTTCTTTCCATGACCCCTTTGCTCCAGTCACACTGGCTGGTTTTTAAACTCCAAATACTGTTACAAGAAGAAAGAAGACAGATGAAAGTCTTGGGATTTTGTGTTGTAGGCCTAATTTGGAGGAGCTCTTTGGAGCCTAATACTCAATCACTGAGAGGGGAGGGATTAATGAAAGAGAAGAGGGAGTGGAAGGTGCCATTTTTCCTAAGAGAAAAATTCAGGAGCTATAGTGATAAGCTATAGTGACATAGTGATAGATGAATGCAGGACTAGCTAAACAACACCCTCTTTTTTTTTTTTTAACTTTCATATTTTAACTCCTGAGTAGTCATATCCTCTTTGTTCTACTCTGTTTTCTATCCAAATTTCATATTAGATCTTTGGTCTATGTGCACATCAGTGAGACACCACTGGAGTGTGTGTGTGTGTGTGTGTGTGTTTTACTGGGTCTGCAGTCAGAATCTAGTAACAGGACTTCAACATCAACAAGATTATTTACTCAGGAAAAAAAATCCTATATTCTGAAGTTTATAAGAACCATAAAAAGAAAACTAAGCATTTGCCATCCTTTCTTTCTTTTTTTTTTTTATTAAATATCCTACAAATGAGTGCCATCATTTTGCCTATCCCTCTCCCTCTGACTCAAAGTTTAATTGGAAAAGACTATCCAATTAGGGAATAATTCTCTATTTGTTCTCCAAGTTCAATTCTCTACACCTGGAGTTTACATGATTCTGACACAGGAATTCTGGAGACAGCATCAAAATAATCCAACTTCTGGTGAGCCACAGCAAATATAAACTACTTTCCAAATATGAAAATAGTATGCATAATTTTAGAATAAATGTTTTTGATAAAAACATGTACATATTAACTGAGCAAGGTTATTGTTTTTGAAACTACTCCTATGGCAGGGGAGAGTGGGAAGAAATTCCTTTGCTCCATTAGCTGCAGTTGGTTCCAATTTGCATGGATTTGAAAGATAAATCGAAGTCAAAGACCCTATATTACAGTGATGCAATGTTATAAATGTTGCAGAAACAGTGGAATGCTGCAGATATGCTGCAGAAAATTTGCAGATAGCTACAACTGTACAAATCTGATTTGCCAACCCCACTCCCTAGATAATTTATTTCTAAATATCAAGAAATATAGGCTATGGGGAGCCCCCAAAGGTTCTGTGTAATAGACAATAATCTATTAAGTTGAGTACTCACTGAAATTGCTCTTAGCCCGGGTGGAGAATGACTGATCGGTCACAAGTCAAACTGCACACGTTAGATGGAAAGAATGTACAGGTAAATCGGGCCCAAGGCTACTGACATTATTTCACTGGTTGAAACACTTCAAGAGATTCAAGTGAGAAGTGGGGTAGAAGAACAGGTAGGACTTTTAATTTCTGCAAGTCAGGATCGTTTGGCTGAGTTATGCTTCTGGTTTAAATTTATGACATGGAGATCAGAAAATCAGCCTGTATACACATGTTTGAAGATGGGAAGTCTACCTAAAATTGCCGAAAAGTTTATCAAGCCCCGTTTAGAAATTGCCTGAGGGCCCATAAAGAAGATAGTACAGCCGAGGAACTTAGGCATACCAGGTGATCCAAGGAGCACCTCCAGGAGAGATTCTTGAGTGCAGTTAGGAGCAACCCGGGAGCACCGCTGAGAGTGGCTCAAAAACCTCACTCTCCCCCAAAACAAACAAACAAAAACACTAGAAATGGCTGGAGAGTTTAATACAATAGAGCCCAAGAAGCTCAAAAATCGCCTAAGACCAATCTTTCCAAATTTCTGGATGAGGAATCCAGAGAAACATATTTGCAAGTGTAGTCAGGTCATTGAAGTCTGCAGCTATCACTGACAAACCAGACGACGAATAGAGCAGTAAAACCTACACTTCGGAACAAGGCTTCTGGGAACCCAAACCTCCTTCAGAAAAACAGTCCCCGCAGTCTGGAGCAATGTCAGTTCTCACATCCAGGGACAGAAATCCAAGGGCAACGGCGCTAACTTGGAGGCACCCCGGCTTAGTCACAGCCATGCCCACTCCCATCCACTGCAAACATCCCACTTGAGAGTTCCCAGCCTTAAGCTAAGCACAACCACCTGACAGCAGGAGGTCCCGGGGTCCAAAGTAGGCAAATACGGAGGACACGCGCATGCGCACACTAAGACCGCCGAGAGCTCAAGCTAGGGATACTGCGAATGGACGCGCGTGCGCATGCGTGAAGGCGGGGCTTCCGGTAGCGGGAGGTGGGGTGGCGGGGTCATGACCCCGACTCCATGCCCATGTTGCTTTTTACTACCTGCAGCGGCTTCGTTACCCTGCTGACTCTTATGGCTCGGCACGTGTTCCTGACCGGACCCCCAGGTAACCATCTGGGGGTCCGCCTTCCGAGGCTGAGTTTGTGAACGTGAGGAGGGTGCGTGTAGCTGTGGCGGCCGGCTTCCGGGCTCTGGCTGCTGACCTGTAAAATTGCAATTTTTTTTAGGGGACCAAAGCGATAACATAGCTCCTAGGGTGTTTGTCTCATACGCGACCCACCCGGGTTTGACCCTGGCATCCCATATGGTACCCCAAGCCTGCCAGGAGCGATTTCTGAGCGCAGAGCCAGGATGTGATTCCCCAAATCAAAAACAATGATTATTGTTTTCCTTTCTTGGAAAAGGTGTTTTTTTTTGGGGGGGGGGCAGAGCAATAATACAGCGGCAGGTAGGGCCTTGCATGCTGCCGGCCCCTGTTCTTTTCCATGTAATCCCTGGAGCCTTCCAGGATGAATCCTGAATGCAGTCAGATGAAGCCCCAAGGCCATCTAGGTGTGCCCTAAAATAAAACAAAACTAAAAATCTTTTGATTTTATAAGGTTGACAGACTTATAAAAACATTGATAATTATTATGAAGAAAAGACAAAGTTTCAACTACAGGTTCATTTTATTTGGTGGGAATCATGGTATGCTGGGGAACGAACCCAGGTCGGCCAAGTGCAAGGCAAATGCCCTGCCCCTGTGTGCTATATCTTCTGGCTCCCTATGCTTTAAAAAAAATAAATAGCAGAGCCCCTCGTTAACACTATTAGCTACCGTAGTTTTAAAGTTATGTGCAAGCTATTATAGTTTTAAAGTTATGATGTGCACACGGTATTTGGGCATATATGTCACAATAGTGGTTGATAATAAAGGTATCTAATATCTTGTCATTCTGCTAATACTGTGGTTCTTGATCCATGCTGATAATGAAAGGAAATACAGACCTCCCCAATTCCAAGTTTATTAATCACCCGAATTTCCTACCTTGAAAAGTGGCAGGAGCCCTTGCTCTGACTGGCTCCCTTTCCTGTTCTCTTTCATGCCCTTTATTTTTGGACAAATCCTTGACTCTGGACTGTGACATTCTCATTCTTTAAGTTGTCAAGTGAACGAGATGCTACCTTTCAAATCTAGGTGCTACTCACAGGCTTGAAGAAAAGTCATAGCATTAGGTGCTGGCCACATTATATCCGAAGGGTGCACCATAAGCTTTAGAGTCCAGAAAGTGATTTCTTCAATTCCTTTACAAGGTGGGCTAATGTTCCAGTTAACTGAGTCCAAGTACAAAAGATGGTTCTCCTGGGCTTAGGTTTCTTTTATTCCATCTTAATGATTATATTTATCCTTTATAAGACAACAGGGAGTGGCTTGAGAATTTTTCATATCTGGATGTACTGCCTTATATTACAAAGGAATATGGTCTTCAAACTGTTGATTTGTCAGTGCTTTATTTGAAACATGTACTTTTCTCAAAAGTCTGAACTCAGGATATTTATTTTTCACAGCTGAGGTGACCTATTTTTTTATTTTGCCAAGTACTGTAGATGGGGGAGACAATAACTGACCAGAATGGCACTAGTTCTTACAGTTTCCTTAGTTTTATAAAAATGTAGTTGAGAAGACTCAAATAATCTCACCACATATCATTTTTAAACCTGTTCTCAACCTGTTTACCTTCTCTTCCCATCTTCAGAAAGCAGTTATACTATGATTTTGATTAGTTTCATAAACATCATTTATAATATTACAACTATGTACAAACTGATTAGAACATATAGTAATTTTTTCTTTATGCATAATGTTCCCTCTTTAAAATTTTTTGCTGCTTATTTTATTTACAATTTAGTCTTAAACTGACTGATTTTTTTAGATTTAGAGATTTAAAAATTCTCATTTTTTTCTGAATGTAGATAATATATTACTTTTTTGTTGTTTTGCACAGCCAGTACTGCAACCACGTGTTCTTTGCACTTAGTATTTGTCCAACTGTCTTCCACCTGTGAATCATTTTGGAGGACTTTATCTGGTTCCAGGAGTCTTTCTTTGACTGTGGAACAACGATTTCAGGCTTGAGAAAGCAGTAATGTTGCATATGAAGACATCCAAGGAATAAATAAGTTTACCTAGAGTGTTGATAGTCCTAGGTAGTGGCAAAAAGAAATGATTTAAGGACTCTTAATTTGAATGATCTGAACCCAAGTTTCAGCAAAAATACTTTGCTGTTGAGGGCCCTGTATTCACTTTTTTAAGTCTGCCATCTCTCCAGGAGGAAAACAATCCACGGAGTCTTTGCCCAAACTTCTTCCCTTCACACACCCCTTTTGAGATGTAAAGACTCAATTAGGCTTGATTAGCATTTGATAAGTACTTTGCTTATTAAAAAATCTGTCATTCCCGGGCCAGAGCCATAGTACAGTGGTAGGGCATTTGCCTTGCATGCTGCTGACTTGGGATGGACCCAGATTCTATTCCCATCATCCCATATGGCCCCCTGAGCCTGCCAGGGGTGATTTCTGAGTGCAGAGTCAGGAGTAACTCCTGAGCGCTCTGGGTGTGGCCCAACATATCCCCTCCAAATATCTGCCATTCCTCCCATATTGATTGAAACTGAACAATAAATGTTATTCTGGAGGACAGGCAGGTGCTCGGTCCACAAGGCTGGAAATCCTCTGGATTCATGCTTTTCTATATTATGTCTTATTTTTTTAATTTATGGCTTTATTTCAGCATCTTGGTCACAAAATTGTTCGTAGTTGGGTTTCATTCATAGAATGTACACGTACCCCTCCCGCAACCAATGTCTCCTAATTTCCTTCTACTCTCCTACCACTCTACATGTTCTGTATCTATTTGCTTCTCTTTCTCAGTCTCACTTTCCTTTTTGCCATTATGGTTTCCACTCTCATTAACAGAGGGGTGCTTGGCATGTCACTTTCTCCTTTTCAGCACTTAGTTCTTGTCTAGAATGAATATTTCCAACTTTCATTGTCATAGTAGATAGAGCCTTCTGAACTCTTTTTTTTTTTTTTTTTGGTTTTTGGTTTTTGGGCCACACCCGGCCTTGCACAGGGGTTACTCCTGGCTGTCTGCACAGAAATAGCTCCTGGTAGGCACGGGGGACCATATGGGACAGCAGGATTCGAATCAACCACCTTAGATCCTGGATCGGCTGCTTGCAAGGCAAACACCGCTGTGCTATCTTTCCAGGCCCAAGCTTCTCAACTCTTTTTTTTTTTTTTTTCTTTTTTTTATGTCTGTACTTTAAATATGGAACGCTTCACGAATTTGCGTGTCATCCTTGCGCAGGGGCCATGCTAATCTTCTCTGTATCGTTCCAATTTTAGTATATGTGCTGCCGAAGCGAGCACAGCTTCTCAACTCTTAACTGCACTCACTGTTCTTTATGGCAAGTTCCTACCCTGGGCTGGATCTCCTGACCTTTATCTCTGTTGTCTATGGATATTATTATACTATCTCTTGTTTCTCTTATATCCCACAAATGAATGTGATTATTTTAAGTCTAACCATTTTTCTCTGACTCATTTTACACAGCATAATAGTTTCCATGTCCATCCATGTATAGGCAAATTTCATGACTTCATTTTTCCTAACAGCTGCATAGTATTCCATTGTGTAGATGTACCACAGGTTCTTTAGTGACCCATCTGTTCTCAGGGACACCTAGGTTGTTCCAGATTCTGGCTATTTTAAATAGTATGCAAAGACTATAGGAGTGCAGAGGCCAATTTTGTATTGTGTTTTTGTGTTCCTAGGGTATATCCTTATATACCTAGAAGCAGTATTGTTTAATAATATGGAAGCTCAATTTCTAGCTTTTTGAGGAGTATCCATATTGTTTTTCATAAAGAATGGAACAGTATCCATTCCCACCAGTCGTAAATGAGTTTTTCTTTTTTCCCCTTGCATCTGTGCCAGCACTGGTTGTTCCTATTGTTTGTGATGTGTCCCAGTTTCTGGTGTGAGATGGAATCTCATTGTTGTTTTGATGTACACTTCCATGATTATTTTTGATGTGGAGCATTTTTTTCATGTGCCTTTTGTCCACCTGTATTTCTTCTTTGAGAAAATATCTGTTTATCTGCTCTCATTTTTGATGAGGTTAGATTTTTTTTCTGGCTAAGTTTAATCAGTATCTTGTATATCTTAGATATTACACCCTTATCTAATGGTTATTGAGTGAATAGTTCCTCCCACTCTGTGGTTAGCCTCTATATCCTAGTCACTGTTTTGTTTGAGGTTCAGAAGCTTCTTAGTTTAATGTAGTTCCATTTGTTTATCTTTGCTTCTACTTGCTTAGTCAATGATATTTCATTTTTGAAGATGCCTTTAGTTTCAATGTCATGGTGTGTTCTGTCTTTGTTTTCTTCTGTGTATCTTGGATTCAGATCTGATATCAATATTGTTAATCCATTTTGATTTGATCTATGTGCATGGCATTAAGGAGAGGTCTGTGCTCATATTTTTGCATGTAGTTGACCAGTTTCCTAGCACCCTTTGTTGAAAAGTCTTTCCCTGATCTACTTTATATTTCTTTTTCTTTTTCTTTTTTTTTTGGTTTTTGTTTTTGTTTTTGGGTCACACCGGCAGCACTCAGGAGTTACTCCTGGCTCTATGCTCAGAAATAGCTCCTGGCAGGTTCAGGGGACCATATGGGATGCTGGGATTTGAACCATCATCCTTCTGCATGCAAAGCAAACACCCTACCTCCATGCTATCTCTCCAGCCCTCTACTTTACTTACTTCTTTATCAAAAATTGTAAAACTCTGGGTCTATCTCTGGATTTTCAAGTCTGTTCCATTGATCTGAGGGTCTGTCTTTATTCCAAAACCTTGCTGTTTTAATAAGTTTGCCTTCATAGTACAGTTTAAAGTTGGGGAAAGTGATTCCTCCCATCTTTTTTGACAAGGATACTTTAGCTATTTGTGGATGTTTATTTCTCCATTACAAGTACAAGGTACTTGATTTTCTTTTGAGGTACAGAAATTTGACTATTCACGACAGAAAGTAAATTTGGGAGAAGAAAATATGGTAGTTAAGATTACTACCTGAAAACTGCCTAGTGGGTTCTAGGATTGTGTATGTAACAAAATTAATAGTTTAAAAATAAACTTTAGAGCAGAGAAGCAGGCAGCTTTGAGCACAGGAGCCTGGGCTGGAGAAACACAGAAACATGGTTGTTTTGATGATCACTACCTAAGATCTAGGTTCTGCAGCCACAAACTGATGACACAGGAGAGGGCCTAGCGTTTCCAGTGGGAAGTAGAGGCAAAGAGGCTGGCTGGGAACAGGCTGAGGTTGAGGTGACAACCTTGAGTTAAAGAAGTAGACCATGCTGTGGCTACTGCCCTCAAAAACTGGAGGAGGCTGAGAAAACAGCTGATGAGAGTGAAAGAGGGAGGAAGATCATTGAAAGCCTGACCTTAAAAGATAAAGGAAAATGGAACATCAGGAAATTCAATTCAAAGATGCTAAGCATATTGAAGAAGAGGCATATCGAAAGTATGAATAGGGGTTCATAAATTGGTGATTGCTGAGGGTGACTTGGAGTGCCACAGAGGAGCAGGCTGAGCTGGCAGATTCCCATTGCTGAGAGATGGATGCGCAAATCAAACTGATGGACCAGAACCTGAAGTGTCTGAGTGCTGCTGAGGAAAATTATTCTCAGAAAGAAGAGAAATATAAAGAGAAATAAAAAGATTCTTAGTGATACACTTAAAAACATTAGAGATCCATACTGAATTTGCTGAAAAGACCATTGATGGAAAAGACCATTGGTGATTTGGAAGATAAACTGAAATGCATGAAAGAGGAGCACCTGTGTACACAAAGGATGCTGGATCAAACTCTGTTGGACCTGAATGAGATGTACAACATACCGAATCGTGTCTCATGTCTTGCTTGGTTCTGCTTCTCCCTACAACACTGACTTGGCCAGAGACCAGAATGCTGACCTTTAACAAAAGAAGATTGCTTTCTAAATAAAGTTAAATTAACAAACTTACCAGTATTTCAGCGAGAACTATGGGCCTGATTTTGGCGAGCCATAGTGTGTGATCCCCTGCCTCAAAATGAGAAGAATAGAGAGTCAAGAGTGAAGGAGGGGAGTCAGATTGTGTGTGCACATCCCACACATGTGCAGCCCAGGCCTGGGATGGGTCTGCAGCTAAGCAGGACAGGCAGCAGTGACAATAATATAGCAGGCTGGATAATTGCTCTAGGTAGGCTGCAAGTGCCCTGAGGTCTGTAGTTTGAGGACCCTGAATCTAACTCTTTTTTGTTGTAGCAAGCATTTGTAAGACATACCAAGTCATTCTATGGGTTTGAAGTAACATTTTAATCTTTTCTGTCTTTTGGAAGGGAATTTTAGCTGAATGCCATCTCAGAGAAGGGAAAGGACTGGGTCTGTCACATGAGAGATACATCTTTGAAAGCTTTCTTTACCTACCCAATTCTGCCTTTTTAGTGAGGTTCTGCATTGTCTTTTCTGTGTGCATCACCACAAAGTTTATGGGCTTAAAATACCCTTCCTGTTGGAGTCTTTGGGCAAAAGAGAAACTGTTAATGCAACTTTTTTTTTTTAATAATTATTGATATTTTATTGAATATCTACAACTGTGGAACTAGAAATAAACTTTCTAGGAATTATATATTTATGATAAATGCATTTTTATATAAAAAGTATTTATTTGTATTTGATTCAAGCTCCATTGCTTTATGAAATATCAGTGATTAGAAGGTTTTTTCTAAACTTTAATATGGGAAGATAATAAGACAGGATAGAACATCTCCTGACATACTAGTAGCACAAAAGTTAAATCTCCTTCCCTCTTCCAAAAGCAATGAAATATTGAGGTAAGCATCCTTGTCATTATGTTAAATCTCATACTTTTTATAGTAGTCATTTTTCAAACTTAATATATTATAGTAGTTTTGATTTGCATTTTCCTGATTGTTTTTTTCTTTTCTTTTTCTTTCTTTTTTTGGTTTTTGGGCCACACCCGGCAGTGCTCAGGGGTTACTCCTGGTTGTCTGCTCAGAAATAGCTCCTGGCAGGCATGGGGGACCATATGGGACACCAGGATTCGAACCAACCACCTTTGGTCCTGGATTGGCTGCTTGCAAGGCAAACGCCGCTGTGCTATCTCTCCGGGTCTTTTATTTTTCTTAAAACCCATACATGAGTGAGACTATTCTATGTCTATCTCTCTCCCTCTGACTTATTTTACTGAGCATAATAAATTCCATATACATCCATGTATAGGAACATTTCATGACTTCATCTCTCCTGATGCTGCATAATATTCCGTTGTGTCTATGTACCATAGTTTCTTTAGTCATTCATCTGTTGAAAGGCATCTTGGTTGCTTCCAGAGTCTGGCTATTGTAAATAGTGCTGCAATGAATATAGGTGTGAGGAAGGGATTTTTGTATTGTATTTTTGTGTTCCTAAGGTATATTCCTAGGAATGGTATAGCTGGATCATATGGGAGCCCAATTTCCAGTTTTTTTTTTGTGGAATCTCCATATTGTTTTCCATAAAGGCTGGACTAGACAGTATTCCCACCTGCAGTGAATCAGAGTTCCTTTCTCCCCACATCCCAGCCAGCACCAATTGTTATTATTCTTTGTTTTTTGGGTCACACCGGCAGTGCTCAGGGGTTACTTCTGGCTCTATACTCAGAAATTGCTCCTGGCAGGCTCAGGGGACCATATGGGATACCTGGATTTGAACCAATGACCTTCGGCATGAAAGGCAAATGCCTTACCTCCATGCTATCTCTCCGGCCATCTCTGCCAGAGAATTGTTCTTATTGTTTGTGATGTGTGCCTGTCTCTGTGGTGTGAGATGCTAACTCATAGTTGTTTTGATTAATGTAACTTTTGATACTTAAAATTGACATGTCTTTTTTGAAATAAAGAACCAGTCCTTTAAAAAATTAAAATTAAATAAAAAAATAAACTTTAAAATACCATTCATATTTTTATTTGCTTGCTTGTACCTGAAATGTAGTTTCGACACTAAGACCATTCAAAATTAAAGTGAATTTAATCTATATAAAACCCATTTAGCTATTTCTTCATCCTTTGTGAGTCAGTGAGTTTTGTTATATGTGCTCTGGAAAGGGAGGAGTGGTTTTTGATAAGATTTTTTTCTTTCTTTCTTTTTTTTTTAGGAGTTGGGAAAACAACTTTGATACAGAAAGCCAGTGAGGTTTTAAAGTCATCTGGTATACCTGTTGATGGATTTTATACAGAAGAAGTCAGAAAAGAAGGAAGAAGAATTGGCTTTGATGTTGTCACCTTATCTGGATTGAGGAGTCCTTTATCAAGAGTTGGGTACTGATATCTTGTTCCTATGCTTTTTTATTCTCTCTGGGTTGAGACATATTATCTATTCTATCTTGAAGGAATCTTTGGCCTTTACAGATTTCTCAGAGCAAGAAAATAGAGATTGATACTATCATTTAAAAAAACTTATAAAATATATTTTACTGAGAATATATTCCCTGAGTTATAAATACAGCTCACTTTATAACTCACCTTATTTTGGAGTTTGTAGCCCTTTTTTTTTTTTCCAAACCACTTTTTAAAAGGTGTTATGGTAGTTACTTGGAGCTTCAAGTTTGCCCTGCCAAGGTTATTGCTCTTTTTTCTTGTGGTACCAATTCAGGAGAGATTATGGAATCAAATCAGCTTTGAGCACAACCCACTATTTGATTAATTTTTTTTTAAATTCTTAAAGGCATCATGATTTACAGTTACTCATAATTGAGTTTCAGGCATACTATGTTTCAACCAATCCCATCAGCACTGCCCACTTCATTTCACTAGTGTTCCCAGTTTTCCCTCCCACCCCTTCTTGTGTCTCTGGCGGGAACTTAAAATTTTTAATTTGAGGGGCTGGAGTGGTGGTACAGCAGTAGGGTGTTTGCCGTGCACACGACTGACTGCAGTTAGATCCCCCGGATCCCATATGGTCTCCCAAGCCAGGAGCGATTTCTGAGCGCATAGCTAGGAGTAATCCTTGAGCATCACTGGGTGTGGCCCCCCAAAAAATTTAGTTTGAGGGGGCTGGAGAGATAGCACAGTGGTAGGGCATTTGCCTTGCATGCAGCCAATCCAGGACAGACTGTGGTTCGAATCCTGGCATCCTATATGGTCCCCGTGCCTGCCAGGAGTGATTTCTGTGCACAGAGTCAGGTGTAACCCTTGAGCGCTGCCAGGTATGACCCAAAAACAAACAAACAAAAACAAAACAAAAACAAAAAACAAAAAATTTAGTTTGAGAACTGTTTTACAGTATTGTTGCTGATAGGATTTTATGCCCAACACATTCAAGTTCAACATCTTCCCTTAAAATTTATCATCTCCCTGATCCTTTCTGTTGCCCAGCTATGCCTTGCCCAATGGTTTGCACCCTATTGAAAGGCCTTTCTTAACTTCTGTTATAGTTGGGCAATTGTTACTCATCTAGTAAAAAAGGTCCAACAACACAAATAATTAGGGGAATACAAGTTGAAATAACAATGAGATATCATTTCATACTAAAGAGATTGGCTCACATCAAAAAGAACTAAAAAACCAGTATTGGCACGGATATGGGGAAAAGGGAAACCCTCACTCACTGCTGATGTAGACTGGTCCAGCCAGCCCTTTTAGAATACAATGTGGACATATCACAAAAAACTTCCATACTGTCCAGCAATTCCACTCCTTGGAATCTATCCTAAAGGCCCAAAAATTATTTAGAAGAGACATTTGCACTTCTATATTCATGTTAGCACTATTCACAATAGCCAAAATCTGGAAACAACCAAGAAAAGTCTGTCCAAGAACAGATTACTGAATAAAGAAAATATGATACATATACTGAATAGAATTCTACTCAGCTATAAGAAAAGAAGAAATCATGCAATTTGCTGTTACGTGAATGGAGGTGGAGAGTAACCTGCCAGAATCAGACTTTAGTTATTCTTAATTATATTGCTCAGAACATTCATGTGGAGGTTTTGGGTTTGATGGTTAGAAGGAGAGGAATCAACACAATCTTTCTCATATGTGGAACATAATCAAAACATAATTTTTTAAAGGTTAATTAGCATATGGGGTAGATTAAAAACTCAGTGAAACTGCTATAAAAAAAAAAAAAACAAAAAACAAACGGGCCAGAGCAGTGGTGCAAGAGGTAGGGCGTTTGCCTGGCACGCCCTGACCTAGGATGAACATGGTTCGAGCCAGGACTGATTTCTGAGAACATAGCCAGGAGTAGCCCCTGAGCATCACAGGGCATGGACCAAAACAAACAAACAAACAAACAAAAACAAAAAAAAAAAACAACTCAGTAAAGGAATTTTGAATCCAGAACACTATTTTTTTTTTTAATTGAGACCAATGTGAATTACAAGTCTTTCACAGTTGTATTTCAGGTAAATAGTGATAGTGAATTAGGACCATTCCCACCATCAAGTGATGACCTCCCTCCTCCAGAGTTCCTAGCATGCTTCCCATATCTCCACCTTTAGCCCCTTGGACTGTTAGGGTAACAGGCCCCTTTTGTGTATAGCTTGTTGTAGTTTGGGTCTCTTGATTCTATTGTCATTGACTTTGGTTTGGGTATTTACATTTGACCATTTTTTATTTCCACTCATGCTCCTGAGACCGCTTGACTCCTGGGTCCCATCCACTTTTTTTTTTCCTCTCAGTTTGTAGGAAGACATAGACATATGAGGTAGAACAAGATGATTTATACAACACTATCTTTTTGTATAGTTTAGAGCCTCCACTGGGAAAACGTGAATGCCGTGTTGGGCAGTATGTGGTAGATGTGACTTCCTTTGAGCAGTTGGCACTTCCAGTCCTAAGGAGTGTAAGTACATATTTTTTGTTTCTTGAGTCTATCTGTTCTTGGTGCATTATGAGAATTCCTGCCCCTAGAAACATTGGCTTTTGTCTTAGAATGATTGAGTGTTGCTAAGGCTATTCATAAAATCTATTGTCATCATAGATAACGAACTTTGTTATATGATTTCAAGATCTGAATTTCATTTATTGGGAGAATTTAATGCCCAAGTAACCAAGATCTTTAGATATCAGTTTTTCCTTCAGCTTTTACTTGTTTTTATAATGACATTCTTTTCACAATCTATCAAACATTTAGCAAGGGAAAATGTAATTAAGTGAACATGATAAGCACCTAATTTCAACATATCTATCAAGATGCTGCAAATTTTTAATGACTTTATTGTGTAATCTCATATACCTTACAGTTACCTCACTTTAATTTACATAACATATACGTTAGTCACTTAAATTGTACCACTTAATTTTTTTCTAATATATTGGCAGGACTATGCAAACCGTGATTATAGTCTGATTTAAGAACATTGTTATCCCCAAAGAAATCGTGTACTTGACTGGAGAATTAAACAGTTGAGCCTTGCATGTAGCTAGTTCTTGATTCCATCTGAGTGCTGCACATGGTTCCTAAACAGAAGGAATGACCCTTGCACATAGAGCCAGAAGTAAGTCCTGATCACTATCCATCCCCCAAATGTCTGTTATGTGATCATTCTCTATTGCTGTATGCCTTGTACTCCCCAACAACCTCTGACAGCTATTATCTTACTTTCTGTCTGTATAGTTGACTATTCTGAACATTTCCTAAAAAGGAAACTGTAGAATATTTGGTCTGTTGTGACCAGATCACTTCACTCAGCATGCTTATAAGGTTTATCCACAATGTAGGATATAAAGGTTTTTTTGTTTTTTTTTTTTTGGGTCACACCCGGCAGCGCTCAGGGGTTACTCCTGGCTCTATGTTCAGAAATCACTCCTGGAAGGCTCAGGGGGACCATATGGGGTGCCGGGATTCAAACTAATGACCTTCTGCATGAAAGACAAATGCCTTACCTCCATGCTATCTCTCCAGCAAAGGTATTTTATTTTTTGGCTGAATTATATTCTAGTATATGGATGTGCCTGCCAGTTTTATTTATCTTCATGTACATATGGGTAAGTTTCTGGACTTTGGTTATTTTTAATTATATTGCTCTGAACATTTGTGTAGAGATTTTGGGTATTGTTGTACTGGAATTGGATCCATGTGAGTGAGGCATGCACTCTTGCCAGAGAACCATACCCAGGCTCCTTCACATCTGTTATTAATATTTCTTTTATTTTGGAGGGGGGAGTTTATTT
Organism: Suncus etruscus; assembly: GCF_024139225.1. Lineage (NCBI taxonomy): Eukaryota > Metazoa > Chordata > Mammalia > Eulipotyphla > Soricidae > Suncus > Suncus etruscus. The sequence goes on along the minus strand of NC_064862.1, from coordinate 43,564,810 downwards.
TGGGGCCATACTCACTCAGTGTTGCTCAGGTATGATTCCTGGTGATGCTCGGGGAACCATAGGGATGCCCAGAATCAAACCCAGGCCAGCTTCATGCAAAGTATACTCCCTTCCTGCTGTATTATTGCTCTGACCCCTGTTTTTAATACTTTTTTTGTTTTGTTTTGTTTTTTGTGTCACACCCAGCAGCGCTCGGGGTTACTCCTGGCTATGCTCTCGGAAATCACTCCTGGCAGGCTCAGGGGACCATATGTGATACCGGGATTTGAACCACCATCTATCCTGGGTTGGCTACATTCAAGACAAATGCCTTACCACTGTGCTATATCTCCGGCCCCTGCTTTTAATACTTATTTATATATCTAAATGTGAACATGCAGCTCCCATAACATTTTGAGAAATTACTAGGCTGATTTGCAACCCAGCTTCACTCTTTTCCATTGCTACCAACAAAGGATGTGGGTTCCAATTTCTCTACATCCTTGCCAAGATCTGTTAGTGTATTTTCATTTTATTTATTTTTTGGCTGACACCTAGCAGTACAAATGCTCAGGGCTTATCCTTGCTCTGTGCTCAAGAATCACTCTTGGTTATGCTTGAGGGACTGTATTGGGTTCCTGGGATCAAATATGGCTCAGCAGGACAAGCACCTTTCTTTTTTCCTTTTGGTTTTTGGGCCACAGTTGGTGATGCCCAGAAGTTACTCTTGTCTATGTGCTCAGAAATCGCTCCTTGCTTTGGGGACCATATGGGATGCTGGGGGATTGAACCGTGGTCTGTCCTAGTTAGCTCATGCAAGGCAGACACCCTACTACATGGGCTACTGCTCCAGCCCCATATCTTGCTGAGCCCATCTCTCTAAAACACTGTAATATGCATATATCAGTATTTCATTTAGTTTTTTAGTTGTACTTACCTAATGTATAACAGCATCTTTTCTTATACTTGTCATTTGTATGTCTTTTGAGTTTTTGTTTCCTTTGCCATTGTAAAGTTTTTATCTATAACTTAATTAGGGCTGAGCAATAGCACAGTGGTAGGACATTTGCCTTGCACACTACCATCCCAGGACAGACCCATGTTCAATCCCTGGCATCCCTTATTGTCCCTTGAGCCTGCCAGTAGTGATTTCTGAGTGCAGAGCCAGGAATAACCCGAGCGCCACTGGATGTGGCCTAAAAAACAAACAACAACAACAAAAAAAACTCAACAAAAACAAACCCTTAATCATAAGTTTTTTTTTATAAGGCCATATATTATTACCGTATAGAATTTTTGTTTTGTTTTTGGGCCACTGCTGACAGTGCCCAGGGCTTACTCTTGTTCTTCTCTCAGGTGTCATTTCTGGTAGTACATATGGGACCATTTAGGATGCCATATTGAATCTGGGTCTATTAATGGGTCCTTGATGTTTTATTTTATTATTATGTTTTGTTTTTTGGGTCACATCCTGCACGCCTTAGGGATTACTCCTGACACTGCTGTGAAGGAATATGGTATTCACTGAAGATTAATGGAACTTTTAATTGTAGTCTCCAAGGGCCATTTCTAATTTCAGGGGACTGGTGGTGCTTGTACTTCATTTTGGTAGTATAAATGGTCCGGGTTTCTTTTCCTTGCCTACTCCTCCTTTTATTTTTTTTCTAATTTATTTTTTGGAGCTTCCCCTCATTCCCTGTGTTGATTACTATTGTGGCTATTATATTGCATGGGAACATTCAGAGAATATGATACTTTCTTTTCTAAATGTTTAAAAGTCAGATGAAGCTCTTTGGATGAAATTCCAGGTGAAAAATGAAGCTGGAAATGAATCAAAGTAAAGAATTGATTTTTACATTTGTCTAGAGCAGACTGAATTCTGGGAGAAAGACAGTGGCATGTGCATTCTTTATGTTTGTCTGCAAGATTATATAAGGATGTATATGCTGACTAGAATGAGAGCCTGATATTCTTTCCTTTTAATTAAAAAGAAAAAGAGAAAAAGGAAAAAAGATTGACCTCAACTTTTACCTAAGGTGCTCTGACGGGTGTTTGCTCATTGTAAGCTACGTTACAGTTGTGATTAATAACCTGAATATTCGACACTAAGGGAGTCATTGGTGTGGAGTCATCTTTGATTTTAATGAATGACTCCCTTAGTGTCAGACATTTAGGTTATTTATCACAACTAGATTGTAGCTTACAATAAGCAAACACCCTTTGTAGCATCTGGCATATTATTTTTTTTTTTGGTTTATAAGTGTTTATTTGAACAGGACTTAAAAGTAGGCTTATAGGTAAAGGGGTGGAAGTGGACTTAATAAATTATCAAGGTTTTGTGTTTGCTGCTGCGATGTTCCCATGAGACGTGGATCACTTGTGTCCTTCTGCCAGTGTGTTAACAATGTGAGCACTTGCCATACTTTTTGCTAACAATGATGCAGTACTGATTTTCAGTCTCGAATGACCTTGCACTTTTTACCTTATTAGTGAAGTTAAGTATTTTTTTTTTTACTTATTAGGTATTTTTAAAATAATATAAATAGCTCATTTCTTTCTAGTATCTTATTTTGTCATAAAGAAAATCTGTGGGGCTGGAGCAAAAAAAAAAAACAAAGAAAATCTGTAAGGAAAATAACCTTTTATAAATTATATGCATATATTTATAGGTGTATGTAAATTCTGTTTTCTAAGTTTGTCATTTTCCCTTTTTCAAAAAGGAGCATTTCCTTTTAAAACATACTGAGGAAGTGTGGCCTATTCTGTAAATTAGATTTTTGCCTGTTTGTTCCATTAAAATATTATATTTTGATCCATTTTGATTTATTTTAATGTAATACATGAAATTGTCAATTATTTTCTTTTTTGTTTGTTTGTTTGTTTGTTTGTTTTTGTTTTTTGTTTTTGGGTTACTCCTGGTGGCACTCAGGTTTTACTCCTGGCTCTGTGCTCAGAAATCGCTCATGGCTGGCATGGAGGACCAAATGGGATGCCGGGATTCGAACCACCATTGGTCCTGAGTCGGCTGCTTGTAAGGCAAATGCCCTACTGTTGTGCAATCTCTCCTGCCCCTGTCAATAATTTTCTTATAAATGCTTAGCATTGCTGCCTATGGTCCAAAAACAAAAATCTTTAAAACACACCACCACCCCCCCAAATCAAATGGATCCTATGTATAGGATACTTTACCAAAACCTCTAATAACCCAATTTTATTAATTTATGCTGTATTATATTAAACAATGTGCCTTTGAATATATATTTTGGGTTTTATATGTATTCTTTCATTGATCTATTTGATTCTTGCATGGATACCATAGATAGTAATTACTTGTATTATTGGACTTCCAAGAAATTTTCTTCTAAAATATTAGTTCTTTTTTCCAAATATAGTATATGAATGTGATGGTGGTATATGGTGGAGTTAGTAGTTAACTGTTCTTGAATACAATATGCGACGAGTGCTGACTGAGCAACTCTATGCATATGTTTCTGTCTTGAGGTGAGGAAATTTGTCATGGAACAAAGTACCATTCCTATGTACATAACTTTTTAGTATCATTGCTGGAACTAACTGTAAAATCAAACTTACTATATCTTGTATGTGAAATTCTCAGTGGACCATTTTCGGTGCTAGGGATTGAACAAGGATTAGCCTCATTCAAGACAAGTGTCTTACCCTTGTATCATTTCTCTGGCCCAAACCAATAATTTGATACTGGAAATACCTTAATTTTTCAGGTAACTTATTACCAAGGCTAAAAACAAAGCATTTCCCTTTTTTTTTTTTATAAATTACCATTTGTAGAGAAAATTTTATATTTTTCTTTCATGGAAAACATTTTAGTTATGCTACGTATGTTTTTTGTATATTTGCTTTCATGCTATTGTAATTAGAATATTTTTTTAGTTTTGTAATAATCCAAGCAGGCAGAATAAAATTAAGTTGGACTTTTCCATAATAAGTTAACCCAGAATATTTTGACATTCACACTGAATGTTTTATTAAAGTTTGATGTATGATAAAATTTTTTTAGTTCTCAGTATAGCTCTTACTCTGAAACAGAAAGTAACAATAATTTTTTTAGACAATACATAGAACCAAGTCCCATTTTTTTGACAGAACAGTGTCCCTTTTTTCAATAATGATATATAGAAAGACTAGTAAACCAGAACCTTTAATGAAAAATAATGTAGTTTGATTCTTGTATTTCCTTCTTTTGATTAAAATAAAGCTTTCAATATGTAATTTTGGTTTTGAGAGCAGGATCTGCTTTTGATTTTGAAGTAATAAGACTGTTTCAGTTCTTTGAACTTCATTTGAAGCTGAGAACAGTAGGAATCTAAAGAAAAGATTGTTTTTTTCTCATCACTTGACCTGGAAATGACTTCATATATCAGGCTACTGGATTTTAGAAAAAATTCAGAAAACTCAAGGTCTAGCCAGGATTAGTTCATAAAAGGTTGACAAGAGCCCAAACATCATAGTATTTTCTTCACTTTTGCAACCATGATATTTGTTTCTTTGTTCCTCCTCATTTTTCTATTCTGTACTTCATGATCAGGCATGCATATTGCAAAATTATTCAGAGAATATTAAAGCTATCTGGTACCAATATAAAAGTTCATTTGAAAAATGGTTAGTATTAAATATTGGTACATTGAACCAAATAGGAAAAGGAACTGAAAATTTGTCATTAGGTTGACTTTACAATTCATCTTCAGACTTTATAATGGCCGCTCTTAAAGGTTATCTTTCTGATTCTTCTAGGTAGCCTGATACTGCAAGGGTTCATATTGTTGGCCTTGATAATTTAAATACTAGGCAGGTTTATGTCTTGGGTTCCAATAATTGCATTGTGATTATTCTTACATTCTAAGAAATGTGGAAAAATCATGTTTCTTGAGTGGAACTGGGGGGTGTAAAATTTGTATATACAATTGCCTTTCACCCTGTCATTTACCCATTTTGTCCCGTTTCCAATACTTCCTTCTGATATTACCCTCCCCTTCACATCATTCAAAAGCCCTCATGCAATTGTAAGAGGTATGAGTTCTTGGATGACTTGGTGATTTTCTTACATCTCATACTGAGAAAGCATTTGAGTGCTTTTGGTTTTGTATGAACACAATTTCTGATCTGTAAACCAGTTTGTGTGAATAGAATTTTACTGTTTGGGAAGAGAGGCTAGGTGAGGCAGAGGTGGAGCAGGGCAGGACAGTGCAAGAATATCTTTATATCACTTTTTAATTCATCGTGATTTTACTGTACTATAGAGTTTCATAGGTGTGTTTAGTACCTCAGTCATGTCTAGGATTAAGTGTACCCACAAAAAGTTCCATCACCAGAAATACTTTCGGGGTCTGCAACACTTGCTTTTGTGCCTCAGGCTAGGAGCAGAGTACAGCTTGGTATGGCCCCCAAACAAGCAAATAAACAAAGAAATAAAAGTCCCTTTACCAAAAGATCTGTCTATGCCTTTGTCCAACCAACTTCCCCTTTCCCTCTGTACTTATTCCTGAGTCTAGGAATTAGTTTTGTTGTTTTTGCTTGTTTTCATGTCTATTTATATTTGGCATGATTTAGACTGTGCTGTAATTGTCTTTAACTTATTTTATTTAGAGTAATCATTAAGTTTCATCCATTGGGTCTCCGTTCTGTCAATTGCCTTTTTTTTTGTTTTGAACAGAATAGTAATCCTCTCGGTATATATACCTCATCTTTATTTAGCCTTTTGTCAAAGGGCATTTAGGTTGCCTTGGCAATGCTGCTGTGAACATAGGATTGTAAATACCATTTTGAACTAGTCTGTTTTAGAATTACTGTATTGTTTATTCCTTCTTTTCCCAGTTTGTGAGTTATGAATGTGTTATATAAACTGGGATGGAGGAGTGGACAACTATTTTAGGATATCACAGTCATCAGAGTATTTAACTTTGAAATGTTAGGTATTTTTTTCCCATAGAAATAAGGATAAAGGTTTATACTGAGAAATTGCCAATTGACCCAGCAATGTTCTTTGTAACATTCTCCCCTTCTAATTGTTACTTATGCATAGAATTTATGTACTGAACGAGTCTCCCTTAATCTGCAATATTTTTATAGTCAGTCACTTTTTTTTGTTGGGTTTTGGTGGGGTTAGGCACTTTTCAACTTTTCCTGATTCTAGGTTCAGGAGTTATCCTTGCAGTAGCCATAGGCAAAACTTCTTACATCCTGTATTATCTCTGTAGTTGAATGGTCTGTCTTACTATATCAGCACATTAAAAAAATAGTTCTGTGCTTTAGGCTATTTTTCTTTGTTTGTTTGTGTAGTCATCCCGTCCCCGTCCCCACCATTTGCCATTTTCTCATGATTAGATTTAGCAGGAATTCTACATACATGGTGTAGCATCTTTCCTAAGTATGTCATCTACAGACATGATATTTGGTGATGTTAATTTTGATAATGTGATTAAAGAAGTTGTTTGCTTTCTTCATTGAATTTTTTTTGAGTCAGATACTTTAAAAGCACTCACTTCCTCATCAATATTTTATATTTTTTATTATAATTTTAAAAGTATTATATCTTGGCCCGGAGAGATAGCACAGTGGTAGGGCATTTGCCTTGTATGTGGCTGACCCAGAGCCAACCTGGGTTCAATCCCCAGCATCCCATATAGTTCCTTGAGCCTGCCAGGAGCAATTTCTGAGCAGAGAGCCAAGAGTAGCTCCTGAGTGCCACCAGGTGTGCCCCAAACAAACAAACAAACAAAGAAGTATTATATCTTAAGATAAAAGTAAATTTCTCTTGAGTCTTCAACTGGAAAGAAAATTTAACGACTACTTTTGAAATATGAGCAACAAGTAAACCTAAAATTACTTAAATTTAGGAGCTGAGCTGAAAAAGCGAGAAGGTACATATAAATATTGATCATTATGTTGCACAACTGAAATAAATGATAGATCTCAATTATGCCTCAATTTTATTAAAAAAATTCATCATGATTGTTTTCCCCCTAAGTTCTATTTTTTCCTTCTCTAATTATATCTAGTTACCTTATTAATTAGGAAAAAAGTCATCATCATTTTACTGTAACAAAAATGATCAACACTCTCTTCTTCAGGCAGTTTGTTTTAAGATCAGGATATCAGACAGGAAAGATAACAAGCTATTTAATTATTTGATTAAAATCTTTATAAGCAAATTACTGTAAACACTGTCAGCTGGTGAGGAAGTGGCTGGAAGAAGTATATAGATATTTTATGCCTGGTCTTATCTCTTCTACCTTTTAAGGAGAGGATTGAGTTTCTTGCCACTGGAGACCATACTGTAGTCTCAATAAAAAAAGATGTTGGTAATATTAATTTTTCTGAATTCAAATTTCTATCTCTTTCTTAATAATGATTCCAAACAACAGGGAGCCATGTAGCTATATCTTATGTAGATTCAGAAACTGAAGCACTATTCCTCATTGTTGGAGAAAATAGTTTTTCATAAGTAGATGAATTTATTAGTTTCAGCTCTTTCTTCATTTGAAAACAAAATAGGTGGAATAGCACATGTAATATGAAAGAGAGCTTTGAAGTCAGACCATCCTGGGTCTTAATGCAACTTTTGTCACACTGATGAAAATCTCAGATTTTCTTCCTTCTCTGTGAAACAGATGATAGCATCAGAACTGAATATAAAAATGCTTGAACCATTTTATTTGAAACAGGAACCTGGTGTCAAGGTGGTGCTAAGGAGGCGAGAGAGAGAGAGAGAGAGAGAGAGAGAGAGAGAGAGAGAGAGAGAGAGAAGAGGAGAGGAGAGGAGAGGAGAGGAGAGGAGAGGAGAGGAGAGGAGAGGAGAGGAGAGGAGAGGAGAGGAGAGGAGAGGAGAGGAGAGGAGAGGAGAGGAGAGAGAGGAGAGAGAGAGGAGAGAGAGAGAGAGAGGAGAGAGAGGAGAGAGAGAGAGAGAGAGATACATCTGTCTTGAGACCTAGGACTCAAAAATTCCATTCTGGACACTGGGTTTTTGATTCTTTAGAGTGGCTCTCTACCACTGGATGGTAATTCAGTCCCAGCTTAGTTCTGAAGCTTGAAAAATGCCAGGGGTGTATTTGGTACTCAGGTGAGGTGCTTATGTGGATGAGACTCAGAAAAACCATTTAAACTATGGAAGATTAGCCTGAGAACTAATCTGCTATGGAGGCAGTGGAAATCTCTGGTAGATGGGTAGGGTCTTGGTAGGTCTTTTGGGGCGTATTAGGCTATCTAGACCCCTGATTTTGCTTCCTGGGGATGTACAGACAGCATGCCTCTCTCTAGTGTAATTCCGAAACACACAGAGTGGAGACCTGCATTGTTAGTTAATCATTTTAGAGGCTGAATTGTGGACTTGCTTTGCTTTGTTTCTTACCATTGGCCATTCTATCTTCCCTAGAATTTGTGCCTTTTTTAGGGAGAAGTTTTATCTGCTTGACTTGTGCTACTTTCTGGCCACGTGTTCCTCCCTCTCTTCTATGATTGTATGTATGTTGATTCAGATAGATGAGTTCAAAACAATCTCTGTTGTTAACATATTTTATTTTTTGAATAAATAATATCTTTACTTAAACACCATGATTACAAACATGATTGTAGTTGGCTTTCAGTCATAAAAAGAACACCTCCCTTCACCAGTGCAACACTCCCATCACCAATGCCCCATCTCCCCCCCCCCCCCGTATTCAAGACAGGCTTTCTATTTTCCTCACACATTTACATTATGATAGTTCTCAGTGTAGTTATGTCTCTAACTGCATTCATCACTCTTTGTGGTGAGCTTCATATAGTGAGCTGGTCTTTCCGGCCCTCATCTCTGAATTTTTTCAATAATGTCTTTTATTTTTCTTAAAACCCATACATGAGTGAGACTATTCTGTGTCTATCTCTCTCCCTCTTATTTCACTCAACATAATAGATTCCATGTACATCCATGTATAGGAACATCTCATGACTTCATCTCTCCCGATGGCTGTATAATATTTCATTGTGTATGTGTATCCCAATTTCTTTATCCATTCATCTGTTGAAAGGCATCTTGGTTGTTTCCAGAATCTGGCTATTGTAAATAGTGCTACAATGAATATAGGTGTGAGGAAGAGATTTTTGTATTGTGTTTTTGAATTACTAGGGTATAACCCCAGGAGTGGTATAGCTGGATCATATGGGAGCTCAATTTCCAGTTTATTGAGGAATATCCATATCGTTTTTCATAAGGGCTGGACTAGATGGCATTCCCACCAACAGTGAATCAGAGTTCCTTTCTCCCCATATCCCCGCCAGCACTGATTGTTCTTGTTCTTTGTGATGTGTGCCAGTCTCTGTTGCGTGAGAAGGTACCTCATTGTTGTTTAGATTTGCATCTCCCTGATGATTAGTGCTGTGGAACATTTTTTCTTGTGCCTTTTGGCCATTTAGGGATATGAGTCAAGTGATAGAGCACTTCTTTGCTTGTATGAGTCCCTGAGTTTATTTGATCCCCGGTACCACATGATCCCCTGGTCAGGTGTAACACTGGTGACCACTGAACACCACCATAGGCCATTAGCACTTCCAGGACTGACCCTGTTCCACCAAAATTTTGCCTTCAGGTCTCCAGAAATATTTCTCATGTAAACAATTCGGGAAAAGGCAAAAAAACGACATCACTTTGCTTTCTTAAATTCATTAACTTGCCTGTATTAGGTTTATGTTATCTTTTTATCCCTCAAAGTGTGACTTAAGATTAAACAAAGGCAAAAAAAAAAAAAAAAAGGCAAAAGAACCCACCCCAAACCCTGACTGTTTTCATTTCTCTAGCACAAGGATATTTTGTTGTTGCTCCAAATCGATCTGTCTTGAAAGCAGACTAGCTGAATGCAACTAAAGCTATAAAATTATTTACAGCTTCTTTTATCCATGACTGGTCAATTTAGGACTCTATCCCAAGGAAATATCTTCTCATCCAAAATAAACAGGAACTACACTTTGCTCAAAGATGTTTTTTTTTTTTCTCTGTCAGTGAAAATTTATAATCCACTAAATGCAAGCCCAAGAAAGAGTTTTAGTGCCACAGAGGGTTTGCTGCCGTGCCACCTGGAGCTCAGAAAGGGTCTGCAGTGATGCTAACCAAAGTCACCCAAAACAGTCTTTCAGAAGCTCCTATATCATGACTTCAGGGAATCCTGGAAGCTTGTTAGTCCACCAACTACAGGAAACTGGGGCAGGTTTTGGATGGTTTTAAACCTTGAGCCCTTGAGAGAACCTGGAGCATTGTAAACTATTATTATTTAGCCACTTATTCTTGTTTCCTTCTATAGTTTATTATATATATATAGATAGATAGATATAAATATATATATAAAACAGTCCTGGGAAAAGTAGACTTTATTTTTCTTAAACTCTTACTGTATTATTTAGAAAAGCAATTTAAGCACTTAACAATCCCTCAACAGAGCAAGAATACTTAGGTTATTTAAAATTTGGACATTTTTCAAAACATTTTGTTTTGTTCTGTTTTGTTTGAGGCATTATGATTTGCAAAGTGTTCCATGCATACAATGATGTGTAGTCACAGCCTCCACTAGTGTTTACTTCCCTTCACTGTCATCCCAGTGTCTTTTCCTGCCCTCAGTCCCACAACACACAGACTCAGACACACACACACACACACACACACACACACACACACACACACACACACACACACACACACACACACACCCTTTAAGAAAAGATAACAGACTTCTTTTTAAGATTCCTCTAGTTCCTGGATAACAAAGGGTCAAATTCCATACTGAGTGAATAAAGATTTTTTTCATTAAGATGAATTTTAAGATGGATATATACCATATTTTCCGGCATATAAGATAACTTTTGAAACAAAAAAAAGCCAGCCGAAAATTGGGGGTCGTCTTATATGCCGAGTATATCCCGAAAAATGTTTCAATATGCCACTAAACAAAAATTGTCTGAATATTGCCACAAAATGAATTTTCCAATTCGATCCTGCACCAATCACTGCTAAGCTGCTCAGACCGCCTCTTTAACTCAGCCAATCCAAGCAGGCTTTTTATGCATGCAAATTAGACAATGTTCTGGACCCGAATCTACACTGTCAAAAGCCTGCTCAGATTGGCCAGAATCAGAGAGGAAGTCTATTACAGTATAACCTTTGAACCTTTGCTTGTTGTGATTGTGGTACATGAGGACAGGAACACATGCAGCACATGCAGCACAGGAACATTCTGTCTGATACAGTGAATATAGGCCTAAACCTATGTTTTAACTGCAAAATTAGGGGGTTGTCTTATATGCCCCGTCATCTTACCGGAAAATACAGTAAGATTGGTAGAAAATAATATATGCACATGTGTACAAATAACTAAAGAAGCTTCAGTAATGTTAGTGACTTACTAATGTAGAGACTTGTAGTGACGTGCTTTTTATTTATACTTACTCTTGTATTTACATTGTGCCCATGTTGAATGACATACATTATATACAAGTATATACAGACACACATTCATTCAGATTGCTTGCAAAACTTTTATTTTAATGTGCCATAATATTGCACAGGGAATTGAAATTTCCTCATGTTGCTGTCTCCAGGGAGCCCCTTTTTACAAGAACTTGACAACTGTCCCATGTGGGCTGTAACAGGACTGTCTATGGCTTGACTGGGGATAAAGACCCTAGATACTTTGCTTGGATAACAAAGACACTTGGATACTTTGGTGTCATGATTAATGTCTTTGTCATCTTTAGGCAAGTTCCAGCAGTGGCTCGGGGCATGGAGTCTGTGTCATTGATGAAATTGGGAAAATGGAGCTCTTCAGTCAGCCTTTCATCCAGATTGTTCGGCAGATATTGTCCACCCCGGGGACTGTAGTCCTTGGTACAATACCACTACCTAAAGGAAAACCACTGAGCCTTGTGGAAGAAATAAGAAACAGAGATGATATTAAAGTGTTCACTGTGAGTACATTCAATATTACATATCTAAAAATGGTACAGGTGCCTAAAATAGTAGATGTGTGTAGCTCTGATGTGTTTTCTCTTATGCTAGACTATAGATAGCCAAATTAGATTCCCCCCTTCCCCCAAAACCTTAGGAGTCAGATTATGCTCTATTCAGTAGAAAAACAAATCTGTTTGTGGGGAAGCCATTCAACCTTTTGGCCTACTACCACCTCTCCCAGACCCTAAGACATCCTCAGCATTAGAAATCAGCTGAGCTGCTCTTCTGAGTATTCTGAGTAATCTCTTGTCTTGATGAAGAGATACAAAGTAGATAAGGGACATTTGCTTTTGAAAGTCTCCCACCCAGGCATACGTAGGTATCACTCCTAGTGATTCTTTGGGTTTCCTGCCATGCCAAAGATTGAACCTATAGATCCTATTTGCAGAGCTTGTGCTTCAATCCTGTTAGCTATCTCTCCAGCACTTAATATTCTTCCTTTTAACTGACACACCTCTGCTTGTGGGATAAAGAGATGGAGGCTATATTTTGAAGCACTTCTTTGCAGTGCTGTGGAGTCACATCATCCAGTATAACTTTGTGATGATGCTGATGTACTGTGTGTACATTGTTGATTACAGTAGCCATTTATAAAATCAAAAGAATAGAAATTGTATCAACTATCTTCTAAGTCCATGATGCACTGAAAAGAGAAGTGAATTACAAATAAAAAAGACAGCTTAGCACCTGAAAATTAAACTTAAGCTCATTATTAATAACTTAAAAGATAATAAATTAAGCTAATAAAATTAAGTTCATTACTCAACAACCAGTCAGTCAGAGAGAAAATGAAAGAAGAAATCAGAAGATTTCTGGAGGGCCCGGAGAGAAAGCACAGCAGCGTTTGCCTTGTAAGCAGCCGATCTAGGACCAAAGGTGGTTGGTTCGAATCCCGGTGTCCCATATGGTCCCCCGTGCCTGCCAGGAGCTATTTTGGAGCAGAGAGCCAGGAGTAACCCCTGAGCACCGCCGGGTGTGGCCCAAAAACCAAAAAAAAAAAAAAAAAAAGATTCCTGGAAACAAACAATAATGGCTTCCTTCACTGCACCGTTGTCCCTTTGTTCCCCACTTATTTCTTTAAAAATCCACCCAAAAGGCCGGAGAGATAGCACAGTGGTAGAGCATTTGCCTTGCATGTAGCTGATCCAGGACAGACAGTCATTCAAATCCCAGCATCCCATATAGTCCCTCGAGCCTGCCAGGGGTGATTTCTGAGCGCAGAGTCAAGAGTAACCCGTGAGTGCTGCCGGGTGTGATCCAAAAACCAAAAAATAAAAACTCACCCAAGAAATATTGTATTTCTTTGGAATATTTCTCTTGACTCTAGTTCATACAAAATACCTCTCCCCTGCACTTATATTTTGAGTGATGAACTGATTTTATCCCATAAACTGGTTTTCTTGAAGAAAGGGAAAATTCTTGATATATGCCAGTACCAACATATTGTTAGACACCATGGATGCTCTCAAGAAATGCACTCATGGGGCTAGTATGATAGTACAGTGGGCAGTGCATTTGCCTTGCATGCTGCCAACCTGGGTTCTACCTTGAGTAATATTTCCTAAGTCCAGAACCAGGAGTAACTCCTGAGCATTACTGGGTATGGTCCCAAAATTAAAACCAAACAAGCAAACAAACAAATGCACTCATATAAGGAGATGGACACACTGGTGATAGGTGTGTTTTGTGACCCTACATATGGTCTGTTTTGGAGAATGTCCCATGTGGAGAAGAATGTCATTCAGAGGGATATATATATCCATTTCTTCCTTCAGTGCCAGAATATCCTTTTTGATTGTTGTCTGGTTGATCTATCAATAGGTTAGAATAGTCTACAACTGCAACTAATACTATATTGTTATATATGTCTTCAAGTCTGTTAGCAGTTGTTTTAAGTATTTTTCTGGCTCTTCCTTTGGTGCATATATGTTTAGAAGTATGATTTCTTCTTAATGTACAAATCCCTTAATTGTTAAGAAATGACCCACTCTGTCTTTTATGACCTCTTTAAGTCTATGGTGTCTAATATTAGTGGCCATTCCTGCCTTTTTAACAGTTGTTTGCTTGAAGGATCATCTTCAGTCCTTTGACTTTGAGGGTATTTTTTTTTAGCTCTTGACTATTCAAATGTGTTTCTGTCAGACAGCAAAATGTTGGATTCAGTTTTCTAATTCATTTTGCCACTTTGTGTCTCTTAATTATGCACTTTGTTCATTGACATTGAGAGATTATTGTTATAGAATTTTGTACCATTTTTTTGTAAAAGTTTGTTGTGTTTGTGGGATTTATCTTGGCTTAAAGTACCAACTTCAGTTCTTTTTTAGACTTGGTTTTGAGTATGTAAATTTTTTGAGCTATTGTTTATCTATGATGCTGTGTATCCTTCCTTCAAACCTGAATAAAAGTCTGGCTGGGTGAAATATTCTTGGCAAGGCATTCATTTAGTTGAGTTTTTCACTATATTCTACCTTTGTCTATATTCATACCTTTGGTCACGGTGGATTGTTGCTTGTGATCAGTCTGCTTTAAAGGATGCTTCTTTGTATGTAATTTCCCTTTTTTATTTTGCTGCTTCTTGTATTATGTCTTTATGTTTTTCATCATTGTTGACTAGATTGTGCCTAAGGATTCTTTTATTTGGGTCTCTGTTAACTGCTATTTTTTTAGGCCATTAGGATGTGGTTGCATGGACTCTCCAACTCTAGGAACTTATTAGCAATGATGGCTTTGTCTGTTGCTTCTGCATAAGGGTTTTCTTCCAGCATCTCTGGAACCCCAATGATTCTTACGTTGTTCCTGTTGAATTTACCCAAGACTTCTATTTTTATCTGTTTACTTATTTTGAGGTTTTTCATTTTTGGTTATTTTACAACTCCATCTTCTGCTGTTGTCTGGAGATGTTATACAGAACATCCTCGAACTCTCTGATTTAGTTCTTAATAGTTGGTACTATGCTGGTGAAGCTTTCCAGTGAGTTTTTTATTCTGAATACTGATTTTTCAATTTTGTCATTTTTATTTGACACTTTCTCATTTCTACTCTCATCTAATGTCCTCTGTGTCTTATTGGCCATCAGTCCCAGAGTTTCTTTTCGTTCCTTGAACATTAAAGACATTAAAGCATTTTCTATAAAGTCACTATTATTTTCATTTTTTTTTGTTTTGTTTTGTTTCATTTTGTTTTTTGGGTTGCACTTTATGGCGTTTAGGGTTTACTCTTGGCTCTTTGCTCAGCAATCACTCCTGGCAAGCACGGGGAACCATATGGGATGCCAGGATTCAAACCATTGTCTGTCCAGGATCGGCTGGCTGCAAGCAAAGCAAATGCCCTACTGCTGTGCTATCTCTCCAGCCCCAGTACTCAGTAATTTTTAAAAACTGTATTTTTTAATAAATGGTCTTTAAATATTTTAAACAGCTCTCAGGCCACATAGGTAGTATACATTTAAAAAGTAGCTAAACATCATTAACATTAGGCAAATTAAAGCTGCAGTAAAACCCACTAGTATGACTATTATAAGACTGAATAAAATGGATAAAAACAAGTGTTAGTGAGGAGATGAAGAAGCAAGAGATTTCTTAACACTGCTGAGAATGAAAATATGAAGAGTCCTTAAAAATAAACAAGGAGTTATCATTACAATATAGCAATTCTAGTTATGTGCCAAATAAATAATGTTTTCTATTTTGTATACATGCTTACAGCAGAAATATTTATAACAATTATGAATTGTTTCCAAAAATGGAAACAAGTTTAATGCCCACTGATTGACGAATAGATAAACAAAATGTAATGTACATAAAGGATATCATTTGGCAAACAAAATTGAAGAGTAATACACGTCATAGCATTGCAAATTAACATCACATGCTATGTGAAAGAAACTTGTCACAGAAAGTTTGTGTGATTCCATACACATTGTATCATGCCATCTGTATAAAATGTTTAGGACAGGAAATTTATAGAGGTTGTTAAGGACAGGAAGTAGTATACAGTGGATAAGAATGAGATTATGAGGTGAGATGAATTATTAAAATATTCTGAATAGGCTAATAGTTGTGGAACTCTGAATATATTAGTCACTGAATATGTAAGGGTTAAATACTATGATATTTTTAAAATACCTTGAAATATTTAAAAATAAAATCTTACAAGTGGGGGCCAGTGAGTGACTAGGGTACATGCCTTGTGTGGCCCACCTTAGTTCAATCCCCAGATCACAGATAGTCCTCTGAACACTGTCAAGAGTGATCCCTGAGTACAGAGATGGGCAAATCCCTAAGTATAGCAAGATAAAGCCCCAAAAGAAAACAATAAATACATTTTAAAAAGACTCAAGAAAAAAAGAGAAGTCTTATAAATGTATACACATAGAAATCATTCCACCCATTCAAAGAAGTCACACATATTTGTTCTTCTATGGAAATATAGTTCTGTCGCTTGGGATTTAACATATAGTCCTTTCCCAAGCAGGCACACTTGATGACTGAGGTAATGCTCATCCTTAGGAAAAAAAGTTGAGTTTGAGGGTTTGGATTTGCATTTTTGTGATACCTTAATAGATTAACATATACAATGATCAGTAGCAAATAAATATTATAATAATCCTTATTAAAAATACCCTATCTTTGGGGCTGAAGCTGTAGCACAGTGGCGTTTGCCTTGCATGTGGTGCACTTGGAAAGGACCCAGGTTTGATTCCCAACTTCCCATATGGTCCCCTGAATCTGTGAGAAGCAATTTCGTGGTGAAGAGCCAGGAGTACCCCTGAGCACTGCCAGGTGTGGCCTAAAAACCAAGAATAATTTTTTTCCCCATCTTTGACTATTGTTTTTCCAGAGTTTCATCACATTTCTGAATTTATAGTACCTGACATTTAGGATTTTTGTATCTCTAAGGATGCCTCTTAAAGCAGTTAGAATTCTTAAAATAAACAGAATGTTCATTATATTTATTTGCTTAATCAACTATTATTTTAAAGAGCTACCTTCATTTAAAATGCAATATATTGAGTGCCCACTTATATAAGTTATGAGGATAGATGCAGACCTTGTTATCTTGAAATGTGTGGTCCAATCTCACTGTGCCCAAGGATCCTTGAGTAAAATGGGACTTATCCTCTCTTTTTCTCTTTCCTAAGGGAGGAAGACAGAGCAACTGTTTGTACAGTTCTTCATTTACTTCTACAATTCTTGGGGGGCCCTCAAGTCCCTTTCTCTTTGATTTCTCAGGCAATATTACAGATAGGATTCTGGTGGTTAGAGAGGTAAAATTCTGTGTAAATAGAAAGATTCCTGATATTGATATGATGCTGGACTAAACACTAGTGTTCAGATTCCCAAGTTCTTAAGAGAGCAGTTGCACTGAGAGTTAATTTCCTATAAGTCATTTCCCAAAAAATATTCTTTTTTTTTTTTTTTTTTTTTTTTTTTTTAATTTTTTTTTATTTAAACACCTTGATTACATACATGATTGTGTTTGGGTTTCAGTCATAAAAGGAACACCACCCATCACCAGTGCAACATTCCCATCACCCAAGTCCCAAATCACCCTCCTCCCCACCCAACCCCCGCCTGTACCCTAAACAGGCTCTACATTTCCCTCATACATTCTCAATATTAGGACAGTTCAAAATGTAGTTATTTCTCTAACTAAACTCATCACTCTTTGTGGTGAGCTTCCTGAGGTGAGCTGGAACTTCCAGCTCTTTTCTCTTTTGTGTCTGAAAATTATTATTACAAGGGTGTCTTTCATTTTTCTTAAAACCCATAGATGAGTGAGACCATTCTGCGTTTTTCTCTCTCTCTCTGACTTATTTCACTCAGCATAATAGATTCCATGTACATCCATGTATAGGAAAATTTCATGACTTCATCTCTCCTGACAGCTGCATAATATTCCATTGTGTATATGTACCACAGTTTCTTTAGCCATTCATCTGTTGAAGGGCATCTTGGTTGTTTCCAGAGTCTTGCTATGGTAAATAGAGCTGCAATGAATATAGGTGTAAGGAAGGGGTTTTTGTATTGTATTTTTGTGTTCCTAGGGTATATTCCTAGGAGTGGTATAGCTGGATCGTATGGGAGCTCGATTTCCAGTTTTTGGAGGAATCTCCATATCGCTTTCCATAAAGGTTGAACTAGACAGCATTCCCACCAGCAGTGGATAAGAGTTCCTTTCTCTCCACATCCCCGCCAACACTGTTTATTCTCATTCTTTGTGATGTGTGCCATTCTCTGGGGTGTGAGGTGGTATCTCATCGTTGTTTTGATTTGCATCTCCCTGATGATTAGTGATGTGGAACATTTTTTCATGTGTCTTTTGGCCATGCGTATTTCTTCTTTGTCAAAGTGTCTGTTCATTTCTTCTCCCCATTTTTTGATGGGGTTAGATGTTTTTTTCTTGTAAAGTTCTGTCAGTGCCTTGTATATTTTGGAGATTAGCCCCTTATCTGATGGGTATTGGGTGAATAGTTTCTCCCACTCAGTGGGTGGCTCTTGTATCCTGGGCACTATTTCCTTTGAGGTGCAGAAGCTTCTCAGCTTAATATATTCCCATCTGTTAATCTCTGCTTTCACTTGCTTGGAGAGTGCAGTTTCCTCCTTGAAGATGCCTGTAATGTCCTGTAGTGTTTTGCCTATGTGCTGTTCTATATATCTTATGGTTTTGGGGCTGATATCGAGGTCTTTAATCCATTTGGATTTTACCTTTGTACATGATGTTAGCTGGGGGTCTAAGTTTAATTTTTTGCAAGTGGCTATCCAATTGTGCCAACACCACTTGTTGAAGAGGCTTTCCCTGCTCCATTTAGGATTTCCTGCTCCTTTATCAAAAATTAGATGGTTGTATCTCTGGGGAACATTTTCTGAGTATTCAAGCCTATTCCACTGATCTGAGGACCTATCCTTATTCCAATACCATGCTGTTTTGATAACTGTTGCTTTGTAGTACAGTTTAAAGTTGGGAAAAGTAATTCCTCCCATATTCTTTTTCCCAATGATTGCTTTAGCTATTCGAGGGTGTTTATTGTTCCAAATGAATTTCAAAAGTGTCTGATCCACTTCTTTGAAGAATGTCATGGGTATCTTTAGAGGGATGGCATTAAATCTGTATAATGCCTTGGGGAGTATTGACATTTTGATGATGTTAATCCTGCCAATCCATGAGCAGGGTATGTGTTTCCATTTCCGTGTGTCCTCTCTTATTTCTTGGAGCAGAGTTTTATAGTTTTCTTTGTATAGGTCCTTCACATATTTAGTCAAGTTGATTCCAAGATATTTGAGTTTGTGTGGTACTATTGTGAATGGGGTTGTTTTCTTAATGTCCATTTCTTCTTTATTACTGTTGGTGTATAGAAAGGCCATTGATTTTTGTGTGTTAATTTTGTAGCCTGCCACCTTGCTATATGAGTCTATTGTTTCTAGAAGCTTTTTGATAGAGTCTTTAGGGTTTTCTAAGTAGAGTATCATGTCATCTGCAAACAGTGAGAGCTTGACTTCTTCCTTTCCTATCTGGATTCCCTTGATATCCTTTTCTTGCCTAATCGCTATAGCAAGTACTTCCAGTGCTATGTTGAATAGGAGTGGTGAGAGAGGACAGCCTTGTCTTGTGCCAGAATTTAGAGGGAAGGCTTTCAGTTTTTCTCCATTGAGGATAATATTTGCCACTGGCTTGTGGTAGATGGCCTTCACTATATTGAGAAAGGTTCCCTCCATTCCCATCTTGCTGAGAGTTTTGATCAAGAATGGGTGTTGGACCTTATCAAATGCTTTCTCTGCATCTATTGATATGATCATGTGGTTTTTATTTTTCTTGTTATTGATGTTGTGTATTATGTTGATAGATTTACGGATGTTAAACCAGCCTTGCATTCCTGGGATGAAACCTACTTGATCGTAGTGGATGATCTTCTTAATGAGGCATTGAATCCTATTTGCCAGGATTTTGTTGAGGATCTTTGCATCTGCATTCATCAGTGATATTGGTCTGTAATTTTCTTTTTTGGTAGCGTCTCTGTCTGGTTTAGGTATCAAGGTGATGTTGGCTTCATAAAAGCTATTTGGAAGTGTTTCTGTTTGTTCAATTTCATGAAAGAGTCTTGCCAAGATTGGCAGTAGTTCCTCTTGGAAAGTTTGATAGAATTCATTAGTGAATCCATCTGGACCTGGGCTTTTGTTTTTCGGCAGACATTTGATTACTGTTTTAATTTCATCAATGGTGATGGGGGTGTTTAGATATGCTACATCCTCTTCCTTCAACCGTGGAAGATTATAAGAGTCCAAGAATTTATCCATTTCTTCCAGGTTCTCATTTTTAGTGGCGTAGAGTTTTTCAAAGTAGTTTCTGATTACCCTTTGAATCTCTGTCATATCAGTAGTGATCTCTCCTTTTTCATTCCTGATACGAGTTATCAAGTTTCTCTCTCTCTCTTTCTTTGTTAGGTTTGCCAGTGGTCTATCAATCTTGTTTATTTTTTCAAAGAACCAACTTCTGCTTTCGTTGATCTTTCGGATTGTTTTTTGAGTTTCCACTTCGTTGATTTCTGCTCTCAGCTTTGTTATTTCCTTCTGTCTTCCTGTTCTTGGGTCCTTTTGTTGAGCATTTTCTAGTTCTATTAGCTGTGTCATTAAGCTACTCAGGTAAGCTCCTTCTTCCTTCCTGATGTGTGCTTGCAAAGCTATAAATTTTCCTCTCAGTACTGCTTTTGCTGTGTCCCATAAGTTCTGAGAGTTTGTGTCTTTATTGTCATTTGTTTCCAGGAACCTTTTTATTTCCTCCTTGATTTCATCTCGGACCCACTGGTTATTGAGCATGAGGCTGTTTAACTTCCAGGTGTTAAAGTGTTTCTTCTGAGTCCCTTTGGAGTTCACAAATAATTTCAGAGCCTTGTGGTCAGCGAAGGTAGTCTGCAAAATTTCTATCCTCTTGATCTTATGGAGGTATGTTTTATGTGCCAGCATGTAGTCTATCCTGGAGAATGTCCCATGTACATTGGAGAAGAATGTGTATCCAGGTTTCTGGGGATGGAGTGTCCTATATATATCCACTAGGCCTCTTTCTTCCATTTCTCTCCTCAGGTCTAGTATATTCTTGTTGGGTTTCAGTCTGGTTGACCTGTCCAGTGTTGACAAAGCCGTGTTTAGGTCCCCCACAATTATTGTGTTGTTGTTGATATTATTTTTCAGATTTGTCAGCAGTTGTATTAAATATTTTGCTGGCCCCTCATTCGGTGCATATATGTTTAGGAGAGTGAATTCTTCCTGCTCTACGTACCCCTTGATTAATATAAAATGTCCGTCTTTGTCCCTTACAACCTTCCTGAGTATAAAGTTTGCATTATCTGATATTAGTATGGCCACTCCAGCTTTTTTATGGGTGTTGTTTGCTTGGATAACTTTTCTCCAGCCTTTTATTTTGAGTCTATGTTTGTTCTGACTATTCAGGTGCGTTTCTTGTAGGCAGCAGAAGGTTGGATTGAGTTTTTTGATCCATTTAGCCACTCTGTGTCTCTTAACTGGTGCATTTAGTCCATTGACGTTGAGAGAAAGAATTGTCCTGGGATTTAACGCCATCTTTATTTCAAAATTTGGTGTGTCTTTTGGGTAGTCTTGTCTTAGATTAGGTCTTTCAGTTTTTCTCTTAAGACTGGTTTTGTGTCTGTGAAGTTTCTGAGCTGTTTTTTGTCTGTGAAACCATGTATTCTTCCATCAAACCGGAAAGTGAGTTTTGCTGGGTATAGTATTCTGGGTGAAGCATTCATTTCATTCAGTCTTGTCACAATATCCCACCACTGCTTTCTGGCATTGAGCGTTTCTGGTGACAGGTCTGCTGTAAATCTCAGGGAAGCTTGCTTGAACATGATTTCCCCTTTTGATCTTGCTGTTTTCAGAATTCTGTCTCTATCTGTGGGATTTGTCATTGTGACTAGGATGTGTCTTGGGGTGGTTTTTCTGGGGTCTCTTTTGGTTGGTACTCTTCGGGCATGCAGGATTTGATCACATATATTCTTTAGCTCTGGAAGTTTCTCTTTAATGATGTTCTTGACCATTGATTCTTCCTGGAAATTTTCTTCCTGGGTCTCTGGGACTCCAATGATTCTTAAGTTGTTTCTGTTGATCTTATCATAGACTTCTATTTTCGTCTGTTCCCATTCTTTGACTAATTTTTCTATTGTCTGCTCATTTGCTTTAAGTTTTTTGTCCAATCTCTCCTGCTGTATGGAATTGTTATGTATCTCATCTTCCACAGCACCAAGTCTATTCTCAGCTTCTGATACCCTGTCCCAGAGCTTATCCATTTTGTCATTCACTTCGTTTACTGAGTTTTTCAGGCCTGTTAGTTGACATGTTATTTCAGTTTGGAGTTTTGTCATTTCTGCCTTCATATTTTCTTGGTTCTTATTAGTGTTCTGTTCAACTCGATCCATGGTTTCTTGGAGTCTGTTGAGCACCTTCCATATTGCTAGTCTAAAGTCCTTATCTGAGAGGTTGATTAGTTGTTCAGTCATTATCTGGTCCTCAGAATTGTCATCTTCATTCTCTATGTCTGATGCTGGCCTGCGCTGTTTCCCCATTGTCACATTTGTATTGTGGGTTTTTCTACGTGTTGTAGTGGTATTCATTGTCTATATGATGTAGGCAGCACACTCCTCTGGCTCCTCCCTTTCTGGATGGGCTGACTTGCCTCTAAGGGAGGGGAGTCCTCCGTGGATGAAGCCTCACACTGGGTCAAATCTTAGGCCCGAGCATGTAACAGAGAAGACAGTCCAGAGAGAAATGTTTGCTTCTGTGATATAGCGCCGTTCTTAGTGTGATTTTTCCTTCTTGTTGCAATGGAGTTCTTTCCTTAGAAAGAGTGCACGGCCGCGTAGCGAAGCGGAGCGGCCGTGCTCCTCTGAGCCTCTTTTTGCCCCACTCGCAAGAGTTTCACGCAAGAGGACAGTAGACAGACATAGACAGGTCACACTCACAGTCTTTCACAGCTGAGCCCCACTGGGCCGGTGTACTTTCGCGGATTTTCCCCGCCTGGTGTCACACACAGGGAGCCAGCTTTTGCAAAGGATAGCCGGTTTTTATGCTCTGAAGTCCCTCCCTGAAAATGGCGTCTGGGCGAGCGAGGTTTCTGGAGGCTCTTTTTGCCCCACTCGCAAGAGTTTCACGCAAGAGGACAGTAGACAGACATAGACAGGTCACACTCACAGTCTTTCACAGCTGAGCCCCACTGGGCCGGTGTACTTTCGCGGATTTTCCCCGCCTGGTGTCACACACAGGGAGCCAGCTTTTGCAAAGGATAGCCGGTTTTTATGCTCTGAAGTCCCTCCCTGAAAATGGCGTCTGGGCGAGCGAGGTTTCTGGAGGCTCTTTTTGCCCCACTCGCAAGAGTTTCACGCAAGAGGACAGTAGACAGACATAGACAGGTCACACTCACAGTCTTTCACAGCTGAGCCCCACTGGGCCGGTGTACTTTCGCGGATTTTCCCCGCCTGGTGTCACACACAGGGAGCCAGCTTTTGCAAAGGATAGCCGGTTTTTATGC
Organism: Suncus etruscus; assembly: GCF_024139225.1. Taxonomy (NCBI): domain Eukaryota; kingdom Metazoa; phylum Chordata; class Mammalia; order Eulipotyphla; family Soricidae; genus Suncus; species Suncus etruscus. Next base: position 43,541,289 of record NC_064862.1, on the reverse strand, counting down.
TCTGAAGTCCCTCCCTGAAAATGGCGCCTGGGCGAGCGAGGTTTCTGGAGGCTCTTTTTGCCCCACTCGCAAGAGTTTCACGCAAGAGGACAGTAGACAGACATAGACAGGTCACACTCACAGTCTTTCACAGCTGAGCCCCACTGGGCCGGTGTACTTTCGCGGATTTTCCCCGCCTGGTGTCACACACAGGGAGCCCAAAAAATATTCTTTATAGCCCCAGCAGCATGACCAATTTCTGGCTCATACCCCTTCAACTTGTTGAATGCCTGTATATTGTATGAGCCAAACAGGAAGGCAATGGTGAGGGGAGAAGAGGCGGCCTGGTCTTCTTTGTGGGAACAGCACACCTTTCAACTTCCCAGTAATCTTTGAATGTTTTTCCTGTTCTTATTGGGGCTGTGGTGGGTAGTAAGAAAAAGACCAAAAAAAGAAAAAAAAACTTAAACTAAAGCTTAAATAAAAAAATGTTATTTTTATTTGTTTTTATAGTAGTATTAATTGGGGAGAATATACATGGAAATCAAAAGATCCGATTTCTACTGTATACTATCTCCTCCAACTACATCTTTGTTCTCAGGAAAATAAATTCCTGCACTTCTGTCCTGCAGTTACCCCATCTTTCAAATGAGGGGCTGATTGGTAAGAGGATCCTTGTAGCACTCGATCTTTTAAGCGCATGAAGTGATCATTGACAGCTACTCAGAGTGAGCCCACCTGGCAGGCAGCCTTCCTTATAGATTATACTGGGAGGCAGGAGGAGGACAGACTGTTCTCCATCATGTATCCCATTGTCTAGGATTCAGGGGACCTAGAGGACCTCTGGGTCTAGTGCACTGCTGCATGTGGTAATTTAATGCAGTATAGCCAATTGGCTTAGCAACTTTGGCTGTTGCTTTCATGGTTCAGATTAACACAACTGCTTTCATAGTTCAGATCAATTTATCTGAAAACACGCTGGTGTTTATTGAGTGGGTCTTGTGTGGAGGATTTCACCAGCTCTGTCCTGTATTCAGAAAGACTTCCTCTGTAAGTCACAGACACACCTCTGTCATTGCGGCCTTCAGGCTCTTTCTGAGTATCTCTGTCAGAATTGAAGCAAAAGAAAGGAACATTGAAACCCTACACTTGCCTCTTCCCACAGGTCACCAAGGAAAACAGAAACCACCTTCTGCAGGATATTGTGATTTACGTTCAGAGAAGCAGGAAGTGACGAGTTTACACTACTGCCTTTTGTGCAGGGGACGAAAACGTGGCAGCTCAAGAGGAGTCCTATCAGTGCTCTGCCTGTCAAGGTTTTATGCCATCAGGTTCCCAAAACCTTGTGGACTTTCTTGAAAAATGTATGACAGCTGTTTTCCATAAAATGTTTAAAAGTACAAAATTAGCTTTAATGCCGATCGAGTCTAGAAGATTAACAATCCCTCGTGGTTTATTTCTGCTGGGAGTTTTTTTGTTTATTTCCTCTTGCAGTTGTGCATATGATTTGGGTAAATTATGAAATAAAAAATGGCTCTCAGAGATTCAGATGAAAATTTTCCCCATTGAAGTTTATAAATGTGTTCAAGAAGGAAATGAGAAAAGTTCACTAGTCAATTTTTCATGTCAAGAAAATTAAATCCCTTTCCAGGTGCAACTGCAAGCATATGCAGCTTACACTGAAAAATAGTTTGTTTTATTGAAATTTTTATTTTCAAAGAACCCCTTATAGATCACTTCCCATCTATTTGTTTACTATTTGTTTTTATAATAACCTAATAAAGTTTTAAAATGTGAAGATTACAAAACTGAGTTTTGTGTGAGAGGCATAAGCATTCTTCAGGAATATTCACAGCACCTAGTATTCATCAGACTAGTCTCATTTTGACCACGCTAACATTGATATGTTCTTAAGCCTTTCTGTGCTTTCTTTTCTTCTAGTAAAGAGGGGAGAATGAATACAGCCAGGTGGTACCACACTGTAAAAGAAAGCCATCATTAGCCAGTAGCCCCTGGCTAAAGGTTTCTGGAGAATGCCCTTGCTTGGGATTGATAGTCAGGAGTCTAAAATGATAGTTTGTTTTTGCCCCATGGCAAGCAGGACTGAAGTGGGCCTCCATCAAGGCAGAATCTATTATCATACCCAGTGATACTTTGCAGAATTCTAGAGTTCATAAAGGATAAAGCTGCCCTCCAGATGGTTACTGGAGTAATAATTGGTGTTCTTAGCCCCACATTTTTGTCTCCATAACAAGACAATTTTATGGCCTCTGATAGAAGCTTACCTCAGGATCTCTTTCCTGAACTCCTTCTCCCAGGATAACTTCCTATAGCTTAGTATAAATTTGCCAGGCCTTGGGGATTTCAACTGAAAATATAATAGATTGTAAACTAGCCCTTAAAGAAGGTATGAGTCCATTATAGAAAGATGTCATTTCTGCCCCCATTTTTGCCTATTTATGTTCTTTTTGTTTTGTTTTTGCTTATTGGGCCACACCCAGTGATGCTCAGGTGTTACTTCTGGCTATGCACTCAGAAATTGTTCCTGGTTTGGGGGACCATATGGAGCACTGGAGGATATAACCACAGTCCATCCTAGGTCAGCCACATGCAAGGCAGAGGCCCTACTGCTGCTCCACTGCTCTGGCCCCTGCTTATTTATGTTCTTTAGTGAGGCTAAGCTCATACTGTTTCACAGATATGGTTCCCAGGAACAGGAGTGGAAATACAGAGTATAGATGTGGTCTTCAACCGTGGCATTTGGACAGCCACTGCTCCAGAGCTAGAAAGGGCATCTCACAATAGCTGGAGGAGCAGAACTTAAAATAAATCCACTCTCCTTGTTTCTCATGTCCATCAGAGAGCCTTGTTGAGCCCTCAGAATAGAGAAGGAAGGAGATGGGCTGAGGAAATGTCTTGTATTACTTGAAGACAGACCTAGCACCTAGGCTAGGCAGGACTGAAGTGGGCCTCTATCAAGGCAGAGTCTATTATCATACCCAAGGGCACTTTGTCTGCAGAGTTCATATCCATTTGAAGTATGAGATGTTTTCCTCCTGCTTATTATCCTTTGAAAGGTGAAGAGGACTTGGCTTCCTGAACAGAGATCAGGAAGCATAGGATTCAGGAAGCACTTTCTGCAATAATGACAGGGTCTGTTGTTCTATATGAGGCCTGAGATGTGGTACTGCTTGGGCTCTGTGGTATCATGGTTTACCCAGACTGCTCTAGGTTTTTCCTTTTGAACACTATGTTTTCAGTCATGACTGTACGGTAGATTCTGGTTTTGTCTTGGTTGATGTTTTAACTATGAGAACTTTCCAGTAGATTGGAAGACAGTTTAGAGTAGGCTAGTAAGGTCCTTAAATTATTGTAGTATTTTGTTGAATGATCATTGAGCCTGTATGAAGACATCAGGGAAAGCCTTGTATTTTACAAATTGATGTTTAATAATAGATAATACTGTATTCTGAATGTGTCCTTGCCAAATTCATATATAGTCATCTGACCCACAGTGTGATATTTGAAGATGAGCCTTTTTGGAATTAGGTTGTGAGACAGAGTCCTTGTCAAGGGAACCAGTGTTCTTAATAGAGACCTCAGAAAGTCCTGACCTGTCTTGTCATGTGAGGACACAGGAAAAGACCACTGAGAGGAAACTCAACAGACACTATGTCTATTGGCATCTTGATCTTATATTTCCCAAATTCTGAACATTGAAAATGTCTTTGTTGTTTAATCCCACTCCTACTCCCCCTCCCCACCCGAGTATTTGATGATGAATTCACAAAAAACACAGCACCAAATATGCCCAGTCTGTAGATATAGCATCCTGCTGGGGTTTAAAGGAGGACAATCTGTGAACTCCACTTGAAGGCCATTCATTCACCAAGCTCTATTTAGGACCAGGAACAGGAAATCTGCGCACACATTACTGTGTGCCAGTCGTGATAATAGTTTTCTGAGAGGATATAGGATAGTGACTGCGACAAATTAAAACAGGTTGAGTTGGAATTCTCTTTTATACTTGAGTCTGAATGTTCTGTTCCAACAAATTCAGGGGACATAATAGATCGATAGAAATCCAGAAGTCTAGGAAGAATTCACTTTGGAAAAAAAAGCAAACTTGTCATATGCATTGCCTCTGAAGAGTTTAAGCTAAAAAAAACTTGGTTGGATAGGACATACCAGAACTGACTTGGAAAATGAATTTCCTAAATCATTCTCTCTTTCCTATATGCATAAAGTACTTTACATAATATTGAGAAAGCCAAATAATTACATTATACCTCTGAATAAGAAGGGGCATATGAAAGGAGATGGACAAGACTTTGAATTTCATCTAATATAATTCTGGTTTCCTGGCAGCTGGGATGAAGATGCCCAGTAAAACTGCAAATTCATTCCCCAGTCCTCAAATCATCAAGAGGATGATGAAGGATGATAGTTTCAAAGAACTAGAATGTCTATAATGAACCTTAATAGTAGTTCAAAAAAGTTAGAATGTGCATTATGAGCCTTGCCTTTGTATTAGCTTTTCACCTATCTTCGTGTTCTTAGAACAGTGTGCATGTGCCCCTGATCCTGGAAGAAAGTTAATGAATGTGCAGGAGAGAGCTGAGTAAACAGACTCTGACAGCACATTTTTGAGGCCAAAGAAGTTGGAACATCAAATGATTTAGAAAATGACTTGTCAGAAACAGATGGTTTCAACATACTGCAAAATTTAGATTCAGTATTTGATATTAGTCACATGACTTACATGAAACCAAGCACTACAGGCTTTATAGTAATGTTTAGAAGAGAAATAATTTTGATCTTCATCCAGCTGTAGAAAATAACTCGCTGTATGCTGTCAAAAATTTGAATAATTTTAGCAAGAAATGTCACTTTAATAACATCTCCTTTAAAAGTGGGGGTTAGTAAAACAGTCTTAGACAGAGAATATGTTCTAATAGTTGAGTAGCTGAGGACCAGATTAACAAGCTCAAGAAGAGTAGTAAATATAAAAGGTGTTTATACATCTTATTAAAAAATTTAACTGCATTGTTGATATTGGCCATAGACCCATGAAGAGTTGTGAGTGATTCCAATAGTGTTATGTTAGCGTGTATGCCTCTGAATGTGTGTGTGTATGTTGATACATTCTCAGTTCATACATTCAAGATGGTTTCACTCTTCATAGACAATGCAGAGGGCTGCATCTGTATCTGAGAAATTGGTCTTACAGTTGTTGATGACTATTACTCTACTCCTCCCTAAAATGCTGTACTAAAAACTATATAAATAAAATGCAACCATCAGGAGAATAGTTCAAGAATCTCTTACAGTTGGAGGAGTGTGGTTTCCTTTCTCATTTGCATTGCTATGGATGTGCAGATTGGTACATGGTGGCTTTCAGTGTTTTGGGTTTTTTTTGTATTTTTAAAACTGAGTCACCAAGGAATAGACAGCTGTACAGCAAGATGTAGACATGTCACTTTTCTTACTGAACACAAGGAAACATTCATGCAGGGGAGGTCACTCTCACAGCTCGGGTACATCACAGGGTTTGACTGTAATGCCTGTTCAGATGATTTCAGCTGAGTTTGGTTTGGTTAATGACAAGACTGCAGTAAGGTTATAACAGTTTTTCATTAGAGAAACACCTATATTGATATTAGAAATAACCAAGTCAGTATCTTCAGAGATTGTTAATTGCATTTAATATGCTATGAATCTGGGATAGTCCCCCCTTTTGATATTCATAGCTAATTCCTTTATTACACACATACACAGCATTATCTTCTTCCAGGGAGGAATTCTTTGCAGTATCCTCTCCTTTCCCCATACTTCCAAATCTTAGATACTTAAAGCAAGTTTGCATGATTTTCCAAATGAAGTATTTCTAACTATTGATTTCCAGAAAAAGAAGGTTCAACAGATCAATAATATTTTTCATGGACTGTATTCTGGCACTTCTCCCTCATGACAGCAAGAACCAGGCTTTTGCTTTTCCCTGTAAGAATTTTAAGATGGGAAAAATCTTAGAATTTTCCCATGTCATTCTCATGGTAAAAATAAAAACAAAACATTTTTTTTAAAAAAGACACTGCATAGAATTCAAACAATAACATCAATAACTATAAACAAACATATTTGTGCAATCAATATAGTAAGGGCTGTTTAACTTAGAGCGAGCATACATTTTCCTTGAAGCAGACAGGAATAGAAGCAAGATGTAACCTGGTTTGTAAGAAATCAGTGGTTTTGACTATAGTTGTATCATGCGATTCCAACCTGGCATTTTTGTGCTTGCTTCGATGAGATTTCTAAACAGACTGCAGGGTATCATTAGGCTTTTTCACAGAATCCTTTAGACATGGCTGCATGCATTATCACATCTCTTGCAGTAAAGCTGTCACTAATTTGTAGTTAACATCTGCATATATATTATAAAGTGAGATTTTTTTTATATTTAGACTTAATCTTATTGCAGCTGACTAGCTGTTAGTATGTTACATGCTGTGGTTCATTCTTTTTCATGCCTGCAGCAATGTACAGAAAGCCAATTATTTCACATGCAGCTGTCTTTTTATCAGTCAGGTAAGTATGTGCTCTACTAACTAGTTCTTTTAAGATATGACATGGCTTCTATTTGGATTTTCAAATTCTGACAAGTTCTGTGCCTCTTGTGTTTGGCAGTTCAGGGACAAGTGAGCTGGGAGCAAGGAGGTGAGTCCATTTTTTTTTCTATTTTAAATTTTTCATTGTGTATGTGTGATTTCCAAGAAACTGAGGTATTTATTCTGTTTTCTAACAGCAGCTCTCATTTTTCCACAGGAAAGGTATCATCTAGGTTACAAAATTTGCTGCCCTTTTTTTTTAGTGGGATTTCCCCTTTCTTCCTTGATATGGGGTGTGCCTTCCCATTTCTTGTTCTCCTTCACGACTCATCAGAGGCACTTTGCTGGGAAGTGGTGTCATCCAGGCCCATGTCCTCCTGGCTGGCTCTTCTGCAGATCCCCACATTTCTCACCACAGCTTCAGCCAGACGATGGTTAAGAACTTGCCCCTGCTCTGTGGCTTCAGTGGGTTCACAAGGCTCAGAGAAGTGCTTTAAAAAAGAAAGAAGCAATGAGGAGCTCAGCCTACATCTGTTCCTACCTTATTGCCACCCCAACTACTATAGGCACTAGTGTCATATTTGCATTGATCTGAGGTCAGGTCAAATGACAGAGGATCAAAGAAGTCCCTATGAGAAAAGACCATCTTTAAGACTCCAGATGTAATCTGGGTTGCAGGGGTGTGTCTGTTTGAACCTAGGAGCCTTTTCTTAGTTTGGATATGCTGGGAAGAGATCAACTAAGGTAAAATGTCAATAGTGTACCTGCTGTTACCAGTGCTAAATCCTGTAGCTCTGGTCCTGAACAATAATTCAGAGGTATTTTATACTGGATAGACTGTTGAACTTATTGGAGAAAGTGAAAGACTATACCAAAAATAAATCTACACATTATCTTAAGTACTGAGTAGGGACGGGAGAGAGGTGTGAATTTTGTGATTTTTGTAGAGATGAGTCAAAGGAAGTTTTGCTTCAGTGCTTAGTTGTCTAAGCAAACTTTGTGTAAACCCATACAGTAATCATCTTTCATGCTTTTAGCTAGTGTGGTCTGAAAGCTTCATAAAGAGTATTGGACTCTGCCCTGACGAGGGCACACAGCAGATGAAACTCAGACTTGCCCTGAGGCTTGATTTCAAGGGGGCCCAGTCTAACTTCAGTTTTATTTTTATTGGTAGAATTCCATTCATCTCCAAACAGGAACCCCTAGAAGCAGAGCTAGGAAAATGATGCCTTTCTAAGAACATGAACCATGGGTAGGAGAATTTGTAGATATTGGAAGAGTGCAGACTGGATTCTCAAATCTGACACAGATTTTTACCTTAATGTTTCTGTTTCCCCTCTCTATCGCTGTCCTTTCTGTACCTGCCTACTGGTAGATAACTATTGACAGGATAGTACAGCTCACTCTGAGGACTTAAAGGGAAATCTCTCCTGTGCCTGTCTGTGTTCCTTGAATACCTGAAGGGGTCTCCTCAGAGGCCTAGGGAGTGCACCCCAAAAAAACTGCATTCTGAAGCTGCCCAGCAAGTGAGTGAGTAAAGTCTGGTGGTGGGGGTTGCCAAACAATAAGCAGAGCTCTCTGTCCTGCGGAGGCTCCGCCCTGCTGTGCCTTTGATCACTCTGAGGACTTCAAGGGAAATCTCTCCTGTGCCTGTCTGTGTTTCTTGAATACCTGAAGGTCTCCTCAGAGGCCTAGGGAGCGCACCCCCAAAAAAATGTCAACTAGAGACAGCAGAAGAGCTCACTTCGTGGCTGTGCACTCTTTCTAACCAATGAACCCCACCACAACACGCAGGAAAAACTACACTACAAGCGTGACAATGGGGAAACCTCGCAGGCAAACACCATGCACAGAGAATGAAGACGATAGCTCAGATGACCTAAAAATTCCAACCATCTGATTAACCTCTCAGATAAGGAACTTAAAATAGAAATATAGAAGATGTTTGTAGAATTCAAAGAAAGCATAGATTGCTTCTTGGGAGCCGGGAGTCTAGCAGGAGGGGGTTTGGCAGGCTCCCGCCATGCTGGAGGCCTTCCTAACCAGGCCTAGTGGAGGTGCGGGACTTGGGTAACCCCAGCACCCCTCTACCACCTTGCTCCAGATCTCCAGGGCTTCCTCGGGCCACATGCCTGGGCAAGCCGGTGAGTTGGGCCCCTTGGTGGAGCTCGAAGGTACCCTAGGCTTTCCCCCATTATCCATTCAGCTCCTTAGGGAGGGTTGGGGTGGGGCCCTGAACTTCTGACCTCCCAGCCTCTTGAAGGATCTCTCCTTCTTGGGAGCCGGGAGTCTAGCAGGAGGGGTTTGGCAGGCTCCCGCCATGCTGGAGGCCTCCCTAACCAGGCCTAGTGGGGGTGCGGGACTTGGGTAACCCCAGCACCCCTTTACCACCTTGCTCCAGATCTCCAGGGCTTCCTTGGGCCACATGCCTGGGCAAGCCGGTGAGTTGGGCCCCTTGGTGGAGCTCGAAGGTACCCTAGGCTTTCCCCCATTATCCATTCAGCTCCTTAGGGAGGGTGTGGGTGGGGCCCTGAACTTCTGGCCTCCCAGCTTCTTGAAGTCACTGGTAATCTCTGTCCAGTCTATATTTTCAAAATCGTGCGGGGGCTATTGCCCCCGTGTGCACAAGAAACATTAATAGTACTCACTATCATTGAGTTATGTTTTTATATATGCAGAATGTCCAGTTTGTACTCTGCCCTTTTGCATACCCCTTCATAAGGTCATATTTCTCTTTAACTTCCTTAACTCCTATCATCATTACTCCTCATTTACCCTTTCTAACTTAAGTACTGTAGAGTCCTAAGTCACAGATCAAAGTGGTGCCCTGGAGTTAACACCCACCCAACTATTTTAAAAGGCATAAAAAGGACACTTATGTTTCTTCATCATTTTATGGGTGTTTTCTTTAATGGCTATAACTTTTGCTGAATGTTTTCTTATACAGTGATGATCCCCCCATGTTTTTTATCTTCTCTTTGTGAACTGCTCAAAATGAAATTTGGTGTGAAAGAATCCCTCAGTTTAATGCTTATGTTTGAACAAGTCATGGGTATTGTTGGAAATTTTCTTACGCCCCCATATATCTGATAGCACCATGTGGCTTTATTTCTTGTTTGCTTAGGCACACTAAAATGGGAAAATACTATACATATAATAAGTTCTTATCTAATAGAGATGGGAACACACAAATCTTGTAGTGCAATGAGACCTTACACCCTGAACATTGACATAAAGACCAGGTACAGGCCTCAGAAGAATGGGCATTCTCCATTCACCTCTGATCTAGAGAAGACATCTACAAAACATCCAAGGTTGTATATAACATCACCTGGAGGCATTCCTCTACCAGGGAAGACCCTACAGCTGCTCTGACATCGATCTACCCAAAAAAGACTTCCCTTAACACTAAGAAGACTTAACAAAAACAATGACCTGCTTACTGGACAGGGTTTGCTGTATAGCCCCTTAATGGTGAGGTTTGTCTATAACATCACCTGGAAGAAATCCTCTACCACGGAAGACCCTACCACTGCTCAGACATCGTCCTGCTCAAAAGAGACTTCCCTTAACAATGAGAAGACTTAACAACGACCTGCTTACAGGACAGGGCTTCCTGCATTGCCCTTTCATGGTGAGGTGAAACGAGAAGACACTCCACATCATGACTTCAATTTAGAATATGCAGATTCCAGAATCTTTAATACAGAAACATGAGACCAACAACAGAGACTGTGTGAAAAGTGTGTTGGCACTACAGACAATGTCTTGGATTGGACGATAACTTGCCTGAAGTCTAGAGTTGGTTTTATGCCAGGAAACTTCAGGGGTAGGATCTCTTTGTATTTAGGCCAAGGTTATTCCTTTCCATGCCTCTCATATTTTGGTGGGCCTATGCAAACAACAATTGCCACTCTAACACCGTTTTTACTGTGCTCCTTTGACTCTAATCTTTAAAATGCACCCACTTAAAATTTGAGGTTAAATGCACCCACATAAAATTTGAGGTTAACTTAAGCTAATATGCATGTACATGGAAATGAAAAAAATACTATGCCTCTAATGTTTAAGGAGTTATGTAAGTTTTATGGCTTTAGATTGCCTTGTGTGCTGTTAAGAAATATTATAATGCGCTACAATCTGGGGACTTGAGGGACAAAGTAATTGTACATGGATTCTGTTTTATTTATCTTAACGTTCTTTGGCTGAAAGTTCAAAGTTAAGATATCAGCAAGGGGACTTCTTCTGAGAATTATGTTATGGCTCTTCCACTGTAACTTTACCTTGTCCTCTTTCTTTGCATCTTTTGTTCTCATAATTCAAAATAAAAAAAATTAAAAAAAAAACGAAAGCATAGATTGATCTGAATGGAACACAAAGACAGAAATCAGAAAACTCCAAACTGAAATAACAGATCTGAAAAACACCATAGCTCAACTGAAAACCTCAATGGATAGCTTCGCCAGCAGGGTAACAGCAGCTGAGGAGAGAATTGAAGTACTGGAAGATGAGATGCAGAAAAACTCAACAGCAGAAGAAATTGGAAAAGAACCTTAAGACAAACGATTAGGCAATGGAAAAAGTACTCAAGGAATGCAAACAGATGAAAATAGAAGTCTTTGATAAACTCAACAGAAACAACATAAGAATCATTGGAGTCCCAGAGACCCAGGTAGGAGATCTCCAGGAAGAATCAACTGTCAAAGACATCATCAAAGAGATACTCCCAGAATTAAAGACTACATGCAATCAAATCCTGCATGCCTGAAGAGTACCAGCTAAAAGAGACCCCCCCCAAAAAAAAAACACCCCAAGACACATCCTCCTTACGATGACAAGTCCCACAGATAGAGAGAATACTGAAAGCAGCAAGATCAAAAAGGGAAATTACATTCAAAGGAGCATCCCTAAGACTTACAACAGATATGTCACAAGAAACTCTCAAGGCCAGAAGACAGTGATGGGATATTGTGACAAGACTGAATGAAATGAATGCCTCACCAAGAATACTGCACCCAGCCTGACTCACGTTCAGGTTTGAAGGAAGAATACATAGCTTCATGGATAAACAACAGCTCAGAAACTTCACAGATGAAAAACCAGCCTTAAAGGAAAAACTGACAGGTCTACTTTAAGACAAGAGAGACCAACAAATACAGCAAACTTATCTACAAAGATGACATTAAATCCTATGACAATTATCTTCCTCAATGTCAATGGACTAAATTCACCAATAAAAAGACACAGAGTGGCAAGATGGGTCAAAAAGATGAATCCAACCTTCTGCTACCTACAAGAAACACACCTGAATAGTCAGAACAAACATAGACTCAAAATCAAAGGCTGGAGGAAAATCATCCAAGCAAACAACACCCTTAAAAAAGCTGGGGTGGCCATATTAATATCTGATGACTCTAACTTTATACTCAGAAAAGTGGTAAGGGACAAAGATGGACACTATGTACTAATCAAGGGATGTGTGCAACAGGAAGAAATCAGACTGTTAAACATATATGCACCCAATGAGAGACCAGCAAATTATCTAATACAGTTACTGACAAATCTGAAAGAAGACATCAGTAATAACACAATAATTGTGGGAGACCTCAACACGGCCCTATCAACACTTGATAGGTCAACCAGGCTGAAACCCAACAAACACATACTAGCCCTGAAAAGAGTAATGGAAGAAAGAGGACTAGTAGATATATATAGGACACTCCATCCCCCAAAACCTGGATACACATACTTCTCCAATGTGCATGGGTCATTCTCCAGGATAGACTACATGCTGACACATAAAACATACCTCCATAAAATCAAGAGGATAGAAATCTTGCATGCTACCTTTGCTGACCACAAGCTCTGAACTTAAATGTGAACTACAAAGGCAAAGAAAAGAACTATTTTAACAGTTGGAAATTAAACACCCTGCTACTGAACAACCAGTGGGTCTGAGATGAAATCAAAGAGGAAATCAAAACTTTCCTGGAAACAAATGATAATGAAGACACAAACTGCCAGAATCTATGGGACACAGCAAAAGCAGTCCTGAGAGGAAAATTTATAGCTCTACAGGCACACATCAGGAAGGAAGGGGCATATCTGAATAACTTAATGACGCAGTTCATAAAATTAGAAAATGACCAACAAAAGGAACCAAAAATAGGGAGACAGAAGGAAATAACAAAGCTGAAAGCAGAAATCAATGAAGTGGAAAACCAAAAAACAATCCGAAAGATCAACAAAAGCAGAAGAATAAACAAGGATTGTACAGCTCAAGCATCACTTAATGTCTGCTAGCATGGCACTCATGGTAAGTAGGTTTATTTGGGTGAAGTCCTCAAAACTCTTCTAATGTTTCAGTACATGCAAGAGGACAGCTTGAAAATCAACTCTAGTTGGCTACGAATCTTTAATACAATTTGTCCTTTCCATTTCCTCAAGTCGGCATACTGTGTAAGAGAATGAAACAAGCATATAAACAAGCCTCTCTGTACATATGTGTGCAGAGCAGACTCCCACTCTGGGGATAGCTTTGCTAGACTCCTGCATCTGGCCCCTCCCACACCTGTGCCAGCATCTCATATATTTTGAGTGCACAGCTAAACTATAGAACCCTTTAGAGAAGAAAGAGAATAGGTATCTGCATGCAGAGTTTTATATCAGGTGTCCATAAAACTGCTTTGATCCCATCACCCATGTAAAACTCCTTACCCGTGTGGGTTGGCCAGTAGTCCTTGCAGAGGGGCCCATCACTATGTTGACACTGCTCGATGATTGGGTATCACTTGTGTTGCCTCCCTCTGCAGCAGAGAGTCCAGAAATGACAAGAGCACTGGAGAAGCTCCTCTTGCCAAAGAGGAAACTGAGGGTAGAGCTGGTAGATGAGCCCAAGCTGGATCTGATCAGTGCCTCAGCTCGCTCTCTGACGCTCAAGTGTCCTGTGGTGGTGACAGGTGGGGGCTGAGAGTGCAGGGATGCAGCTGAGGTGCGCAAGGAAAGCCGGCTGCCTGACATCCTCTGTGCTAGCTCATGAACTGATGTAGATGTCTGGAGGAAGGCTTGGCGGCTTTCTAAGATGGGACCAGATGAGCTTAAGATGGGAGGCCGTTGGTGTAATGTCCCATGAGTCTGGACAGACTGACTCCTTCCTTTCCTGATACCTTTAAAAAGAAAACAGAACAGGTCTCAATTTGTTGTGAGGTCTGGGGGAACTGAGATGGGCCTTTTGCCTTCACAGCCAAGCCTGAGAGCGGGAAGAGTCATGTGTCTTGGCAGTGGCCATGAAAACTAAATGGTAGCCCAAGGTGAACTAGAGGGATTAGTGTGAGGGAGCAACCACAGAAATTTCTGGTGGATCCAGGGATGTCCTTGTCATAGCACTGAAAATCCTGGCCTCTCTAAAGGCCTCAGTCCTGAGCAAACCAGGATGATCCCTGCAGTGCATCTTGGGACTCATAAAGTAATATGATTTGATTCCTGCCTCCAGGTTAGGTAGAGAGTGATAAATGGAAAACATACAGATTTATTTCCCCCTCTAGATGAAGGTCTTTAAGAGGGTGCCTCATAGGCCCCTCCCAGGACCATAGCTTGTGAGCTAGAAAGGAGCTCCTGTTTTCATGGCTGTTACCCAGAATAGCTCCCACATTCTTTGTGCCAGATGTCTCTCATAAGAGATTTCTTCTAGTCCCCGCTATTGCTGAGACCTGTTAACACCAAGAAAGGGATTTGAAGAAAGGAATTGGGCTGCCCCAAAGATTTAGTTGTGTCCTTATCTCTGGAAGGGCAGGTGCTTGTCAATGTAGCTTTATAAATGTAGCACTTGAGGAGCTTCACATGTGAGAGCCCTAAATTGCTTAGCTCAAGTGTTAATATTTATTTGGGCCTAATTTAAAAAAATTATTTGGAAGGGAGCAGCTAATGACATAACATCTCTACCAATTGCTTGCGTAACCAAAAGGCTCCCCTATGTATTTTCTACTGTTACACCTTACTCCCAAAGTCAAATTTTTTATTCTCTCTGTGGTGATGCATTCATATTTATGTATAGACATATGTAGGACTCCCAAGCAGTGTCATATTTTGGGGGAGATGTGTCCTATACAGTTCTCAAGAGGCCTTGGGTCCACACCTGAAGATTTTTTCCAACCAGACCAATGATCCAGTGCAAGGGCCCATCGATGTGATGCTGCTCAGGGTTTGAGATTTCAGAAATACCTGGGCCACCCCAACAGTGTCGGGGCCCACCAAAACTATACTCAGTGATGTTTGGAGGACCTTATATTGCTGGAAAATTAATTCAGTTTAGGTGCATGCTAAGCATGCACCTTAACTGTTTTTTTATATCCTAGCCTGAAAGAAACCTTTAGAGAGGAAACTCATGAGGTTCTCTCCAGACCTCCTCACTTCAAAGTCTAGAAAGGTACCTTTTCCTCAAACTTTCTATTGACCTGAGTGCAGTTTGGATTATGTGATGGAGGCATGCTGGATCTCAGAGTGGTGGTCCCCAGTAAGTTCTCTCCTGCTAGGCTGCTCCCACAGATAAGACTAAGTTACCCCAAGTTTGGAGCTCTCATTTTCACTGCAGAGTTAAATACGTTTTTATTACACAGGACAAAAAAAAAAAAAAGAGGGAGAAGGACCCTAACAAATCAAAATTAAGACCAGTGATGGTGATTTGTTAGTTTGTATTCAGAGTTTACAAGACCCAACATCTGCTTGTGATTTATACTGCTAGGCTGATTGCAGTTCAGAAATACCTCACATTCATCTGTGAACCAGTGATTTTGATGCTGGGCAGACCACCCATACTCAGTGGCTGAACTTCTCAGAAAATTATGGAGACAAAGGGACAATGACCATCTCTGTGTCAAAGAGAAAAGGTTTATGCTTATTTAAAGATGATAAAATCTCACTTCCCTTTCCCACCAATTTCATTAATTCGCATTTTTTGTTATTATTGTTGCTCTTTTTGTTTTTAAACTAATGTTGTAAATGGGACATGTCACCACGCTAAATGCATGTGTGCTGCTAGGGAATCATCATTTAACAATGTGATGTACTTCAACAAGCTCTTCATTATCAGGCTATATTTAAAAATAGAAGAATATAAGGGAAAACTCTTTTGACCTTAAGCTGGAATTCCATATAAATTACCCTCCTGGTTCTTAACCTAGCACTATTTCTTTGTCCTTGGATGCTATCTGATTGGCTATGATGCAAACTCTCCAGATCTTTACCAACAGATGAGCAAAGGCTTCCTGTCTGATTTGGGATCAAATGCATTTTAAATTCCTAATTGCATTATACAAGGAGGCACTCAGACTGCACACCTAGGCTCTCATCCAGCTGTGATATAGACTTTATATCCCAGCAAAGAAGCTGCAGTGAGGTGGCACAATGAGCTCAGGACAGCTAGGTGTGATATTCCTGGCCTGCAGGGATGGTGTGATTAGCCTGGAGAGTGGGCTCCCACTCGGGAGACTCAGGAAGGTCCTTGGTCCTCTGAGAACCTAGTAGGGACCCAACATTGTGATACCTGGCTTGGAAGGGAGCAGTTTGGTTCCTAGTTATGGGAAAGTTCTCTGTTCTTAGGACTTTGTCCACATTCATCCTTTGAAAGACTAAATTGAGCTACCTGGCTAAGCTGAACACTAGTACTCTATCCAGGGAGTCAGACTCTACATTCTTACACATTCTGAGCACACTGCTTGTGGCTGCCTTTGTGGGATAACAAGGTACAATTTTGCTTCATCTCTAACATGTTAGATAACAATTAACAATGGCTCTACAGGCTCAGCACACAGCATATTCACTGACAAGGAATCTGGGGACTAATCTACAAAGTTAACTTCTCACTACAAAACCCTAGAGATTCTTTTTTAGAAATTCTTCTTTTGTTTGGGAGTTGTACGTGGTGGTTTTCAGGACTTTCTTCTGGTTCTGTACTCCTGGTAGTGCTCAGGGGATCATATAGGATACAGGGGATCAAACTTGGGCTGGCTGTGTACAAGGCAAGCATCCTACCTTCTGTACAATTATTACACCAGTCCCAAATCCTACACATTAATTAATTCCTGGTTATGAACACACCTTGCTTAGAATATTTGGGGGGTATTTGGGACTTCTGATTTGGGCAAAGACTTAACCGGAAGTCTTAGATATGCTCTGCATAGGCTGAGATATCCAGGCAGGTGGGAAAGTGACTTCTCTATTGCTCCTGGATCAAATATATAAGAGCAGGAATACTGTATTTTCTATATCCAGGGAAAACTCTCTTTAATCCCAAAAGTGCAGCAAAACAGGCTATGGTTCCCTTGTTGGGAGCTATGGAACTCAATTTATGTGGACACTGGCTTATATAAACTGAAATAAGGTGTGAAAGAGGCCAGAGAAGCTCTGAGCTGAAGTACAACTAACTATTCAACATCACAGGATGTTTCAGATAAGAATGTTGACCACCAAAAAAAAAAAAAAAAAAAAAAAAGAATGTTGACCACCACATCAGTAAAAGGAAGGATAAAAACCACATGATCATTTCAGTTGATGCAGAGAAAGCATTTGACAAAATCCAACACCCATTCTTGATGAAAACTCTCTGCAAAATAGGTATGGGAGGAACTTTCCTCAAGATAGTAACAGCTATCTATAAAAAGCCCATACCAACATTATTCTTAATGGCAAAAAACTGAAAGCTTTTCCACTAAACTCAGGCATTAGTCAAGGATGTCCACTGTCTCCACTCTTATTCAACATAGTATTAGAAGTCCTAGAAATAGCAATCAAATAAAAGAAGGAAACCAAAGGATTCCAAATTGAAAAAGAGGAAGTCAAACTATCTCTATTTGCAGATAACATGATAAACTTCAAAGATTGTAAAGAGCCACAAAAAAAATTTTAGAAGCAATAATCCAAGACAGCAAAGTGACCAACTACAAAGTCAATATACAAAAGACAGTTGCATTTCTTTATACAAATAAGGAGTCAGAGGAGTCTATATATAAAATTCTATTCCGTTTAAAATAGTGTCCCAAACTATCAAGTACCTAGAAATCAACCTAACAAGAGCAGTGAGAGAACTGTACCATGAAAACTTCAAAACACTTAAGAAAGAAATTGAAGAAGACCTAAGGAAATGAAGAACATTCCATGTTCCTGGACTGGAAGAATCAATATTATCAAAATAACCATCATACCTAAACTATATAGATTCAATGCAATTTCTATTCAAATCCAGACAACATTCTTTAAGGACTTAGAACAATCAATGGTAAAGTTTGTGTGAAACCATAAACCATAAAAAACTTAGGATAGCCAAATCCATCTTGAAAAAACAAGAAACCGGGATGCATCTCATTACCTAATTTGAAGCTCTACTACAAAGCCAGTAAATGATCAAAACAGCATGGTGTTGGAACAAAGATTTTAGACCAGTGGGTCAGAACCAAATGTCCAGTGACAAACCCCCAAGTGTATTTGTATGTGGGCAACTAATCTTTGTCAAAGGAGCCAAGAACTTGAAATGGAATAAAGACAATCTCTTCAACAAATGGTGTTAGAACAATTGGATAATCGTATAAGAAATTAAAGATAAATCCCTACCTCGGACCTTACACATAAGCCAAGTGGATTAAAGACCTTAATATTATATCTGAATCTATAAAATTCACTGAGGAAAACAGAGGCAGAACACTCCAAGACTTAGACCTCAAAGAATTCTTTGATAATAGGAAGTCAATGGCAAGGGCTGTAGTATCAAATCTGAATAAATGGGACTACATCAAATTAAAAATATTCTGTATGCAAAAGTAACACCAGCTAAAATTAGGAGACAGTGAACTGAATGAGAGAACATTTTTGCACTCAACACATCAGATAAAGGTTAGCTATCTAGGATATCAAAATACTCATAAAGGTCAACTCCACAAAAGCTAAAAACCCCCATCAAAAAATAGGGAGAGGAAATGAACAGATAATTCTCTGAGGAAGACAACAGATGGCCAACATACACATGAAAAAACACAATCACACCCAAATCAAGAACAATATTATCTTACACCAGTGAGGAAGGCACATATCAAAAAATAATGCGAACAATCTCTGTTGGTAGGGACATGGTGAAAAGGAACTCTCATCCACTACTGGTGGGAATGCTGCCTGATCCAACACTTATGGAAAACAGTATAGAGAGTTTGCAGTAAACTCAAAGTTGGGTATCCCCAGGAAAAAAAATTATTCATCCAAGAGGATATATGTACAGCAATATTCATTTCAACACTCAGTTCACATAGCTAAGACTTGGAATCAACTTAGAGTCCAATAACAGATGAGTGGAACATGATAAAGTGGTACATATATAACAGTGGTATGTTACATAGCTGTAATGAGTAATGCAATCATATAATTTTCTTCAACATGGATGGACTTGGAAGATGTGTTAAATGAAGTAAGCCCAAAGAAGGATAAATACAGAATGACATCACTTATATGTAGTATTTAGAATAACTGCATGGAGAAATGTAAGGATTTGTCTCAAATACCCTTGACCCCAAGGAAGAAGAAGGAGAAGGAAAGAAACTGAATGGAAGAAGAGAAACACAAATATAAAAAGGATGAGGGCCAGAAGCCAAGTGTTCTCAGGTCCAATGGTAGTGTTATAAAAGGACAGAACTAAATATCCAAAGACAACACCAATGGAATCAAGAGAACCAAACTTTAACAATCTAAACTTAAAATGGGCTTGCTATACTTGAGGCTATGGGGTAGGGGGGTGGTATTTAGGGAACCATAGTGGAGGGAGGTTGACTTTGGTGGTGGGATTGGCCCTGATTCATTGTATGTCTGAAACCCAACTATTAAGAACTTTGTATATTACAATGGTTTTTATTTTAAAAAATTATGTTGACCTATGAGGAATAAAGTGAGTGGCTTTCCAGAGTAATCTCTATGGACTTTCAAACATCAGATGACTTGCTGTGTCATCTGTGAAAGAAGCATTTAAGGATAGATACAAGTGTCCTATTAAGGTCACCCTGGTACTCAAGGTCACTCTTGGCAGTGCTTAGGGGCCATATGTGGTGCAGGATCAAACCTAGGCAAACAGCATTCATTGTACCTGCTGTACAAAGACTCTAGACCCAGAGGTAAATTATTTAAATGCAAAGTCATCAAGAGCTCTAGGCCAGGGGTGGCAAACAAGTTCGACACAAAGAGCCAAAATTTTAAACTGTGAGAGTCAAAGAGCCACACCACACAGTGACCTGCCAAAACAGACAAACACACAAAAGCATATAATTTTAACAATGATATATTAAACACATACTGCATTTTGCCATTTTGAGTGTGGGTAAAAATCCTGCAATGATGGTGAGGGTTTGCTGCATCCTCCACACTAAGAACTAACGGCAAGATGTGACACAACATGTGACACATGGTCCCCCGCTCACTGACCCATGCAGTTGTTTCCAGGGATGGGAGATGGGATGACGCAGCTTGGGGACAGGACTACGCGCTCGGAGATCTCTCCTCAGAGGTCCCTCCTCAGAAGCAGCCGAACGAAATCCAAACTTGGCAAAGAGCCATAGTATACAAAATATTGATAAGAGGCAAAGAGCCGCATTCATTTTGGCTGGGAGCTGCATGTGGCTCGAGAGCTGTGTGTTCACCACCCCTGGTCTAGGCTGATAGACTGGTAGTAGGTGGCAGGACCCCAAACAGTGTACTGGTGTAGTAGCAATAGTAATAAATGTTAACATCTTTTCTTAAAAAAAAAAATATCCCTTGTGGTAGAATCTTTTCTGATATATACTATTCTTGGAACCCAGAGTACTATGTGTATGTCCTAATTTACTAAAATCTGTGTCCCAATGTCTGCCAGGGTAGGAAACTGCTAACATCCCAATCCACCTGTCTCAGATAAGGATGTGGTTTGTCTAGGACAGGGGTGGCGAACAGGATTTTTTACCCTCAAAATGGCAAAATGCAATATGTGATTAATATATTATTGTTATAATTAGATGCTTTTGTGTGAGTGTTTGTCTGTTTTGGCAGGTCACTACGTGGTGTGGCTCTCTGACTCTCACAGTTTAAAATTTTGGCTCTTTATGTTGAACTTGTTCGCCACCTCTGGTCTAGGGGCTCCTGGATCAGACAGCAGCATTTATTAGGTATTCAAGCTACACAGCATGAATCTTTGCAAAAATTTACCCTATGCTATGGTGAGGCTCCATTGTGCTGCTGTGAACAGTTTTTTAGACTGCTGAAGTAGGACTTGTGTGGTCTTGTCCTGGACTGCCTATCGGGAAAGAATAAGTGCAGAACACCAGTAGAAGATGCTCATGTACCATAGTGGTATTAAACTTGTGACATTTAACTTTCCAGAAGGCAGGATGTACCTCTCCAGGGAGTATAGATATATCAGTTGTCTTTCTTAGATCAATTTGGGATCTTCACAGATTATTGTCAGGAGTTGCCATGATCCAGATTTCACTGTGGGTACCAGTGACTAATTGCAAGACATCATCTCATAAGTCTCAAAAACTAATCCTATCCAATTGCTCTTTTTTTCCCTTCAGAATAAGTACTTAGCTTGTCTCCTAACTAGAAAGATTCCTTGTAAGCCTTAGTTCAGGGACCCATAAACCAGCCTTGGAATCTTATAAGACAAGAAGTGAGTGTGGTAATGCTGGGCAATCGTTATCTGCATGGAGCTTGGGCAGAGTGAAAAATCATGTGTTTTGGGCAAAATAGAAAATTATGTGTTCTCTGTTCTGGGACTTAGCACCCCCTTCCTACTCTACCTTCCAGCTCAGTGGGCAGCCTCTGGGACTCTAGTCTCAACTACCACCTGAAAAGACCGTTCTCACTTTGTCTCCTTCAGAGAGTCAGGTAAGGATGAAGAAGTATCATGTGGATGGGATGATCTACATGTGTCCCCTAGAGCCTTCAATGACAAAAACAGGCACAGTAATAACATGGAATAATGTATCTAAGAACTGCTGTCCCAGACCCAAATGAGCATGCACCATGTGCTTTCCTGTCTAATGTGAGAAACAGTGGACAACTCTTCATCCCTAATCACAGACAAGCAGATGTGATTAGGGTGAGAGGTGCCTTGTGGAAGCTAAAAACTGATTGGAAGGCTGATTGGTTCATCATCTGTGCTTTCATGTATTCAAACATGAGGAAGTCCTTCTACAGAGGCCCTGAGGACAGAAAATATGAGCCAACTAGAGGTAAGATAGGAGATAATAGCATGGGTAGGTCCAAAACACCCCTGAAGATCAAGTGAAGGTTGATGGGTGCTCCATCCCTGAATTCTTAAATGATGCCCTTACCAAAATATCTCAAAATCTGACTTACTTGGAAACAGTGCTGCTACAGATGTGTCTCCCTACACCTATATTGTTCCCCACACACACACCTATATTGACAACCTAAAGGACCTCAAAGTGGCTGCTTGTGGAAGAACTGGACATTGGTTTTGATTACTCAGGGATCAAAAAGTAAATGACAGTAAAAGAGGTTTGAGGCAGCTAGGAGACAGGAGCAAAGTCAGGGAAAGGAAAGGGCACTGCCAGCAGCCCAGATGGTCCTCAGGCTAGGTGACATTTGCTGCACTTGAGGAGGCAGTGTCCCAGGGCCAAGGTGATGGGAGCACACGTGGTGCTTAGGACCCCAGTCTGGGTCCATCTGCTCTGAAACGGAATCATCTCAGAGCAGCTTCACTGGCTGCGTGGGGCTTCACTTCTCTATGTTTCTGCAGTTGTGAGATGTTGATAGAGAAAATGCCTGTTTGTACCCTGATGGAAACATAGTGAATTTCAGTTGTAAAGCTCACAGAATGAGGTCCTGATACTTGGACCGCACACAGCTATGGCAGCAGAATATGGTCAGTGAGTGTAACTAAGCATCCAACATGAGCAGGACAGCAACATGAGGCTTTGCATCAAAGCTTCAGAAAGACCCCAATAGGAAAGCAGCTGGTCTCTGAGCCTACTGTAGATTTGCCAAGTGCCCAGACTGCAAGCTATGTCTCCAAGCACTCCAGCTAAGTTGGAAATCCAGGAGTAGCTTTGGTAGGAGCTGTTTTAGGAAACAATAATTAAAAATAAGTAATTGCAGCTTTGGGCTTTAAAAGAACCTATGCTGACATCTGGCAAAGTCTGTACTCTGCCAGCTGCAAGCCTGTGGATATTAGTGGGAGTGGCACTACTTACAGTTGCTAGCTCTGGAAAAAGGAAGGAATGCTAGCTTTGTTCAAGCCAAGCCTGTTTCAGAGGCTACTCACACATCCTTATTCCTAACTCCCAAAGCCCTGCTCCTCTATGATCCTTTCCTGCCGACATCAGCTTTAATTTTTCCTGCTTCACACAAGTCACCTGGTGGACAATACTAGCAAATGCTCATCAGGACTTTTACCTCCTTGAACCTACCTGGCATTTTTCTCATCTGGAAAATAACTTACATACATTTTGAGACTTACTTTCTCCTGTGATGCCAACTGATAATTAAGCAATAAAAAAACTTCCAGTTTAAGAATGAGTCACACTGGAAATTGATGGCAGATTTTTGTTTAAAGTTCAGCACAGAGAACATCAGGTTGGGAGAGGGTTCTTTTGTACCTCTGAATTGCAGCTATCACATATTTACCTAACCCAGTGCTTCTCAATTATTTTCTGTCATGCCCCCCTAAGACAAAACATTTTTGCGCCCCCCACGCGACTGTAAATAGTATCTTTATTAAAAAAAAGTTAACCTGCAAAACAAAAATATATATGATAATTTGAGCTGATTTTTTAATCAGAGGTGATATCTGGATTAATGGCTACAATGAGCACGTTTTGCAATGCATAGCTTTTCGAAGCGGGGTTTGAAGAGGACACAGCAACTCTCAGCTTCAGAGACATACAGAGACATGAACACGGGGCTTAGCTTGTTATGACAGTGTTTGCCGAGGTCAAACGCACCCCCCTTTAGGAGCCTTGCACCCCCTAGGGGGCGCGCCCCACTATTTGAGAACAACTGACCGAACCTCTCTATCTACTCCCTACCAATCATTGCCTCTTGTCATTCCTCGACATTCCTACAATCATCTCTCTATCACCCTCTCTATCTTCTTGCCCACAGAGCTATGAGTCCTCCATTACTATTTCAATTAATTCTCAGTCTTTCTCTGGCCACTTCCATGAGGCAGAAAATATTCATCACTGACTCACTTGGGCTGAGCTGATATGTGAAGTGAGCACAAATAGTGAGTGATCTAGATGGTGAGGAGGTACCAAAGCAAAGGGTGAAACCATAAACACCTAACAGACTCTGAATTTCAAAGCCAATGCCATCGTGCAGATAGGAATTGGGAAACATACTTAGTTCCCCTGCAGCTCTTTGGATGCAGCATCCTGAGGAACCTTCAGAGTTGTTCTTTTTTTGTTTGTTTGTTTTTGGGCCACACCCGGCAGTGCTCAGGGGTTCCTCCTGGCTGTCTGCTCAGAAATAGCTCCTGACAGGCACGGAGGACCATATGGGACACCGGGATTCGAACCAATCACCTTGGGTCCTGGATCGGCTGCTTGCAAGGCAAACACCCCTGTGCTATCTCTCCGGGCCCATTCAGAGTTGTTCTTTTTATCACAGCCCCATCTTCTCATGGAGTAGAACTTCAATTGGACTCATCTATTTGGTTGAACTTAACCAACCATCTATTATTCAATAAACTATAGTTGTATTTTGTCCATTTGGGGAGGAAGTTTCTCAACTCAGAGAAAGAGAAAAGGGCATCTTGGGTGAAGAGTTACACCTTAGCACACTATCAAATGGAACGATGAAGAGAGAAAAAAGAAAGGGAAAGATGGGACATCTTTGAATTGATGCTGATTTTTCTTGCAGAAAGGAGCTTTTGGAGGTTTGAAATGACAGTATATCCCCGTGAGTTAGTAACTGGGACCAGAGCTTAGCAATAACCCTGTGGCACCCACCTGTCCTCCGTGTTCCTTCATGGGGTGACCAATGGTGGGTTCCAGCTTTTCTGGGCTGTTCAGTGCTGCTCTCTTGGCTCTCAGCACCTGGAGCATGACTACCTCCTGTGGATGGTGCCACCCCTCCTTCCATGTCTTCAATGTTGCCAACACTCTGCTGGCCAGCATCACAATCCTTATGCATTCTGCAAGAATGAGGAAGGTCTCAGAGTTCATCAAATATTTTTGATTCCCTGAAATGCCCCCAAATCTCTGACTGGGTCGGGATGAATCACCATTCACTCCAGGCTAGAGAATACCTAGGCTGCAGGTGGAAAATGAATTTTCTCTTCTCCAAGCTCAGTGTTAAATAAGTGAAGACACAGCACTATGATGAGCAGCTGTTGCCTCCACCTACACGTGACCCCTGCGTTTTGAGGCCTGATAGGAAGCTCATTCAGGCAGAACATTTTGGAATTTACTATCTGTCACTGATGAGTGAAGAGCCAATCAAGTTGCATCAAATTTAATCTTTTCTTATGACTGCATAGTAGTCATTGTGTAGATACACCACAATTTTTTTTTGTTGGTAGTGTGGTGAAGTAGTGGTGTACATCAAAATAATGAACATCAACACTATTGTAAATATGTGACCTCAAGTATAATTATTCTTAAAATAAAAACTAACAAAAATTTAGAATTGATTCCAATTAGCTAGAGACTTTATTACAATCTACAAGGAAGATTAATTGAAGGAGAGATGAGTGCTTGGAGGAATTTACATCTGTGCACAGTGCCTTCTATAAACCTCCCATTTCCCTAACTCAAGCCCTAATTTTATTTCTGCAGTGTGAAAGGCAAAGAATCTCACATGCATGGCATTGCCTAATGATGCACCACTGCTGGCTCAAATCAGTGATCTTGTAAATGACACTTGGGCATAAGAGTTTGAACTATCAGAAAAAGTAATGCAAATTCTCCTTGTAACCCTTCCCAGTATCTTCTCAGATGGTGGTAGAAACCTACCTTAATAACTTGGTTCGGAACCATGTCCTAATGCTGTCCAAAGTGAGAGGTCCACACCAGACATTCTTTAGTTGCTTGTGGGTCCCTAGATAGGATGTGGTTAGGGGAGATACATACATGGGATACCCCAAGGGCTGATCACAGGAAGAATTAATCAAGTTTCGAAGGACCTGCTTGTTGTTCTGAATGCTACCACGCTCTGGATTACGGTTGCGAAGGAATATGAGTTCTTGCTGCTGTCCAGCCCAAAGTCCACGGACACATTCTTTGTTAACCTGTAGGTCAGAGTAGGAAGAAGTGAGAGAAACAGTGGTGCATGGTTTCCATCCAGCAGTTTCAACCTGCAGTTAGGGAAGAGAGCTCCCTTCTTAGCACCCCTAACCACAACTTGGACCTGGAGTTCTTTCATAGTCGAGCCAGACTGACTCCTCCATATTTGCTAAGATATTATTTATGTGGAAAAACAAACAGCAAATAAACAGAAAATGGAGTCTGAGCTGCATCACAGTTGAAAATATAGGGAAAGGAGAATCACTATATAGTGAGTCTGGGGTCCAAGAATAGGTCATAAAGAAAGGTTTGAAATTCTAGAGAATTGCAGAAACTTCATTATTTTGTTCATTTATTTGTTTGCCAAACCTATTGGTGGTCTGCTTATTCCTAGCTCTGGGCTCAGGGATCACCTCTGGTGATGCTCAGGGATGTGAGCAATTCAACTCTGTTCTGCCATATGCAAGGCAAACACCTTACCCAGTGCAAAATTGTTCCAACCCCAATAATTATGAATTGTTTAAAAATAAGGTTGACTCTGAGCCTCATTTACCTGAGCATCCAGGAAAGTCCTTGCTCACATATTGGTTTGGAGATGGGAAATGGCCCAGAGAAAGGAAAGTAGCCACTTGCTGGCTCCCTAGCCCACCTTTGCTCCTGGCCAGTTACTGTTCATAGCTACATCTCTGAACAGAAGATGTTGGTTTATGAACTTGAGCAATGGAACCCAGTGCTATTTCTTTTCCAGAAGAAACACAATTTCTTATCCCATATGGGAACCCGACATTAAACCAGGATGCAGGACCACAGTACCTTGATCACCTTGAAGCTCAGGAAGCTTTTGTGGAGCATGATGACCTTGTACTCATCGGTGCCCTCATCCACCACATGCCTCAGGGTGAGCAGCTCCTCCTTGTTGGAGAGCACAGCTCCCCGCCATGCCGGGTCACCCTCATGACATATCACAACTTTCTTCTCAAAGGACTGGATGGCCTCATAAAGGACCACAGGATCTTCATATTCATCAGGGCAAGTGAACTGATCCTGGAGAAAGAAGACCAGGCATCTTAGGGCTAGTAAGGGCTAACCAACTGATCTTGGGGTCAGTGTGCAGATGGTCATTTGACCAATGACCTACAAAGCTAAGTCTACTTCCGTAAGTCTCACTCATTCTCTGCTCTTTTACTTAAACTCAAGTGGCACAGAGTAACTCCATCATCCTATACATTGCCCTAATTTTTGTAATTCACTTAGAAAATCAGCTTTAAGAAGTAGATCTAGGGGTCTGGGGGTGAAAAAGAAAGAAGTAGATCTATAACTTTCTGATACATTTTAAGCACTTTTGAGGTGTCTTTTTTTTTCACTGGCCCATGTCACAAACCATCTTAATTCTTAATGTTTATGTGAAAAGTTCATTCACAAATGTCATTCCAAAAATGGGACTATTTTTTTTTAGAAAGTTCATTTTCTTTTCCTAATGTCTCAAGCTTATAACTATTATTTTCAATATTTATTTTTCACCTGGTGGAGCTTCAGGGACATCCTGATAGCAGGAGCAACAACTTTGTGTAGAAGGTCCATGTCAGCAAAGACCCACTCATCTCGAGCTGTTATTCGAAAATCACCTTTGAAGAGAGCATGAAGACCATACAGGAAAGAATCCAAGCTGGAAATTAAAGTGGGGATTATTGTTTCTTAATTCACACTGAGCAAACAAACAAACAAACAAAAACAACAACAACAACAAAAACTGGTCAGGATCTTACCAGGTCCATGTTTCTGTTTTCACATAAAGAATAATCTCAGTTTTCTTAGGCCAACCTTGCAGGGATTGACCTAAATGCCTGAGCAGCAGCTGCATTCAGATCCTCCTGACCAGCAGTGTAAAGTCTGCATAAAGTCAGGAACCACTTGACTTCTAAATATAAGAAACGAGATCCCAGCTGGAACTGGTTCATATTTTTATATAGTTGAATATGAATAGTTCATATTTTTATATAGTTGAATTGCTCAACTATAGTCTCAGAATATGTAGGATTTTTGGTCCCACTTTTTTTTTACATGGCTAGTGAGGCATAATTGAGAGAATTAAAATGAATAACCAATGCCCAAAGGACAAGATTATGTAAGATTTTGTATTCCAAATTTATTTTTCTGCTTGTTTTTTTTTTTCCCTCTTGACAGGAGAGTCAAGGGAAATCATTTACAACCCTTTACATTTTGGATGAATACAGAAAATGGACTGGGGCAAGTAACTTTGTCGCTTTCTACACTGCAAGTTATTCCATAGTGTATGGAGATGAATTGTTCTTCCTTTCTTTCATTTTCATTAATACATTTGATCTCAGCTGCCTCTAATGACCCTGACCGCTGATATCCCTGAGAGGTAGTTAAGAGACAGTAACAAGAATCAGCAACCCTGATAGGGTAGAAGTGGGACAGAATGCCAAGGAAAACATGTAGAAGGAAGAATCTCTGAAGATGCCTGCTCATAAGGATTTAATGAGTTGGCTCACTGAGCAAGACTTTTGATTCAACACTGCACTTTAGGCCTGCACATCAGGGAAATAGTTTCACTGATTGCTATTTTAGCATTTCATTGTGAAATGCATCACTATCATTAATTTATTCCTAAAACTCCCTTGAGAGAGATACTGAGGTTTGAGTCAGAGCAAACTGTGGGAAATGAAGAAACCAGGATTTAGTCATCTGGGACTGGAGCTATTTTTTCTTGGAGAAGCCCAGAACCTTCTTCTAGGAAGAGTTCCAGGAGGCAGTCTGCCTGAAAAAATATCTATACTAACAGAACAAAGCCTTCTCAGCTATGAACCTTACCCAGTGTGCAGGAGACCTGAGAAGGGATTTCTCAGAGAGCAAAGCCATGCGGCAGCTGTTAGAAGTGGAAGCTTTCCTCTCTCTTTAAAAAAAAAAATTCATATTCATTGATATCTCTGATTTACAAAACAGTGAATGATAGCTTCATGTGTACATCACTCCAATTAACACAACTACCATCAGATTACCCACCTTCATCCCATGATCTTCAAAACCCCTTCCTTTCAACATTTCAACCCTCCTTCCCTCTCTACTCTTCACAAACTCAGTTCTGTGGACCAACTTTTTCTTTCTGTTGCCTAGGGGCCTGTGCATATCAAGTCTTACATCTAAGAGATCACCCTGTACCAGTGCCTTTCCTTCTGCTGACTTCACTGGATGGAAGCTTTAAAAGAAGAACACATAACTTGAATCATACATATTGTTCTGCCTCACAAATTGAGGGGGAAATAATGGAGGGTACCAAGACCAAACAGTAGTATGAACAGAAATAAAAAATGATCAGACAAATCCAAAGCCAACGACAACAGAATCGATAACCAATCTACAACAAGCTAGACACAGAGGGGACCACTTATACTAGCAGCCTGGGGGGCAAAGGAGGAGATATGGGATGCATGCTGGGAACAGGTGGAGGGTGGACAATATTGGTGGTGGGAATGCCCCTGATTCAATGTCACTATGTACCTAAAATATTACTGTGAAATATTTGTAATCCACTTTGGTCAAAATAAAAATTATTTTAAAAAAAGAAGAATATTATCTGCACTCCACAGAGAACACTGCTAAGTCATAAAAAAAATGGGTGACAATTATGAAACGTCTGTGAGCACTGCCACAAAGTGCATGTGACTTCTGGTCCTGGCAACAACAGAAAACAGGAATAACTAAATATGTTATTTTTAGTATGTGAAAAACATACACCTAAATATATATTCATATAGATAATGTATAGATATAGGATAAAATTTAAATATACTATAAAATATAGTTAAGTATAAATAGAAAATAATATTTGCATATATAAATATATATAAACTATATAGTCTGCTTAAAATGGTTGGGTTATTTTTCTGGAAAATATTAAGAAATGTCACATTGCTTGTGCACAGATTAAGAGAAAACACATCTTATGGAAATAGTGACAAGGGAGTATAGGAAGAAGTTTGTAGAAAGGGACTTGCCCAGAAGCCATGAACAACATTGTAGACAAGAGAGAAGAGATTGGTATTTAAGCCACCTGTATTTCACTTGTTCAGTGGTAGGTGGGACAACCACAGGCTTCCACCTTAGTGAAAGGTCACTTCTTTGAGAGCACCCTCAAGCACTTGAGTTCCCAACTAAATCATCCCACAGAAAACAAAATGCATGATTTACTTGTCATTCATACTTTCAAAGAAAATTTTACAATGTGGTGCTTAAAGTTTTTCTGTTAAAATTAGTGCAGAAAACAAAGTCTGAATGAGAATTCCACTACAGAGGATGGAATTATTCCTCACAGCTTAAAGGTAAAAGTTAATAATAAAAAAAAGCCTGTGTTATTACTCTTCAAAAGAAGTATAAAAACCTTCAAGAGAATAAAAAAGGGCTGGAGTGATAACACATTGGGTAGGGCATTTGCCTCACATGCAGACAACCTGGGTTTAATCCCGGCATCCCATAGGGTCCCCTGTGCCTGCCAGGAGTCATTTCTGAGTGGAGATCCAGGAGTGACCTCTTAGTAATGCTGGGTGTGATCCCCAAACCAAAAAAATAAGAGAGAAAATTAAAAGAAAGAAAAGAGATGTGAGGAGCTGGAAAGGCCAGGAAAAGAGCAGAGATTTCTAGTATATCTGGACTCAGAGTTTATAGGGCCTATATCTTATTTTGACTGTACCAGGAGATGTGAGGCTCCTACTCTCCAGCCAACAGCTGGCGGGACAGTGGTACATCAGAGTCCAGGGTTATGCTTCTGAGGTCATCAAGCGGACCCCACATTCTCCATATTGTCCTCCCCTAATATACCTAGAAGACTACTCAAGGTCATCTCTTTGGTTACTCACAGAGCTTATTGGACAGACAAGCTGCAGTGCAATGAGAGCTCTGATCAATGTGAAGGATTCCATAGGGGATAAGGCAAGCCTCATCCTTAATGAAAGCTGTCATATGTATGACCATGGAGCAGAGAAACATGTCTGCATAAAGAGAATCAAGATCAGCAGCACCCTTAAGTCAGGTTTTACATGACAACATATCTAGGTTGAAATTTTAATAAAAAGAGTATAAGAACACTCATACTTCCTACTGGAGTATGAGTAGCCTGTACCTAATGCATCTTTTTTGAATACAAAAATAAAATAAAATAAAGTGCCTCATCTTCGCTCAGGGTCTCGAGCGATAGCACAGGGGTAGGGCATTTGTTTTGCACATGGCCTAAGTTCCATCTTCCCAGGTGTCTCCCACACCTGCCAGGAACAATTTCTGAGCAGAGAGCCAGGAGTAACCCCTGAGCGTTGCTGAGTGTGGACCCCCCCCCAAAAAAAAAGAAAGAACACACATTGAATACCACCAGCTCAGAGGTTGAGCTAATTAGAATTAATTGATTATTTTGGTTTAGTCACACAGTAATAAAAGTATGACACTGTAATATCTGAACTTATCCATAGCTCACCATTCTCTTTACATAAATTTGCCTATATTCAAATTAGTGTGTGTATATACAGCACATCAGAAATTGAGAGTATATTAGTAAAGAAAAATATTTCATGTGATCTTTTTTCAACTTTTTAATAATATTTTTCTTTAATTTTTATCTTTTTTATTTCTTTTTTTTTATTTCCTTTTTTTTTTTTTTTGGTTTTTGGGTCACACCCGGGATCGCTCAGGGGTTACTCCTGGCTCTATGCTCAGAAATTGCCCCTGGCTGGCTCGGGGGACCATATAGGATGCCGGGATTCAAACCGATGACCTTCTGCATGAAAGGCAAACGCCTTACCTCCATGCTATCTCTTCGGCCCCTTTATTTCTTTTTTTAAATATAAAATTTTAAGCACCATGATTACAAACATGATTGTAGTTGGGTTTTAGTCATAAATAGAACACTCCCCTTCACCAGTGCAACATTCCCACCATGTGATCTTTAACCAGGGTGTAACTTGGCTCCTGGTTTAAATACCAGAGAACTCATATCTGTTAAACAAAGGTCGAAGAGTAAGCTATGTGGTCTCTCAGATAGCTCAAGGAGATTTTACTTGGATTTAGAGTTTACCGTATTTTCTGGCGTATAAGACGACTTTTGAAACAAAAAAAAGTCAACCGAAATCGGGGATCGTCTTATACGCCGAGTATATCCTGAAAAATGTTTCAATATGCCGCTAAACGAAAATTGTCTGAATATTGCCACAAAACGAATTTTCCAACTTGATCCTGCACCAATCACTGCAAGGCTGCTCGGACCGCCTCTCTAACTCAGCCAATCCAAGCAGGCTTTTTATACATGCAAATAGGAGAATGTTCCGGACCCGAATCTACACTGTCAAAAGCCTGCTCAGATGGGCCAGAGTCAGAGAGGAAGTCTATTACAGTATAAACTTTGAAACTTTGCTTGTTGTGATTGGCTCACTGTGGTACATGAGCACAGGAAGACATGCAGCACATGCAGCACAGGAACGTTCTGTCTGATACAGCGAATAAAGGTCTAAACCTATGTTTTAACTGCAAAATTAGGGGGTTGTCTTATACCCTGGCAAATACGGTAGTTGCTACACTGAGAAGCAGCATATGGCCCAGAGTAGCTAAAAAAGTGGGAATCAGATACTCTAAACCTATGCTTGTATTTTGACTCTGAAACTGTTGTTGACTCTTATGTTCTTTATCACCTTTTTGTATAATTATTTATCCTTAAGATCAAACAAGGTCGGGGTGGGGACAGTGTCCTTATATGCAAGCTGGGTAAGGGGTCTGCTCAGAAACTCAAGTATGCTGTGAGATCAGTGGATATATATCAGTGTGACGAGTAGACAATTAGATCCTCTGCCCACATTCATGCCCTTTGGCATCCAGTTCCATGACAGATGCAACAGACTTCTAAAAATATGTGGCCATTGAAAGTATAAGAAGGTAACAGCTCCAATAGTGTTGATGTATTTAAGGGACATTGTCAATGTACCTCTAAGGGGTGATGATACCCGCCCTGTAATGACAGTTGTACTGGGACCACTTGTAATGGCAGTTGGACACACATCCCTGTAACTGACAACTGTCCTCAAAGAACTAAAGGGGAGGGTTTGGTAGTTATTGGGGGGGTGGCAGGTAAAAGACAGGAGCAGAGCCTGCTGGTCTGTGAGGAGCTGAAGATAAAGCATTGGAACATTGGTGAGATGCTGTCTGCATCACACACACACACAGACACACACACACACACACACACACACACACACACACACACACACCCCTCTCATCTCTCTCAGAAAACCCCCATCAGTGACAGACTTCTGTCTGTGAATTAAAGGATACATTGCTTCTACTCCTCTCTCTGGCCACTCTCTTTCTCTGATGGGCTGCTCGAGCAGTGATCCCAGGTGGCTACACTATAGGACAGACTCCTGGCCAGTAGCACATAGAAAGGTGTCTCAGCTACTCCACAGATGGTGGAGTTTCCCCTGAGCAGAGACTACAGTGGACTCTGGCATCTCTGATGCAGACACCAGAGGTCATTTGCCAGATTCCAGCAACACTGCCAGAAGGGGATACAGCAACAAAGCAAGTTGTAAACGAGATGGTGGGAACCATTAATTACTACAGAACAGATGGGATTTATATAGTCACAGTGAGGCAAATTAGGAACAGACACAAGATGGAGTAAGTAGTAAGTATAAACTGTGCACAAATCAATTCTTGTTCTTATTTTTACCTCACAGCGATATTAGAGCATAAAAAGTACCAATCTTACTCTCATGTCTCCATGGAGGATGAAATGCATTAAATTCCACAAAATGCTTACACTGTCTTCCACGTACAGCAAGGATCACTGTTTGAACAACATATACTTCTTTTATAAACTGAAGCTCATTCTATTGCATAATATCATTTAATCATCAGAAATTAACTGACAGAATTTAAATTATATCATTTTAAACAAATCACAAGTACTAACTCCCAAATAACAATTAAAAGGCAAGATTTGATGAAGTGCTTCTTAAAATACATTTGTCCTGCTACTATTTTAACAGACAATAGTGGACTCTATTAGTGGGATCAGCTACTATTATTTAGTACAAACGGACCAGTTTCCTGCTGGTGCCGGAGCTCAACCACCTGACTGTTCAAAATCAAAAAATAGATTTGATGACCAAATTCCTATTTAGAATAATAGGTGTTTTGTGGAAGTGCCTACAGTTCTACATTTTGATCAAATTGTTCAGAAATTTCTGATACAGAGTAAAATTTGTGGCTCATGGGACCAAGGAAACCAAATGTTTCTTAAAGATGTTTGGACACATCAGGAGAGCAATAGCTCTGTGAACCTGGAGTTGTGCTCCATGCACTCTCCTATAGGGACTAAATTTGCTACACATTATTTAAAATCCCAAGAAGTTACAGTCCTTTTTAAACTTTCAAATAGTTTTCTATATTTTAAAAATATTTCTCCATATCTTAGGATTCTGCTTTTATTTGTTTATTTTGTTTTATTGTTGGTTTTTTTTTTTTTTATTACACCCAGTAGTTCTCAAGGGGTTACTCCTGGCTCTGTGCTCAGAAATCGCTCCTGGCAGGCTCAGGGGACCATATGGGATGCTGGGATTCAAACCACCATTCCTTCTGGATAGGCCACTTGCAAGGTAAATGCCCTACCACTGGCTATCTCTCTGGCCCCAGGATTCTGCTTTTCGTGTGATAAACTTATATTAATCTCATAGGATTGGAACTTGTATAATATTTATCAAAGTAGATGCATTTCATCTGTAATCTTCTTAGTTTCTAATCTCTGTCTTGCAAGAGAGCAATGATCTTTTCTTCAAGTTGATCCAGTACTATGGCTAACTGCAACTTGGGGCCTTCCAACAGACGTTTGGGAGGAGATGCTAAGATTGTATTCTGGATTTCTGAAGAGTGCTATTCTTCACGGTCATATAGGTAAGAGTGATGGGTAAATTGTGGCTGTGATCTAAGACTACAATAGTGGTACTCTACCATAAGGCCACATGTATAACAGGGCACATCGTCTCCAACAAAGGATTCAACATAGTACATATATGACTGATTTATTGGCCCAAAGCTTATTTCCTAAGATTATATTTATCTTGACATTTTCTTTCCTTTTAGGAATAACCAATACTCTGAGTCAATTTCCTTTACAACAAACATATAGCTTCTGGAAAATGCAGCTTTGTTTCATCTTTATGAACAGAGCAACATGCATAAAGTTTCATGTATTTAAAGCTAGCAATCAAACTATTTTTTTAGTTTCTGGAATCAATACAACTATTTTTACTTCCTACTAAATAACCCTTTATGTCTTGTTGCCTTTTTCCAGTGAGAGACACTGTTGTCCAGAGCAGATATGTCCCAAATTCCAAAGAATTAATCATCAGTTTTTCTTGTCTTATTCATATTAACCCATTGTTTCTCCATAAGATATAACCTTTAAACATTTCTGGGTGTAGCCCAAAAACCAAAAGAAAAAAATTAATATGGTACATTAAGGTTACATTAATATTTCTATTATAAAGTAAATATTTATCTTTATTATTTATCAATATTTATTATACACCAATGAAGCAGAGTTTGCAACCTTCAGATAACTGTATAAGGCTTCTGTGGAAGTCATTGTTCACAAAAATGTTACTTGCTACTCTTTCTATTCTCGTATTAAATATATATCTAGACTTACTTTATTATGTCAATGATATATACAAAGCTAAGGTTCATGCACACACATACATATACAAAGGCTGGGTCAATCACAATTAATATTGATACAACTATAATAAAATAGAAAATTCAATCTTTCATAATATGAAAATAATAATATACTATTAACAAAAGTAGCATACTTTGATATTTTTTTACATAAACTTCTTTATGCAACTCATATACTAACAAATTTAATGAGAACAGTAGCATGAAAATGTGTGTTCCCCAATTTTGTTGTTGTTTTGGGGCCACACCAATGGTGCTCAGGTGTTATTATTGGCTCTGTGCTCAGAAATAACACAGGGCAGCCTTGGAGAACAATATGGGATATTTGGACTGAACCTGGTTGGCCATGTGCAAGGCTAAAGTCCTACCCTATCACTCTGCCTCCAATGTTCCCACAAATTTTTTATTTCTTTAAACCACTGTGATTTATAAAGTTATTCATAGTTGTATTTTAGATATATCACCATCACCAACAATCCACCAGTGTTTAAGGACCACCACCAGTGTCAAGCTCTCTCTACCAATGTCCCCAAAGTGCTTTCCATACCACCACTCCTGCCCTAGCCTGCCAGCATAACTGGCCTGTTTTTAATTTTGGTTGTTAAAGTTTGGGTCTCGTGATTTAATTGTTATTAACTCTGATTTGAATATTTAGTTCTGTCCTTTCTTTTTGCGGGGAGGGACACACAAGGCATTGGTCAGGGTTTACTCCTAGTTCTGCTCTCAGAAACCACTCTTGGCAGGCCAGGAATAGAACCTAAGTTGGCTGCATGCAAGTCAAATGCCTTCTCCGTTGTGCTAACTTCTGTTCTTTATTAACACCACCAATGTAACTGAAATATCATAGCTTGTCCCCCGTCCTTTTATATTTGTATTTCTCCTCATCCACTCAATTTATTTCATTCTCCTCACTATATTCTCTGTGTAGACTAGCATGTTCTTGATAACCACTATTTCAGCCACTGCATTTTTTCATGTAGTTATCCTAAATGCCACATGCGAGTGATACCCAAATTTTTAAAGACTTCAGCATCATTTTTAATAAACCTTTAGCAAGCAAGGACATAACTAGTAATAATGGCTGAATAAAGAATCCTGAATGGGGCCCAGAGAGATAGCACAGCGGCGTTTGCCTTGCAAGTAGCCGATCCAGGACCAAAGGTGGTTGGTTCGAACCCCGGTGTCCCATATGGTCCCCCGTGCCTGCCAGGAGCTGTTTCTGAGCAGACAGCCAGGAGTAACCCCTGAGCACCGCCGGGTGTGGCCCAAAAACCAAAAAAAAAAAAAAAAAAAGAATCCTGAATGACTCATTTTTTTTGAGGAAGGGAGTCTCTATAGGACTTGTAGGGGACCTGGGACTCCTATCAGTCTTACTTGGCCCACTTGCCCTGTTGGTTTGGTTCATAGATCTAACAATTGGAGTCCAGAGATTATCAGAACCACATTTGGAGGTGCTCAGCAAGTCTTAGATTTTAGTGGTAAAAATTTCATTTGTCCCCATTGATTTCTGTATTAAGATCAAGATGCTATATGGTAGGCAGAATAATTATGAATTTCCACCCTTACGACCCCATGCTGACTCTAATGACTATATTGCCTTACATGGGAAAATAATTTTAAAGATGAGAATTGTTGAATAGGGATATATTGTGTAATAAATGATGGATACAGTTCTTCAGAATTCTTCTAAATGAAAACAGGTAGGGAAAGAGAGTTTGGGTCAAATTGAGATTTGGGAAGCTACCCAACTGGCTCTAAGGATACAGGAAGCAGTCATGGAAATTTAGGTAGCCTATGGAACTGGAAATAATTCTCTCATAGAAATCTCCAGAAAAAAATCCAGTTCTTCATACAGTGGGTTTTAGCCTAGATAGACCCAATTTTGACTTCTAACCTCTAGAACTATAAGTTAATATATATGTTGTTTTAAATACCAACTTTGGAGCCAGAACAATAGTACAGCAGGTAGGAATTTTCCTGGCATGTAGCCAACCTGGACACATGCTTCCCAGCATCCCATATAATCTCCTCTATGCAGAGCCAGAAGTAACCCCTGAATGTCTCTGAATGTAATCCACAAACAAACAAATCTACCAGGTTTGTGATAGGTTATTGCGAAGCAACAGTAAAATATAGACAGTTTCACCACTGCACTGAAAAGCATACCTAATATAACTTTAAAAATAAATGACTATGGGCCGGAGTGGTGGCACAAGTGGTAAGGCATCTGCCTTGCATGCGCTAGCCTAGGATGGATGGTGGTTTGATCTCCCGGCATCCCATATGGTCCCCGAAAGCCAGGAGTAATCTCTTAGCATCACCGGGTGTGGCCGAAAAAACAAAAAACAAACAAAAAAAAAAAGAGTTATAAATATTGGAAGTAAAAAGTTAAAATAGACATGATTTTCATGCCATCATCAAAAAAATATCAAAAGGATATATTGGAAATGTTTATAATAGTTGAATGCAATATGATAAATAGAATGCCAAAACAAAAGTAACATTTAAAAACAACTTTTCTAAATAATGTTAAAATCCAATGGAAAAATGTGGCAGAAAAAGGAAAAATATCTTA
Organism: Suncus etruscus; assembly: GCF_024139225.1. Taxonomy (NCBI): domain Eukaryota; kingdom Metazoa; phylum Chordata; class Mammalia; order Eulipotyphla; family Soricidae; genus Suncus; species Suncus etruscus. Next base: position 43,503,142 of record NC_064862.1, on the reverse strand, counting down.
TTCATCATAACAATGAAACTATAAATACCTAGACAAAATCCAGGTTTATTATACTGATGTTTAAAACATAATAAATTTTTATTGCAAAAGTGTTCAAAATTGGATGATCATAAAAAGATGTGTTATTTTTAATACTGTTCATTTCCCCTCTTGTGCTAATATGTCATAATATGAAATTCAATAAACTCAAAAAATTTCAACAAAGGTGTTTATAGAATGTGATTTAAAATAATAAAATGTCAACAGGTTTTTTGTAAAATGTGATTCTAAATATCAGCTGAGGAGAAAATGAGCCCAGAAAGGGCATGAGAACATAGAACTATATTACTAGGGAAGAGCTAAAGAGAGAAGGCAAGCAGTAGTTTACAGGTTTGTGCTCTGGCACCACATGCAGTTCCCCAAGCACAGCCAGGAGTAAGCCTAAGAGCTATGAGTGTGACCACAAAACCAAAAATAAAGAGATGAAAAGACTAGAGAAAAGTAAAGACAGGGTGATTGAATTTGTCAGATATCAGCAATAGTAAACAGCATCATCAGTAATATCCTACTATATAAAATATCACGTTTTACAAAACAAAAAAAAAGAAAACAAAACAGCAACTTATTTCTTATTTTTAGATTTTGAAGCTTTTTTCACTCATCACCATCCCCCGCCTGTCTCCACAAACATGGATTTTTGAAATGATGTTGATTAGAGAGGATGATAACAAGTATTCATGTCTTGTTTCACCATAGTATATTATATTTTACATCTTTCTTCCTTTTAGAATTTGTTTTTGGGGCCAAGCGCTAGTCAAGGAAGGAGCGCGATTTGATCCCCCGGCATCTCATATGGTCCGTCCCCCCCAAGCCAGGGGCAATTTCTGAGTGCTTAGCCGAGAGTAACCCCTGAGCATCAAACGGGTGTGGTCCGAAAAAAAAACAAACAAACAAAAAACAAACAAAAAAAAAGAATTTGTTTTCAACCAAGAGATAATCTCATAAATTGTTTGAACTGAGTTGAACTCATTTATTTTAATGAGAAAATATGTGTTTGGTTGTTATAATTGTTTAAACTTTAATATTGCAAAAGGATAAGTTAAGGATATGTTCTTTGATGAATCAACTTTCCATGTATGGAATAAACTTAGCCTTTGTCATGATGTAAAAAAACATATCACGTTTTTTACCAATGGTATAATTTTGTTATAAGAAGAAAAGACTTGATCACTTTAACTGAAGCAATGAAGCATGTGGTAGAGTAGTATTTCAAGTTAGTGTAATTTTAAGTAACTTCATAATTTATGATGAGCTGCAGGGCCAGATTCTCAGCTCTCCATTTGGCAGAAAAAAATGGGTCCTGAATCTCGTTCTGCTTGAAAGTGCATTCAATATGGATTCATTGGGAACCAGTACTCCAATGGGTTCATTCTGCAGTATCTCCTACTGTTGTGTCATGGCATAGGTACAAGGTAACATCTCTCTGCTAGAAAATGCAGGGTTCCTTAAGATAGGTGTTCACCTGTCATGAGAACAAGTGCCCCCATGTCATCTATACAGCCTCAGGAGCAAGGGGAACTGCTTCAATTACATTTAAGTTTATGCAGCTACTGTGTTGTGAGAAATAATGCTGGAATCTACAAAAAACTAAGATGGATAATAAGTAGAGTTACTTTAAATCTCAAGACATTGCATAGTTAAAAAATTACACAAGGGGCTGGAAAGATAGTACACCAGATAAGGTGCTTGCTTTGCAAACAGCCAACCAGAATTTTGTCCCCCATACTCGATATGGTACTGTTTGTGCAAGGAATGACCCCTGAGTGCAGGTATAAATAATGAACACTGCCAGTATAACCCCCCCCAAAACAATCACACAAAAAGAAGCAATATAAAATAAATAACTAAATAGAATCATATAATAAATATTGCTATTATATTTTAAGCCAACATTTTAAATGAATTGGAGATTTAAATGAAACAATACCAAAGAAAATCAGATGCTAGTATTTGGCATGGTGCACAAAACCATTCCTGGTTATTTTCTGGCTTGGTTGTCTTTGCAAGATATCTATATCCTCTTTCAGTGAGTATGAGATGAGGTATACATATAGTATATATATAAATATAGTATATATATAAATATAGTGTATATATATATATATATGGGCCATAAGGTGCTGAGGATCAAAAAAGGGCTAAGTGGATGTAAGACATATGTTGCAGCACTTTGAGATATATCTCTGAAGTGAGGTTAGTATTTGTAAATCCTGTAGTAGAAAAAAAATTTTTAAGAAAAACATAAATTGCTTGGAGCCAGAGTGATAGCACAGAGGTAGGGTGTTTGCCTTCACACAATGGCCCGGGTTTGATGGCTGGCATCCCATATGGTCCCTCAAGCCTGCCAGGAGCGATTTTTGAAGGCAGAGCCTGAGTGCTGCCACATGTGGCCCCAAGACAAAACAAAACAGAAGAAAAAAAATACATATTCACAAATTTAAAATAATTTAAGATAATATCATAAATAAAATAAAAGTTCCTTGGAACATGTTTTTAATTAATTAGTAGTACAATATAAAAATAGTAGTGTTCAAAAAAACAATATACATGAGATAAAATATAAAGCATATAGGGGCCAAAGAGTTAGCATGGAGGTAAGGCATTTGCCTTTTATGCAGAAGGTCGGTGGCTCGAATCCTGGCATCCCATATGGTCCCCTGCGCATGCCAGGAGCGATTTCTGAGCATAGAGCCAGGAGTAACCCCTGAGCACTGCCGAGTGTGACCCAAAATATAAAGCATATCAGTTTTTCATAGAAAAACTAGTTAATTTTATTATTGATAATAGACATAAAATTTCATATTTAAACACTGTAATTTTCACCTATGAGACCAAAATATTAAAGATGGAACAGTGACATATTTATTTCATGAATAATATAAATGAAAATTCAAATAAAGTTAATTTTTATAAATTTGAAATGAAAGAAAAAGTATTATTTTTAATTATGAGACCAAAATTGAAAGATATAATAGTGAGCAAACATTTCATTATTGTTTGTTTGTTTGTTTTTAGTTTTGGGGCCACACCTGGTGACGCTCAGGGGTTACTCCTGGCTGTACACTCAGAAATTGCTCCTGGCTCGGGGGACCATATGAATGTCAGGGATCGAACCCAGGTCCATCCTGGGTCAGCTGTGTGCAAGCCGTACTGCTGTGCTATCGTTCCAGCCCCAACAAACATTTCATTATTAATAAAACAAATAAAATTGTAAATAGGAATAAAAATTAAAAATAACGAATGCCCAGCATTAGTAATGATATGGCAAATATTTGTTGAAATTAGGACAGTATTTTTGAAGGACACTATACAAATGTTCTTGAGTTCTGAAAAAAAATTTTGGCAAGCAAATCCATTGATTGAAGTGTACCATAGAAAACGTAAAACACAGCTTGGTTGTAGGAGAGGTGGGAGCCCAGCAAACTCCTATATGGTGTCTCTTCTGCACTTTGTAACATACCTAACTAATATGGAAATTCATGGACTCCAAGCCCCAAACCAATGGCTTAGGGCAGTGTGCAAAATAATTTATCTTTTGTAAGTCAGAGACAAATGAAAGCATGTGGTGGGATTTTACTATGGTGTGAAACCTCAGTAAAAATGAACTAGTCCCATAAAATCAGATTTCTCCAAGAAATAGCAAGCATATTATTCCCAGATTTATCTCATCACTGTGTTTGTAACAGGCAGAGTTGACATAGAATATGAGCTGTTGGAAACAAAGAAAATCCCATTCATACAAGGCTTATAAAAGCAGCTAGCAAGCAGGGAGCTCAATCAAGAAAAAAAATAGCAAGCCAAGCAAGAAACATGTAAATCCGGCACAAGAGAACAACTTACAGAAAGAATCTGACTAAAATACTCTTTAAAAATAACTTAGAAACCAAAGAGTAAAATCTTTGAAAGATGTTATTTGTAATTTGTAAATGAAAGTTAAATTTTATTTTTAAAAAATTGGCATTGAATTTATCAAAGAAAAAACCATCTCCCTCGGTACTATGAATATATGAAGACTCTGTGAACTTAAATGAAAAATCCTTAAAATCTGAAATTTCTTTTAAAAAGTATTTAATTTAATAAGGAACTCATTCTCAAAGCTACACATCAGAAGGTTTACAGAGGCTATAAGGGAAATCTTCAAATAGTCAATGAATGAGTTCCAGAAATTTCACAAAAAGGAACTGCTAGACATTCAAATAGTCAAGAAATAAGTTCCAGAAATTTCACAAGAGGAATTGTTTGTATCTATCATGAGATGAGTCAGGTAGAAGAAAAAAAAAGAAACTGGAAGTTAGTCAGAATATTTTCCTCCCAGAATATTTTCTGATAATAAACTAATATAATATTTAGGTGGCAATTCAGCATTCTTTGCCACAGAAGAAAATCATAAGATCTTGAGAAGTGAGTATTGAAGGAGGAGCTAGTGTCACAAATTCTTATTAACTTGTTCTTTGTTCTTTTCTTAGTATCTCAAGACTGCAGTCTCCAAAGAGATAGTGAAGAGAATCACCCTATTTTACCCTTTATTAGCTCACAACACATAATTGGCATCTTCAGACAAATTGCCACCAGTAATGATTCACAGCATCCCCTGCAGGAAGGGCATGAAGAAATAATCACAAATCTCTCTGGCCCTATCCACTTAATGTTCTGAGGTTGTGAGGATCATTAAATAAATTTACAGGTTAATTTTTCCTTAAGATCTCTGCAATACAAATCAATAATGCCAACTCACCAGATGTATTAAAGGAATCCCCTTTGCAAAATGCTATATGAACAATATAATAAAGACATACTAAAGAAAGTTCCAGGAGAAACCAGTGGAAAGAAACCAGTGGAGTTGAAGATTCTTTGCATAATCTGTCTTATTCTGGGTGATTCTGTCTTGATCACACACTAAAATTCTCTGGGAAATTATAGAACAAGTCCTGATGGATTGTCCACTTATAGAGACAGTGAAGTTATTTGTTCAGGCTGAATCAAGGGTGTTAGTATATTTAAAAGTCCTGAAAGATTTTTTTTTTTTTGGTTTTTGGGCCACACCCGGTGGTGCTCAGGGGTTACTCCTAGCTATCTGCTCAGAAATAGCTCATGGCAGGCACGGGGTGGGGGGCATAAGGGACACTAATTCGAACCAATCACCTTAGGTCCTGGATCGGCTGCTTGCAAGGCAAACACTGCTGTGCTATCTCTCCGCTCCCCCCCCAAAAAAAAGATTTAAATGAGTGCTAATGGAGATCATTATAATGCATTAAATCCCAATGGTATGTGAAATAGACACCAGGATGGGTGATAAGAAAGTGACTGATAAAAATCCCTCAAAGTAGAAATGTCACCAGTTCCAGAAACAGAGACAAAGTTGTTAGGAAAGCACTGGGGACTATTCGAATAATGCCATCTAAGAAGGAAAATTCAAAAGCTTGTTTGTCAAATTTTTTATAAGACCTGCTAGGTAGTGGAGGTTAGGGAGAAGAAAGGACTAGGAGAATGTTTGGTTTTATCTTTTTTAAGATGAGAAACTTGGGCTCTTTATAAAGAGGGAAGAGAACTAGGATAATTAGGAAAACTTCAACAAAAATATAAACTCCAGTGCTGTAAATTCCCAAGTACCTGATGGCCATATTGTGAGCTGCTGTTCCCAGTGCTCTCCTCCCCAGGATGCACAAGGCAAAAGACAGAGTCACCAAAGCAGAGTCCTCATCACTGTCCATGTTCTTTGCAGGCTGAAAGAATAAGGGTTTGAATTCAACTTTACACTGATTCCATTGTGCACCTATATAGGATTATAAAAGTAAAGTTATGAGAGACTTTTAAGATTATCCAAGGTGTCTTGTTTTCTAGACCAACGTGTATTGGCTAGTGCTAGTCCACAACTATAGAAAAGTTGGAAACACTGGTCTATCATTTTGGTTCTAAATGCAGGACAGGTATGGAAACATTGAAGAATGTTACATTAGACTTCAGGGATGACTTCATTGAGGTAGAGTATGAAAAATAATAAAAGAAAATAGGGACACTACTTCAGGAGAGAAAGTGACTAATGTGTGACTTGGTGACCAACATCGCTGGAATTTTGAAAATGGTCATGAAGAGTTTACAGTCAAACAAATATCTAACTTAATACTCTTCAGTGCAGAGAAAGGAGAAGCATGAGGACCAAGAAGAAAAGTGTAAACAAAGCTTTCTGCTATACAATGTAGTTTGTATGGAAAGTACTTCCCATATTTCTGCTATACCTATTAGTATACTAATCTGACTATAAGGATACCATAAGTTATAAACCCAACATCAGCTTGGAAGAGGGGTGAGGGAAAAGAGAAAAGCTTAAGAATAAAATATGCTTTGTAGAAAAAAAATGAAACAACTTAAAAACAAAGAGGGGACATGTCATGGGTATAACCAAAAATATCAAGTCTTTCATTATCTCATCCTCCTCAAGACTTACATGCTTGCTCCTTGCTGTTCCGAGAAAATAGACTTTGATGTATACTTCTACCAATTGTTTTCAATCATTCAGAAAAAAACAATAGCCTGGACTCATATCATAAATTGGAAGACCCTCAATAGCACATATGGCATACTCACTGGCTGTTCAGGAGACTGTTTTCAATTTGGATCTATCATCTCCATCACAAAAAGTAATTTTAAGCAAGGTTTTTGTAAATTTAAAACTTTGATATAAGCTTTAAACATCACAGAATGGAGAGTTAGCACAAGAGTTAAGGTTCCTGCCAACCAGTACCATATTAATAACTGCAGAGCATAGATCTAGGAGTAGCCTCAGAGTACTGCCAGGTATGACCACCCACCTACCCAAACAAACCAACCAAATGACACTGACCCTGAGCACAGTGTAGTGGGAATCATACCTTTTATTCTACTTTGTTGAATATATGGCACACGATTTCTTACATTTAATTCAGGCAAATTATCAAGTATTTAATCAAATACAAAAGTTTTTTTTCTCTCTATCTTGTTAGAGTCTACCATTGAATAAAGGAGTTGGACTTTACAGTGTTCTTGTGTCTTGAGACTTACATTCAAAAATTCCATTCATAGCTATTTATTTCCTACCTCTTGCCTTTTCCGTGCGCAGTATTGAATCCATTCTAAGTACACATTACAGTAGCTGGCTCTTGTTATTCCTTGGAGACATGGAACATAGTCATCATCAATGTTAATGTTGAACATGGCGAGGTCACGCTCAATGTAATGCCACTTGGCAAAGGGCTGCAAGGACTTCAGAAGTGATTCATTTTTTATCCAGGAGAAGAGTTTAGGAGATGTTATCATATAATAGATTATACTCTGCAGAAAAAAGCAAGTTTTTGAGATTTTACAGCAAAAAAGGCTATATTATATTTCAGAAATTAAATCAATTTAAACAAAGTATGTTATGTGAAATCTCCATGTGTGATAAAATTTCCTGCTATATTTAATGCTTAGAATCTATTTGAAACATTCTTAAATGTTTTGAAAGTCACTGAAGGGAAGAGGAAAGTGAGAATAAAAATATCACAACAAAATATCCATAGAAAGAAAGGAAGGAAGGAAGCCCCATCTATCATTTCTAAGAAAACCACACAAAATCCTCTGGTTTCATGCATGATTCTAAAGTTGCCAAGCTCAGCTGGTCTGGTTAAAGAATATTGTGGAAAGGCTGAAGTGATAGTAGAGAAGTCAGGGCTCTTGGTTTAATATCAGTGACCCATGTTTGATTCTTGGTACCCCATAATTCTCTAAGCTACATTACGGATGATCCCTGAGCACAGAGCTAGGAATGAGCTTGGATATGGCCCTTAAACTAAATTCAAATAAAAACAATTAAAGAGATTGGAGAAGTTCCTCTTCTTAGGCTAAATGAACAATGTAGTTATTTTTTTTGTTTGTTTTGGTTTTGTTTTTTGGTTTTTGGGTCACACCGGCAGCGCTCAGGGGTTACTCCTAGCTCCATGCTCAGAAATCGCTCTTGGCAGGCTCAGGGGACCATATGGGATGCCGGGATTCGAACCAATGACCTTCTACATGAGAGGCAAACTCCTTACTTCCATGCTATCTCTCCGGCCCCACAATGTAGTTCTTATGGAAAGTACTTCCCATAAGTATGGGAAGTAACACACCTACATGTGTAATTATTGGTGCTCAGACAGTGAGTTTATCTGATTTCTTAAAAAATAATTCATTGTTTCCTTATCCATTCATATACTCTTCAGTTTTCTCTCTGGTAACCTCAGTTCTGCATTCAGAGCCCAAGGATTTGCTTTTTTCCCCCCTGGTCCCTTGTCTTGTTCTATATATCTAATTGAGACTATCCAATATTTATCTTTCTCCTTCTAAATTATTTCATTTTTCATAACCTACTCCAGTTCCACCTGTGCTGTCACAAAAATATGACCTAATGCCTTCTCATAGCTGAGTATTGCTTCATTGTGTTTATATTATCACTTATCTACTTCTGGCACTTGGGTCTTCCTTCTTTTGAACATATTCTCTATTATGTTTCACATAATACACTTACCAAAAATGTGGGAATCTGGGGAAAGGTAGTTCATAGTTTAGTCAAATTCAGTATTGCATATATGTGTTTTTGTAGCACTCACTTCAGAACAAGGCTGCAGGTCTTAAAAAATTTGTTCAGGGTACTGAGTAGAAAGTCCAGGAATTTGAGTACATATATTTTTGTTGTTTTTATTTTGGACCACTACTCAGCAGTTCTCAGGTCAGGGCTTACTCCTGGCTCTATGCTCAGGGATCACTTAGGTAGTAGGGCTTGGGAGAACATATGGGATGTTAGGGATTAAATCTAATCATCATGTGCAAAGCAAATCTTCCACTTATATTTGTGCTCCAGCCCAATAGTGCATGTCTTGTGCATGCCAGATTCAGGTCCAATTCCATTACCACATGCCCAGCACTTCTAGGTATTGTCCTGAGCAATGCTGAGGTAGTTCTGATGCTCCCTTACATTGAGGGGTCATTTTAGCACCAAATGGCACAATTGGCAAAAGAAAAAAATACTTCCAAGAGAAGACCCAGAGTACATATGATTGCATAAAAAAATCATATAAAAATAAATTACTTCTGGGGCCAGAGAGATAGCATGGAGGTAAGGCATTTGCCTTCCATGTAGAAGGACAGTGGTTCTAATCCCGGCATCCCATATGGTCCCCTGCGCCTGCCAGGAGCAATTTCTGAGCATAGCCAGTAGCAACCCTGAGAGCTGCTGAGTGTGACCCAAAAACCAAAAAAAGCAAAAAACAAAAAAAAAAAATTCCTTCAACATAAGGGAGAGGAACTGGGGTGAGGAATGAAAGAGAAGAAACTAAAGAAAGTTAAAAGATAAGTAAGAACGACAGAAAAAGCTGATAACATTTTAATCATTGTTTTGAGGCCTGAAATGAGGCAACTCATCTGAAGCAGTTATCAGAATCTGGTACATGGTATATCATGGCACGATGACTTTCCTATGCAGCTAGTTAGAGTTAAAGGTAGGAATAGTAGCAGCATCCCAGGGGAGATTTGGAGCAAGTGATGAGAAAATAGCATTTAGGAGATAGCTAAGTCTATGGTGGTCATAGGAACTCAGATTTAACATGCAAAAATGTAAATTCTGAAAATAGTGAGTTTTCTATTGTTTAATACTGGCAGGATAATTTAAAGCTTTCAAGGGAAAGAGACTCCGCCAAAGTTAGAAGAAAGACACTTCCAAGAGAAAGAGACTCTGCCAAAGTTAGAAGCAATGGGGGATCAACCAGTAACTGTAGACAAAGGCATCTGGTGACAAAGGGCAAAAATAAATAATATGAGTCTAAACATCTGGTACTGGCAAACATCTTGTCTAGGTTCATTGCCCAATATATTCTAATCACATATAAATAAATCACAAATAGAAATAACCAACAAAAACTGAAAGATGGATGTTAACATTTTCATTCATTTCCACAAAGGAATTAAAAATGGCCCCCAAAGAATGAAGTCAGAATAATTAAGGAGAACTTTGAATCCCAGAGGTTAAAATTTTCTTCACTAGGTCTGGCAAAATTTTGCAGAGTTGACATCTGAGCCTAATCCCAGATGCTTTCTCACACACAGGCAGAATTCATACCAATTCCTCTCAAGGGAAGGAACAGAATCAATATGCCCTACCCCCCAAATGGTTGCAAAACAGCAGTCATTTCCATTGTACTTAAACTGAAATTCTGTTAGGAAGACATAATCCATGAACCTTGTGAAATCCTCCAGAATCTAAAAAGGGGAAATGAAGAGGATATTAAGTAAAACAGATAAGGACAACGCAAAGGAGTTGATTGTGTGGGAACCAGTCTGTGTTAAAAGTGGGATCTCTTCTGAATTAATTCAGCATATCTGGCACTCGCAGAGGGATTCCCCTGGTATCTCATTTTAATTGTAGATCAGCATATTCCATCAGACAACTCATTCTAGGAGAAAACTTTGGCAGGCAGACTAACATGTCTGAGTTTTCACTTATTATTCTGCAAGGCAAGCAATAAACAGATCTCCTTTCTAAAGGAGTTGTGCAGAAATAGTGGTAGCAGAAAAATCAGGGTCTTGCAGAAAGTGGATTTTTTTTTTACTGCTATGAGGATTGTTAACACCAATAAATGGAGGAGATAGAGAGGAGACACTAGGGGAAATGTTATTGTCAAGAATGGAATTATTTTAATATATTTAATATATTCATAATATTTGTGTGTGAGAATGGAAAAAAATATTTGTGTGTGAGAATGTTAGCAAAACTGTTAAGTCATTTGCTTGCATGCGGCTGACCCAGCTTCGCTCCCCGGCATCCCATATGGTCCCCTGAGCCTGCCAGGTGAAATTTCTGAGCACAGAGTCAGGAGTAACCTCTGAGCACCACTGGTTATGGCTAAAAAGCCAAGACAAAAAAAAATCCCCAAAATTCAAAACATTGATAAATTATAAACAATGATGCTTGGTAGTTTTTCAAGAATACTTTAATTTATCCTCACTTTTTTGGGGGGTGGGCCACAACCAGCAGTGTTCAGGGGTTACTCTTGGCTCTGCACTCTGTGGTCATTCTTGGCGGTGCTTGGGGGGCCATATGAAATGCCAGATTGAGTCTGGGTTGGCTGTGTACAGGGCAGATACCCTACATGCTGTGTGCTATCACTTCAGCCCTTTATCTTCACTCTTATTTTAAGCAACTCATGTTGTGTTAGAAGTAAAGAAAAGATTAAGATAAGAGATGAATCTCCTATTTGAGACTAAGCTTAGATACACCTGATTGTACAATCATGTCCAAAAAGAATAAAAATTTAATTAGTACATGCCTATAAATAATTACTTCAATTTAAATTGACTGATTTTGTCAGAGATTGGTATATGTATACATACTTTTTTAGAACTCTTTATATACTTTTTTATGAGATTTACTTCAAGAAATATTCTAAGAATACACACAATAAAATACAGTGATCAAAAATTGTTAAAGTTATTGCTTGCAAATAGGAACCAGAAGAAAGCTTGGATAAGACATATATACATATATTTGTGATAGAACATTATTCAAATATTTAGTAAAAGCAAAATTCTTTCATATGCATTAAATGAATGGATCTTGAGGGTACTACATTAAATGAAATAAATCAGACAAATGAAGAAAAACACAATTATACTCATAGGTACAGAGAACAAATTCATGGATACCAGAGGCAGGGGGTTAGTGTAAAAACATCTAGCCTTTAGAAAGGGTAGTTGCAGTTATATGTCCTAAGCAGGTGATATACAGTAGTTAACAATACTATACTTAGTTAACAATTCTACAGTTAATAATGCTGTATTCTATAAAGTTGTTGAGAACATAAATGATTAATATTATCATTATAAAATTAAAATAAATATGCAACTATGTAGAAATATATGCTAACTAAAAGTAGCATTCCAATTACTCCCTTCGTCCCTCCCTTCGGTCCTTCCTAGCTTTACCTCATAGAGCCTAGGGCCTAGGACCTTCTCAGCAATGCATGCCCCAGTAGACTAGTATAGCTTGAGAATCCCCAGGGTCACATTTGGTGATGCTTGGGCTAAACTGTGCTGTGGATCAAATACAGAGCATTCCATATGCAAGGTACTCCTGAATAAATCACTTTCTAAGTTATTCCCTTACTTCCTTTTGACTTCCTTCTCAAACTCATTCCATAAGAGTTATTTGTATATCTTTCTCTTCCCCTTCATAGATGACCTTTTTGAACCCATCCTCAGGATATTCTCTAGTACATTTCAGAATAATCTAATTGAGAGAGAATGAAAATATGGCAAGGGTCACAGACTCAGGCTAAATCAAATCTCTCACACTTACCATAAACCAATGCTTCCTAAGCCTAATTCAGTTTCTGTGTTAGAAAGATTCAAGTTTTATTACTTTACAAAGCTTTCCAGAAGCCTCTTGAACCGATTCAGCAATATTATTCAGAAAAGTACATGTTATTCAGAGCAATACCTTGATGTAATAACGAACAAGAATCCTTCGAAGATCAAAAACCTGCAGCATGGTGGCTGCATTGTTGTCTATGATGCTGTAGCCCTCCAGGATATACTGTGTTCGTGTAATCTCCCAGGTGAGCCAGCGGAGGTTAAAGGCTGCATTGCAGGACAACAGGTGAGGCAAATGCCCAGGTTTGCAGCAGCAGCAACCTCTGTCATCCTCATCCCCTTCCATGATGGCTTCCACCTCTCTCTGCTGGCAGTAGGTTCCTGATTGAGTACAAATATGATGGAAGTTACACAAGAACCACATGTTACTTTTGTTTCAAATGACCTCCCCCTAGTTTTTATTAGGGTCCTTGAGTTCCTTTCTCAGAAATCTGCAAACTGCACATATAGGAGGCTAAAAAATATGATGGCATGTGGTACATCTGAGAACATCTAGGTTTGTGTAGAAGTGTCACCAGGAGGAATATCCCAAAAAAATTCCACAGCCAAACCACAAGGGTATGCTACTTCTCAGACAACTGAGTGCAGGACAAGGGTAAGTGGAACACATTTACAAATAAATTAATTTTGAAAAAATAAGATGAAGAATTTTTGAAAATGAGACATCAATGATAAAAATTGTTTTTAGTAACAATAATATTTTTGTTGTTGTTGGGCCACACCCAGTGACACTCAAAGGTCACTCCTGGCTATGCATTAAGAAATCGCTCCTGGCTTGGGGGATCGTATGGGACACTGGGGATCAAACCCATGTCTGTCCTGGGTTAGTCACGTGCAAGGCAAATGCCTTACTGCTCTGCTATCGCCCCGGCCCCAAGTAATAATAATAACAATAATTATTATTCAATAAGTTGAAGCATATACAGCAATATGCTGATAATAGGAGCTACTGGTACTCTTTGAAATGAAGAGTTACGATCTAAAGTTATTTTGGGATCCTGACTCAGTGATAGGGTACTGTGCATGACATGCAATGCTGTTCGTATATGAGGCTGTGAGTTGGATCCCTGTTACCTCCTCATATTACTACCAAGTGCTATCAGTGGCTCTTCTGAAATAATCTTTAGCTCTGCAACCTCTAGGTAGAACAGCACCATATCATTACAGCAATAAAAAGAAAATAATAAATATTCAAAATAAATATTAAATAAATAAATATGATGATAAATAAACAGCATTTTATTATTTATCTATTATTTATTTTAATAAATATTAATAATAGAATTAAGTTTTGATAATAAAATTAATTAAACATCGATGGACATTATTATCAATTTATTATTTAATTATTTATTTTATTGTTTTTATTTCATTATTATTTTATTATAATATTATTATCAAAAATAAATATTATAAATCATAGATACTGAATATTTTAGCAGAGATATCTTCTGAACAAAATATTTAAAATCGTTTACAATAAACTCACCAACAGCTTAATTTTTAAAAGTTATACAAGTTATGTACATATAGCAGCATATTTAACACATACTTAAGTAACTTCATTGATTGCCTGAATCAAAAGTAGGTAATACTTAAAAATATATGTGGCTTTTAAAGCTTCCAAACAAAGGAATTAATTGGGCCAGAATATACCTAATTCTACTTTTTTGGATACTACACACAGAAAGTCACTTAAAAAATTAAATGAAACTAGAGAACTTTTGCAAGCTACACTTTCTCCATTAAAAACTAATAATAGAACTGCTTGAAATTTAACAAAATCATAAATATTGCTGTTTATATCAAGAAACATAGCAAACTTTCACATTAATCAACATTTTGAGTAATTAGTCCAGGAACTCTGGGACCATTCAGCAACTGCAGAAAAGTAGACATTAGAGAATGACCATGTGAAGAACTGGCATATGGAAATTGAGCATATTTTCTGAAATTCCAGAATATTTCAGCATCACTGTGACCTTGGAAAAAGCTTTAGGGCATACAGCTTAATAGAAGAAAACTATCTAACAGGATTTTCAAGAATAAAAAAAAAGTCTGTTCTATGACTATGGAAAATAAGGAGAGATCTGGTAATGATAAATCTAATTTAAGAAACAAATGCAGGGATCAGAGCTGTGGCACAGTGGTAGGGCATTTGCCTTGCATGCACTGACCTAGGATGAACTGTGATTCAATTCCCAGTGTCCCATATGGTTCCCCAAGCCATGAGCAATTTCTGAGTGCATAGCCAGGAGTAACCCCTGAGCATCACTGGGTGCCCCCCCAAAAAAAACAAAACAAAATAAAAAATTCAAACAATTTAAATCTTAAGTTAACAGTAGAAAGAATGAAAGAAAGAAAGAAAGAAAAAGGAAAGAAAGAAAGAAAGAAAGAAAGAAAGAAAGAGAAAGAAAAAGAGAAAGAAAAGAAAGAAAGAAAGAAAGAAAGAAAGAAAGCAAGAAAGCAAGAAAGCAAGAAAGAAAGAAAGAAAGAAAGAAAGAAAGAAAGAAAGAAAGAAAGAAAGAAAGAAAGAAAGAAAAAAGAAAGAAAGAAAGAAAGAAAAAAGAAAGAAAGAAAGAAAGAAAGAAAGGAAGAAGGAAGAAAGAAGAAAGAAAGAAAGAAAGAAAGAAAGAAAGAGAAAGAGAAAAAGAAAAAAAGAAAGAAAGAAAGAAAGAAAGAAAGAAAGAAAGAAAGAAAGAAAGAAAGAAAGAAAGAAAGAAAGAAAGAAAGAAAGAAAGAAGACAAAAAGACAAAGAGAAAGAAGAAAAGGAAGAAGAAAAACACCAGCAAAAAAGGACAAACAGCAATGGAACTGAATAGGTTTTATTCCTAGTGGTGATTTGAATTCTTTTTAAATTTATTTAGACAGAATGGTTATAAGGTTTTCTATAATACGGGAATTTTGTTTGCTTATTTGTTTGTTTGTTTTTGTGACATCCAGCAATGTTCTGGGCTTACTCCTGGCTCTAAACTCAGAAATTACTCCAGGCAGGCTCAGGGAACCATATGGGATTCCAGGGATCTAACCTGTGTTTAAAGCAAATGCCATATCCACTTGTGCTATCGCTTCAGTGTGTGTGTGTGTGTGTGTGTGTGTGTGTGTGTGTGTGTGTGTGTGTGTGTGTGTGTGTGTGTGTGTGTGTGTGTGTACAAAGATGCATATGCATTTGGAGGAGAGATCCCAATAAGTGTTTAGGGTACATTTCAGAGATAATTCAACTGATCTGATAATTCAATATGAGGACCCTGTCAAGCAGTGCTGCTCACACCCTGTGGTATCAAGGACCACCAGTTCCTCTATTACAATCCTCAGGAACACCAGGGAATGCTCACAGGCTTTTTTGGACACAATCATTGCAAAACTTATGGGGATCCCAAGCATACAAGGAATGATCCTTGTGTGACCTCCCTGACCTAGACTAATATATATATTTCCAAGTTTTGTCATTTTTATGGCAGGAAGTATATTATAGTTTTAATTATTTTTATAGTTTTAATTATTAAGTCTTGGTTAAAATAATAAGTTTCAAAAATCCTTCTAAATTTCTTTTTTATAGTTTTTTTTTAATTTAAGCACCGTAGCTTCAAGGTTGTTTATAATATAGTCTTTAATTTTTCACAGATAAAATTGTTCATGATTGAGTTATTCTATGTTTACTCTTCTTCCTCTAACTCATTTCACTAAGCATAATTATTCACCCATGTATAAACAAGTTTCATTTTTTATGAAGATAGTCCTATATTTTCTTAATTATATTTATATGGAAAATGACATTAATTAATTCCATAATATTGAGCCATTCTTACATTTCTGATATAAAACCACTGTGGCTTTGGTTTCTTCTTCTTCTTTTTTTTTTTAGATTTTATCCAAACATGAAAATGATCCCTACTTCTATTTCAAATACCATTTGCTCCCCGACCCCCACCCCAGGATCCTGTTGTGAAAAAAATTGATTGATGGTAGTTGGTGGTATGATTCAATAAATGACCAAATCTATAAATTTGTATCTACAAATATATGCAGATGATAGACATTGAGAATATTCATAGCAGATTCCGCTTGCTCCATTACCTTACATGTAAAGGCAGAAAATAAAAGGCAATATTTAAATAACAATCATTGACACATGGATGGGGCAATAATCATATATAAGGTATGGAAATGTATAAATTTCATATACTTGGTTATGCACAGAACAAAGGAGTCAACAAGAGGAAGGGAAACGTGCAGAAAGTTTATGAAACAAAGTAGAGCAGTGAAGAGCAGATCCCAGATTGTAGCATAGTTCCTTTTGCCATTTTTCAATAATTAATTGCTTTCATGAGCTGAAACTTCTCTTAAAAATATTCCAGGACTCTCTTGGCTCATGCTAAAATGTGAACCTTTTATTCCCACTGGTAAGGAATATAGAAGCATAGAGGTGAGCCGTGAATGGTGAGTGATTCTGCTTATTGAGAACATCCAGATGAGTCACCATTACGATGGCCTCACTGATTCATCTACTGGGACCACAGGACTGCAATGGTGAGGACAACTCATCTGCCAAAATGGCATTCTGAAAATACTGGTTTTCAGCAACTTGAAAACAACTTAGAGAAAAAAAAAAGCTTTTTTCAATGACAGATCTAAATTTCTTTTTCTTTCCCCATCCTCCCACCCTTCCTTCCTTCCTTCCTTCCTTCCTTCCTTCCTTCCTTCCTTCCTTCCTTCCTTCCTTCCTTCCTTCCTTCCTTCCTCCCACCCTTCCTTCCTTCCTTCCTTCCTTCCTTCTTCCTTCCTTTCTTCATTTCTTCCTTCCTTTTCTTTCTTTCTTCATTTCTTCCTTCTTTCTTTCTTTCTCCCCTTTCTCTTTTTCTCCCCTTTCTCTCTCTCTTTCTTTCTTTCCTTTCTTTCTTTCTTTCTTTCTTTCTTTCTTTCTTTCTTTCTTTCTTTCTTTCTTTCTTTCTTTCTTTCTTTCTTTCTCCTTCCTTCCTTCCTTCCTTCCTTTCTTTCTTCTTTCTTCCTTCCTCCTTCCCTCCATCCCTCCTTCCCTCCCTCCCTCTCTCCCTCTCTCCGTCCCTCCGTCCCTTCCTTCCTTCCTTGAAGTTGGGGAAGAGGCAAAAAAAAAATTCTTGTAAGTTGTAAAGATGCAAGCATAAAAAAAGACTTTTACCTCAAAAACAGGAGCAAAATTTTCAAAGACAAGTTTCAGACAACTGTTTCCTTTCAATTTTCCCTCCCTTCATTAACCATTTAAACAGGCATTAATCACACTGGGCTGAACATCACATATGTTCTTTTATTACATACATGTGCATGGATTTGTTTTTGTATATTTGAGATGACACAGAGTTTGTATTTTTACGATCCAAAGGAAATAAACAATATACTGAAAAGTTTGAATAGACTAGAATATCCCAAGTTTATTTACTTTTTATTTATGTTATTTATAATAATTTTATAACACATATGTCTATAATATGTAGTATATAATACATAAATAAGATTTATATATTTATTTATATTTACTTTTATTTATATTGCTCTCAATGCAATGTGCAGTAAAACCTATCTAAAAAGACTTACACAGACAAAAACAAAAGACAAAATAAAATTTAAAAGGCAAATAAAAATTAAATTTTGGGGCCAGAGCGAAAGCACAGTGGTAGGGAATTTGCCTTGCATGTGGCTGATTCAGGACGGACCTCAGTTTGATCCCCAGCATCCCATACAGTCCCCCAAGCCAGGAGCGAGTCCTGAGCACATAGCCAGGAGTAACCCCTGAACATCACTGTGTATGGCCCCAAAACAAACTGTGTGTGTGTGTGTGTGTGTGTGTGTAAACAAGATAACATCAGCATAATGCTGACAGACTTTAACTACATTTTATGATTCTCTCTAGATTAATCAAAAGTGGCCCACAGATTACACTTGGTTGCTTCAGAAGTCAATGTAGAAGACCCTCAAAAAAGAGAACACTGTGATATACTGAACATCATTCTTTCATTTATTTATTTATTTAAAAAAAACTATGATTAAGGGAGCTGGAGCGATAGCACAGTGGTAAGGCATTTATTTGCCTTGCACTCAGCCAACACAGGATGGACGGTGGTTCGAATCCCAGCATCCCATATGGCCCCCTGAGCCTGCCAAAAGCAGCTTCTGAGCACCGAGCCAGGAATAATCCCTGAGCAATGCTAGGTGTGACCCAAAAACTGAAAACAGCAACAACAGATGGTTAAAAAGTTGTTCATAATTGAGTTTCAGTCTTTTTTTTTTTTTTGGTTTTTCGGGCCACAACCGTTTGATGCTCAAGGGTTACTCCTGGCTAAGTGCTCAGATTGCCCCTGGCTTGGGGGGACCTTATGAGACACCAGGGGATCGAACTGCTGTCCTTCCTTGGCTAGCGCTTGCAAGGCAGACACCTTACCTCTAACGCCACCTCACCAGCCCCGAGTTTCAGTCTTATAATGTATACCAACCTTCGCCAGTACACAGTTACTGCCAACAATGGGTCTAGTTTTCCGCCCACTCTCCTCCTTTGCCAGCATCTGGGGCAGGCCTTTACTTATCTTTTTTCTTTGAGACACTGTGGTTTGCACTATTATCAATTAAGAGGCACCGTACATATCACTTTATTTTCTATCAACACCTAGTTCTTGTCCTGAGTGATTATTTCCAATTATCATTGCCATAGTGGCCCCTTCTCTACCCTAACTGCATTGCAAACTTCCTATTATAGACTGTGTTCTCTTGATCCTCTACTGTCTCTGGATATTATTATTATACTAGCTTTCCTCCCTTATATCCTACAAATCAGTGAGATTACTCTAAGTCTATCCCTTTCCCTCTGACTTATTTCACATAAAACTCTCCATATCCATCTGTGTATAAGCAAAATTTTTATTTCATTTTCCTAACAGCTGTGTAGTATTCCATTGTGTAGATGTACCACCTTTTCTTATTTTTAAAAATAATTTCTTTATTTAAGCACCATGCTTACCAACATGTTCATAATTCAGTTTCAGTCATAAAATGCACACCCCTTTCACCAATGCAACTTTCCCACCACCAATGTTCCCCATTTTCTTCCTCACCTTTTATCCTGCCTGTCTTCAAGACAGGCATTGTATTTCTCCCTATATCCTTGTCATAGCAGTTAGTGTAGTTATTTCTCTAACTGCGTTTATCACTATTTGTGGTAAGCTTCATATCATGGGCTGGTCCTTCTGGCCCACTGACCTTGTGTATCTTAGATATTAGCCCTTTATCTAATGGATATTGGGTGAATAGTTTTTCCCATTTTAGGTATTTCACAGTTTCTTTTTCCATTTCTCTGTTCTCAAGTACATGGGTTGTTTTCAGAATCTGGTTATTATAAATAATGGTGTGATGATCATAGGATGAACATAATTAATAGCATCAAAGTCAATTACAAACAGAAATTACCAGGTTGATTGCTTCCAAGCATGATAACAAAGAAAAAACATTTTTATAGGTCATCCAAATTTTATAGGCTATCCAATTTTTTAAATTTTTATTTTGACCAAAGTGATTGGAAATGTGGTGTGAAGGGATAGTAGGATTTCTGATAGTAGGATATCCAATTTTATAGGTCATCCACATTAGGTATGTGATTCTCCAGAGATATAGTGCCACCTATATTTTAGAGATTCTTTAAGAGTGGGAGAACTTAAGATGTTTCAAAATTCCTTGATAAGTATAATTACCTGTCACCTAATTTAGACAAATTTTGTTCATTGAGTGACAGTTTTAATGTAATCTTCATGGCAAATTCAGGAGCACAGTTATTCTATGTGATGGGGAGTACAGGAACAGGTTTAATGGTCAGGAAAAATTGACATTCTCATGGAAGGTTGGAAGGTCAATGTAGAATGACTCTATAAACAGAAAGGATGGCAACTAAAAGTGAGCACAAGGTGCTCTGTTATCTCTTCCAAATTACCTCATGGGAGAGGCAGGCTTTTGGTTGGGCAACCTGGCTCAGGGAACAGGAAAGTCCTGATTAAGTGTGACTTATATATATATATATATATATATATATATATATATATATATAAGTCAAATATATATATTTGTCGGTAACAGAAAATCCTGATAATAGAGATTTCTAAGTGCCAAAGAAATGAGAAAAAATGCATTTGACAAAACTGTTTCAGCAGCCTTATAAGAACAAAGAGAAGAGATCAATGATGGCAAACTCAAGTTAGCCACAGTCCAATTTCATGCACACAGTATGGGAGGCCTGGGAGGTACATCAAGTGTTTAGAGAGGAAATGATGCTGACACTGGGTACTTCAAAGGGATGTATTAGAAGCAGGAAGACTAGCTAGATTACAGAGGAAAGGCTAGATTGAAAGAAAATGTCAGATTGTTTTATACCATTCTGGCAAAAACATGCACATTAGAGACTAAATTCACAACATATTTTAAAAACTGGGGCCTTCATTTGCTTCCTTTTCTTATGTTACTGCTTTGAGAAGCAAAATTTAGTTGTTTCAAAGAATTGGATTTATAAGATTCTACAGAACATGGCCCCCAATGTCAGAAACATTATTGTCTTTGGTGTCATCCATAAATAATGTTTAAAAACGACTTTACTAGACATTAGTTGAAGTGGAGTTTTCGAATGTATTCTGCCTTCAACAGCTAACAGGTCAGGCATTGGGCTGTGATTTACATGTATCAAGCAATCAAGAGGACACTGATAAAAGTTTAGCTTGCCTTCAAATTACAACCAGTTTCTGCTCATGGACTACATTGTTAAGCCAGTGCTTTTGCGGCAGCAGGTGGGGATTTTTTTATAACCATACACTTTGAGATGTATGATTCTTTGTGTGTGACATGTTATTGTAAATATATTACCCTCTAAGATCGCAGTTAAGATTGTTCCTTGGGAACAATAGTTGGGGCCACAAGAAAGGGAAGTCATTAAATATAGTTATTCCTAAGCACACAGCAGTTAGATTTCATGAAGAATTGGATTTCATGCAGTCTGGAGCTTATGAAACAAACTCCTCCTGTCAGACAAGGCTCAACTTCTAGAGTCTCTTTAGAAACCTGTGCCTCCACACACTTCACAGTAGAGATGGCACAAAGGAAGGCATGCACAGTTCCCCTTATTTTTTTGTTATGGTGACAATCCTGGAGCTATTTAGGGGTTATTTCTGACTTGGCACTCAGGAATTAGTCCTGGCGGTACATGGAGGACCATATGGGATGCTAGGGATTGAGTCTGTTGTCACTTTGGTCTTGCTTGAAAAATCTAATTATCATTTTCTCTTGCTTTTCTGGGACCAAGTGTAATAATGGTAAAGAAGGCTTAAAATGTTATTGAACTGTCAGATTTCAGGAAGATCTCAGGAAGATAATGATGACATGAATTTTTCCCTATACACCCCAAGCCTCTACAGCTTTCTCATTATGTTCAGCTTTAGCGTTTCCAAGTTCCTTCTCCTCCTCACACTTGTTCTCTGAGATAGAATACTAGAATATAAGTTTGGAAAAACATTTAGGTTATCTTTCCCACCTAGAAGTCCTGGGAGGAGACTCCTGTTGCTGCTAGCACTTATAGTTAATTTTGAAAAAATAGTATAATAATATGTTTACATATAAAACGCTGATATTACATTTTCTTAATTGCTAAACATCATTTACCTTTTTACCATTTACCCAATCACCTTTTAATCAATCCAAACTTGAAGGTGAAGAAACTGAATGAATTTGGTTCTTTATAATTTTGCTGGACAATCTTTCTCCTAGCCCTTATTCCCAATCTTTCAAATACACTGACCTCATAAAATTTTAAAATATTGTAATGAGAATTTAGTTCAGTGCATAGTAGAGGAAAATAGCAATCTGGATATTTTATAACATACTTTGTTTTAGAGGAATAGGAGACTTTTCAGGAATTATACATATTTTTATTTCTATAAAATCTTTATTTAAGCACCAGGATTACAACAAGCATGATTGTAGTTGTAGTTGGGTTTCAGTCATAAACAGAATTATAAAAATTTTATACTCCTAGAAACCTAAATTTACACAGAAACAAGAGAAAATAAGAGTATATTTTGTCCAATGATCTATTTGAAAAGAATTTATTTTAGACATTTCAATGCAAGTTTTTCCTTTTGTTAGAAAATTTTCTTTCAAAATAGCATCTAAATGACATATAATTTAAAAGGTGATTTCCTAATAGAATTTGTATGACACATATCAAGTTCTTTTATAGAAATAGACACTGAGACTTGAAAGCAGCTTTTCATTTCGTGAGTCTGGTTTTAAGCATTTAAAATTGTTATTTTTTTTCTCTTACTACAGTGTTAATGAGGTTTAACAAATTAATCAAAAGTTTCTGGTATTTACTTTTTTTTAAAAAAAATCATAAGAAAATAAAATGTATCTAATTGTTAATATCTATGATAACTTTATGGGATAGGTTTGAAGCATAAATATAAGAAATATAAAATATGTAATTTTCTTTGTGACTGACACCTATCCTTGTTCCAATGACAGACAAGAATATAAGAAATCTAAAATATGTAATTATCTCTGTGAATGACACCTACTCTTGTTCCAATGACAGACAAGAATTCCAAGTACAATCAAGACAATATGCTTGATTGTATTCAAAAGACCCAGTACTTTTTTTTTGTAGTGGGGAGGGATTGCACGACACTCAAAAAGTGCTGATAGTGGGAAAATTACTGTCCAACTATATCACTCTCTGCTTTGTGGCCATATCTGGCACTGCTCAGTGGACCATGTTGTGCTGGGAATAAAACCAGTGAAAATCACAGGCAAGGAAAGCACCTTATCCCTTGTACTATCTTTCCAGCCCCAGTATTTTAATTCATATTTAACCAAAACCTGAATTTTAATTCTTTTTTCCATGGATGTAGTTTTGAGTGTTGAAGTAAAAATATACTTTATGTTAATATTTAACTAAAAAACTCCTTTCCTTTTCAGACTTGCTAGCCAGGAAGACAAAACATGACTTTGTCTCTTTTCCCTAGAATGTCACATCATTTGAAAAGAAAATTCAAATATATTTGTATTCAGAAACTCTGAATGGAGAACCTATAGTTTTATGGGTAATATTTGAAACCTAGGGATTAACCAGGTTACTGAAGCTATGTAGATAGAAGAACTAAGGAATTTCTAATGGCTTAAATGTTGTCAAACTGAAGAGAGGATTCTTGATAGCTTCAAGATCAGTGATTGAGCTAATAACTCGACATGGATTAGAGAGCTTCGATAAAAGTTTAAATTGGATTAGCTTTAGATAAGGTTATGCCACAAGATATATTTAAAATCTCCCTGCTAGCTGGTGATTAAAAGGTGTTATCCAAACTGAGATGATGATAATATGCTAAGAGACAGGTACATAAATCCCATTAAAATATTTTCCAAACCTTAGAGTAATGAATAACTACATTCTGATAAGTACGTCTTTGATTTCCTATTCATATGTAACATTCATCCAGGTTTTATGGTTACTAAGGCATTTGGTAAATCAAGAAACTAAGCTGCTAAAAGTGGAGGTGCCATATTAATTTAGTAGCATATTCAAGTAAAATGTTTTAGCTTTGAGTTTGAAGAACCAATGAAGTTTAAAATGTTTTTCTTCTTTTCTTTCATATTCTCTTCTTGTGTATTCATCCTCTCTCTTCTTCTTTTTCACTCTCCACGTATCATCTCTCTGTTTTGCATGTTTTTGACCTCCCCAAAGGCAGTGCAAAGGCAAAAGTCAAAGACTAGTGACTTAGTTTCTCCTCTTGTGACTGTGCAACCCCATCTTGGTAATATGGGATCTTGGGCAAATTTCTGAACCTCATCCTTCTAATCCTCTTGTGCCTTAAGTAAAGATATAATTCTTATTTACTCTATAAGATTATTGCAAATAATATTCTGATTATATAAGTAAAATTTCTAATATGATGCCAGGCATATAGTGCACAGAAAACTTTCTGCTCCATTTTTTCACTAAATCTACCATGGGCATCACAGTATGAGTCAATCAATACACTGGTAAATGGACATGGGAAAGAAGAGGGACTGACCATTCAGCAGAACTAGTTTTAGTTAATTTGTTTCATAGCCTGCATGAATAAATAACTGAATATACAGAACTATGCAAGAATATTTAAACAAGCCTAATTTTTCAAATAACTATTTAGCCTTTTGTTTGTTTTGTTTGTTTGTTTTGGGTCACACCCAGCAGTGCTCAGGAGTTACTCCTGGCTCGGGCATTCAGAAATTGCCCCTGAAAGGCTTGCCCCAGGCAGGCTCGAGGGGACCATATGGGATGCCAGGATTCGAACCACCTTATGTCCTAAATCAGCTGCGTGCAAGGCAAATGCCCTACCACTCTACTATCTCTCCAGCCCCATTTAGCCTTTTTTCTTAATCAGTAAGTATTCATAGATTACCCACCATGTGTTATACCACAAATGTTTTTATATGAAGGAATCATTATCCATAAATATTAAAACAATTTTGATAATAGTTTTGTTTTAAGTAAAAGATTGGTTATATTTTCTGATTTGAATGAATATATGAGAAAAATGTAGAAATATCTGTTTTTCTTGCATACAGGAGATCCAGCTTTGGTCTCTGGAACCATATTTATATATATATACCAAAATCTATACTAGGAATATCCCTGAGCACAAGAGGGATGGGACCAACAATCCCTTCACTCAAGTGAATATATCTGAGTACATGGAAAATATGATATAAAAATAAATACCATGCATTGTTAGGAATATTGAGAAATGAATAAACTAACAGAAAAAGTATCGTTACATAGAAAATATAAAAGTTAAGTGTCCACATTACACCATGTAATGTGTAATGTTCATATTTCCTAATACTTCTAAGCATAATGTAAAATAGATCTTGCTGTAATAAAAATATGGTAGCAGTATGTTAAAGAAGATAATGGAGGCTACATACATAACTAAATTTCATTTTGAAAGCCTCAAAATTTTCCATGTAAATGACCCAATATCAGAAGGACTTGATTCTTTCTCCTGAGAGAGAATATTGCTTTATTTCATTCCAAATCATTTGACATTAAAAAACCAATATTTACTACAATTTTATTTCTGTACTGTTTTGTAAATCACATTTCCTGATTACCATCCCACTACTACACAAGACACAAATTGCTGAAATTCTTGCTCTGTAGCCTCTGGGATACATGAACAGCTTCTCCCAAAAAAATCTCCCTTTTAGTTCTCTATAAAAAAAATCTCATTCCGTTTTTTTCCCCATCTTTGCCCCTCCCCTGATTGCATCTCTGAAGCTTCTGGCGTCTGCTGACGTAGGGGAACTTCCCTCATCTTTGCTCCTCTCTCGATTGCGTCTCTGAGGCTTCCGGGCCTGGCAGACAAAAGGGGACCTTCCTCTGTCCCTGCCCCTGCCCCACCACATCTCTGCGCCCCTCCAATGGAAAAGGAACTACAGGCGGGAGGGGCTTCTGGCAGTGGCCTGGAGGGGGCGGAGCTCCACTGACTTCCACATAAGAAAGGAGGATAAGGGAGCCAGGCTCAACAGCGCCCTCCACCATTGTGGCCAGGTGCGGTACTGCACTGGCTGGCAACAAGAGGAGGCAGCAACTAATCAGGCTCCGCTGGAAGGCACTCTAGAGGCCAAACCTCAACCAGCCCACCCAACAGTCCCACCCAGAGCTGCAATCCAGAGAAGGGACCCAGCCCCACACCACAGGGAGCA
The DNA here is from genome assembly GCF_024139225.1 of Suncus etruscus. NCBI lineage: Eukaryota > Metazoa > Chordata > Mammalia > Eulipotyphla > Soricidae > Suncus > Suncus etruscus. The sequence continues at coordinate 43,476,942 of NC_064862.1, read as the reverse complement.
AAAGCAGGCTGAAATCGGAAGGTACTGCTCTCCAAGCCACACTAATAAATGCAAAAAAACATGGGCAGACTGAGGAGGACTCTAACAGCTGGAGATACAGAGAGAACTCCTACTAAGTCCCCAAGTCCACCAAAACATACAGATCCAAGAGATGAAGATTTAAAAGCAGCCATGAGAAAGGAAATGTAAGCCCTGATACAGTAAATGAGAGAATCGCTAGCCACCGAGTACAAGAAATCCATGGAGGGACAAATTAGCCAAATTAAACAAGATCTGATACAGAATATGAGAGACTCCATACAAAAGCAGTTAAAGGATTTAATAGACAACATAAAAAGCCAGACGAGCAGAATCACAGAGATGGAGAAGCACATAGTAGTACTTGAAGGGAAACTGCAAACCAAAAATGACCAGGAAACCAACAAGAAATTAAGAGGCAAGGCACTGGAAGGAAAAGTCCAATACTTAATGAACAAAGACAAAAGAAATAATCTAAGAATTGTATGTATACCAGAAGGGGAAGAAACAGGGAAAAGTGAAGAACAAGTAGTTAGGGAAATAATAGCAGAAAACTTTCCCACCATTTGGAAAGAAGACTTCGTGCAAATCCAGGAAGTAAAAAGAGTCCCTAATAAAATAGACCGTAATAAACCAACACCTAGACATATAATAATCCAAATGGCAAAAAAAAAAAAAAAAAGAGAAAGATGAACTTCTTAAAGCAATAAGGGAAAAAAGGAACCTCAAGTACAAAGGAAGGGGCATAAGAATCAAACCAAATCTCCCATTTGAAACAATTCAAGCAAGAAGACAGTGGAATGAATGAAATTTTCAGCCTAGGTTACAATACTCAGCAAAACTCTCATTCATATGGGAGGGTAGCCTAAAAACATTCTCAAACAAAAACAATCTTGCATTATTTGTGCAAACAAAACCAATTCCAAATGAACTACTCAGAGACGAACTACACAATCCAAACCCCCGATTATAACAAGAACCACCCTACAGAACACAACTGCACAACAGCCCTCTCTGTCGATAATCTCCCTAAATGTTAATGGACTAAACTATCCCAGTAAAAGACACATAGTAGAAAACTGGATTAGAAAACATAAACCAGACTTCTGCTGTCTGCAAGAAATACACAAGTACAGGAAAGGCATAGGCTTAGAAAAAAAGGATAGAATTCAATCTTTCAGGCCAATGGAAAACAAAAAAGAGCAGGGACAGCCATTCTTATATCAGACCAAATTCCATTCAACCTCAAGAAAGTGATCAGAGACGAAGAGGGTCATTACATACTAATCAGGGGTACACTAGATCAATAGATACTAACCCTGATCAATATTTATGCACCTAATGTAGAGTCAACAAAATATGTGAGGCAGTTGCTCACTAACCTGGAGAAACACACGAAGGGAAATGTGATAATAGTAGGAGACCTTAATACTCCACTGTCATCACTGGACAGATCCACCAAACAGAAAAATAGCAAAGAAATAAGAGCCCTAAATGAAAAATTAGAAGATCTAGGGTTAATAGACTTATATAGGGCCCTACGCCCCCAGAAAACAGAATACACATTCTTCTCAAGCCTTCATGGAACCTTCTCCAGAATAGACCATGTATTAGGATACAAATCTAACCTATATAAGACCACAAGTGTGGGGCCCGGAGAGATAGCACAGCGGTGTTTGCCTTGCAAGCAGCCGATCCAGGACCAAAGGTGGTTGGTTCGAATCCCGGTGTCCCATATGGTCCCCTGTGCCTGCCAGGAGCTATTTCTGAGCAGACAGCCAGGAGTAACCCCTGAGCACCACCAGGTGTGACCCAAAAAAAACCAAAACAAAACAAAACAAAAAAGACCACAAGTGTAAGGATCATTAGAAGCACCCTATCAGATCACTATGCAACAAAGGTCAAAATTGACTGCAAGAAGCAATGGAGAAAAACTAGTACCTGGAGATTAAACAACATGCTTCTCAATAACAGCTGGATCAAAGAGCAACTCAAGGAAGAAATAAAAAGATTCCTCGAGACAAATGATAATAAAGAGACAACTTGTTAAAATTTGTGGGACACAGCAAAAGCAGTAATTAGGGGAAACTCATAGCAATTCAGGCCTATATCAAGAAAGAGGAAAATGACAAAATTAACTGTTTAAAGCAGTGGTCCTCAAAGTATGGCCAGCGGGCCACATATTGTATTTGTATCTGTTTTGTTTCTTCATTGCAAAATAGATATATGCAGTGTGCATAAGAATTCATTCATAAGTTTTGATTTTACTATAGTCAGACCCTCCAATGGTCTGAGGGACAGTGAACTGGCCCCCTGTTTAAAAAGTTTGAGGACCCCTGGTTTAAAAAATCATCTCAAGGAATTGGAACAACAGCAAAAAAGAAATTCAACAACAACCAGAAGGCAAGAAATAATAAAAACCAGAGCAGAAATAAACAACATAGAAACTAAGAAAACAATACAAAAAATCAATGAGACCAGGAGTTGGTTCTTCGAAAAAATAAACTAGACAAACCACTGGCAAAACTCACCAAAAAAAAAAAAAAAAGAGGGAAAACACCCAAATCAGTAGGATCACAAATGAAAGGGGGGAGATTACAACAGAACCTCAAGAAATACAACATATCATAAGATCATATTATGAACAACTATACTCAGTTAGGCTGGAGAACCCAGTAGAAATCGACATATTCCTGGATAAATACCATCTTCCGAGACTGGAAAAAGAAAATCTAGAAAGTCTAAACAGACCAATAACTTCAGAGGAAATTGAAGATGTAATTAAGAAACTCCCTAAGAGTAAGAGTCCAGGCCCAGATGGATTTACAGGTGAATTCTATCAAACATTCCGAGAAGACTTACTACCACTTTTCCACAGGCTCTTCCAAACCATTGAAAGAACAGGAATCCTCCCCAACTCCTTTTATGAGGCTAATATAACACTCATTCCTAAAGGCAAAGACACCACCAAGAAAGAAAACTACAGACCAATCTCACTAATGAACATAGATGCAAAGATACTCAACAAAATCTTAGCAAACCGAATCCAGCACGTCATCAAAAAGATCATACACCATGACCAATTGGGTTTTATCCCAGGAATGCAAGGTTGGTTCAACATACGCAAATCAATCAACATCATACATCACATCAACAACAAGAAAGACAAAAACCACATGATCATATCAATCGATGCAGAGAATGCATTTGTCAAAATCTAACATCCTTTCATGTTGAAGACACTCAGTAAAATAGGGTTAGAAAGAACCTTCCTCAAGATAGTTACAGCTATCTATAAAAAGCCCACAGCCAACATTATCCTTAATGGCGGAAAAACTAGAAGCATTTCCATTAAGATCAGGAACTAGGCAAGGCTGTCCACTCTCTCCACTCCTATTCAATATAATCTTAGAAATCCTAGCAATAGCAATCTCTGTTGGCGGGGTTGTGGTATGAAAGGCACTCTCATCTACTGCTGGTGGGAATGCCCCCTAGTCCAACACCTATGGAGAACAGTCTGAAGAGTGCTAAAGAAACTCAGAATTGAGCTGCCATTTGATCCAGCAATTGCTCTCCTAGGAATCTACCCCCAAGTCGGAAGGACATTCATCCCAAATTATGTGTGCACCCCACTATTTATTGAAGCACTCAGTATAATAGCCAAGTCTTGGAACCAGCCTCGATGTCCAACAACAGATGAGTGGATCATTAAGATGTGGTCTCTATACACAATGGAATACTACGTGGCAGTCAGAAATGATACGATCACAGACTTTGCAGCAATGTGGATGGACCTAGAACATATTATGTTAAACAAAGCAAGCAAGAAGATGAAAAATAAACACAGAATGATAGCACTATTCTGAAGTATCTAGAATAAGCACCAGATAGATAACCAAAACCCCACGACTAAATAACAGGGTGTAGCAGGATAGAAATCTCAAACACTGCAATAATCACCATATATTGGGAAGTAGAGCCCAAAATAAAGGGAAGAGAAACAACACGAAGCCTGACTACACAGTATATCATAAAAAAAACCAGCAACAGCAGAAACAGCAGCATAGAGTGAACAGGCATGTAATTATCATTTTACTACAAAGGCCCATAATAATTTACTAGGGATCTTATACAGAAATACGGGTAAAGATTATGATGGGAAATTATTGACTCTAATGGAAACATTTCAAAACATTGTGGTTGAATGCCTTAACCTTACCACATTTAAAATAACCTCTCAGTTTTTCTGCCCATAGGGGTTCCTGGATACAAAGGGTGAACATCCTACGGTGGCACCTCTGTGCTGAGTCACACGAGGCACCATACTTAGCTTGTATCATGAAAATGTCCGGATATAACTCTTTAACATACCCTTTATCTCTAGATTATGCCTTCTTTTAGAACCCGAAGGCATGACCAGCCAGACCACTGAAGCAACAACCGTGACCTACAGATTTTTACTACAGGGGCTAAGCATCGAACACGTTCAAGCAAACTAACATGCCCTTGCTCATTTACCCTCTCTTCTCATTACAACAGAGTTCTCCACAACAGCTCCAGGAGCCAAGTCCCATCCAGGGCATTCATAATACTGCTCTGAAGCCAACGTATGCCAGTTCTAAATTGATAACCTGACAATGAGGAAATGGGAGCAACTAGATCTAAGAGCAAGTTATCCTTCCTCACCAGCCAATGATAAGACAAAATCAGAAGACATGTCACCCTTTGATCTGTGCAAAAACCAAGATTGCTATATACAGATGACTGGTTGTTACAACCAGGACTAGACAGTACGCATCCCGGGACCAACAACAACAGCAACAAAAAGCCCTAACCTAGCATTTGGTCTACAATCTGTTCAACAAACAAGATATCCAATTCCAGAGGTCTGACTGAGACAACCGCAAGTGAACGGGTCTTCCAGAACATAACGAAAGACTCTGTCCCAGGGTCCATCCTAGGAGCAACAATAATGACCAAGAACACCAACTACAGAAGATTAATTAAAACGACACTGAAGAAGCAGAACTGTTAGAAACACAAAGAAAGCCTTCATCATAAGCTCCATTCCTTGAGCTGCACAGCCACCAAGATCTCTAGATACAGAGGACTGATTTTACCATCCATGACGAAGCAGAAGTCTTCCATACACCACGGAAGCACCAAGAGGAGAGTAAATGATCATGCAAGGAGTCTATAGTTAATCCCATGACAGTATACTTCAGGGAAGGAGAAACCCAGTATCTCCTAGGCCAAGGGAATTCCCTCTATAATATCCCCAATAATTACTGTGCCTATGCAGGGGGTAAAAGAAAAAAAAAAGCACAAAATAATCATTTTTCCACATATATATTTATTGATGGATTGATTGTTTTTTTTTACGTCTTTATTTTGGTATAGATATTGAAGTTGATGTCTCCTTTTCTATTTTTATATTATTTTATCTCATCTTTCTCCTTCTTTTTGCACTCCAGCATCATTTGAATTCAGAACTGAGTCTATTATGTGGTGCTTCTCTTTATTGCTGTAGGGCTCACTGCATATTTAATTTGACATTTATTTTTGTATTGTTATGGTGTTTCAATTACCTTTTTCATGTCCTCTCTAAAACTGAGGCAGATAGCCACTAGAAGGACTTCACCCATTTTCAGCATATTTTTTAATTAATTAATTGATTTATTTATTTTTAATTTTTTTTTGCTTAATCTTTACCCCATTCTATTGCCTCTTTTTCCCTCAAACAAAACCACATAACTCGATTTATTAGGTTAGCCTCTCAAATAAAGGGAGAAACAAGGGAGGGCACCAGGACCGAACAGATGTATGATCACTGATAATAAGCTAGACAAAGAGGGGACCACCTACTCTAGCAGCCTGGGTGATTGTGGGGGATATGGGTTGCAGAAAGGGAATGGGGAAGGGGGGAGAACAAATTTGGTGGTGGGTATTTGCCTGATTCAATGTTAATATGTACCTAAAATACTAATGTGAAAGATATGTAAGCCACTATGATCAAAATTAAAATTAAAAAAAAAAATCAAATAATCACCACAAAAAAAATCTCATTCCTTCTGCACCTCTCCCAAATGGGGTTGGTTACTTTCAATATAATATCTTATATCCAGTTTTAATATAACCAGTTTATAAAATTTTATAACCATGGGAGGGAAAGTTGCTCCCTTGTTTCTTTTTGAAGCATATAAGATTCCATGGGGTACTGCTAGTACTTTCATCATGAAAATATTGGCTACTGTTATCTTCAAAATATCTCCTACCACTGCTCCTGGGATTTCAATCTCTAGAGATGTTTCTTCTGATACTTTGTCCTTGATCTCATTCTCCTTAGTCTCATCTTTGACTCAATCCCAGCAACTCATTTTTTTGCGTTCCCCCCATCCTTCATCACAGCAACTCATTTTATGACTCTGAAAAGCTGATCACAAAAAATAAAATTACATCTGTCATGGATGGGCATGTTACTCTTCAGTAACTATCTTCTAGATCTGCAGCTTATTTCCTCCACTATTTTGACTTCAACAATATTTATAACCTTTCAGAATTCAAAGTCGTATCTTCAATTTTGTTTCCTGATTCTCAGAGTCTCACTTTCTCCTTTTCTCAGCTTATATTTTTTACACATTATAATTATCACACAACCTAATTACCACATCCTGGCATATATTTCTGTTCCTTTGTCTGTATAATACTCTATACTTCCATTTTCCTTAATCTCAACTCTAATCAATTCCAAATCTACCATTCTATACATCTGTGAAACATGCAATGCACCTATAAAACTGAATATGATTTAGAGAAAAACAAGACTTTTTTTTAACAGACCTTTACTTAAAATCATGATTGCTTACCTTAACATAGGTATTTTGGCTGTCAAATCTTATTTTTTTCACTTCTATTCTCACACCTTCTCTTCAACATGAAACTTTTAACTATATTTCTACATTATGTTCTCCCATCTCACTTATTACTGTGAATAGAAAACCCCATCCTAGCACTTAGGATTTCAGTACTTACAGAGAAATTCCTTATTTCCAGTTTACTTGAAAATTCCCCACTATCATTTATGACTGTGTTCATGTTTATGATTTTGTCCTATCATTAATTGATGGAATAATGTGTAAGCTAATTTATCATTTTTCATGGCAATGTTTTAGGGGAAATCCTGTAGTTTCTCAAATTCTTCTTGATAGTATTTAGTATCAAACACTACTCTGATAGGCAATTATACTCAACTATCAACAAAAAAAAGAAATAAAGAATTTTTTTTGTTTTTTTTGGGGGGTCATCCCCGGCAGTGCTCAGGGGTTATTCCTGTCTCTATGCTCAGAAATCACTCCTGGCAGGCTCAGGGGACCATATGGGATGCCAGGACTCGAACCAATGACCTTCTGCATAAAAGGCAAACACCTTACCTCCATGCTATCTCTCTAGCCCCAAAATAAAGAATTTTTCTAAGCACATTAAAAAATTTATTAGCTGATGATGAGCATAATAACTGTAAAGGAACTTAAAAATAGACTCACTCATCTATGGGTTTTAAGAAAAATAAAGGACATTTTTCCAATAATTCTCAGAGACAAAAGAGAGGAGGGCTGGAAGGTCCAGCTCACCACAAAGAGTGATGAGTATTGTTAGAGAAATAATTACATTGAGAACTATCATAATAATGTGAATGAATGAGGGAAGTAGGAAGTCTGTGTAGTGTACAGGCTGGGGTGGGGTGGGGAGGAGGGAGATTTGGGACATTGGTAATGGGACTGTTGCACTGGTGAAGGGGGGGTATATTTACATGACTGAAACTCAACTACAATCATATTTGTAATCAAAGTGTTTAAATAAAGATATTATTAAAAATAGAGACATTTAAAGTTAGAGATTGCATATTCTTATAGAAGGTAGATTATAAAAATGTTTGTGCAACAAGAAAAATTAAATGGAACAATTAAAAGGCAGTGCAAGTGCCTTTAAAAGGCATTATATCGGAGGTTCTTAGTGTTTAAGAATAGTGCTTAACACAGTACAAAAATGCCCTCAGCACTCCTATGTCCATTGTTTAGGATATCCAGAATCTGGAAACAATCCAGATGCCTGACAACAGATGAGTGGCTAAAGAAACTTTGGTATATTTATATAATGGAATACTATGCAGTTGTTAGGGAAAATGAAATCATGCTATTTGCCCATACATGGAAGGACATGGAGACTATCATGCTTAGTGAAATGAGTAAGAGGGCAAGAGATAGACACAGAATCTTCTCACTCATCTATGGATTTAAGAAAAATAAAAGATAGTATGATAATAATACCCAAAGACAACAGAGATGACGGCTGGAAGTTGTGGTGAGTACAGTTAGAAAAATAATTGCACTAACAACTACCATGGCAATGATAGTGAGAAAGAGAAATAGAATTTCTGTCTGGAAGACAGGCAGAGGATGGGGAGGAGGGAAATGGGGAAGACTGGTGGCAGGGGAAAGTCACACTAGTGAAGGGTGGTATTCATTTGATGACTGAAACCCAACTATGAACATTTTTGTAACACACTGCTTAAATAGACTGCTATGTCTTGCTCTGAGAAGTACCTGTAGACACCAAATTCACAGACCCATACTAAGTAGCCCCTTTTTTCCCCACCTCCCCCACTGTAGACTGTAGCTTGCAATGAGATTTGGCTCCAGAGAGACCTTCAGCTCAAGGACACTACTTGATTACTAACTTCTGTGAACCATTTCTCAGATTCCACAAGACCATGAGATGGGATGAAACTGTGCTCTGGATTCTACACCCCACCCCACAACACTTATCTCAGAAGACTTAAAGGGGATTTCTATATTTCTTTAGTATGTTTCTGTAGATGCATTTCATTAATAGTTCATTAATAGTTATAATTCTTAGTGTCTATTTCCATATGTAAAGGTAACTTCTCCTATCCCTGCTGTGGGTCTACTTAGTAGGAAATTCTTGTAGAGAGGTCATGGTTGGTTTATGAACTCAGGTTAAAATCAGGTTATAGAGATTGCTTAGCTTGTTATTTTTACCCCATATGCACCAGGATATGTGGCATTGTTCCTTTTGTTGTTGTTGTTTTGTTTTTGGTTCACACCCAGCAGCGCTCAGGGGTTACTCCTGGCTCTAGGCTCAGAAATCGCTCTTGGCAGGCTCAGGGACCATATGGGATGCCGGGATTTAAAACACTGTCCTCTGCATGCAAATGTCCAACCTCCGTGCTATTTCTCTGGCCCCAGCATTGTTCCTTTCTGCATAAGCACACTAAAATGGGGGAAATCTTACATATTGAAGGAAGTTCTTATCAATATGGATAGAAACTCATAAATTTTATAGTGCAGGGCTGCCTTTCACCCTGAGCTTTTGTCATGGAGACTTGATTTAAGCCTCAATGGTTCGAATATTGACCATTCAACCCTGAATCTCAGATCTCAATATTGGTAACTGCACAGTTTATAGCACCAGCACCAGCACCAGGAATCAAACTCCCCCTGGGGGAGGCCCATGTGCTTCCCTGACACCAACCTTCTCCAGATTAGGTCAATAAAACACCCTGACTATGAGGAGGAAACAGCAAACATTTGATCTATGGGCAGCACAGATTGCCCTACCTCACCACCCAATGGTGAGATGAAATCAGAAGACACTTCATCTTAGGATCTATGCAAAAACCAAGACCTCTAAGTACACAAAACTGACTACAACAACTAAGACTCAACAGAATTTGCCCTGAGACTACAAAGAAAGACTTTATCCTAGGATTCATCCTAGGACATGTGCAAAAAACCAAAATTACAGAAGACTGACTTTGACAACCGTGACTGAGCAGAACTTTCTCTGGGATCATAAAGAGAGACTTTGGGTTTGGACAACCAACATGCCCAGAGCCTGTAGACAGTCTTTTGACAATTTGCTTCATTGGTGGAGACACCTTGTATCTCTTAGGCCAATGGAATTTCCTTTCTAATTTTCCCAACGTTTGCTCTGCCAATGCAAAAACAAACAAACAAACAAAAACTTTTGCCTCTCCCTCCCCCCTCTTTTCTTTTCTTTTTTAAATTTTACTTATATTCTAGATAGGGGTTCCTGCCTTTTTCATAGAATGAGTCATTTTGATCTGTCTCATACTTTTATGTCTTCCTACAAATTGAGAAAAAAAAAGAAAAAAGAAAAAGTAGATTGGGCCCAGGGGCCAACCAGTCTTAGGAGCATTAAGTGAAGAAAAAAAAGAGGTCAGATCTAAATACTCATCCCAATGACAATGACAATAGAATCAAGAGACCCAAACTACAACAAGCTAAACACAAAATGGACCTGTTATAATGGTAGTTCTGGGAGCTAGGGGTTGAGGTATGGTATGCATGCAGGAACTAGGGTCGAGGGAGGTCAATACTGGTGGTGGAAATGGCCCTATTTCACTGTCACTAAATGCCTAAAATACAACTGTGAAAGATTTGTAATTCACAATGGTCTCAATAAAAAAATTTAAAAAAAGAAATTATTATAAAATAATTTATTCAAAACAAAAATAAATGGTAAAAAGAAGAAAAATAGCGTTTAATAATAACCAAATAAAACCATGTTACAAATTTACAGTGAAAAACCAAAAGGTGGGAAAAAAAAAAGTAAAAAGTGATCAGGTAGAAAGAGAAATTGTGAATAACACATCATAAAAATTTGCTTAGATTGATTGCTAATTCATTTCCTTGGATCTCAGTTTTTTTTTTTATTAAATTGGAATAAATGATAGATTTTAGTCTGACAACTGGTTAGATGTTACTTTAACAGATAAAGAATCTCTCACTTAAAATTGACATGCATATTATCGACAAAACCATCTACTATCATTTCTCTTTACTCTAAGTCTTTGCTCTTCAATTAGTATTTTCAAGTCACCTGACTCTTCTTGCTGGTAATACTGATTTTTTTCATTGTTCTCTATTCCTAGTTGAAATAATTTACGCCATAAACCTAGATACTACTCCTACTGACAAAAGAAAAGGAATGAACAGATCATTAGCTAACATCTCCACTTTTTTCTGTTTACATATTTAAATGATAGTTAAATATTTGCAGTTCTTTAAAAATGAACAATAAAAAATATCCTTGAATCTTGTAGAATTTACATTGTTAATCTTTTAAACTACATTTCCTGTCACCTTGTCTTAAAATTAAAGTCAAATATTAGGAACCTCAAATATTATGAACCTCCTTTGCAGTAGTATCTGCCACCTAACCAGGCTTAGGGACCTATACCCCTGAAAGCTTCTCTAAATCCAATTAGGTGTATCAAGGGAATTTTAGATCTTGCCCTTCTACCCCATCCAGCCCCAGAAGATCTTCTCTAGTCCCTGGGCTCAAGTGTCCAAATTGTGTTTCTCTTTGCTAACCAGTAAACCATAGGGACTTGCTCTCTAGATTTAATCAAGTGTATTAGTGGTCAAGCAGATAACCAGAAATGCTTTAGTGAAAAAATACAGGCTATTAATTTTGTCACAAAGTGCTTCCCAAAAAGTCCTGATAACTACCTGCCTGTCCAACTGAAATAACATTACAAGGTAATGAAAATAGAATAACAATAGCTCCTTAAGGTAAAATAAGGAATCAGATCAGTACTCTGATAACTATAAGTGGCTGCAAACTCTTAGAACAATGGAAGAACAAAAAAATTTAGCTACACTGGCAGACAGGGACAGAAGTCTAAGCAAGTCTTCAAGCTCATCAAAATTCTCATGCCTTATTAAAGAGGACTTCAAATCAACACACTATTCAATGCAATAAAAATTAATCAGTGGAAAGGAAATTCAATCAGCTCAAAGAATTGACTTAAAGTAAGAAAGAATCCATACAAATGAATTAAAGAAGCTAAAAAATACGTTAGCAAGCTCAAGGAATAGAATCCTGAATGTGAAGAGCATATCAGTGAGCCTGAAATCAAGATACTGCTCATCAGTAATAATAAAATGGTAAAGAAAATAGAAGATAAAGAATGAAAGAGAGCAGCCAAAGATACAGTACAGATGGCAGTATAAACTTGCCTTCCATGAGGCACACCAGAGTTCAATCCCTGTATCCCATATGGTTCCTGTATCACTACTATCTGGTAAATTTACCAGAGTGCAAATTCAAGATATGCTCTGAGAAAAACAGAATGAAAGAGAATGGAAACTACTTGATGGATAAAAGAATTAAAAAAATATTCTACAAATTAAAGGAATACCAGAAGAAGAAAAAGAGAAAAGGAAAGAGCAATTGGAGGAAGAAAAAAATAACAGAGAACTTCTCCAATGTCTCGAAGGAGGCTTCTGCAGATTCAGAAGCCCAAATAAAATAGACTCAAATAGAATAATACTAAGAAACATTGTAATAAATATGATAACAACAAAAATACTGGAAAGAACTACTTAAAGCATCAAAAGATAAGAGAAACCTCAAATACAAGGGAAATAAGAATAATAACATAACGTAATAATAATAACAACAAATACCTCCATATGAAACCATACAAGCAAGAAATGAGAGAATGAGGTATTCAAAGTAGGGAATGAACAACACTTTCAGCCTAGAGTCCATTATCCTGCAAAGCTATCACTTATAATTAAGAGAAAAATAAAACCTTCTAGGAACTGAGCTTTTATTTGACCCAGCAAATGGAAGTAGCCTTCTTAAATATATCCCAAGGTCCAAGGCAAAATGGAGAAAACATATTTGCATCCCTATGTTCTTTGCAGCATTTTCCATAGTAACTAAATTATGGAAACAACCTGAATGTTCAAGAAGAGATGACTCGATCAAGAAACTATGGTACATATACATAATGGGATACTACTTAGCCACAAGAAAATTAAAGTCATACAATTTGCTTATACATGGAAGTGCCTGGAGATTATTGTGTTGAGTAAAGTTAGTCAGGAGGAAAGATACAACACAGAATGATATTTCTCTCTTATGTAAGGTATAGAAAGTACAAAGCACAATGGTGGAATAACATATAACCAAAGATAATGGAAACAATATGAGAACTGGTTTTCAGTAGGAAAACAAGTCCATTGTGGGGACTGGAGGCTTGGACAGGGATTTGGGGGATGCCTAGAAAACAATGGCAACAATGCCCTTTTTTTGTTTATATCAATAATTTCTCTGAACATCAATGAAAAAAACTCTCCTATTGAAAAGCATAGAGTTGTTGCATGGATCAGGAAACAAAATTATTTATTTTTACAGAAAATATACCTAAATTTGCAATATAAAAGTATAAAAGGATGAAAAACAATCATACAAGTCAATGGTAGCCAAAATTTTTGGAACAGCCATACTTATATTAAACTAATGTAATTAAAGGCAGAAATAGACATTACTTATTAGTTAAAGGAACAATATAACAAGAGTACCAATTATTTTATTTTTTTTATTTAATCACCTTGTTTACAAAAATTTTCATACTGGGGTTTCAGTCATAGAATGTACACCACTCTTCACTGTGCAATCTTCCCACCACCAATGTCCCTTCATTTCATTGATAGTGAGGGAGAAAGGCAGAATGCCTGTCTAAAAGATAAGCAGGGGCTTGGAGTGAGGGAGGGAAAAAGAGTACTAATTTTTAACAATATATATGCTCCAAATGAAGAGTCATCAAAGTTTATAAAATATCTACTCACATACTTAAAGAAACAAACATAGACAGGATCCTCCAACATCAAAAATTCCAATACATATTCTTCTCTAGCGAACATCATAAGTATTCTAGGGCAGATCATATAATAGGGAATAACTAAAGAGATGTGCATTTAAATGTGAACATAGAAAATGTACATTCTATGACTAAAACCCTAGTATGAAAATTTTTGTAAACAAGGTGATTAAATAAAAATATAAAATAATTGGTACTCTTGCAAGCATCCTTTCAAACAACAGTGCCATTAAAGTAGAAATTAATTACAAAGATGAGAAACTCCAACAATTATGCTTACAAAAGCTGAGTAAAGTACAACTAGATGAAATAAATCAGGAATAAAGTCCTTAAAACTAATAAGAACAAAGTAACAAGCTATCAGAATATATGAGACAAAGCAAAACTTTACTAAGGGAAAAATTCATAGTAATATAGGCCAACATTTTGAGGCTGGAGAGAGAGCACAGTGATAGGGCATTTGCCTTGCAAGCAGCCAACCTAGGACCAACAGTAGTTCGAATCCTGGCATCCCATATGATCCCCCATGCTTGCTAGGAGCGATTTCTGAGCAGAGAGCCAGGAGTAACCCCTGAGCGCCACTGAGTATGGCCCCCAAACAAACAAAAAACAGAACAAAACAAAAAATATAGGCCAACATTAGGAAAAAAGAAAAAAATTCACGTCAACATAGATCAACTCATATTAACAACCTAAACAAACAACTTCAACACTTGGAGAAGAAACATTAATGCCAAAAGCAATATAAGGAAGGAAATGATAAAAACTCTAGCAGAAATTAATGGTATAGAAATCAAGGAAACAATAAAAGTATTCAATGAATCCAGGAGATTATTAAAAAGAATGACTCTTTAACTATACTAATCAGAAAAAAGAAAAATTATCAAAATAAATTTTATTAGTGATAAAAGGGAATAACTACTACAAACCCCCTCATAAATATTATTAGAGTTCACTATGAATGAATTTATGCCATCAAACTTGAAAAACTAGAAGAAAAGGACAAGATTCTTAGAAACATGTAATTACCCAAACAGTAAGAAAGAAGGAGAAAATCTGAACAGGTAAATTGTAAACAAAGAAATTGAAACATTAATTATGAATCACTGTAAGAACAAAGGCTCTGGTCCAAATAGGTTCTATGAAATCTTCAAAGATTTGGAGCTGGAGCTATAGCAAAGTGATAGGGCATTTGCCTTGCACGCGACTGACCCAGGACGGACCTCGGTTAAATCTTCAGAGTCCTGTATGGTCTCCCAAGCCAGAAGCGATTTCTGAGCGCATAGACAGGAGTAAACCCCGAGTGTCACCGGTATGGCCCAACACCCCCCAAAAAATACCCTTAAAATATTTAATACTTTGTCTCATGCTTTTTCAAAATATTGATAAAATCATATCTTCCTAAGAGCTTCTATAAGCAAATATTGTAGTAATAATACCCAAAACAGATAGATACCCAACTTTAAAAAATTTCAGATCTATTTCCTTAAAGTACATTAGTGCAAAATTCTTCAACATAATCTTAGCAAACAGTCCAACAACACACACACACACACACACACACACACACACACACATATATGTATATATATAAACAGGTATTCCAATCAAGTGAGATTTATCCTTGGGATGCAAAGATGGTTCAACAAAAGCAAATCTCTTAACATAACACAAATTACAGCAATGAAAGATTAAAATCATATGATTATATATATTTTTCCAAAGAAATCTGACGAAATCCAACATTAGTTCATACTAAAAACCATTAATAAGATAGAGATAGAAAGAACTTTCTAAAAAAAAATGAAGAACTTTCTTTAATATAGTAATTGTCAGCTATAAAAAAATAAAACCTAAAACTTGGCCTCATGAACACTGTCACCATGTCAGCCAACTCCATTGACTCAATCTATTCTCGAAAGAGATTAAACCAAGCAGTGAAAGTTTATGAGTACATTGGCCACACAGCTTAAAGATGGCAATCTTGTAGAAGCTGATTCCCTGCCCTGCCAAAGTCACACCAGCTGGCACCCATCACCCACAATTGCCTTTTCGCTTATGGTCTTTCTTCAACACTCATCTATGGCTTTCTGCAGATATACCTATCTGATCAAAATTCCAGGTATGCCTGTATTTGACCTGCCATGACTAGGACTTTTTTGCAGTGAATGTGGGTACCCTCTCCCTGGGTACTTTAGGAAGGCCTGTCTCCCCAAAACACATTCCACAGAATCTGAAATATTATCAATAGTGCTTGGAATTCTTGGACTTCAGGGTTGCATTCACAGCTGTGCAAGAACTCCATTTTTTTTAAAACTGTCATTCCCCCTAGGAACCCCAATTTAGATGCCACCTAATGTTTAGTAACAAAAGAAGCAACAGAATGATTAACTAGCGACAATCACTTAATAAATCTTTTGATAATGACTTAATCATTTCACTGCAGTATAAATTTTCACATATTTTTGTTGCTGTATTCTTTTTTTCCTTTTCATTCTTTTCCCCTTATCTGAAAATTTCAATCCTACTTACCTAGAAATAGATATAGTAAGATAAACTTATGATACATGTTTGCAATTGAGTCAACAACAATGAAATCATGAGACCCAAACTGTAACAACACTGTTATGATGGCAGGCTGGGGCAGGGGGAGTGGTGTGATCAGTGCTGAATCATTATATGTCTAAAACTTAATTATGAATAACTTTATAAATCAAATATTTTACATACAAAATTGTAAAAATTTAAAGTTAGCATCATTCTCACTAGTAAAAGACTGAAAAACATTACCATCACATTAGATACAAGGAAAGATGTCTACTCTCCACTTTTATTTAATATAATAATAGAAGTTCTGGTTACAGCCATCAATCAAGAAAAAGAAATCAAAGGATCAAAGTTAGAATAAATATCCTAGAAAAATACCCAAAGGAGGAAAACTGAACAAGGTAAAAAAGATATCCCATTAGCATAGTCTATTATGCTATAATAGTATAGTCTATTATATTGTAAGTAGATATAATACAGAATAGTCATTTTTTTGGCCAACTTTATTATTACTCAACAAAAGCAAATGTATTGTTTAAGAGCAAGTAATATGGCAGGTTAAATGGCATTTTCCTTCTCAGGTTGATGCTATTATGCTTATACCACACTGATAACCAGTTTAAATCTCAATTATGACGGGAAAGAGAAAAAAGTCATATGAGGGGCCCAGAGAGATAGCACAGCGGCATTTGCCTTGCAAACAGCTGATACAGGACCAAAGGTGGTTGGTTCGAATCCTGGTATCCCATATAGTCCCCCGTGCCTGCCAGGAGCTATGTCTGAGCAGACAGCCAGGAGTAACCCCTGAGCAACGCCGGGTGTGCCCCCCCCCAAAAAAAAAGTCATATGAGAACTCTCATCAGTGTTATGAACTTTTATCCAGTCTCATATATGCCAATTCTGAGTTTCTTCCATATTTCATCTGATAAAATTTTAGCAATCAGGCATGTCATTGTAATATCAGCTGCCAGTAAGCCTGAGTCTTGTAATGTATCTGGTCTCCTTTTTATACTGCTGTAATCTAAGCTGTCTATGGTATGACTTTGACCTTTAAAATGTGGTGTGAATGATGTAGTGTCTGTTTTGGAGGTATATAGTGACTATGTCTCTCCTTTAGAAACATGGAGATAACAAACTTTAAAGATGACCAGTCCAATTCTTTGGAGACTGAAAGGCACCTGCAGAATATCTAAGGTTTTAGAGTTAGTAGCCAGATCCTAATATTGTCCTTTGTGTAGTCCAGTCTATTTTGTGTGCAGTCTGAAGGCAGCTGTATAAGTAACATGCTGTGGGAAAGACAGTAACAGTCAATCCAACAATTGTGAGGAAAATATTCTTATTGTTCTTACCCATTCATTTTTATGATTCTTGGTTATGAGTAATAAGTAATAAGTACTTAACCAAAAAAGGTAATAAAATTACTTATAGAAGTAATAAAATAAGTAAGAAAAATTTTGAGTGTAGCAGGTTAAGAAGTACCCTAATTTGTGAGAAAGAGCTGATGAACAAAGTACTAAAAATATTTGAAAAGTAAGTAGTTTAAACTCTTTATACTTAAAATTGAAAACCATTGAAACTTGAAATTTTATTTCTTCGAATTTAAGAAAAACTTGATATGTTTAGACTATATTATTTTATTGCATTGGAGACACTTAATTTTCATTATCTCCTGTGGCATATGCTGGCTTTTGCTCAAAATTTATGGCAATTTCTCTGAATAATCTGATGGTCACCACTCCTATAGCTCAATAATATTTG
The DNA here is from genome assembly GCF_024139225.1 of Suncus etruscus. Classification (NCBI taxonomy): domain Eukaryota; kingdom Metazoa; phylum Chordata; class Mammalia; order Eulipotyphla; family Soricidae; genus Suncus; species Suncus etruscus. Next base: position 43,458,905 of record NC_064862.1, on the reverse strand, counting down.
TGTGTGTGTGTGTGTGTGTGTGTGTGTCTGTGTCTGGAGGCACAAAGAAATCACCCATATGCAAGGCAAATGCTATCTTTCTGTCCTAAATAGTCTTTTTTATAAAAAGCTTTCAAAGTTACATTAAAATAGGTGACCTTGGGGCTAGAGCGATAGCACAGCAAATAGGGTATTTGCCTTACACACAGCGATCTGGGTCCAATCCCCAGCATCCCATATGGTCTCCCAAGCCTGACAGGAGTAATTTCTGAGTGCTGAGCCAGGAGTAACCCCTGAGCACAGCTGGGTGTGGCCCAAACCCCCATACAGGCTACCTAAAATTTGTAAGATACGCAATAAATAGCTACATCATTTTCATGGAAAATAAAACAATTTGTAAACATTTGCTTTAGAATGTTACTCAAAGAGGTGAATATTCACAAAACAAATGCTTAGAAATGAGAGTAGTAGAATGCCTGTCTTGAATATAGGCAGGGGTTGGGAAGGAGGGAGGGGGGACATTGGTGATGGAAAACATTGCACTGGTGAATGGGTGAATGGGCGTGTTCTGTTTATGACTGAAACCCAACTACAATCATGCTTGTAATCATAGTGCTTAAATAAAGATTTTATATTAAACAAACAGAAATGGCAGAGCTCCATTAATTCTGTTCAAACTTGCAAGGCACCAAATTTGTTTTAGATCTACAAATTCCGGGCTGTGTGCACCTCAATACCTGAAAGTAGTGTCAGCCCAGTAGTATCATAGGACCTCTTCTGGGAGAGTTACATAAAAATCTACCAAGGTCAGTGAGCCTAACAATAATACAAAAACTCAATTAGCACCAACCACAGCCCAGTAAATCCTTAGACACTGATATTAGTAATACCATAGAAAGATAGAACAATCATTTCAAAATGACCTGTGTTGATCTAAGTTTTGATAATTCCTCTTGCCTTTAAATTGTAATAAACAATATGTAAATTTGTTTGTGCCTATGTGGAAGCAGGCTAAGGTGTTGGGTAGGAAACTGGGGACACTGGTGAAGCAAAGGTCATAATGGTGGTAAGATTGGTGTTTAAATATTTAATGCCTGGAATAACTATATTATGAACAACTTGGTAGATCGTGATATTACAATAAAAATCGGGGAAAGAAAGAAATTCTCAAGACCTGGTTAACTTCATGTAATGGTATTTAAAGATATAAAATAACAGCAATTAGTTTTTGCAAAATGATGTCCTTTTGTCACTGTGAGGTTCTGTAAGATTGTAATGGGATTCCCACTGTCTCTTTGTCACTGTCTGTAATTCTTTCTCCTAAATCACCTAGAATCAACTTTTTTTTTTTTTTTTTTTTTTAGTTTTTTGGGCCACACCCAGCAGTGCTCAGGGGTTACTCCTGGCTGTCTGCTCAGAAATAGCTCCTGGCAGGCACGGGGGACCATATGGGACACTGGGATTCGAACCAACCACCTTTGGTCCTGAATCGGCTGCTTGCAAGGCAAACGCAGCTGTGCTATCTCTCCAGGCCCTAGAATCAACTTCTGATGATTGTATACCTATTCACTCTATCATATCAACTTCTTCCCCATTTCCTCTATCTGACTGACCCAGACTCTATCTGGTACTGGTGCTTGTTGTGAGTGCTCCTGACCAGTGCTGTCAGAACACTCTTTTTCCTGAGTGCACTTGCTCTGTATGTTTCTGCTCAGTAGAGCGAGACCCCAGGTTCCTTAACATTGGTGACTTCATTGCAATATTCAAGGAACCCAGTAAACGTTTGTTATGTAACCATGCTGAATAAAAATCCTCCAACTGTATACAAAACTCATACATCTTATTTATTACTTGATATAATTAAAAATTTTTGAAACCATTGTGATTTTCAAAGTCCTTCATAGTTGGGTTTCAGACAATGTATTAGGGCCAATCCCACCATCCATGATGACCTCCCTCCACTAATGTTCCCAGAGTACATCCCATGCCATGCCATCCTGACCCAAGCCTGCCAGTGTAATAGGCCCATTTTAAATTTTAGTTGTTAAAGTCTGAGTCTCATGATTTCATTGATGTTGGCTTAGCTTGAATATTTAGTTTTGTCCTTTTTTGACACCACAAATACACCTGAGGCCATCTGGCCCCTACACCCATTTTTGTGTTTTTACTACTCATATTTGTAGGGGTTTTTTTTTTGTTTTGTTTTGTTTTTTTGTTTTTTTTTTTGGTTTTTGGGCCACACCCAGCGGTGCTCAGGGGTTACTCCTGGCTGTCTGCTCAGAAATAGCTCCTGGCAGGCACGGGGGACCATATGGGACACCGGGATTCAAACCAACCACCTTAGGTCCTGGACCAGCTGCTTGCAAGGCAAACACCACTGTCCTATCTCTCCGGGCCCTCATATTTGTGTTTTTAGTCCTCCACTCAATTTCTTTTTTTCTCCTCGCTAAACTCTGGGGCCAAGAGTGTTTGAGATAACTCCCATTTAAACTATGACATTTCTTTATGGAGTTAATCTAAATGATATAAGTGATATCATTCTGTATTTATTTTTCTTCTTCTAGCTCACTTAATTTACACAATGTCTTCCAGTTCCAGTCATGTTTCTGCATATTTTATGATTGCATCATTCTTTACAGCTATGTAGTATTTCATTGTACATTTGTGCCCCATCTTCAGATTCATTTGTCTGTTGTTGGAGATCTAAGTTGATCCCACATCTTAGCTATTGTACAGAGTGTTGCAATAAATATCAGTGTACATACATCCTTTTAGATGAATATTTTTCTGTCCTAGGGATAAATACCCAAAAATGGGATTGCTGGGTCATATTGTTAGTTTATTGAAATCTCTTCATACTGTTTTCCACAGGGTTTGGACCAGGCATCATTCACACCAGCAGTATAGGAGAGTTTCTTTCTCACTATTTCCCTACCAACATAAATGTTTTCCTATTATTTTTGATATGTGCCATCCTCACTGGTGTATGATGATATCTTACTATTGTCTTGGTTTGGATTTCCCTAATGATAAGTGATGAGCATTTTTTTCATGTGCCTGTGGTCATGTTGGTCTTCCTCAATACATGTCTGTTCATTACCTCTCTCCATTTTCTTAAATTTTTTTTAGGTTTTGTGGAGTTAACTTTTGTGAGTACTTGTATATCCTAGACATTGAACCTTTATTTAATGTGTTGAGTGCAAAACATTTCTCCCACTCAGTTAGCTGTCTTTTAATTTTATCCCATGTTTCTTTTGCCATTCAGAAACTTAGTTTGATGTAGTCCTATTTATTCAGATTTGATCCTATAGTCCTTGCCACTGGCAACTTTTCATTGAAGACTTTTTTGAGGTCTTGGAGTTTTCCTCCTATAATTTCCACAATGAACTTTATAAATTCAAGTCTAATATAAACGTTCTTGATCCACTTTAAATTGACCATGTAAGATGTGAGATCAATCTTTGATTTCTTACATATGGCTATCCAATTGTTCCAACACCATTTGTTGAAGAGACTGCATTTACTCCATTTCAAGTACTTGGTTCCTGTATCAAAGATAAATTGTGTTGCTGTCTTGACCTCTGTTCTGTCTTATGTCACATCTCAGGTGTATCTGCTGAGAGAGGGACTTTTTGTTCCTCATATAAACCAGGTCTATTTTGTTTGTCACTCTTTTTGACTGTAGGGTTTGTACATCCTCTTTCCAGAGAGTGGGGAAGTTCTTTGTTATTAACTCTCTCACTACTCTCCCCCTTTTCCTTATCCCTCCCCTACTGTTATTATTATAATTCAAAGGTTATGTTTTTCTTTGCTATTAAACACCTTATATATTTCCATGATTTTGTTTCTCCTTTCCTTTTTATCTCATTCCCAATGTTCACTTGTAATATGTATTCAAGTTCATCTATATGGTTCTCTACCTGCATAATTCTGCGATATGACTTACTAACATAATCTTTAATTCTTTCAATTCCATTTGATTAGATTCTCTTATCTTCTGAAAGAGCTCTTCTTTGAGTTGAATGAATTTTTCACCTACAGATTGCTTAATTTCACAGGCTAGTGACTCCTTAATTTTTTTTGTTAAAGCATTAAGTGTTGATTTTAGGTCCTCATCTATGAGGCTTGGGCATTTTGATGATCTTGGAGATTTGTTTAGGTTTCTTTCCATATCCCCAATTGCAGTTGTCCTCTAGTTTACCCATTGCCCTTTGCATTTTGTGTGTTGGAATGATGGGATTTCAGATTCCCTGTTATTTAAGGAAGTGATCTATTGAATTGACTATACAAAAGGTAGCTACAAATATACCTGCCTTACACGTTAATTTCCTAAACATGTGAGGTTTGATCTAAATGTAATAAAAAAATGGTCAATTACTTAATTGGTATGGTTGACTGAGTTTTGAATCTGTATATTGTCTGAGAAAGAAGTGCTACGGCTTATCTGCCAAGATGTCAGGATAGGCAAAGGCTAATGCTAAAATTTGGGGGAGAAGATCCTCTCTGGTAGTGGGAGCTTGGAGAGTCCTAATTCATATCAGGGACCAACGATCCATCCTTTCTATGATGCACCTTGGTTGGGATGGGAGACAGAGCAGGTGTCAGGTCCAATGACGGGCTGAAGCTAGTGCTTGGGAGAGGAGACAGATGGTGCACTAGGAGCCTGAAGAGTTGCTCTTGAGAGCCTGGTTTGAATCATAATTGATATATTTTTTAATAAATCAAGGCTATTTCCAAATGAAAATATCTAAAATAAAGCTTTTGAGAATATTTACATCTTCAGAGTTTTTCTTCTTATCTGAGCCCCTAACTTTCTGTAAGATGCATTTGATCTCCTAGACAGACAGTCTCAATCTATAAATTAGAGAGGCACAGCATTTCTTTCCTGACCTGTAACATACTGTTTTTCCAACTTTGAAAAATCCGTAAGTCCTCTTTCTTCACAATTCTCGTATGCTTAGATAAGTACAAAAACATTCCTAAATGCTCTTCCTGGTTCTGCTTTTGTCCCCATAGGGCATTTCCCCCACAACCAGAACAATCTCTTAAGGTTTTATAAATTAGGTCAGTTGTCCCACTTTTCAGAATTCATACACAGCCCTCCTTTGTGGAAAGAATTAAAAGCAACCTCAATATTCTGGATGGAAGGGCGCATGTGGCGAGGGCCTCAGACAGGCTAGCTAACTCTAGTTATTTTAGTTCTCCTGGAATTCCTGCACAGGAATGCTAGGAGTTGATCCCTACTCATTTGTTAGCACTTTTTTGTTGCTAGGCTGGAATACTCTTCTTTGTATTTCTTTACTTTCTCACTAATACTCATTCTGTAGAGCATTAAATTCTTTCTATTAAGTGGCTATTTATTAAACCTTGGCCCAATAATTAGTGTAAACAGTAGATTTACAATACCTTTCACAATGAAGGGATTCTTACCTCGGAATTCTAATCCTCGAAGCTGAAAAGTGACAAGACCATTGCCAATTTCAATCAGATGAACAAAGGCATTGAGATAGTCTGAAGCCAAAATAAAGCAGTCTCCGGAGCTGTAGTTACCCCATCGGCCAAGAATCAAATCTCCACAAAGGGAATCCTGAAGGGCCCTTGTCAAATGTTCATAGAAGATAGAATTCAGGTTGTTGTCATCATTCCCTAAGCACAGAACAAGAAATATGGTGGTTTGTCCTTAGAATACTGAGACCTATGAAACTTGTGAGTTGTCAGACTTTTAAAATATTTTTGCATATTTTTATTAAATATGTTTTAATTGCAAACACTGTGATTTACAAAGCTATTCAAAGTTAAATTTTAGACATACTTGTTTCATCACCATTCCTGCAACCAGTGTCAACTTCCCTCCATCAATTTGCCTAGAGGCCATCTCATACCTCCCATCTGCCCCAGCCTGCCATCATAACAGGCATCATTTCCAGTTTGATTAAAAAAGTTTAGGTCTCATGATTTTATTATTGTTGACTCCATGGTTTGGATGTTTTGTTCTGTCTTAACATTATCACTGCACCTGAGTCCCCTTGACTCCTGTCCTCCATTATTTCACATCTGTCTTTTTCCTCTTCCATTCATTTTCTTTCCTTGTCCTCAGAATACTCTGGGACCAAGAATGTTCTAAATAGCCCTCATTTAAACCATTGTGTCATGCAATTATTCTTAATAGCACATATAAGTCACATCATCCTGTATTAATCCTTACTTCATTTACATCATACATCCCATCCATGTTGCAGCGAAATTCATGACAGCCTCATTCTGTATGGGTATGTATAGTATTCCATTGCATATATATACCACATTTTCGTTATCCACTCATCTGTCATTAGACTTCTAGGTTGATTCTAACTCTTACTTAATGTACTGAGTTCTGTGGGAAATTGTAGTGTGCGTACAATCTTTTGAATGTTTTTCTGTCTTGGGGAAGGATATCCCCCAAAGCAGGATTTCTGGATCATATGACAACTTGAGTCTGAGTTCACTGAAAACTTTACACAAAAGTCAACTCAAAGTGAATTAAAAATCTTGTGGTCAAATGTGAATCTATAAAGTACACTGAGGAAAAGATAGGCAGAATGCTTCAAAACTATTAAAGTAGTCTTCAGTTATATGCTGCTAGTGGCAAAAGATACAGAATCAAATATGCACAAAAGGGAACACATCAAGTGAAAAAGTTTCTGCATGGCAATAAAACATGAAATAAAACAAAGTACTGAGAGAAAACATTTGTACTCAACATATCAGACAAACGGTTGATAAATAGTTGATAAAAAAAAAAGTACTCACTTTTGCACACTTCACTAAATTTTGTGAAACCCTCTTATTCCCCCACCTATCAGAACATTTCATTCTTCATAAATGTTAACTCCGTGTTGAGTTCACGTTAAAAAACAGTTGTTTTTCTAAGTTTTAACTCCAGCTTTCATGATGTCTGAATTTTGTACCTATGCTTTTCATTTAACTTTTTTGTATCTATAAACGTCTCTTCAATATGTCCCTGTCACGTAACCTTGTCTGTTTCTCTGCTTTACTGAATAATTTTACCAACCCCCCAAAACAACCTAGAACCTCTTGTTGCCACTTTAATATTCATGACTCACAATTATATTTGCTCAAATAATTTGTGTGACTTTCCACTGTTTTACATTTCTAAGCTACATTTCTTTTTTCATTTTGGGGCCACACCCAGTGGTGCTCAAGGGTTACTCCTGACTCTATGATCAGAAGTTACTCCTAACAGGTTCTGGGGACCATATGGGATGCCAAGGATTAAGCACAGATTGGCCATGTGCAAGGCAAACACCCACCCACTGTGCTAATGCTTAAGCCTTAACCCTTTATTTTTATTATTTTATTTTATTTTGCTTTGGTTTGGTTTTGGGTCATACCCAGCAGCACTCAGGGGTTACTACTGGCTCTCTACTCAGAAATCATTTTGGCAGGCTTGGAGGACCATATAGGATGCCGGGGATCAAACCCAGGTCATCCCCATGCAAGACAAATGCCCTGCCTGCTGTATTATAGCTCTGGCCCCAATTCTTTAATTCTTTTGAAACAACGTAGAATATATCCCCTCATTCTCATTCTTCCATGGGAAGAGAATAACAATCATCAGTGGTAAAAGCAGTTGTAAAAATAATACCTAGAACTGGCTTCATACCCCAAGAGAAGATGCTCTGATTCCTCCTAGAGGTTTTGGGTTCTCTAGATGATAAAAATAAGTTTTCTAGAAATGAACCATAAAAATGATACCTGAAAGTATAGTCTTTACATTATTTATAAGAGGACAATAATAATGAATCATCTATGCATCTTTACTGGGATACAAAGAGTTTGATACCCAAAGTATTCTCTAAATAGCAACTAAAACAAGTTTTTCAAATGGAAAGGTTGAATGTTCTATAAACGGCCCTCAAACCTCAAAGTCCAAAGCAACTTCTTAGAACTTTTATGATAGAGATAAAAATATTAAAACTCACCTATAGTAGTAGGGTCCCACTCACAGGTATAAACTACCTTGAGCAAACCCAGTGTATATGGTAACATGAAAGATCATTTTGTATTGGGTATTCTAGGTGGGTAGTTAAGATGCAAGAAGAAGGGAGAAAATATTGTATTCTGTGCCTTTATTTTAGGTCTATCTTTTCTTTGGTGAATAAATTATGTGTCCATAAGTCAGAGAAATATCATACTTCCCAAAATAGAAAATACTTAAACAAAATTCAAAAGTTCCTTTAAGACAGGGGTATCAAACTCGTGGCCCACGGGCCATTTGCGGCCCTCCGTACAACATTTTGTGGCCCTGCCCTAGAGGAATCTTTTTTTCTTTGTTTTGTTTTGTTTTAGTTGCTTGTGTCACACCCCGCAATGATCAAGGCTTAGTACTGACTTTGCACTCAAGGATCACCCTGACTTTGCCTCCTGTGGCCCCCAGGTAAATTGAGTTTGAGACCCCTGCTTTAAGGCTATCTATTAAGAAAGACAGAGATTTAGAAAGATCTAAAATAAAGAATGCAGATTGATATGAAGCTATCTTTTTTCTGTACTCTCAAGAAACCAGAGAATGGAGTGTATAAAGTGAAGACAGGCCCTATGTCAGTGGAATTTATATAATAAAAATAGGAATATAAATGCTGGAAATTCATGATAGATAAAAGCTGAACTAAATTTAGTTCATTCTCAACCTAATCATGATTAATGAATAAAGATAAACTGTTCTATGCTCTGAATCATGTAATACAGCTAATAAACTATCAGTATGTTAAATCTTCTATGCATATTAAGACTACTTGACCTGTCATTATATTCATTTTCTGTGATATATCAACTTGAACCTTAAGGCACTAATTAGAGTTACTAACACTTTTATAGGAAAGACCTGAACATGAGAATTAACTTTTGTTAACTGTTGAGACTAATGTTCAAATAAAACAATTTAATCCAGTTAAAGTGACAATGATTGACCACATATTTGCATTACTATTCTGAAATAAAGTACTTATGAATTAGTAAAGACATAGCAGACTTTTGAAATTATCTATATACCTAATACCAATCCCTGCAGTGTTATACAGTACCATATCTGAGATCATTGTAGACTCTTTTTTCCTACCAAATTCTATTGGTTTTAAATTTCAACCTAAAAACAAACTCATCAATTATATACAAATTCCAAACTTTAGATTCAAATTGATCATATCTATATACAATTTACATATATGTAACAAACATGTTACAATTCTTCCTAGGCAAAATTTTTTGTCACAGAGAAATGAAGTATATAAAGATAAAAAAATGGTAACAATTTGCATTCTTTCTTTAAGATAAAAGTATCATTAAAAAGATATATTATTGAAAGATAAAGGTGGAATAGTTTCATTAAGGCAAATGCATCCATAGATTGTAAGGAACAAATTTTCTTAAGACTTCTTGATCTTCAAATTTGAGACCCCAGGCTCTTATCAGCACTTACTCCTCAAGCCCCTCAGCCAGAAAGTGGATAGATCTGCAGTCCATTTAACTTCTAAACCTAAAACTATAGGGTGCTAGTGTTCCTGCTTCAATATATTACTAAATATATTACCTATTTGTAAGCAAATATACATGGAATCTATTATGCTGAGTGAAATAAGTCAGAGCGAGGGATAGAGGCGGAATAGTCTCACTTGTCTATGGGTTTTAAGAAAAATAAAAGACATTCTTGCAATAATTCTCAGAGACATAAGAGAGGAGGGCTGGAAGTTTGAGCTCACTACATGAAGCTAATCACAAAGAGTAATGAATGCAGTTAGAGAAATAACTACATTGAGAACTATCATAACAATGTGAATGAATGAGGGAAGTAGAAAGCCTTTTTAGAGACAGGCAGGGGTGGGGTGGGGAGGAGGGAGATTTGCAACATTGGTGATGGGAATGTTCCACTGTTGAAGGGGGGTATTCTTTACATGACTGAATCCCAACCACAATCATGTTTGTAATCAAGGTGTTTTAATAAAAATATTAATTTAAAAAAAGAAAGTGCAAACTACAGTGTCAAAAAAGAAAAGAGAGGCTATAAATATCAGTTCAGAAGAATAAAAGAAAAAAATTAAAGGAAAAACACAAACAAAAAAATCAAAAAACAAAACAGGCAATAACAAAAAACACAGCAGCAACACCACCAACAAAAAATCATCCCCAAAACCACAACCACATGAAAGAAAAGGGAAAAAAAAAAAAAAGGTCTGGTGTGGCAAGGCTTTGTGGGTTTTTTGTTTTTTTGTTTGCATAGGCCTAATAAGTATTGGGGAAATTAGAGGGAATTCCCTTGGCCTAGGAGGTAGATTTTCTCCACCCTTGAAGCATACTGTCATGGAGGAACTACGGGCTTCATACATGCTCATTCTCCAAACTCCAAGATCTTTTCATAGTACCAGGAAATTTTTCCTGCTCAATATATAAAAAAATGATCAGACTTAAGCACCAAACCCAAAGTCAAGGACACCAGAATCGATACCCAATCTACAACAAGCTATATACAAAGGATACTTGTTACACCAGCAGTCCATGGGCAAAAGGGGGGTATGGGATGCAGGCTGGGAACAGGGTGGAACCACTGGTGGTGGGAATGGCCCTAATTCTTTGTCACTATGTACCTTAAATATTACTGTGAGAGACTTGTAATTCACTTTGATCTCAATAAAAATTATTTTAAAAAAAGAGAGTGGGGGGAGTAGATACCTCCCCTAGAGGCAGGAAGGATGGAGAGTGGGAAGAAATGGGGGACACCAGAGATTGGAAACATGCAACATTGTATGACTGAAACTCAATCATAAACAATTTTGCAATCCACTGTGCTTAAATAAAGTAATTACATAAAAAAAAAGAAAATGACATATTTAAATTCTGAATCAAAGAAACTTTCAATCTAGAATCCACTGCCCAAGAAGTGTCTCATATAGATGGGAGACAGGTATAAAAATGTTCTCAGACAAAAAAGAGCTGATAACATTTGCCATAACCAAACTATCTCTAAACAAACTCCTTAAAGGCAACTTATATAAATCAAACAACAACTGTAGAAGTAACAACAGTCTTTTATGACAATAGTATTCTTGAAGGTCAGTGGACTAAATGCCTGACAACAGTCACAAAGTGTCAGGAAACAAAACCCATCAAATGCTGTTTATAGGAAATACAGTTAAATCTCAGGATAGACACAGGCACAGAGTGAAAGGATGGAAAACAATTATATAAGACACTGGAAAGAATAACAAAATAAAGAACGTTGGATAGTCATACTTACATTGGAAATAAATTGCATCCAACCAAAAGAAAGTAAAGAATGTATAGACAAGGATGGCCACTATTTACTGATAAAAGGAACAATAGACCAAGAAGTACTAACTCTAATCAACATATATGGGTTATCAAAATTTTAAGGCTTTTGCTCACATACCAACAGAACACATAAATGGAAACGTGATAGGAGTGGGATACTTATACATGCCACTCTCACCACTGGATAGATCTATAATGCAGAATATAAGTAAGGATATAAGATCCCTTAAAAAGGAATTAAAGGAGCTAGGGCTAGTGGATATATACAGGGCATTCCATTCTCAAATGACTGAATAATGCTCTTCTCCAGTGCACATAAAATATTCTTTAGCAGAACATAAGTTAGAACATAAGTCTAACATAAATTCACAAACAAAGGAATCATATCAAGCATCCTATCAGACTACAATGATTCAGAAATAGAGACTGATCAAAAAAAAGAAAAGATGTGAGAAACTCTAACACTTGAATACAGAACAATATGCTGCTTCAGAGCAGCTAGATCAAAGAGGAAATCATGGAAGAAATAAAAAGATTACTTGATACTAGAGATAATAAAAAATCAAGTTACTAAAATCTGTTGGGCACAGCAAAGACAGTAATTAGGGAGACACTCATGGTAATACAGGCCTGCATAAGAAAAGAAGAAAAAGATAAAAAAAAAAAGATAGAACAACTGAAATGCACAGCTTAAATATCTGGAGAACCAACAACAAGGGATTCCAAACACTACTATAAAAACAATAAAAACCAGAGAATAAATCAACATTATAGAAACCAATAGAGGGGTATAATCAATGGAACCAGGAGATTGTTTTTCAAAAGGGTAAACATGATAGACAAACTGCTGGCAAGACTAAGGAAGGAAAAAGATTAAGTGCTCAAATAAAATAGATCAAAAATGAAAGGAAAGGATAGCAATGTTAACAGAACCTCCATAAATCCAAGTCATCATGAGAGCTTACTATGAATAATTTTACTCTGTTAAGCTAAAGAAACTAGAAGAAATGGAAAGATTTCTAGAAAAATTTCCAAAAACTGAATGACGGGGAAGTAAAGAGCTTAACAGACCAATAACAAACAAGGGAATTGAACAGTAAGATAGAATCTTTCAAGTATAAAAGTCCAGCCCCAATAATTTTATGGGTGAATTTTATCAGTCAGAGGAGATTTACTGCCATTGATCCTTAAACTCTTCCAAATTATTGAAGAAATAGAAACCCTTCCTAAGTGTCTACAAAGGTAACACTATGCTAATACACAAAGCTGTCAGAGACACTATCAAAAGTAAAACCAATCTCCCTGATGAACATTGTGCAAATACCTCAACAAAACCATAACAAACTGAATCCAATAGCACATCAATAATATAATACATAATGATCATGTAGGTCTCATCTCAGATATGCAATATACACAAATCATCATTATCATTATATCATTATATATATTATAAATATATAAAATGATATATATCATTATATCATTATACAATTAACCAAATCAGCAGAAGGAAAGACAAAAAAATAACATATGATTATATCAAATGATGCTGAGAAAGCTTATGATAAGAGTCAATGATCCATTCTTTGATTAAAATCTACAGTAAAGGGGCCGGAGAGATAGCATGGGAAGTAAGGTGTTTGCCTTGCATGCAGAAGTCGGTTTGGTGGTATCAAATCCCGGTATCCCATATGGTCCCCCTGTGCCTGCCTGGAGCGATTTCTTGAGTGTAGAGCCAGAGTAACCTCCTGAGCAAATGCCGGGTGTGATCCAAAAACCAAACCAAACCAAAACAAAACAAAATCTACAGTAAAAATAGAGATGAAAGGAAAACTTCCTCAAAATAGTAACAGCTATCATGATTCCATAGCCAAATATTTTTGTTTTTGGTTGTAGTTTTTTGGGGGTCCTCACTTGGCAGTGCTCAGGGGTTACTCCTGGCTCCATGCTCATGAAATCACTCCTGGCAGGCTCGGAGGACCATTGAGATGCCGGATGATGAGGACCATATGAGATTCGAACCAATGACCTTCTGCATGAAAGGCAAACGCCTTACCTCCATGCTATCTCTCCGGCCCCGCCAATATTTTTTCTTAAAGGTGAAATTCTGAATGTATTTGCACTGAGAATATTTACAAGGCAAGAATGTGCATTGTGTCCATGCTTAGTTGTTATTGTATTAGAAGTCCTAGCAACATTAATCAGACAAGAAGAAAATAAAAAGTATTGTAAATTGGAAAAAGGAAGTCAAACTATCTCTATTTGCAGGTGGCATGATGATAATAAATGGAATACTATAAAGTTCTTCAAATATGTTGCTAGAGACAATAAATCAATACAGCCTAAGTAGCCAGCTACAAATTGAAACCGTCAAAAATCAATTGCACGGAGCTAGAGTGATAGCACAGTGGATGGGGGCGTTGCTTGCACGTGGTTCACTGGGTACGGACCCGTGCATTAGTCCCACTCAATTCCCATCATCCATATGGTCCCCCCAAGGACTACCAAGAAGTTGAATTTCTGAGTGAAGATCCAGAAATAATCCCTGAGCACTTCTGGGTGTGGCCCAAAATCCAAACAAATATTTGAGGAATACCAATAAATACATGAAAACATGCTTACTATCATTTATGATTAGGGAAATCCAAATCAAGGTAATAATGAGATAATTTATAACACCATTTGAGTATGGCACCTCAAAAAGTTACTGGGAATAATCTGTAGTGGCAGGGATTGTGGTGTAAAAGGAACTCATCTACTGCTTGGTGGGAATGTTTTTGGCCCAAGCCCTAAGGAAAACAGCATAAGAGGGTTCTCAGTAAAATTTAGGATAGAACTGCCATATGATCAATAATCCCATTTTGGGGTATCTATTCCCAGGATATAAAAACATTCATTCAAAATGTTCATGCTTATTCATTGCAGCATTCAGTATAATAGGTACGATTTAGAAAATTCTAAGATTCAACCTAAATGTTCAAAGACAGATAAGTGTATCATGACTACACAGGTAATTTACAGCAAAATGAATGGAACTGGAAGATAACATGTTATATGAAGTAAGTCATGAGAAGAATAAATATAGGATATATCATTTATATGTGGTTAGAATAACTGCATGAAGGGAATGCAAGTATTTAAACAGGTGTTTCCTAGAACACTGTTGGCTTCAGAGGATAGTTAGGAGAAGGAAAGAAACAGAGTGGAGGGGAGAGAGACAGGTGTACAATAGGAAAGTTAGGCATATTGGGTCATAGTAAGAAAGTACAAAACTAAATATTCATACTATAGAGTTAATAGCACTAAAATCATGAGACCCAAACTTTAACAGTAAAATTTAAAAAGGTTAAAAACTTAAAAAGAAGGTTATTCTGGGAGTAGAGAGGAGATATGAGATATACTCTGGGAACATTGGTGATGAGATTGGTGCTGAAACATGGTATGCCTGAAAATCAACTATATATAACTTTGTAAATCAAAATACTTTAAATATATAATTTAAAGAAATAAACTTCTAGGTTTTGAACTTTCAAGAGTATCATAATGAAACTTCCCAAATATTTTGGTAAAACACCAATAACAAGGCTAATTGTTTGCATTTAACATTTACTATATGCAAAGTAAAATACATCAGCTAACAGTCATTCAATACTGAACAGGCTCAGGATTGATTTTAAATAATGGGGAAATATATTGCCAAACCAAATCAGATACATGAAATGTTACAAATATTTAAGAAGACTAGCTTTATAGCCACAAATTAAAAAAAATAAGTTCTTAATCTCCCTTATTTGGACTTAAGGAGTCCATCTAAACATCTCTACAATAAATAAATAATTCTTTAAATGTAAGGAAATAAAAGATATATTTTACCTGGATCTTTTTCGATTTGGACAACCAGCCTTGTGTTGGAATTATCCACTCGCTTTGTACTAGAAAGGAACAAAAAAGTTTTTTTAATTATTATGTACCCATAAGATAAAATATTTAGTTTACTGTCAATTGTGTGAGTGGGGAGGTGATATTGTGCTCAAATATTAAGATGATTGGTTCAATTTAACAATGCTTCAGAAGAGAGGTCTCATGGTAAAGAATAAAGGAAAGAAATCTTAGGATATTAAACACACAAACCCAAAGTCAACAACAACAGATCGCTATCCTATCACCAACAAGCTATACACATAGCTTGTGTGCTCTGTTGTAACTGTTTAACACTTGCACTTGGGGGTGGGGCAAAAATGTGGAGATATGGGATACATGCTGGGAACAGGTGTGGAAAGGATAACCCCTGGTAGTGGAATGGGCCTCTGATTCATTGTCACTATGTACCTTAAATATATGGTGAAAGATATGTTATTTACTTGGATCACAATAAAAATCATTTTTGGGGGGCCAAAGAGATAGCATGGAGGTAGGGCATTTGCCTTGCATGAAGAAGGACTGTGGTTCGAACCCTGGCATCCCATATGGTCCTCCGAGCCTGCCAGGAGCAATTTCCTGAGCATTGAGGCCAGGAGTAACCCCTAGTGCTTTCCGGTGTGACCCAAAAAACCAATTTGACAATTTGGTTTTTCGGCCAAACCTGGGTGAAGCTCACGGGGTTACTCCTGGCTTGGGGACCCATATGGGGATGCTGGGTATCGAACTGTGATCCGTCCTAAACTAGCGCACCGCAAGGCAGATGCCTTGTCATTTTGCACCACAGCTCCGACCAAACTCAGTGAAAATTATTTTAAAAAAAATCACTAATCGTGCCCAGAGAGATAGCACAGCGGTGTTTGCCTGGCAAGCAGGCTGATCCTGGACCTAAGGTGGTTGGTTTGAAATCCCGGTGTCCAATATGGTCCCCCGTGCCTGCCAGGAGTAACCTCTGAGCACCACCGGGGTGTGACCCCAAAAAATAAAACAAAACAAAAAATCACTGATCAAAAATAAAAAAAATGAGGAGAGAGAGAGAAATAGCTGTGACATAACAATTTTTGAGTACTGGATCCACACAATATAGAACATTTTAACCTGTCACCTCACTTTCAGAACTTAGAACAGTGAACATATTGTTCCTATTTTTCTTTTCAAATTTATTCCAAAATATTATGATGAATAGTCAACATCACCACTTTACTTTCCAGAACTAAGCATTTCTCACATATCTTTATAGATTGAATCCCAGAATAAATCTACTCTCAAATTTAGAAGGATGGTTTGTTTTCTTGAGAGTAAGAAGCTACATGAATTGTTTTAACCTTTAATTAAAAATCAAACCTTTAAATTGAGATAATTATGACAGCTCAATTTAGATATTTAAGACAAAATATTATGGAAGTTAGGCAATAATTAAAGCAGATTAATTATTGACTTTTTTGGGTGGAGAAGATCAAGGCATTTTATAAGGAATCTTTAGGGAGAACCAAAAAAACAACATCCTTTGCTGGGTAGGTTCTCCAAAATTGTACAGAACCGAACACTACCCTCTTCACTTCTGAGGGGTCATAGTAAGCAAGAGTGTCCTCAAATCAATACCTATTAAAATGATATTAATCCACATATTCCTCTAAAATGGTAACAGTCGTGAACTTCATTTGTCCTGAAAACCCTTTCTCAATGCAGTATTCTCTACTCAGAGAGATGGTGTCTGAAGAACTCTTGTTTTCATTTGTATCAGATGATCAGTGGCTTCATTATTCTTTGAATGATGTATTATGAAATTGATATCCAGAAATATTCCAACTACTTATTATGCTCTAAAAATGGTAATTTCATATGACTATACCTAATAAGACAGTAAGAACATATATGCCATAATCCTGGGAGATATCTCAGAGGGCTAGAGCAAACTTTAGGACCCAAATTTGATCCCCAGTATTACATGAAATACTGAATTTGGCTCTGATAGCTCCTGAGCACCATGGGGTCACTCTGGTAGCACCAGCTAAGTCCAAGCAGATTCACATTCCTGGGCCCTAAAAACTTAAGTAGGGACCCAATCACATTAGGAGGCAAGTATAGCTAAGAGTGGCTCACATTCCTCCTGAGCAGTACTTGAGTTGTCCCTCCACAAAATTGAAAACAAAGGATTCTCATAAAAAAAATAAACATCGGGCCTGGAGAGATAGCACAGCAGCGTTTGCCTTGCAAGCAGCCGATCCTGGACCAAAGGTGGTTGGTTTGAATCCCGGCATCCCATATGGTCCCCCGTGCCTGCCAGGAGCTATTTCCTGAGCAGACAGCCAGGAGTAACCTCTGAGCAATGCGGGTGTGGACCAAAACCCAAAAAAATAATAATAATAATAATAAAAATAAAAATAAAAAATAAACATTGACCACAGAATTTTATTAGCATGTGCACAACCTATTTTTAGCATACCTGGACCTTTCCTATGATATTAATTTTCCCTATGCATTCTGTTCACCCACCTACCCTGGCTTCTTTCCCTATGAATTGATCATGATTCCACATCCTATCCCTATTACTCCTTTATCCTCAGCATCTTTTGCAACTCTTACATCCCTGTGAACATTTTTCTCCTTGGAGTATTCCCTTATAAAGCCGCCCAAGTTTTCTTAATTGTTCCCTCATATCCTTCAAATCAACCTTAAGAATTTCTTTCTCAGATACCCTCATCCCACTATTGGTGGGGAGTACTGTTTGACTCAGCTTTTTGAAAAGTAATATGGAAAGTTATTCCCCAAATAGTAAGAGAACTACAGGAATACCATTTTTTGGCATTTATCCTCAAAACACAAATAAGAAATATAAATGCACACTCTATGCTCATTGCCACACTTAGCAAAATAGCCAAGATATTGAAACTACCTGAACACACAGCTACAGGTAAATGATCCAAGTAGATTGTGATATATATTGTGATATATATATATACATGTACACAATGGAATGCTATACAGCTCTAATAATTCAATTTATAACAACATAAATAGAATTAGAGAATACCATGCTGAATGAAGTTTATCAGAAGGAATAGATACAGAATGGTCCTCTCTTGTATTTGGGATTTAAATATACATAACAAGACAGAAAAAGGGGAAGATTTTGAGGTCCTTGGAAAGAGAGAGTACATTGGGTCATGGGTATAATGTTGGAATAATGTGAATGAGAAACCATTTATTGATAGCACTGGATTCTACATAACTCTAACTTTAAAAATTCCAAAACAAATCAAAAGAACCATCCTTCTTAGGGAAGTGTTCCTTGATACCTGTTCTAAAAAAAGTTATTTTCTCACATGGTACTTGCTAAGAAGGATAGCTGCTATTAGTAGGTTACAATTATATAGGATAGTTGGCAAATTAAAGGATGAATACTTGTTGGTAATGATTGTTAAGAAATAATTTCAGTTACTTTGCTACTCAGACTATTAAGACATATGATAAATCAGCAGAAGGTAAAAGAAAGGGAATGGAAGGAATGTGCAGACAGGATTATTTTTACAATGTAATGAATATACACTACTGAGATGTGAAGCCGTATTCTTAAAATTTTATAAATTTTTAAACCTATTGACAAAATTTAAATGGGAAAATTAGGGGATAGAGTAGTATATGTGTTTTCAACACTTGTTGGTCATGCAGCCAAGTCAGGTTTGTTCTCTGGCACTGCAAGTCCTGCCAGAAGTTATCCCTGAGCAGAGTCAAGAGTAAGCCCTGAGCCCTGAATGTGTGTCAGAAGAAAGAAAGGAAGACTTTCAATGCAGACTTCTCTGTGAATATGTCCATTGGGAATCATAACAGATGCAATGTATTTATATGAAATATATGAAACTATAAATATAACAAAATACAGTTATATGAAATTATAATCTGCATAAAAACATTTGTTTTCAGAAAAAAAGGGGCCTTTTTGCTTATATATTTAAAATGCTTAAATTCCATCTAGATAAGATACATATTTAGCTTTGTGGAAAAGATTCTATAGATACCTCATAGAAAAAAGATTTGTAATGATTGATTTTCAAAACAACTGTTTCCACATGCAATTTGTATTGTTGCTTTTATTTTTTTCCAAATACCCTCAGATAATCTTTGAAAATAAGAATCCAGAGTAGCTGAAAACTATGGCAAACAACAAAATTCTTTCTAATGAAAGCTTAAATCCCAAGTTGGCATAGTTAGTTCCTAAATGGAATTTTAATTTCACCTTAAGACCTGGGACAAATGGATTTTTCAGAGGCAGAATAAACAGTTTTTCAAATGGGACTGAGCTCAAAGAAAGTAATTTATCAAATTCTTTGGGGAATTAAAACATTCTCTAAAACTGTATTAACTGAAAATTATCCATTCAAAATTTATAGAATACAGAATGCCTAAATTCTGATCAGTTATAACTAAGTTGAGCTGCCTGTATACCCAGGGTCTCTGGCTCTCCACCAGACTTCTCAAAGAAGTTGAACTGTAAGACATATTCAGTAATTTGAGGCATTTCTCCAGTGCATTCCTTATACAAATTTGGTGTTTACCCGTCAGATTTGCTAATTAGTTCAGTAATTGGATTTTTGCCTTGACTGTTTAATTGCATGAACATGTACGAAGTATTCATATACATGGATACTCTTCATCATCTTCTGAAAAAGTGACTATTTTATCCTATGAAGTATCCTTAAGACTATAGGCCTAGCATTGGGATCAAGAGTTAGGAACAGGGTTATGACATATGCCTTGCATATAGCAATTCCATTTGATGCTAAGCAGTTGCATAAGGTCTGTTTTTTTGCTTCTTTTTAATTTTTTACAAGAGGTGGTACTCAGGGCTACTCCTGGCTCTGTGCTCAGGGATCACTCCTGGAAGGTTCTTGGAGCCATATAGTATATTGCGGATAGATCGCTGGGTTGGCTGTATTTAAAGCAAGCATCTGTTCCCAGTACTATTGCTCTTGTTCCATGTCTTTCATCTTTTGCTGTTGCTAACAACCATAATGATAGTCTGGTTCCTGGGTCAAATGCTGCCTAAGACTAATTTGGCATGAGAGAAACTTCCTGAGATATCAATCTGTGTGACTGTCAGGGTAGGCTCTGGTATAATCAGACATTTAGTTAACTTCCCATCTGGAGTCCTATTTTAGTTATAGGTTCGCTGGTTACTATTACGGCATAATTAGGTGATATTCCAAATGAATCTGGTTACATGATAACATAACTATTTATTAGTATTTCAAATCAAATCAATGCCAAACTGTGATAGCTGGGGTCATTAAATTTCTCTTTTTTTCCCTTCAAGATCTCTAAGTCATTTTGGTTTGCTTGTTTTTGGGCACTCTTAGAATAAAAAACAAAATGAGAGTACTAGGTGCCTTATTTCTGCTGGATTTTTCCTTAAATTCCTAAATATCCTGAAGTATTATAGTGTTTTTCTTTATATTTCATCCATTTTTTTCTTAGTTTTCCCTGTTAGGGAGAATGATCTTGATTCTCTTACATGTCTTATTAGAAATTGAACTTTCATTGTAGTTTGTAGAGACTACGAAAAGAGGACTTTTCAATTACTTAATTTTTTTGTTTGTTTGCTTTGTTTTGGGGCCACACCAATTGATGCTCAGTGGTTACTCCTGACTATGAGCTCAGAAATCACTCCTGGCTTGGGGGACCATATGGGATGCCGGATCTGAACTGAGTCAGCAGTGTGCAAGACAAAATGCCTTGTTGCTGTACTATAACTCCACCTCCTTCCTACTTAATATTTTATAAAAAATAAAACTTTTGACAAGACCCTACATCCATTTATGATCAAATTTCTCAACAAAAGGGGTGGGAGGAACTTTCATCAAGAGAGTAAATATCAGGGAGAGAGCAGTGGCATCTGCCTTGTAAGTGCTAGCCTAGGATGAACCGTGGTTTGACCCCACGGCGTCCCATATGGTCCCCCTAAGACAGGAACGATTTCTGAGCACATAGCCAGGAGTAACCACTGAGCATCAATGGGTGTGGCTAAAACAAAACAAAACAAAAAGATAGTAAAGATCATCTATAATTAGCCTGGGTAGCCATTAAGAATTGCTGGGCCGGAGTACCACCAGATAGAAGCATAGAACACTGAAGTCTGCACTGCCAAACTGAGCATCATTAGAAGTTTCTCTAAGTACTAAATGAACATCTCTCAAGGTGGGTTCCTATTTAAAAAAAAAAAAAACAAAAAAAAAACAAGAGTACCTTTTCTTTTCTTTTCTTTTCTTTTTTTTTTTTTTTTTTTGTTTTTGTTTTTTGGGTCACAGGGATTTTGGCTCAGGGATTACTCCTGGCTCTACACTCAGAAATTGCTCCTGGCAAGCTCAGAGGACCATATGGGATGCCCGGATTTGAACCACTGTCCTTCCATATGCAAGGTAAATGCCCTAACTTCCATGCTCTCTCTCCAACCCACCTTTTATTTTCTTCACTTTATACTTATAAAATGTGTCCCTTGATTTTACCCGTACATAAACATACAATAAGTGATTGTCCTTTTGAACCAGCTTTCCCCCCAGCATGCCAGCCATAGTATCATTCCCTCAATCATATTCCCATATCTTTTACTGATCTATAACAAAAGAGTAGAATATATAGAAGTGTTCAATCTAAAGGTAAAATTTCTAATACTTTATGTAAAACAATATGTATCTCACATATATAGAGCTTAATGGGTATAATTTTCTTGACTGCTGATGTCTAATACTTTATGTAAAACAATATGTATCTCACATATATAGAGCTTAATGGGTATAATTTTCTTGACTGCTGATGTTATGAAAGTCTACTTAAGGTCTATTTAAGGTCTTATTTTATACTAGTACTCACATATTCTTATATACTATACTATAATATTTTTATATTATACTAGTATTCACAAATATAGAGCTTAATGAGCATAATTTTCTTGACCGCTGATGTTATTCAGAAAGTCTATTTAAGGTCTGTAGTAAAAGAATACTTGTTATATTCACAGTATTATGTTGCCATAGTTCCCATATGAATATAACATAAATGCAGGGTTGTGGCATTTCCCTGATAATTACTATTTTTGTTGTATTATGAGTATAACATGAAGAGATGAAAGACTATCTAGGAACTGTAAGACCCATGAAAATTCAGTTAATTTATGATTTCGTTTTTGTTTCACTTTGTAAGCTTAGAATTTGGCCCTCAAAAATATTGACAGGAGTAGGAAAATATACCTGATTCAATATTTCTAACCTAACAATTTAACAACCAAGAAAAATATTTTACACTAAAAAATTCCTTCTAAAATAACTGCAGAAGAAAGTCCAGATAATCAGCAAAGAATGAAACTATGATGCCCCACACTTCCATCTACATTAGTAAAGGCAGGAAATTTTAAGAATTTCATTCTTGTCAAGCAGTAAATGAGATGCCCTTTCTATCCTGGTGCAATGGTAACAAACAAGACCACATAGAGAGTTTGTATTTTCATAACTGCTTGGAGAAAGGAAACCAACTGAAGAATTAAGAAATATACTTGGGAGAGCATAAAAACCGGCTAACCTTTGCAAAAGCTGGCTCCCTGTGTGTGACACCAGGCGGGGAAAATCCGCGAAAGTACACCGGCCCAGTGGGGCTCAGCTGTGAAAGACTGTGAGTGTGACCTGTCTATGTCTGTCTACTGTCCTCTTGCGTGAAACTCTTGCGAGTGGGGCAAAAAGAGCCTCCAGAAACCTCGCTCGCCCAGACGCCATTTTCAGGGAGGGACTTCAGAGCATAAAAACCGGCTAACCTTTGCAAAAGCTGGCTCCCTGTGTGTGACACCAGGCGGGGAAAATCCGTGAAAGTACACCGGCCCAGTGGGGCTCAGCTGTGAAAGACTGTGAGTGTGACCTGTCTATGTCTGTCTACTGTCCTCTTGCATGAAACTCTTGCGAGTGGGGCAAAAAGAGGCTCAGAGGAGCATGGCCGCTCCGCTTCGCTACGCGGCCATGCACTCTTTCTAAGGAAAGAACTCCATTGCAACAAGAAGGAAAAATCACACTAAGAACGGCGCTATATCACAGAAGCAAACATTTCTCTCTGGACTGTCTTCTCTGTTGCATGCTCGGGCCTAAGATTTGACCCAGTGTGAGGCTTCATCCACGGAGGACTCCCCTCCCATAGAGGCAAGTCAGCCCATCCATAAAGGGAGGAGCCAGAGGAGTGTGCTGCCTACATCATATAGACAATGAATACCACTACAACACGTAGAAAAACCCACAATACAAGTGTGACAATGGGGAAACAACGCAGGCCAGCATCAGACATAGAGAATGAAGATGACAATTCTGAGGACCAGATAATGACTGAACAACTAATCAACCTCTCAGATAAGGACTTTAGACTAGCAATATGGAAGGTGCTCAACAGACTCCACAGAAACCATGGATCGAGTTGAACAGAACACTAATAAGAACCAAGAAAATATGAAGGCAGAAATGACAAAACTCCAAACTGAAATAACATGTCAACTAACAGGACTGAAAAACTCAGTAAACGAAGTGAATGACAAAATGGATAAGCTCTGGGACAGGGTATCAGAAGCTGAGAATAGACTTGGTGCTGTGGAAGATGAGATACATAACAATTCCATACAGCAGGAGAGATTGGACAAAAAACTTAAAGCAAATGAGCAGACAATGGAAAAATTAGTCAAAGAATGGGAACAGACGAAAATAGAAGTCTATGATAAGATCAACAGAAACAACTTAAGAATCATTGGAGTCCCAGAGACCCAGGAAGAAAATTTCCAGGAAGAATCAATGGTCAAGAACATCATTAAAGAGAAACTTCCAGAGCTAAAGAATATATGTGATCAAATCCTGCATGCCCGAAGAGTACCAAACCAAAAGAGACCCCAGAAAAACCACCCCAAGACACATCCTAGTCACAATGACAAATCCACAGATAGAGACAGAATTCTGAAAACAGCAAGATCAAAAGGGGAAATCATGTTCAAGCAAGCTTCCCTGAGATTTACAGCAGACCTGTCACCAGAAACGCTCATGCCAGAAAGCAGTGGTGGGATATTGTGACAAGACTGAATGAAATGAATGCTTCACCCAGCATACTATACCCAGCAAAACTCACTTTCCGGTTTGATGGAAGAATACATGGTTTCACAGACAAAAAACAGCTCAGAAACTTCACAGACACAAAACCAGTCTTAAGAAAAAAACTGAAAGACCTAATCTAAGACAAGACTACCCAAAAGACACACCAAATTTTGAAATAAAGATGGCGTTAAATCCCAGGACAATTCTTTCTCTCAACGTCAATGGACTAAATGCACCAGTTAAGAGACACAGAGTGGCTAAATGGATCAAAAAACTCAATCCAACCTTCTGCTGCCTACAAGAAACGCACCTGAATAGTCAGAACAAACATAGACTCAAAATAAAAGGCTGGAGAAAAGTTATCCAAGCAAACAACACCCATAAAAAAGCTGGAGTGGCCATACTAATATCAGATAATGCAAACTTTATACTCAGGAAGGTTGTAAGGGACAAAGACGGACATTTTATATTAATCAAGGGGTACGTAGAGCAGGAAGAATTCACTCTCCTAAACATATATGCACCGAATGAGGGGCCAGCAAAATATTTAATACAACTGTTGACAAATCTGAAAATAATATCAACAACAACACAATAATTGTGGGGGGACCTTAACACGGCTTTGTCAACACTGGACAGGTCAACCAGACTGAAACCCAACAAGAATATACTAGACCTGAGGAGAGAAATGGAAGAAAGAGGCCTAGTGGATATATATAGGACACTCCATCCCCCTAAAACCTGGATACACATTCTTCTCCAATGTACATGGGACATTCTCCAGGATAGACTACATGCTGCACATAAAACATACCTCCATAAGATCAAGAGGATAGAAAATTTGCAGACTACCTTCGCTGACCACAAGGCTCTGAAATTATTTGTGAACTCCAAAGGGACTCAGAAGAAACACTTTAACACCTGGAAGTTAAACAGCCTCAATGCTCAATAACCAGTGGGTCCGAGATGAAATCAAGGTGGAAATAAAAAGGTTCCTGGAAACAAATGACAATAAAGACACAAACTCTCAGAACTGATGGGACACAGCAAAAGCAGTACTGAGAGGAAAATTTATAGCTTTGCAAGCACACATCAGGAAGGAAGAAGGAGCTTACCTGAGTAGCTTAATGACACAGCTATAGAACTAGAAAATGCTCAACAAAAGGACCCAAGAATAGGAAGACAGAAGGAAATAACAAAGCTGAGAGCAGAAATCAACGAAGTGGAAACTCAAAAAACAATCCGAAAGATCAACGAAAGCAGAAGTTGGTTCTTTGAAAAAATAAACAAGATTGATAGACCACTGGCAAACCTAACAAAGAAAGAGAGAGAGAGAAACTTGATAACTCGTATCAGGAATGAAAAAGGAGAGATCACTACTGATATGACAGAGATTCAAAGGGTAATCAGAAACTACTTTGAAAAACTCTACGCCACTAAAAATGAGAACCTGGAAGAAATGGATAAATTCTTGGACTCTTATAATCTTCCACGGTTGAAGGAAGAGGATGTAGCATATCTAAACACCCCCATCACCATTGATGAAATTAAAACAGTAATCAAATGTCTGCCGAAAAACAAAAGCCCAGGTCCAGATGGATTCACTAATGAATTCTATCCAAACTTTCCAAGAGGAACTACTGCCAATCTTGGCAAGACTCTTTCATGAAATTGAACAAACAGAAACACTTCCAAATAGCTTTTATGAAGCCAACATCACCTTGATACCTAA
This sequence comes from Suncus etruscus, assembly GCF_024139225.1. Classification (NCBI taxonomy): domain Eukaryota; kingdom Metazoa; phylum Chordata; class Mammalia; order Eulipotyphla; family Soricidae; genus Suncus; species Suncus etruscus. The sequence goes on along the minus strand of NC_064862.1, from coordinate 43,432,844 downwards.
ACCAGACAGAGACGCTACCAAAAAAGAAATTACAGACCAATATCACTGATGAATGCAGATGCAAAGATCCTCAACAAAAATCCTGGCAAATAGGATTCAATGCCTCGTTAAGAAGATCATCACTACGATCAAGTAGGTTTCATCCCAGGAATGCAAGGCTGGTTAACATCCGTAAATCTATCAACATAATACACAACATCAATAACAAGAAAAATAAAAACCACATGATCATATCAATAGATGCAGAGAAAGCATTTGATAAGGTCCAACACCCATTCTTGATCAAAACTCTCAGCAAGATGGGAATGGAGGGAACCTTTCTCAATATAGTGAAGGCCATCTACCACAAGCCAGTGGCAAATATTATCCTCAATGGAGAAAACTGAAAGCCTTTCCTCTAAATTCTGGCACAAGACAAGGCTGTCCTCTCTCACCACTCCTTTTCAACATAGCACTGGAAGTACTTGCTATAGCAATTAGGCAAGAAAAGGATATCAAGGGAATCCAGATAGGAAAGGAAGAAGTCAAGCTCTCACTGTTTGCAGATGACATGATACTCTACTTAGAAAACCCTAAAGACTCTATCAAAAAGCTTCTAGAAACAATAGACTCATATAGCAAGGTGGCAGGCTACAAAATTAACACACAAAAATCAATGGCCTTTCTATATACCAATAGTAATAAGGATGAAATGGACATTAAGAAAACAACCCCATTCACAATAGTACCACACAAACTCAAATATCTTGGAATCAACTTGACTAAATATGTGAAGGACCTATACAAAGAAAACTATAAAACTCTGCTCCAAGAAATAAGAGAGGACACACGGAAATGGAAACACATACCCTGCTCATGGATTGGCAGGATTAACATCATCAAAATGTCAATACTCCCCAAGGCATTATACAGATTTAATGCCATCCCTCTAAAGATACCCATGACATTTCTTCAAAGAAGTGGATCAGACACTTTTGAAATTCATTTGGAACAATAAACACCCCTCGAATAGCTAAAGCAATCATCGGGAAAAAGAATATGGGAGGAATTAACTTTTCCCAACTTTAAACTGTACTACAAAGCAACAATTATCAAAACAGCATGGTATTGGAATAGGACAGGTCCTCAGATCAGTGGAATAGGCTTGAATACTCAGAAAATGTTCCCCAGAGATACAACCATCTAATTTTTGATAAAGGAGCAGGAAATCCTAAATGGAGCAGGGAAAGCCTCTTCAACAAGTGGTGTTGGCACAATTGGATAGCCACTTGCAAAAAATTGAACTTAGACCCCCAGCTAACATCATGTACGAAGGTAAAATCCAAATGGATTAAAGACCTCGATATCAGCCCCAAAACCATAAGATATATAGAACAGCACATAGGCAAAACACTCCAGGACATTACAGGCATCTTCAAGGAGGAAACTGCACTCTCCAAGCAATGAAAGCAGAGATTAACAGATGGGAATATATTAAGCTGAGAAGCTTCTGCACCTCAAAGGAAATAGTGCCCAGGATACAAGAGCCACCCACTGAGTGGGAGAAACTATTCACCCAATACCCATCAGATAATGGGCTAATCTCCAAAATATACAAGGCACTGACAGAACATTACAAGAAAAAAACATCTAACCCCATCAAAAAATGGTGAGAAGAAATGAACAGACACTTTGACAAAGAAGAAATACGCATGGCCAAAAGACACATGAAAAAATGTTCCACATCACTAATCATCAGGGAGATGCAAATCAAAACAACGATGAGATACCACCTCACACCCCAGAGAATGGCACACATCACAAAGAATGAGAATAAACAGTGTTGGCGGGGATGTGGAGAGAAAGGAACTCTTATCACTGCTGGTGGGAATGCTGTCTAGTTCAACCCTTTATGGAAAGCGATATGGAGATTCCTCCAAAAACTGGAAATCGAGCTCCCATACGATCCAGCTATACCACTCCTAGGAATATACCCTAGGAACACAAAAAATACAATACAAAAACCCCTTCCTTACACCTATATTCATTGCAGCTCTATTTACCATAGCAAGACTCTGGAAACAACCAAGATGCCCTTCAACAGACGAATGGCTAAAGAAACTGTGGTACATATACACAATGAATATTATGCAGCTGTCAGGAGAGATGAAGTCATGAAATTTTCCTATACATGGATGTACATGGAATCTATTATGCTGAGTGAAATAAGTCAGAGAGAGAGAGAAAAACGCAGAATGGTCTCACTCATCTATGGGTTTTAAGAAAAATGAAAGACACCCTTGTAATAATAATTTTCAGACACAAAAGAGAAAAGAGCTGGAAGTTCCAGCTCACCTCAGGAAGCTCACCACAAAGAGTGATGAGTTTAGTTAGAGAAATAACTACATTTTGAACTGTCCTAATATTGAGAATGTATGAGGGAAATGTAGAGCCTGTTTAGGGTACAGGCGGGGGTTGGGGGGGGGAGGAGGGAGATTTGGGACTTGGGTGATGGGAATGTTGCACTGGTGATGGGTGGTGTTCCTTTTATGACTGAAACCCAAACACAATCATGTATGTAATCAAGGTGTTTAAATTAAAAAAATTAAAAAAAAAAAAAAGAAAAAAAAAAAAAAAGAAATATACTTGGGGGGGCTGGCGAGGTGGCGCTAGAGGTAAGGTGTCTGCCTTGCAAGCGCTAGCCAAGGAAGGACCACGGTTCGATCCCCCGGCTTCCCATATGGTCCCCCCCAAGCCAGGGGCAATTTCTGAGCACTTAGTCAGGAGTAACCCCTGAGCATCAGACGGATGTGGCCCGAAAAAAAAAAAAAGAAAGAAATATACTTGGGTGGCCTGGAGAGATAGCATGGAGGTAGGGCCTTGCATGCAGAAACATGGTGCTTCATATTCCAGCATCCCACGTGGTCCCCCAAGCCTGCCAGGAGCGACTTCTGAATATAGTACCAGGAGTGGTCCCTGAGCGCTGCCAGGTGTGACCCAAAAATAAAAAAAAAAAAAAAGAAAGAAAGAAATATACATGGGACCATAAAGATAGCACAAGGGTAAGGCTATAGTATACAGTACAGTATAGTAAGGATAAGGTACGTCTTCTACTCGACTGAACAGGGTTTAATACCCAGCATCCACTATGATATCCAGAGTGCCACCAGAAGTGATTCCCAAATGCAGAGCCAAAAGTAAACTCTGAGCAGCACTGGGTGTGGCATCGTTAAAATTAAAAAAATAAATGAAAGAAAGGAAAATAATACACTCCTCCTTTATGGGAACTATTTTTTAAATATAGAAAATATTTTTGAAGAATACCAGATTTTTAAATTTTTGGAATAGGATGAGAGATAGGTCATTATAAAATTTCACACTTTTTCATGTGTGATTAAATGTTTATGTGATTTTTTTTGGTCATTATCTTTTCCTCAACAATAAAGTCTACGATCCATGATGGTAATAAACATGCCTATTCATCATGTCATACCCACACATTGTCTTAAGCCTGAATGAACCATTAGAATATTTTTTCCATTATTTAATACAAAATTTTAAATTGGAATTTTTTTTTTCATTTCAGGGCCACACATGATGATTCTTGGGCTACTCCTAGATCTGTTGCACTCAGTGCTGTGTGTGGGATCACATGGGATGTCAGGAATCAAACCCTGGTCAGTTGTGTGAAAAGCCAACATCCTACCTGCTGTCCTATTGCTCCTTCATCCTCTTGCTTTATTTTATTTATTTTTGGTGCCATATCAGTGGTGATTAGGAGTTACTTCTGACTGTTCACTCTGATGTTGGGTAGAAGACTATACGAGATGCCAGGGATCAACTAACATTGATGCAAACAAAGCAGGCACTCTGCCAGCTGTATTATCTCTCTGGCCCCATGATTTCTATTTTCAAATATCACAATGTTTATTATAAAATCAGGGCATGAACATGACTTGATAAATTAAGTAAACTTCATTTCAATACTATACTGGGAAGGTCCAATTCAAGTTCGCACCATTTGTCTCACACCCACAAAAATCACTTCAAGGACAGTAACAATCTCTCAAAACTGATCAGTTTTGAGCAAGATGGTTTTTATTTATTAAACAGCCAAACAAACAAGGTCCCTAAGATCATTCCTGTTCCCTCACTCCTTTTAGTGTACTCTAATTGACAATTAGCTCCGTTCTGGTTGTTTTCAGATTTTTTGATGTATGTCATTTTTCACTGATGTGAAATATCACAATGCTGATTTGATTTGCATTTCTCTAATTTTGGGGGAAGTATCTGCTCATCTTTACCCCCATTTTTGAATTTGATTGTTGGATTTTTTGTTATTAATTTAGAGTTTAATAGATCTTGTATAGATCTAATTGTCTGATGTATAATGTGCAAATGTTTTCATTCATTCATATAGTAAGGATAAGAGAAAAGCTTGTATTTTATATTGTTTCTTTTGCTGTGCAAGATCTTTTATTTATTTATATTTTATTTATTTAGTTAGTTTTTTGGGTCATACCTGGCGGCGCTCAGGGGTTACTCCTGGCTCTGCACTCAGAAATCACTACTGGCAGGCACGGGGATCATATGGGATGCCAGGATTCAAACCACCATCCATTCTGAATTGGCTGCGTGCAAGGCACATAGAAATACTAATACTAATACTACTGCGTGCAAGACCCTACCACTGTGCTATCTCTCCAGCCCCTGCAAGATCTTTTAATTTGATGTAGACTCATTTGTTTATTTTTGGTTTTGCTCTTTTATCCTCTGTGGTCTACTGAAGACAACTCTGAGGTACATTTCCTGGGAAGTTATGCCTATTTTTTATTTAATGTATTTAAATTGAATAGTGAGGGTTTTTTTTAACCCACCTTAATTTACTTTCTGTGAATGGTATGAGGTATGGTCATTTTTGTATATGGGGATACACCATTTGCCCATATCTATTTAAGAAAGTGTCTTTGCTTCACTTCATGTACACATTGCTTTCCCATAAGTTAACACCCCATAAATCTGGAGGCTTAACTCTGTTCCATGAGTCTTTGAGTCTATATTCCAGCACCATCAAGTTTTGCTTATTGTTAACTCTGTAATAAAACTTGCAATTGCAATACTTCCCATTTCTTTTGTTTCTTATTAGTATTTCTTTGGATATTCAAGAAGTCTTATGATTACATACAAAATTTAGTAGTTTGTTCCAAGTGTTTGAAAAATGTCACTCTGGTTTTAATGTATTATGTCAATTGAGTGTTGCATTGAATTGTGTGCTTTGAGTAAAAAGAACATCGTGACATTGCTGATTCTTTCAACTTAGAAACAGGAGGTATTTTTCTATCTCCTAATGTCCACTTCTATTTATTTTAGCAGTGATTTGTAGTTTTCACTGCATAAGTATTTCATCTCCCTTAATGATTTCTAGGTACTCAATGTTTTTGGATACTATTTTGAAAGGACTATCTTTTTTTGATTGTTTGTTTTGTTTTGGGCCACACCTGGCAATGCTCTGGAGTTACTCTGGGCTATCTGCTCAGAAATAGCTCCTGGCAGGCACGGGGGAAGCATATGGGATGCCGGTATTCGAACCAATCTTAAATGTACTTTTCTTCTATTATTTTCATACCAAGTACCACAAAATTTTGTGTATTAATTTTGTAATCTGCTACCTTACTGTATTGGTTTATTTTTTCAGAGTTTTGTGGTAGAGATCTTAAGAATTTTTGTGTACATATTAACTTATAGTATCTTACATTTAGCAATTATTTAAACAATTTTTAACAAATATTAAATTCCTTATTAATAATATTAAACCTTTAAAAATGCTCTTTCCCTATTATCTAGTAAGTATCAGTGAAAGTACTCCTATTCTAATTTTCACTTTCAACAGGCAGTAATACAAAACTGGTGCCCATCTTAGGTTCAACAAAGGCAAAGTGGGGAATCAATATTTTGAACTCCACCTGGAAGTTAAAAAAATAGAGCCTTTCTCTTTCCTGTAGAATGGTAGAAAAGACAATTGAAAAAGAATTTTTGAATAAAACCCAAAGACATAAAACACATTGCCCAGAATGCCCACCTTTAAATAGAAAATAACCTGCCAGAATTAGAAACAAATCTTACAAACAGAATTTAAAAAGACAATAAATAGATGTCAACATGAGGTTTAAGTAATGATAAAACTATATGACAAAGATGAAATTTAGTTATTATCAAAACACATAAATACATCTTAGATTATTTAAAAATACAATGACGAGCCACAGAGAAAAGGGAATTAAGGTTGAAAAAAAAGGTATATGAAATTAGTTTGATATTGTGATTGCATTAAAACTTTGATGATGGGGGCCCAGAAAGATAGCACAGTGGTGTTTGCCTTGCAAGCAGCCAATCCAGGACCAAAGGTGTTTGGTTCGAATCCCGGTGTCCCATATGGTCCCCCGTGCCTGCCAGGAGCTATTTCTGAGCAGACAGCCAGGAGTAACCCCTGAGCACCGCCGGGTATAGCCCAAAAACCCAAAAAAAAAAACTTTGATGATGGATGGAGAAAGAGAAAGTACACAATAAGTGTGAATATATACTTCCATTATCCGACAATATTGTAAACAAATCAAAAGTCAATGGAATTGATTTTGAAATTAGGAAACAAGTAAATTCAATGTCCTCAAGAAAAATAAATGCAAAGCATTAAGTAATAAAACATTACATTCTATAAAATAAATTGAGTGACTAATAAAACATTCACCATCAGAAAATTGTATTAATTGTTAATAATACATTAAACAAAGGAAAATTTAGTATTATTAAAGAAATGAATATTATAGTGAAGATATATAAGATTGAAGAAAAATTAGAGAAAAGTTTTATAAGCAGAAAATCAAAACAAAAATTCAATTCGAAGATTCAATAGCAAGATGAAGTAAGGAAATAAATCAATCAAAAATAGATATTAAATTATTTATCAACCAAGAGAAAATGACTTATAATTAACAGTCTCTGAAATATGAGAGGTTCTAATCAAAGATTTATTATTCCTATCATCATATATAAAGGATAAATTAAATATAAGCTTAAATTATTCCCACTTAGACACATTATAGTCAGGCCTATATAAACAAAAACACAGGTCTGGAGCAATAGCACAGTGGTAGGGAGTATGCGGACAACATGGGATAGACCCAGGATCAAATTCCATGAGGTACCCAGAGCCTGCCAGGACCAATTTCTAAGCGCAGAGCCAGGAATAAACCCTGTGCATTGCCAGGTTGTGAACCCAAAACAAAACAAGCAAAACAAAAACAAAAATAAAAATACAAAAAAGGAAGTTCCCTAATTGTAGAGACTTCAGGGGCCATTGTGTCAGTGTCATTCAGTGTCATTGTGCCACATATAGGTCAATTGAAAAATCCAATTAGATGCATCTACTGAATATTGAAACCTACTCTTTCTGTTCTATCTTGCCTGAGAAGACCTCCTCAGTCCCAGTGACTGTACTGAAACCCAGAACCATGCAAATCTGAAAAAATGGAGTCCATACATCCCTCACACGCCAAAGGCAGATAGGAAACTATAGGGTCTTAATCTAGTGAGGTATTAACCCCATAAAACCCCAATAAAATGCAGGAACTAATTCTATACCTGTCATTTCCAATGATATGCCATTACATGTAAATGGAAATAGATTAGCAGAGACATGCAGTAGACATAAGCAAGAATCTAAAGCACTATGATCAGCACCTCACAAAACTCTAAGAATAATGGATATGGTGCTTGCCTTGCATGCTGTACAGTAGGGCTTAATTCTGGTTCCCCAGGGAATCACCTAAGCCTTTCAGAGTGGTCCCTGAGCATAGAACCAGAAGTAAGCCTTGACAACTGCCATATTCACACTGTGGAATTTAAAATATACATATATATAATTGGTTTATATCTTGTTAAGTTGACACATTTCTATCAATCCTAATAGAAAAAAAAACAATTCTTCAAAATCACCTAATTAATAAAATACAATTATTATGAACTTTATTGGTAACTGTAAAACTCCAAATATTCTATCATGTACTTGAAAAACAAATATATCTATTATGTAGAATATATTTTATAAGATACAAAAGAGATGATTTTCGATTTGTTTAATGAAAGTATTTTTACCCTGATTCAAAAATCTAACAGAAAAAGTGTAGCAAAATTAGAGCAATATTTCCTGTATCTATGAATACAGATGTAAAAAAAATACTCAATAAAATATTAGCAAATAGAATTAGGTCCTAAAAAAAGTAAAAATATTGTGATGGCCTGGGTTTTACTCTAGGGAAGAAAGGGTGGCTAAGCATAGGAAAATCTGTCCGTGTGAACCACCGTATTTATTGACTAACGTAGGAAAATAAGATAATCATATCAAACAATGCAGAGAAATAGCTGACAAGACATAATATATATTCATTGCATAAAAAGCAAAGAATAAAGCAAAATGTGGCTGGGGACATGATTCAATAGTAAATTGCATGTCTTACATTCATAAGACTTGGATTTGATCTTTGGTACTACCAAAATAATGACAACAGTAACACACATACACACAAAATAAAACAATAACTAAAAATATATAATTAAAAATTATCATCATTTATTATTATAATTGTCATAAATCATAAAAATAAAATAAAAATAATAAATACACAATAAATTATTGTTATAAAATCATTATAATAAATAAAATGATAGCTAAAATATATGACTAAAGTATTGAAAATTATGAATTATGATTTATAAATTGCAATATAGTTTATAAATCATTGTTATAAATTATTATCATAAAATATAATTAAAATAATAACTAAAAAATGAAATATTAAATAACAGAAACCTCTCAGAAAATAGGAAAAGGGGAACTTTTCACTCAATAAAAACCACCTGCCAAAGACTTAATGTTAATATGAATCTGATAGCAAAGTGCTAACTTCCCTTGTAATAGACACAGAAATGTAAGGATGTTCAAATTAGTTGTTATTCAGTAAAGTTCTAGATGGTTTTGCTAGTTTTACAACAAGGTGAGTAAAACATAAAAAGGCATTTTATAAAGGAGGATGTAAAACAGTACTTAATTACAAATAGTGAGATTATCTGTAATAATAAGTATGCAAGTCTACCAGAAATTATAATCATGATTTTAAGAAATCATTGTTTTAAGAAAAATTAAAGACATTACTGTAATAAGGCCCAGAGACAATAGAGTTAAGGGCTGGAAGGGCTGGAAGGACCGGCTCACAATTTAAAGCTCACCACAAAGAGTGGTGAACCCTGTTAGGGAAATAACTACATTAACAACTAACATGACAATGTAAAAAAATGAGAGAAGTAGAATGCCTGTCTCGAATACAGACAGGGCTGAGAGAGGAGGGAGGCATTGGTGATGGGAATGTTGCACTGGTGATGAGGGTGTTCTGTTTATAACTGAAACCCAACTACAAACATGCTTGTGATTATGGTGCATAAATAAAGATTCATAAAAAAATAAATAGTAATCAACCTTCTAGAAACTAATCAGAGAACAGAGTATACATTTAATATTAGAGTATGAATATATATGTATCTTTTCTTGTATATTAATAATAGATGCCAAATTTTAAAAAATACATTGTAATCATTCAAAGGAAAGAATATTCGTTTTTTTTTAAATCTTGAAGATATAAACCAGGATTATATGTTAACAAATGTAAATAGGTAAAATTAATCAAAAAAGTTCCAGAAAAATGGAGGGTTGAGTGAAGTTATCAAAAGGATAGATATACATAATCATATCAAACATATGTGATATCTGCAGATACATATTAAAGAAACAAAAATCAGCAAATGGCAACAGAATTGGAGAATTCTTCCACAGACTGTTTCCTTGAGTGTGAGGAGAGAAGTTGAGGTCTTTAGGACATGCTTTAGGAGGGAAGTGGTTGTGGATGTGATAATAGAACAAAGTATGTATGAAGATATCATTTGCAGTACTGTAAATGAGGGTTAAAAGTGAGGGTAAACAAGTATGAGTAGATAGTTTAAGGGGCTAAGCACATTCTTTAAATGGGTGATCAGGTTTTTATCACCAGGTTGGGGTAATTCTGAGAGAGACAGGAATAGCTACTAGGAACTGTCAAATGTGATCACAAAACAAAAACACAAAAACGACAACAATTAAACCCACTACCACTTGTGGAGAGATATGAATAATTTGGTGGTGGGCATGCTGTGTTAACAGTCTATTCTTTTTATTTTTAAAATTTATTTGATGGTAGGAAGCTTGGCACAAAATGTAGTGAATGCAGTTAGGGCAGTGAATGGTCAGTCCATTGTGACAGTAATAGGAACTGATAACTCTGGACAAGAACTGGAAAACAGGATAAAAGTGATATTCCTTTATTATCAATAGTGCAAACCACAGTGTCTAAAAAGAAGAAAGAAGCCTATTATTTTTCTTATATCCCACAAATTAGTGAGGTTATTCTAGTCTATCCATTCCCTCTAACTCATTTCACTCAGCATAACAATCCCCATATTCATCTATGTATAAGCAAACTTCACGACTTCATTTTCCTAAAGGTTGCATAGTATTGCATTGTGTAGATGTACCACAGTTTATTTAGTCAATCAGTTGTTCTTGGGAACCTGATCTTTAAATGAAGTAATTTATATTAAAAAAAAAAAACTATACAGGGGCTAGAGAGATAGCACAGCAGTGGGGCATTTGCCTTGCATGCAGCTGACCAGGGACGAACTTGGGTTTGATCCTGATTATTCCATATGGTCCCCTGAGCCTGCCAGGAGAAATTTATGAGAACAGAGCCAGGAACAACCCCTGCGCACCACTGGCTGTGGCCCAAAAACTAAAATAAAAATCTCTATGGAAGCCATGTCAGCAATGCCAAGGTAAGGGACAGAATTCAAGACAAAGAGACAGTGGAACTCAACTCCACTTTGTGGCCAAACACACCTCCTAGTTAAGAAAAAAAAAAAAAAAGCCAGCAAGGGACATAATTGTGACAATGGAAAAACAATGTAGGCCTTCACCATGCTTAGGGAATGAATACAGTAGCTCTGATGACCCCCCAAAAATATCAACCACCTAGTTAGCCTCTTAGATAAGGACTTTAGACTTTGGAGAAGACATATAAAGGATTCTTATAGAACTCAAAGAAAGCATGGAAAATAAACTGAAAAAATAAGAATCAAGAGCACCAGAGAGTAGAAATATGAAAACCTGAAACTGAAACAATAGGGATAAAAAACTGGTAGGCAAATGAAAATCTCACTGGAAAGCCTATCCAACAGAGTAATAGTGGCTGAGAACAGAATCAGTGAGTGGAAAGATGAGATGTATAAAAATTCCATACAATAGAAGAGATTGGAAAAGAGCCTTAAAACAAAGACTTGGAAAAATCCTCAAAGAAAGTGAACAGATGAAAACAGAAGTTATTATAAACTCAACAGAAATAACATAAGAACCATAGCAAAACTCACAAAGAAAGGAAGAGAAACAATAAACTGAGAAATGAAAACAGGATGATTACTACAGAAATTCAAAGAGTAATCAGAGACTACTTTGAGAAACTCAAAAACATGAGGACATGGAAGAAATGGAGAGATTTTTAGACTCTTTTAACCTCACAAGGTTGAATCAATATGACCTAGTATATCTGAACAGACTTATCACTATTGAGGAAATTGAAATGGTAATCAAAAATCATCCCAAGAACAAAATATCATGACCAGATGGAATTACTAACCAATTCTTTCAAACTTTCCAAGAGGACCTACTGTGAAATCCTTTTCAGGATCTTCCAGGAAACTGAAGACACAGAAACACATCCAAATAGCTTTTATGAAACTAACATCACCCTGATACCAAAAGCAGACAAAGATACCACCAAAAAAGAGAACTATAGACCAAATATCCTTGATGAACACAGATACAAAAATCTTCAACAAAACCCTAGCAAATAGGATCCAAGCCTCATCAAGAAAATCATATGCCATGACCAAGGAGGATTCATTCCACAGATGCCAACATATGGTTCAACATATAAAAGTCAATCAACATAATATACCAGATTAACAAAAGGAAAATTAAAAACCAATGATCATATAAATATATGTAGAGAAATCATATGATAAGTTCCAACACCCATTCATGTTAAAAACTCTCATAATGGTGGGAATGCCCCTGATTCAATGTCACTATGTGCTTAAAGTATTACTGTGAAATATTTCCAAAGTAATCCACTTTGGTCAAAATAAAAATTATTATAAAATATATAAAAAGATTAAAATTTAAAAAACGCTCATCAATATGGGAAAGGGAGGAACTTTTCTCAATATAGTCAAGGCTATTTACCACAAGCCCATGACAAATATTTACTCAATGGAGAAAACAGAAAGCTTTTCCCCTAAGACCTGGTACAAGACAAGGCTCTCACCACACATTGAGTATAGTACTGGACATACTTGCAATCGCAATTAGGCAAGAAAAAGAAATTAAAAAAATGAGGGCCAGAAAGACATCTCCATGATATGAAGCGTATCACAGAATGGTAGGTGCAATTAGAGAAATAACTGCACTAACAACTATTATGACAATGATAGAGAGATATATATAATGCCTGCTTCAAAGATAAGCAGGGGCTTGGGAGGGGAAATGGGGGACATTGGTGGTGGGAAAGTTGTACTGGTGAATGAGTATATGCATTTTTATGGCTGAAACCCAATTATGAACATGGTTGTAACCATGATGCTTAAGGAAATTGTTATTTACAAAATAAAAAAATGAATTTCTCCTAGGCACTCATCTTGTACATGGACTCTAATCAATGCTTCTATTTTTAAATGACTTTTCTGGGGCAAGAGAGATAGATAATACAGTAGATAGGGCACTTATATTGACTACACCTACCAGAGTTCCTGGTATTCCATATGATTCCCAGACCATCACCAGAAATAACCCCTGAATGCAGTGCCAGGAGTAAGGCTTCAGCAATTCCAGGTGTCCACAAGGAATACAAAAAAAAAAAGTGTAAAAAATCTACAGTATTTTGTATATGAAACATTAATTCTACCTAAAGCCCTAGCAAGGTCTTGACCTTGAGGAATATAGTGTCAAATTAAGACTTTAAATATGGAGCTTGGAGCCGGAGAAATAACATGGAGGTAAGGTGTTTGCCTTGCATGCAGAAGGTCAGTGGTTCAAATCCTGGCATCCCATATGGCCTCCTGAGCCTGCCAGGAGATTTTCTGAGTGTAGAGACAGGAGTAACACCTGAGCGCTGCCCAGTGTGACCCCCCCCCAAAAAAAAACCCTAAATATGGAGCTAATTTCTGATGGCTCTCTGCCATCTGATTTCAGCTGTGTCATTTTTGGATTGTGACCCACCCTACTAGAGCTGAAAATGCATGCCTGCTTTAGAGTATCTATCCCCAGGACAGAAAAAACATTCATCCAAATGGATGTATGTATACCACTATTCATCACAGCACCCAGTACAATATCTCAGAGTTGGACCCAATCTAGATGTCCAACAAGAAATTTGTGGATTATGAAGATGTGGTATATATATATATGTATGTATATATATATACACAATTAAATACTACATAGCTGTAAGAAAAGATCTGATCATGCAGTTCATTGAAACACGAATGGAACTGGAAGATATTATGTTAAATGAAATATAAAAAATTATATCACTTATATGTGGTATTTAGAATAACTGCATGAAGGAATGTAATGGTTCAAATGAGTGTTGTTGAGAACACTCTTGGTATCAAAGTACTGTGAGGAAAAGGAAAGTAATTAAATGAATGAGAAGATGTAAAATAATGGGGAGAGGGGTCATTGATGATGCACTGATGGTGTTAAAAAAGTACAGAATATCTAATCCACAGAGTCAAAGTCATTGAAATTATGAGTCCCAAACTTTAACAACTAACCTTAAAAACAGGCTTGTTATGATAGCAGGCTGGGGCAGGTCTGGTAGCATAGGGACTCTGGGAACACTGATGGATGGAGGTTGTCACTGGTGGTGGGGTTAGTAGTGAAACATTATTGTTTGTCTAAAACAGCTATGAAAAACATTGTATATCACAATGCTCTAAATTAAAAATTAAAAAAATATATGAGGTTAACACGATCACATAGTGAGCTGGACACATACAATGCAAGCAGATGACTCAGGTTCAAAGACTTTATATGGCTACCAGAGCCCTCTGACAAGTGATCCTTGAGTCTGAAGCCAGGAGTTAGCCCTATTCAACAACAACAATAAAAAAACAACAACAAATATATACCCATGGTAGCACAATTAAAGATTTTTCTTCTGATTATTAAAACACCAGGGAATTAATTTAAAACTAGAACCTTAAAAACAGAGGTGCTCCAGGATCCAGATGACTTTCCTCTACTGAATGACAATATACCACATGAACCTGTTGGCCCATACTGGGTGAACTGTTCAGGGAGGCTAGAGAGAAAGCTCAGTAGATTGAACACATGCTTTATGTGTTGGAAGCCTGGGTTTTATCTCCAACCTCTCATGGTCTTTTTGAGCACTTCCAGGAATGATCTCTGTGTACAGAGCTAGGAATAGTTCTGTAGTGTTACCAGGTGTGACCTAGAAACAAAAAAAAATTTTATAAGCAGTACTAAATACTAAAAGATTTAACGTTCTTGGTATTTGGGAATAAACTCTCAATTGCAAATAGAATTCTAAGTTCTGCTCGATGTAACTCCTGCATCATGAACATTCCAGTCTTGAAATTAAAAAAACTTTGAGACTAAGGTGAACTCACTGTTTAATATTTCCAGCTTCCTTTGTTTAGCATAAATCAGTCCCAACTCTAATACTTCTCTAAAATGCTGGATGGCTGTGAACTTTACTCTTACTGCAATGATTAAGAAAAGGGTTGTTCTATCCCTATGTTAGCACTAACTTACACTCACTATAACACATCTATCAACTTGACTTAGTCTGAAAGCCTTCCTCCTCAGTGACCTTGAAGTATTGAGTCAGCAGTACCAGACAGCCTAGAAGCAGGTGGCAGGTGGATTCTTCCTGAACCGCGTCTGTTCAGCTTCCTGACATTGCAATTTTCAAATGTTTAAGGGCTCAGCAAAATATAACAGACCTTAAAATTATGTACCATAGCATAATATATAATAAGTTCAAGCCAGTTCTATCTTAGAAATTCAGTGCTCTGCATTCCTAAAAAGCATCAGCCGTTTGGAATATATCTGAATAAGAGCTCATCACACTGGAAGTGTCAAACCATACCCCTGGGTATGTGTATGAGAGCTCTCATCTGTCTGCAAAAGAATATGCTGGAGTTAACCAAATCCATTATTTAGTTTCTCAGACATTACAACATTTACACACACACACACACACACACACACACACACACACACACACACACACTTGCAATCCTAGAGACACAGGACAGAAGCATTTAACCAGGAGAGTCTTAGCCTGCTCATTTCTCACTTACTCCTACAAGTACAAAGGGAGAGATGTTGAGTCTCATAGCTAGACTCCTTACACACACAGATCTAATTAGTAGCATTTAGACTCAAGCAAAAAATATAATACAAATGTAAATGACTTAAGCATTGCTCACATTGTTGAGTATTGATTGGTCCCAGCTGAACATAAGGACTGGAAAGAAAGGGGCATATTGTAATCAAGAATTTTTCCCTAAGTCCCCTGGCCCTGATTTCCTCTGTGTTTGACACACTATCAGGGTAACTCTTGCTTTGTGATAGATATGAAGGCTGCCAAAGAGAACCTATTTTCTTTCAAGCTTCCAGAGTCTCAGAACTTTCAGAGACCAGGAAGAAATAATCACCTTCTGTGATTCTGGATTTGGCACCTAATCTTTCTATTACTTTGACGCTTTTTGCCAAACAAGACTTCTTGTTTTTTACTTACCCATGGCTTGCACTTCAGGGAAAATTTTTAAGCAGGGTTATGTTTTCCTAGAATAAAATGAAGCACAGAGAAGAAACTTCACTGTCATCATGCACAGATTTAGTCTATGAGTCTCCAGTTACTTGTCTGAGGTTTATTGTTACTAAAATGTTTAGTTTCTTTTGGCTCTTCAGTTTATCTTGACATATATACTTCATTTTATAAAACTATTTCCCAATAGTATATCTTCATTTCTATTTCTTTTGGAAAATCCCAGACGTGGTTCATATTCCTACTCTCATTTTTTCTAAATCCCAGAAACCTCTGACTCCCCAGATACGTCTCTAACTAGCGAGGCTATGTTGATTGCTAAACAGGAAATTCCAAAGTGACTTCCAAGCATTTAAAAATTGCTCTTGGTATCTGGGAGTTAAAAAAAATCGTTCTAAACTCTCACATTTGCAATCTATGCAGAAGAACTTCTGAGCGACTTCTAGGGAGTAAGATTCCCAAAGACTTGCTTTAAGTTCCTATGTAGTGGGCCAGTGTATTTTTTTCCACTCATATTAAGATATATGAATTTATTTAACAGTCTGGGAAACTAGAGGCAAATGATGACCTCAAATCAGAAAGACTCAAATAATCTGCCTTAAAAAGAATTTTTCAACTTAATTCATTTGACTCCTTTCATAGACCTGAGGCTTTTTTGATATGCCAAGAGGTTACTCTTGCTCAGGAGGCTTCACTCTTAAAGCTCCTCAATAATCCCCAAGGCAATACCAGAGGCAGCAGAGCATATCTGAAAGCATGCCCCATATATAAGCTACAAGTCTGAGCTCTGAGAACAGTTATGGCTGCAGCATACAACGAGAGCCCCATAAGGAGATAGTCTATA
Source organism: Suncus etruscus (assembly GCF_024139225.1). Lineage (NCBI taxonomy): Eukaryota > Metazoa > Chordata > Mammalia > Eulipotyphla > Soricidae > Suncus > Suncus etruscus. The sequence continues at coordinate 43,416,029 of NC_064862.1, read as the reverse complement.
GAAGATTTCTGAGCCATGACAAGGTGGAACACAGAGAAACACAAACTTGCAAATAGATTGCTTAGACAGACATGGTCCCTCAACACGTCTGAGCACTTTTACAGCCTAAAAATGGTGGTGGTGGTGATTGGGTCCATGCTTTTGAGCTTCGAGCTTTGTGCTGTCCACTTGTCACGGTGTGAAAGCTTAACTTAGACATCTAAAAAAGAGAATGCATGAAGAAAGTCACATTGGTTCTGATATATTTCAGTTCTCACCTGACTACTGAGACAAAGTAGGAACCACAATTTGCTTTGAGGAGCACTTTAAAGGTCATAGGAAACAGGTGTGCATTTGTTGCTCCTGGAGGTCTCCTCCCACTAGAAGGGCCATAGAGTATTTTGTTTAGGGAATTAAAGTTTTAGAGCTGGATAGCACTGGTTTGAAACTGCCTTCATCTTTTAGAAAGGCTCCATCTTCTTGGGTGAAATGAGACTCTTCATATGAAGATGCTTCTCTTTTGAGTAATGAAAACATACTTTCACTGATAATTCACTGAGTATTTGTGTGTGTGACCATATGTATGCTTCTGGTCATATATATATGGCATTTGAGAAGCCTGAGAAAACACTTAGGGGTTGAAAGAAAACCAGACCTCAGTTAATATCTTGGTTCAGCTATTGACATGTTTTTAATCTTGTGAAAGTTATTTAATTTTTATGTGTTTCCTTTTTTTATTTGTGAAAAGAGAAAAATAAATTCTAATTACAGAGTTGGGCAAAGACTAATATGAATATATTTGAGAAGGTAAGCAGGCATTCATTAAACACAGCAGCAGCAGCAACAACAACAAAAGGTAAATAGTACTATTATTCCAGCTACCTCTGCTTTACTTCTACTACATTGGTATTATCTAACAAAGAGCAATATATATGGGAATAGATATGGCATAAATATGGATCTGCATGTTCAAATAACCCTGACACAACTGATAGAGAGCTACTTGGCTTTTATCTCAATACTAGTTAATTATGTCCAGAACCTTTGAAAAAATACCCAAGTAAGTATAGAGTAGCTTAATTGCTAGTTTAAATATTCTCTGAATATCTTCAACTTGTAGAGTGCTACATTTTACTACTGACCCATAAGCCATATTAACTTAGTACTTTGTTCTTAACAATATAATTGCTTTACAAACCATAAATTTTAAAAGGAGCTCCATGCGAAAAATCATACAACAAAATCTGCATTCTAAAAATTAAAATTATTAAGTGGCATTTAGAACTTTTTCCCTTGATCACCATAACCTCATCAAGCATCCCCTGCTCTGCTCATTGACTTTAACAAAAACTAAGATTCATATAATAGCAGTCAATATCATATATACAAAACACAAGTGAGAGATCTGGAAAAATTATAACTAAAATAGACTATTATGGATAGAATTGTTGCATTAAATTCAAATTGTTGCATTAAATTCAATAATTCTAGAAAAAACTATTTTTCTGAATTTTTAGTAAAGCATACATCTAAGACAGGGGGAACAAGCTACATAAAACAGGCATGTTACAAGAATAAAATATGTACTGACATTACTTAAAAATTGAACAACAGAAAGTAGTATAAAAAGGAGGAAACTCAGGACTGGGGCGATGTCACAGGGTAGGGTGTTCATCTTACTCATGGCTGACTGACATTGAATTCCTGGCATCCCAGATGGTCCCCAGGGCCTACCAAAAATGTTTCTGAGTACAGAGCCAGGAGTAACCCCTGAGTACTGTTGGGTGTGGCCCAAAACTAAAAAACAAAACAAAACAAAAAATAAATAAATGAAAAGGAGAAAACAAGGAATGAGGCTGTAGTGAGAACAAAGATACTATACATTAACCACAGTGAGCTGAATCTCAATCAAAATAACAACTCTGAAAAGACATATAGAAACAGTAATCCCATTTTATAGATGTTACTTGAGGCCAACAGATTAAATAATTTGCCAAAAACCAACCTAATTAAGCATATAAGAAACTATTTCAGTTGAGATTTAATAAATCAAAATGTATTTATTTTCCTATCTACCATCATAGCCTCAGGAAGAAAGAACTGAGGATATCACAGAGAAAATGAAAGGCATGAATCAGTCATGAAAGATGCATTTGCCTCTTAGATACATTTGTTTCCTTGTGGCTATGGTATTTTGAATTTTATACAATTTTATCAAATTGTATTAAACAAATTAATTTTTTAATTTTTGGGGGGTTTTGGGTCACACCCGGTAGCACTCAGGGGTTATTCCTAGTTTTATGCTCAGAAATCTCTCCTGGCAGGCTTGGGGGACCATATAGGATGTCAGAACTCGAACCACCATCCTTCTGCATGCAAGGCAAACACCCTACCTCCATGCTATTTCTCCAGCCCCTAAACAAATTCATCATTAAACAAATTGTTAATGATGCTTTTTATTTTGTAGGACTGAACGTAACGAACACTTCTAGGAGTAAGAATTTTACTGAAATAACCAGAACATGAGTCAAATACTTTCTAGCCTAAACATCTGTTTCATGTCAATGATAAGGTACCGTTTTTTAGTGATGGTTTATATATAGAGAAGAATAAATCATAATATAAGAATGTGTTCCTAAATTCTTTTAAAATAATTTGAGAGAGGGGCTGGAGAGATAGCATGGAGGTAAGGCATTTGCCTTTCATACAGGTCATCAGTTCAAATCCCGGTGTACAATATGGTCTCCCGTGCCTGCCAGGAGCAATTTCTGAGCATGGAGCCAGGAGTAACCCCTGAGCACTGCCGGATGTGACCCAAAAACCACAAAACAAAAATAATAATTTGAGAGAAAGGAATTCATTAAAAAGAATCACTACCACTATAGAGTATGTACTATTGTTGCTTATCATTTAAATGGGACACCTGGAAAAGCTCATGAATAAAGAACTTAAAGGCTTTTTTAGTCAAGAGCATATTTGTTTTATGGTGAATTTTCTAATAATGCTAAATAAAAATTAAATTTGTACTTCCTTTTACTTTTCCATAATATCACTGGATTTTTTTTTTAATTTAGATATAGAGAATACATACACATGCCTGGTCCCAGAGAGATTTTCATAAAGATTAAAACTAACAAGTTCAAAATTGAAAGTAAATAGAATCTATGGTATTTTTGGTAGAATTAACTAAAGGGAACATTTATTTTCTAAAGATTACTGCTATAAAACCTCTCATAGTATAAGTATTTTTGAACCTTACCATAAGATGGAACATGATTATTGAAAGTATGAATGGAAAATAGAAATTTAGAGGGAGGAAAGGGAATTTTATTGGAGTAGCACAACCCAAGGAAAAGTCAGTAATAAAATGTTAATAACATATGATGTTTGGTAATAATTTAATATGAGGGACTAGAAAGGTAGATTAGGACTGAGGATGTTTCTTATCTATTTTGTCCAGTATGGCATACTTCAGTTCTATGTTCTTCCAATTTAAACTGGGTTAAAATTAAATATCATTAAAATGCTACTTCCTCAATCACACTAGCTCAGATTCAAGTACTTAGAAGTCATAGGGCCTCAAATTGGACATGGTATATGGCAATTCCTTCAGCATGGAACTTATTGTCTCTGGGAGTTTCTCTACAATGATATCCTTGATTGCTGATTCTTCCTGGGGATTTTCTTCCTGGGTCTCTGGGACTCCAATGATTCTTACTGTTGAGTTTATCAAAGACTCCTATTTTCATCTGTTCAGAATCTTTGATTAATTTTTCTATTGTCTGATCATTTGCTTTAAAGTTCTTTTCCAATATTTTCTGCTGTACGGAGTTGTTACGCATCTCATCTTCCAGCTCACTGATTCTATCCTCAGCTGCTGTTACCCTGTTGAAGAAGCTTTCCATTGAAATTTTCATTTTGTCTATTGAGTTTTTCAGACCTGTTATTTCAGTTTAGAGTTATCCGATTTCTATCTTCATATCTTGATTCTTATTTGGGCTCTGTTCAATTTGATCTCTGGTTTCTTTGAGTTCTATGAACATCCTCCATATTTCTTCTCTAAACTTACCTGAGAGACTAGGTGGATGGCAGTTTTTGGGTCATCAGAGCTGCCATCTTCATTTTCTATGCCTGGTGTTGGCCTGTGTTTTTCCCCCATTGTCACACTTGTAGTGTGGATTTTTCTACCTGTAATAGTGGTGTTCATTGGCTAGAGGATGGGTGCTCCTCTGGCTCCACTGTCACCTCTGAAGAAGAGCCCTCAGGGAATGATGGGCAATAGGCAGAGAGGATCAAATCCCAGGCCACAGGACCACAGAGCGAAATCCCAAAATGTCTGCTGCACTTCAGGTCACACAGCAGAGACCAGCACCACTGCAGCACGTAACTTATTGGATGGCACTGATCTATGTGGTATTGCTCCTTGATTCTTAGGCAAAAATAAGACAGCACTAGGACTGAAGAGATAGCATGGAGGTAAGGCATTTGCCTTGCATGCAGAAGGACGGTGGTTCGAATCCCGGCATCCCATATGGTCCCGAGCCTGCCAGGAGCGATTTCTGAGCATAGAGTCAGGAGTAACCACTGAGCACTGCCAGGTGTGACCCAAAAAAACAAACACTAAAAAAAATAATAATAATAAATAAGATAGCACTGGCTTTTAAGCCAGAATGTAATTTGGTTTCTTTAGATAGAGGAAGCTGAAAAGAAAGTTGGTTAAGAGAGCAAAGGACACATTTGCCACTGTCTACACTGAGGAGCAGCAGGGGATAATAGGAAATTTGCGAATTACAATACAAAGTGCTGGGTAAATCAGATTAGCTCTAGTTATAATATAGTTGGTAATTCACTCATTGAATCCTCAGAATATTTTAATGTGGTTTAATTTTAAAGTATATTTTAACATGGTTTGATAGGGCTCACTTGCTCACTAAAGATTTGCAAAAATCAAAGCTGAGTTTAGAAGGTCTGAAAGCAAAACCAGAAGATTGGAAAGTGAAAATGCAGGAACAGAAAGGGAGAGGAGATCAGGGGAGAGATCTGTGAGTTAGAACAGTTGAATACAGTTACTAAAGCTCCAGAGAATATCTTTTATCAGAACTTTTGAAGTTCTTGTGAAGTCTTGACAATCATTTAACAATTAAATGCAATCAATGGCAGTTGCAGATTGCTCCTTAGAAAGGAGTCTAAATCAATTTGACTGGAAAGAAGGTAAAGGAAAGAATGACAGAGAAAAGCTAACATGAAAATACTTATAAATAAATAGTTTTTAAAATAAAACCCACAGATTATGATCGATGCAAAGTTTCCCAGAACACTTTCAAAGATTAAATGAGTTTTCCTGCCATTTGCTTAGCTGGTACCCACTGCTTTTATAGTCCTGAATTCCATCACTGATCTTTACAGCAGATGAGTCACAAGACTCTATTCTGGTACCTTTACACTAAGTTGTACCACAATTTTGACTGAGCTCTGCATTAGATTTCTTCCCCCTAGGCCTGAAAATTGTGTCCAATTTAGTTCCTTCAGAGAGATCAAATTAAAGCTAAATGTCCTTTCACACTCCTCTGGCCATCCAAGGACAAGCTAGCCAAATTTAACAATGTTCCAGATTGGGAAAATGAATGGACAACATAGAATCAATTCAGTGAGACTGAATAAGGACACATAAATCCTGATGTTAAATACCACATTATAAGTAGCCCACACAAACTGACAATTCAGACTCTCAAAGTGCGTGACTTTTAGAAACAAAGAGGCTAAATTACATAAAACAAAACTCTAGGGGCCAGAGAGATAGCATGGAGGGTAAGGCGTTTGCCTTTCATGCAGAAGGTCATTGGTTCGAATCCCGGCGTCCCATATGATTTCCGAGCCTGCCGATTTCTGAGCATAGAGCCAGGAGTAACCCCTGAGCGATGACGGGTGTAACCCAAAAACCAAAACCAAAACCAAAACCAAACCAAACCAAACAAAAAACTCTACAGGTGTTAGTATGCATGCATGTAATTAAATTTTTCAACAAACTCTCTCCAGTGCCCTTATTCTGGAAGCAATTCAAACCCCTTTAGCTCAAAGAAATTTTGTTCCTATCAAATCCTTTCATGCTAGAAAGAGTTCTTTCCAACCTATATAAGAATAGAAGACCCTTTCTCAAAGTGGACAATACCACACCCTTAAACGGAGTCTTCAGAAAGGTCTAGGACTGGTAGTAGTTGTCAATTGTCCAATTGTGAGTGCTTTCTAACTGATGGATTACAAAAGGTACATTTCCAGGAAATGCTGCATAATTTTCTGAAAAGATAGCTATGGGTCAAAGAAGTTTGGGAACCTTCAGTACCATTTGCAATCAAATTTGCAGTGTCTTGCACTTCCCATTCCTATTTAGTTAAGTAATTCTTATTTGAAAACATTTGTAATTTCCAGAAGTGTGATCTTTTCAGAGTTTCAGAAATGTCCTACAAAGTATTTTCTCCTAAAGAAAAAAATAAGCGATAATAATTTTCTTTTATTCCTGACTTATGCAGATCAATTTGATGTATCTTTAAACAAATGCAAAGTAGGGCTCTATTTATGTACATTAAGATGACTTTACTTGCTTTGGTAGAACTCCCACCTCACTTAATGAAAATCTACCAAGAACATGAGGGATTTTTTTCACCTCTGTACTTCTAAACAACTGGCTTGCCACAGGTTGATTTGATTTGGTTCACTCAATACTTCTAGGTTTGAGTTCTGGGGTGCAAAATATTATTTGCTAAAATGTAATGTAGCATACATGGTATTGTATTATATTATATTGTATACAATGTATTATATTGAAATATATAATTGCAATGCAATACAATTAGAATGAAATATATACAATATACAATTGTATTGTAATGTATACAATGCATTGTATTGCAATACAATGTAATGTGTTGCTACAGAAACTACTTAGCAGATCAGTTATAGGTGTCTTAACTGGACTCAGATGATGCTTTCTTTTGTGTCAGCCCTATGCTAGGTGATTAATATAAATATACATATAGCAATTCATTTTCTCCCTGAAACAAGTCTGTGAATTTGTTTCTCTTATTTCATCCTCATTTTATGGAATAAAGAGAGCCCGAGTCATCCTCTTTAGATAGAGGATGTGAAAGTGAGCCCAAGCAGGTTAGTGGCCCAAGCTGTTTTTAATTATTAATTCCCATTACAGAAACATGCTCATTTTATGTTATTTAAAGATAAAAGAGAAACAACAGATTGCCTAAAGATGTAATCCTCTATGAATATAAAGAGAATATTTGTAAAGTGCCTGAGAGGTGCAAATTCAGACATTTTGTAGAAGGTGAATTGGGGTTTATATAGAACAATACAAATATGACTAGTAAATTAGTGTATGAAGAGAAATACCTGCCTGAGATTCCTGGAGCATCTCTGCTTATTTTTTATCTGTGCAGGAGACAGGTCTACTCTTCCTCCTCTTGCCCTTCTCAGGACCTTTGTATTAACCCCATCCTTAAAAATCACTGAATTCTTAAAAAGTACATAGTGAAACAACACTCATCTATCACTTCTTATCTTTTTTTTTAAAGTGATGGAGCTTCCCCAACACCCCTGCCTGAGGAAACTTTTTACTAGTTTAAGTAGTCCAGAAAAGGGGCATAACTCATCTTCTATACATTTAAAAGAGCTTAAAGAAATAGTTTATCTTCTGTTAAGCTGTGATGCATGTAAATTTGTGTATGATGCAAGTGGGGACAAATATGCCATCTAGGAGAATGGTAGCACATCAAATAATAGTACATGCCTTTTCTGGTACAAGATAATTAATTTTTCCTTAGCAACTGGTTACACCTGATTAAATTTGAGGTCAGCCCCATGCTGAATCTATGAATTGAAGGAACCATGTGGACAGATTTACCAGTCCTCATAGCCCCACAGAAAGGAATGTACAAAGCCAGAATCTTCATGGAGGGAATTGCCAAAGGAGTTCTTTAAGCATAAGTGTTAATAAAACAAGTAAACATCAAGTGTAAAGTCTTACTTGTAGCTTTTCTCCCAGAATTTCACAGGCCTAACATATGATGTAATGAAAATGACACTCCCAAGAAATGGGCTCAATGGAGTAGAAAAGATTGATGTGGCAATCATCTGGAAGAAGAGCATTGCAGAATCTGAGACATTTGAGTTAAGGTAAACAAAACTTACATTGCTATATTTCTAAATATCATTTTATATTTTATAAGTTTATAAAAATAAGGAAAGCAAGGAAGGAAGAAAGAGAGGAAAGAAGAAATGAAAGGAGTAAGGATAGAAAAAAGGAAGAAAGAAAGAAAACAAAGGCCTTCATTAATTCATTCATGCCAAGTTTGACCAATACTTAATATCTAGCCCAATTGGAATTTCAACTTCTCTCAAAGATAGGAATATTTGTTGTTTCTGTCACAAAATAGAAATATTTTTTGTTTTTCCACAAAATTTGCACTCTAGGATCCTATTAAGTGGTTCTGGTGGAGTAACTAGTAATAAAACAAGGAAATAAAACTTAGGACCTCATGCCAAAAGTGAAAATTTTCTAAAATGACATAAAAATTTTAGCCAAAATAAGCATACATTTTTATCTCTCTATGCAATCATACATATTTGGAAATATAAAAATTTTAGAATTATCTCATTTCCCACCAAGAAAACTAAATATTTCTTATAAAAATTCCAGCAGTTTTAGTATGCTTCATTTATGCCTCTTTTTACACAATCAGGTCTTTAGAATTGTAATTGTTTAAATAAGTAAGGCTGTAACTTCTAACTAAAGGTGATTTTAAAAAATCTAAGGGATACAGATGTCAAAGAACTGATCCCTCCTCTGTTTAAATAAGTATGGCTGTAACTTTTAACTTAAGGTGATTTTAAAAAATCTAAGGGATATAGCTGTCAAGGGACTGAACCCTCCTCTGTCCCACTGAATCACTGAAGAACTTCTCAATGCCAGTTACCCATATACTATTGTGCTATAGGGATATATGATTGTGGATCTGTGATTGAAGAGGGACCTGAGAATGTTATTCTTTGAGGGTATATGACTCCAGTAAGGGTCATATGTATGAATGCTGTTATTTGTTTCATGTTGTAAGAATTTGTAATCCATTTCTAAGTGAGTTCTGGTTTGATTTTGTTGTTGTTGTTATTGTATTTCTTAATGTTGTAATGTTTCTGATTGAGATGTTATATGTATTGATAATGGTATGACACTGACTATAGAAAGTGAAGGAAATGGAGGTAGTTAAGTTGAGGGAAATTATGATCAAAGTCAATTTTGAAGAAGCAAACATTTATTTAGGGAGAGATGATAAAATTTGTAAAATTGCTTCTCGGCCTTTTGGCTAAGATCAAGTGTAAAAAAATTTGTGAAGGCACCGACAAATGAAAACTTGGCTGTGTCATGAGACTCTGCCTAAGTTAAAATTAACAGGTAGTTTTGATAATATATCTGTGAAATGTAGTTTATATATAGGTATTGAAGTAAGCCTCCTTGAGATGCTTCTGATTTTACCTGTGCTTTTATAGTCAGAAGCTCCCATAGATATTTTCCCTAAGAAGTGGGTCTCTCTAACCCTGAGAAAGGACAAGGAACTCTCTGGATGCAAGCCACCCTCTCTCCTGTACATTTGATAGTCTCATAAGTCTTGCAAAGTTTATTTTACTTGTATCCTTATATTGTTGTAATGCTGATTCTCTCCAATAAATTTATTTTATGATTATTTGCTTTTGGCTTGAATCATAAATGACTCCCCACTCCAGTGTAAATTAGAACTTTTAAGATACAATTCTTAAATGACATGTTCCTGACTGAATGAGTATATGTCTCATAATCATTGCAGCAAAATGGCTTTTATTTTTTTATCTGTTGTTCATAATATATATGAGTTGGAAAAAAAGAATAAATACTTGGCACAGATAAAATCATATCCTTTCTTTGGGGTCATGGCAGTGGTGCAAGCAGTAAGGCATTTGCCTTGCAAGCAGTAACCTAGGACAGACTGCAGTTCAATCCCCTGGCATCCCATATGGTCCCCCAAGCCAGGAGGGATTTCTAAGCACATAGCCACGAGTAACCCGAGCATCTCTGGGTGATGCTCAAAAAAACAAAACAAAGAACAAAACAACAACAACAAAAACATATCCTTTCCAATTTCCATCAGAACAGAGAAGTAACTAAGGCTTCTAAGCAACTTTCACATATTACCAGTGACATAGTTTTAGTTATATGAAGGAGTTGTGTCAAAACTTTATTAAATTGTAATAATAAGAAACAATACAGAAGCCTGGTTCTATTTACAAGTACTATCTGCAGATGTTCATGAATCTAAGCTCGAGTTTTGCTTTAGGTGTAACTGTCATATTTTTGTTGTGTTATTTAATTTTAGATCTGTTCTAGAACAAAATGACACATCCATTAATAAACTATTCTGGCGATGAATTGTTTGAGTATGAAAAAGACCTCGGTTCTCTTTCCTACTATCTTCAGCACATGCTCACTCTTTCCCTACCCTTGTTCTTCTCATTCTCAGTGATTTATATAGCACACATCTAGTCCCATTTTTACTTTCTTTGATGCTTATAGGCTGTCTTACCCTGTAATTTCTGCTTTTAATTTTGCTACCTCTGTATAACAACAATTGAAAGGATTCAGCTTTAAAAAAAATCTCTATTGTAGTAAAAATTTTGATCTCAGTTCAAATAAACTACTTGGTTATCTAGCCTTACTGAATTGCTCATCATTTCCCTCTCTGAAACCTAAAAATATCTAAAGGCTCCTATCACAAAAGATACCAAATTAGCAATGCCCTTGTTACTGAAAGAAAGAAAATTCAATGGGAGATGTGATTTAATAAAAGTATAAAAAAGTGTTAGGAGTCAAGGGGTAAGATGGGGATTTTCCTGAAAGGAGATATTTGGAGGAAGGGAGGAGAGGTTTGTCCATAATATAAGGTTATAGTGCACCCTGTGTGGCTTACAAAATAATTGGAACAAAACCAAGTCTAGATAATGCAGAGGGGGTTAGCATTGCCCTTATTTTTTATTCTAAAAGTTTCTTCAAAACATGTTGTGTTCCCACAAACAACTTTCCAGATATTAAGAAGGAAAGTGAAGGGGCTGGAGCATTAGCTCAGTGGTAGGGCATTTGTCTTGCAGGCTGCTGACCGAGGATGGACCTGAGTCCGGCATCCCATATGGTCCCCATACGTGCCAGGAGTGACTTCTGAGTGCAGAGCCAGGAGTAGTAATCCCTGAGCACTGCAGGGTATGACTCCCCCCCAAAAAAAAACAAAAATAAAAATAGAAGGTAACTTTATCTATAGACAAATTTCTGTAGTAGAAAAAAATAGAAACATAGTGTTTATGTTTGATACCAATGTAAATATACAACATAGATGGCCTCAGAGATTATGTTATTATTTATTTAATATTATATGTTGTGTCTATTTTATTAATCGATAAAAACATTGAATTTTCAGCAAATCTGAAAGGCTGGAGATATAAATTCCTAAGTGCTGTCAAGATGCAGTGTCTCTGAAGAGAGCTGGCTTTTATAGCTTTCTATCTCTCATTAAGAGATCCAAAATATTAGTCTGAAAGGTATATGGTGATTATTTTAAGAGTCTAAGGTATATTTTTGTGCACTTAAAATGATGAGGTCAATGTTAATACTTAAAGTTGAAAAGAAACATCAGAAGCTCAAAACAGCTCAAATAGAAAGAATTTTTCATATTTAACAGAAAACTGGCAAAAACCTGCCTAATTACTGGAAGACAATAGATTTACAAGGTGTCTATACGTCTTTCCCTAGAGATTACAAGCTTAGAAACAGAGACTATCCAGGGAGGAAACATGCCAGTGCCGGAAAAAGTAATTTACTAAACAGTGCTCTGCTGGCCTGAAAGCTAATTCAGTTCCGAAATGAAACAAATTAGTCCCTTACAATGCCAGGCTGGAACTCGCAGCTTCTTAAATGAGTGATAAAATAATTAACATTTCAAAATTAGTCCAAAACAGGGCTGGCATTTAGGAGCCTGATAGCTATGTCTTGATGGCATATATATCCAGCTGCCTAATCTATTTATCTCATTGTATTCTCAATGGTCTGATGCTGGCCATTAAATAGCAAATATTTACCTTTGCAATTGGTTGGAAGGATGGAAAGGAGTATATCTGGTTAATGGAGAGGGGTTTATAAGTTCTGTAAATTGTGACACAACTTCAGTGGTCATGTTAACAGCCCTGCCTTTAAACATAATGAAGGAAATAATGGGGATTTTTTTTTTAGAAATAATGCTTTATCTTTGAATATTCTGAGATAAAATCCACATTTTAAATGTGCTCAATTTCTTAAGACAATGAGTCCACCCATCAAAATGTAGTTAGGATTTAACACTCATTCTGTGCAATATGGATAATTGCTGAAGCTGATTTTTTATTAGAGGAGATATTAGATACCAGCTATTGATACCCTTGTGCATCAACCCTCAACACACATAAAAGTCAGGTAATTGAAAGTCATGGCTCCCAAACTGATCTTGATGCAACTATAAGGAGTAGTTGGTGTTGCTAAATTTATCTAACAAGATTTAACTATCCATAAGAAATGCTACGTGAGACAAAAGTGAAAATAATATTGGGAGTCATAACTCCAACTTCTATTGCAACTCCTCTTATTGGTATCAGTTGTAATAATTTTCATTTTAATAATCATGCTTCAAAATGATAGAAATATAAAATAAACAAAACCACTTCAACAATTCAACCCACTGCTTATAAAGACAAAGGAAGAAGGTGGCACCCATCTCTCTCACTTTTCTATTTTCCCACATAATTATTCTGCCAAGTTACACTCTAGAAATATCAATACAGATCTAAGAATAGAAACATAGATATGCAGTATGAGGCCAAGTTTTGGTAGACTTAAAATAATTTTTAAGTAATTGTGTATAGAGGAATAGGAAAATGAAGAGAGAGAGAGAGACAGAAACAGAGACAGAGACAGAGAGAGGAGAGAGAGGAATAAAATGTAAAATGTTCAAGAGGCAGATGGGCAGGACTGGAAAAACGTCACTGGTGGTGGGAAATGTGCACTGGTGAAGGGGGTATACATCATTGTGTAACTGAAACTCAATCTCAAACAACTGTGTAACCATGGTATTTAAATTAATATAAATAAATAAATAAATAAATCTATAGAGGAACTGGAACATTAGTATCATAGGTGATTGCCTGCCTTGCACATGGCCAACCTAGTTTTGATCTCCAGCTTCCCATGTGATCCCCCAAGCTCTGCCATGAGTAATTTTTCTGTGTATAGCAGGAGGAATAATTGAGCATTGCTGAATGTGGTCAAAAAACAATAAATATTATATGTACACAATCAAATAGATGTATATATGTAAAATGGTCAGTTAATGATTCTTGCAGGCAAGATGATTTTACTGCACATAAAGCTAATAATATACAAGTGGTTTCTTCAAATAGTTTTAATGAGTTCATACAAACATCATATGAAACTCTTGAGTAGTAGCTAAAATCCGCTAACAGTGAAATGCCAACATAAAAAGCTTAGCCTGTATGTCAGTGGGAAAAGTATCACCAGGGGGATCTTGTAAAGATGGTGTCCAGGATCTATGTTCTGAAATTACAAGAGTATGTGGTGGGCTCAGAAATTCACCTATATAAATAATATTGCCTAGAAACTCTGATGAGAACTCCAGTACTGATTTTTGAAAAATACAAATTTAGAAAGCATACATTTAGTGAAAAGGAATGCCTTGGAAGAATTATTTGAGGCTTCAATCAAGAACTCTTTTATCACTTCAGCAGTTACTTAAAAATAGTTTCTCCATTTATTACCATTTACAAATGATTTAGCTATCTAAGTCAACCTCTGCTTTTGAAGAAAGATCTAAAATTTATTTTGAAATAGATTAAAGTTAGCTATCTTATGGAAAAAGTCAAAAAGCATGCTAGCAACAAATAAAGCTACAAATGATAAAACAAAGAATCTTGGGTAACAGCAACTACAAAAGAAAAGCATAAATTATTTTTAGACTTTAAATATTTAATTCTCATACTATGTATTTCATTTTTAATTTCTAAAGGATATGGTAGCCAAACTATATGTATGATAAATGACCTATAATAATCTCTCAAATAAACAAACCCTTTCCGTAATGCTTAATCACAGCACATCCATTCACATAATTTTGTAAAGTCAATAGAACCACTTAATTTTCCAATGAAAAAACAGTCTTATCTTAATGAAGCTCTGGGTGTGGGTAATGGAAGACTCAGAAAAAATAAAGTAACTCCTGAATATGCATTAAGAAGCAAGAAGATCTCAAAATTAAGAAACATCTTTTAAAGTCTCAGTGGCCTAAAGGAAATCCAAAGTGCCTTCCATGTAACTAACCATTAACATGTAATCGCGAAGACTAAATTTTTTTACTGCTAGGGTTCAGTGAAAATGCTTGCATCTGGAAAAATGTGAATATTAGCTCATGGGTGATGAAAACAAAGCAGAAAGGATACGAGGGATTGCAAAGAGCTGAGCAAACACGTGAAATGAAGAGCCCCAAGCCATCTGCCACGGAGCCACATAGGTCATGACGAACTGTAACTTGTGAAGCAGGTCCCCAAGCTGAAAGCAGAAGAGAAAAGATACATCAGAGATGATAATCACAGTGATAGCAGTGTCAAGGTCATTCGAAGCACAAGTGTCTTCACCAAAAAATGGCAGTAAGTAAGCTATTGCTTGCTGGATACTGTTACCTTCTGGTATCCTATATAAGTAATTACTTACGAATATTTTTATTTAAATAGCATGATTACAAAGTGTTCATGATTAAGTTTTAGTCTTAAAGTGTACACCACCCTTTACCCAAGAACATTTCCCACCACCAATGTCCCTGGTTTCTCTCTCACTGTACTCCCTCCTCTGCCTGCCTCCGGGATAGGCATTTTGCTCTTCTCTTACCCATCCCCATCTTCCTTTTTTCCTTTTCAGACACCGATTTACACTATAGTTAATGAAGGGACACCATGCATATCATTTTATCTCCAATACCCAGTTATTGTCCCAAGTGATCAGGTCCCATTATCATGGTCATAGTAGTCCCTTCTCTTCTCTAACTGCACCGCTCCACAATTATGTCAAGCTTCCTACAATGGACTGGTCTTCTTGGCCCTCCTCTCTATTGTGTCTGGATTTTATTAGGACACTATCTTTCTTTTTCTTATATCTCATAAATGAGTGAGATAATTCTATGTCTATTGCTCTCCCTCCGACTCATTTTACTCAGCTTACATCCATGTATAAGCAAATTTCATGACTTAGAAGCAAATTTCATGATTTCATTTTTCCTAACAGCAGCATAGCATTATAATTTCTTAAACCACTTATCTGTTCTTGGGCACTTGGATTGTTTCCAGGTTCTGGCTATTGTAAATAGTGCTGAGATGAACATAGGAGTGCAGATGGCATTTTAGTGTTGTGGTTTTTTTGTATTCCAAGGGTATATCTATCTCTGGAGTGGTGTTGCTGGATCATATGGGAGCTCAATTCCCAGTTTTTTGAGGAATAGAATTCAGGATATTTTAAAACAGTAACAAGCATATCAAGTCTTGTGTAGTTAATCTTATCAATTTAACTATTTCAGCCCATAGACATGGAGTACCTTGCTTTTCTTAGGGAAACTTTTGCTTTGACATATTGAAATTTTAATTTATTTCTTTTTGGGGACGGGGGGGGGGGGTATCGCACACCTGGCTAGGGGTTCATATGGGTACAGGGTATCAAACCCAGATTGAATGCATGTAAAGCATATTCCTTATCTATTCAGCTTCATAAAGAGTTTTCTTAGAAATGAGATTCTTCCATAAATAAAATGTAATTGGCATCATTCAAGTTTTTATGTATCAAGTTCATCACACCGTTTCAACTTCTATTGTCTGGAGAAAACAGCCATTTGAATACTATTGTACACAATACTTCAGAAAGACAAGCTAAAACAGAGAAGTTGTTAGAGAAATTAAGCACAAGAAAAGGCTGGTTTCTTGGGAGAAGTAGTGATGTCAAGAAGAGATCTGTGGTTTAAAGATGAAACACAAAGAGCAAATGTGCTCAGTGGCTTTAACTGGAAATGTAGCATATACATGCACTGAGAGGACTAGGGAAAATGCACGGCTCTGGCTTAAGATCCATATTGTGTGAAGAAGTACTAGATGAATCCCAAAAGAAAAATTCTACTACTTTTTATATCACTGGTAAGTATTCTACAGTGGTGTTGCCTACTTCTCGACCACAATGAAAACTTCAAATGGCTATATTAACTTGTTCTTTGAGGGGCCAGGGTGATAGCACAGTGGTAAGACATTTGCCTTGCAGGTGACCAACCTGGTACTGACCCAGGTTCAATCCCTGGCATCGTATTTGGTCCCCTGAGCCTTCCAGGAGTGACTTCTGAGTGCAGAGCCAGGAGTATACCCTGAGAACCACCGGGTGTGTCCCATAAACCAAAACCAAAACAAAACTTGTTCCTTCACATTTTTGTCAATGGGCTCCCCAGACACATTTTCAAAGGCCATGAATATGGAATTAAAAAAAAAGTATTATTAATCAGAATCAATAGTTTTCATATGAAGCATATTCCATAATGAAAAGAGGGTCCAAACTAAGAAGGACATTTTGGAAAAGAATCAATCTAACATAATCCCTTAGTGAAAAGCTAATCTTGTAAAGTTAAGATTATTCTGATTTGTTTTAGGAAAGTGCAATAAAGCAAAACTTAAGATTACTAGAATTTTCTCTGTCATCTCCTCATTTTTGTTGCCTAGACTCACAAATTTCCATGTTTTGGAGAAAAACATTAAAATAGAATACTTTAGGGCCCGGAGAGATAGCATAGTGGCGTTTGCCTTGCAAACAGCCAATCCAGGACCAATGGTGGTTGGTTCGAATCCCGGTGTCCCATATGGTCCCCCGTGCCTGCCAAAATATACAAGGCACTGACAGAACTTTACAAGAAAAAAACATCTAACCCCATCAAAAAATGGGGAGAAGAAATGAACAGACACTTTGACAAAGAAGAAATACGCATGGCCAAAAGACACATGAAAAAATGTTCCACATCACTAATCATCAGGGAGATGCAAATCAAAACAACGATGAGATACCACCTCACACCCCAGAGAATGGCACACATCACAAAGAATGAGAATAAACAGTGTTGGCGGGGATGTGGAGAGAAAGGAACTCTTATCCACTGCTGGTGGGAATGCTGTCTAGTTCAACCTTTATGGAAAGCGATATGGAGATTCCTCCAAAAACTGGAAATCGAGCTCCCATACGATCCAGCTATACCACTCCTAGGAATATACCCTAGGAACACAAAAATACAATACAAAAACCCCTTCCTTACACCTATATTCATTGCAGCTCTATTTACCATAGCAAGACTCTGGAAACAACCAAGATGCCCTTCAACAGACGAATGGCTAAAGAAACTGTGGTACATATACACAATGGAATATTATGCAGCTGTCAGGAGAGATGAAGTCATGAAATTTTCCTATACATGGATGTACATGGAATCTATTATGCTGAGTGAAATAAGTCAGAGAGAGAGAGAGAAAAACGCAGAATGGTCTCACTCATCTATGGGTTTTAAGAAAAATGAAAGACACCCTTGTAGTAATAATTTTCAGACACAAAAGAGAAAAGAGCTGGAAGTTCCAGCTCACCTCAGGAAGCTCACCACAAAGAGTGATGAGTTTAGTTAGAGAAATAACTACATTTTGAACTGTCCTAATATTGAGAATGTATGAGGGAAATGTAGAGCCTGTTTAGGGTACAGGCAGGGGTTGGGTGGGGAGGAGGGAGATTTGGGACTTGGGTGATGGGAATGTTGCATGGTGATGGGTGGTGTTCCTTTTATGACTGAAACCCAAACACAATCATGTATGTAATCAAGGTGTTTAAATAAAAAAAAAATTTAAAAAAAAAAAAGATGAAGGAAACTAAATAAAATCATCCAAAGAGACAAACTAATTTTATGTGTTGCTCATATCACTAAGATACTGACAAGCACATATTTTCAAGTATGTAATATTCTACTTTTAAATATATCCATAAAGTACTTCAAGTTTGTTTAAAAATTTCATGTCTATTTATTTCCTTTTCAGAAGTGATGTAACACATCATTTATATTTGGCATCCTAATGGCATTAACTTGTCCACAGAAAAATGCTTTTTCTTCTTACATCATTACTGCATCTTGAATAAACCCTTTCTTCAGTAAAAAAAAAAAAAAAAAAAAAAAAAAAAGGAGCTATTTCTGAGCAGACAGACAGGAGTAACCCCTGAGCACCGCCGGGTGTGACCCAAAAAACAAACAAAAAACAAACAAAAAAAATAGAATACTTTAATCATTGAGCAGGCCACAGAAGACAACTCTAGGATAAAAGTTCTCTTAATAAAATTCTTATTTTGCACGGGGAATCCTCTCCAGCAGTTCTCAAGCTGAGGGTCCTCTCAATGAGGGTTAGCCAAGAAGACAAAAAATGCCATACTTGGGGCTGAAGAGATAGCACAGCGGTAGGGCATTTGACTTGCATGAAGCCCACCCAGTACAGACAGTGGTTCAAATTCCAATATCCCATATGGTCCTCTGAGCATACCAGGAGTGATTTCTGACGGCAGATCAGGAGTAACTCCTGAGCACCACCAGGTGTGACCCAAACACACACACACAGACACACACATACATACACACAAAGAGAGAGAAATGCCATGCTTGTGCACTGCAGTTTGAGGAGCCACCAGGACCATCCTGAAAGTGCTTGAGGGAATTATTAAATTCTTAAGAAAGCACGGCCATAAGATTATAACTACAGCATCTGAGTTGAGTTGGAATGCGTGCCTAATGGGGCACATCCACAGATGGATTCCTAATGGGATATAATAAATAATTAGAGGTTAAGAGGAATGGAGAGAGAGGGAGAGAGAGAAAGAATATATAAATTTGGAAGACAAAGAAGTTGCAAATTTTTAAAAAATAAAAAGTTTTAATTTCTCCTTTTAAAAAAGGAGAAAAAGGATATGATTGGACTTGAAGCGTGGTAAAGAAATATGCATTGTTATAATAAAAACAGATGTCTTTGCTTATTTTCTGGAAACTTATATGAGTGTTTAAAATCTTATATGAGTGTTTAAAACTTCTGTATTTTCTTAGAAATTAGAATTCTAAGGACAAAAAAAAGTGAAGCAAACTTTCTTTTTTTGGGGGGGTGGGGTTTGGGTTTTGGGTCACACCCGGCAGTACTCAGGGGTTATTCCTGGCTCCAGGCTCAGAAATTGCTCCTGGCAGGCACGGGAAACCATATGGGACGCTGGGATTCGAACGGATGACCTCCTGCATGAAAGGCAAACGCCTTACCTCCATGCTATCTCTCCGCCCCGAAGCAAACTTTCTTAGCAAATGTATTATAAATAATTAATTATTAATAAATAAATATTATATAATGAAATATTTTAATAATAATTAATAATTAATAAATTAATATTGTATAATAAAATCTATAGTTATGAGCAATTTTAAGCCCCTTTTCTTTTTATAGAATTGTTCTTATACCTGTGTTCAGAGATGTCTTCAGAAAAGTCTTTACCAAGACTTTACAAAATCTGGAACAAAAAGACAGTGTGGCATGTAGGGTGCTTGCTTTGTACCCAGCTGACCTGACTTCTATCTCTGGTGTCCCATTTGGTTCCCAGAGCCCACCAGGAGTGACTGATCCCTGAGAGCAAAGCTAAAGAATAAGTTCTGAGCACTGATGGATATCACCCTCAAACCCAAGAAATCTTTAACAAAGTCTCTAACTGCAGCATATAAAGCTGTCATGAAAAATTACCACAAACAAGGTTTTCAACTTCGGGTTAAACAGACTAAAAAAAAAAAAACACACAATATTGTTTAGAACTATATATTCTACCACTATAAATTTTATCAACACTTGCTTTTTTGATGCATGGCTCCACAGAAAACAAGTAGCTTGCATCTTATTGTGAATAAGGCTAGAAAATTTCTTTTTTCTTTTCTTGACATCTTTAGTATTTTTTCCCAATACTTCATGGCAACATATTTGCATAAATCCAGAAAAGAACTCTATAGCAGGCATTGCCATTAGTACAAAAGGAAATCTCAAGAGTAATTTCAGGACACCAAAGCTTTCCAAAGTTAATAGAGTCAAAGGGTGAATGTAACCAACAAAAGCAAGTTCAAATGATAAGCTACTGTTACTAGTGCCCCACTGTTAAGTGTTTCTAGAAACTTCAGGAAAACACTAAAGACAGGCAAGCTCCAGGAAGAACTGGAAACATCCCTGCTATCAAAAACAATTTAAGTGGGCCCTGAGAGATAGCACAGCAGCGTTTGCCTTGCAAGCAGCCGATCCAGGACCAAAGGTGGTTGGTTCGAATCCTGGTGTCCCATATGGTCCCCCGTGCCTGCCAGGAGCTATTTCTGAACAGACGGCCAGGAGTAACCCCTGAGCACTGCCGAGTGTGGCCCAAAAACAAAAACAAAAACAAAAACAAAACAACAAAAACCCCAAAACAAAACAAACAAACAAAAAAAAAACAATTAAGTTCCAGATTTGCAAGCACTACTAGGTATCTATTCTCAATGTTAAGAAAACTTCTAGAAAGCTTGATGTTGCCATGGCCTAGAGAAGAATGGGATGGATTCCTAATTGTAAGTCTCTACACAGAAGAGTTGAGGCCTGAGAAAACCCACAGCTCATGTGCTGATTTGATCTTCACATCTTCACATTGATCAAGCCTGGATTACCCTTGTATGGCAACTAAAATATTTATTTTGATATTAATATGAGAGTCACCTGCATCACTTCTCGGCCTTTTGGCTAAGATCAAGTGTGGAGAGTCACCTGCAGTCATTAGTCAATCTCCAGCAGTACTCAACAAATAACAGGGTAACCCTAATAGAAAAGTCCCTTGTCTTAAAGTTTTAAGACAAAATAACTAGCTTATCTTATTAAATGCAAAATCAAGTAGAAAAGTAAGAGTGAAGGTAGGGAAAAACTGTTTTTATGTTGAATCAGATTATAGTGCTACAGAGTTGATCAAACAAGTGTTTTATTTTAGGGTTGTTTTCTAAGGGCCAGCATGATAGTACAGCAGGTAGAGCTCTTGCCTTAAATATTTAAGGGTGTCAAATTTCTAGGGCAGACCAATGAAGAAAGATAGATATAGGACCCTGTTGATGTGTTTTGGGGAAATATTACAACCTAGAAGAAATTGCCTTGCCCTGAAATAGCCCAAAGGCATGAATAGCACATCTCTTTGAAATGCACAGTACTGAGATCTGGGGAGAAACTGAAGCAGTACCCAGATGAAACTGAGGCAAACCCAGAGAAACCCCACAGAAAAGAAGAAAGGAGAATCTACAAGTTGTGCTAAGATTATGAAAGGATCAAGAGTCCAATGCTTTCCCTGTGGCAAAACTCAAATTAAAATTTACCTATGCAGAGAACTCCAGGCCAAGACAATTGTAGAAATTATATTCTCTCTCTCTCTCTCTCTCTCTCTCTCTCTCTCTCTCTCTCTCTCTCTCTCTCTCTCTCTCTCTCTTCCTCCTTTATCATCTCCTCCCTCCACTCACATTTCTGTAGGTAAATTTATTTAATAAAATGACTTCACTTTTAAAAACCGATGGTTGAATGTTTTTTACTAGATAAAATTTTATTTTCTTCTTTTATTTGCATTAGTCATATATATAAGATTGTTATTAACTGGTTTCAAAATTATTTGAGAAGAACCATGTCAGTTTTAATCCTAAACTTGATTTCAGTTTTCTGAATTTATTCTAAAAAGGACTCCACAGCTCCTTTGAGATAGGAAAATTTCATTTTTGTTCTGTTATATCAGCTTAGGGTCATTGTTCTTCCCACAATCATATTTTCTACCAGTAACAGGTGACTTGTATGGATCAAGAAATTCAAAGTTCTAAAACAAACAACCTCTTCTCTCATATTTGTTAAAAGGTATAGTTTCCAGGGCCGGAGAGATAGCATGGAGGTAAGGCATTTGCCTTTCATGCAGAAGGTCCGTGGTTCAATCCCGGCATCCCATATGGTCCCCTGAGCCTGCCAGGAGCGATTTCTGAGTGTAGAACAAAAAGTAATCCCTGAGCACTGCCGGGTATGACCCAAAAACCAAAAACCAAAAAAAAAAAAAAAGTACAGTTTCCTCTTAACATCAATCTAGTTTGCTTATATCTAATTATAAGAAAAGTCTGTCAAGGAATGGAGCTATAGTACAGGGGTAGGGCATTTTTGCCTTGCAAGCAAAAATGGACAGATCTGGGTTCGATCCCCATCATCCTATATGGTCCCCTGAGCCAGAAGCGATTTCTGAGTGCAAAGCCAGGAGTAATCCCAAGTGTCACTGGATGTGGCCTCCCAATGCCCCCAAAACCCTTTAAACATATCACTCAATTACTTCAAAAGCAACTGACTAGAGACAGTTGGACTTTCTTAAATTAACTTGTTCATTTATGTCTACTCAAAGTCTATCAAGCAAAATGCCTCTGGATTAGAAACATTCAAGTAAACCCACTGTTAGAAATTTTCTGGTTATTAAATATTGACCTGGTGACTCATACCTAGTCAAAAATTGCAAGTAAAAACAAATTTCCTTATGTGACAATTTTGACCCCTTTCAAGTGTTCTAAAGGTGGAACATGGATCATTGATGGTTATGTCTATTGCCTTTTCCATATATGATGATATTTTGGAAGGCTTTTAAACCACCTTCAGAAAAAGCTGATAAGTAGGTCAGGCATAGAAAAAAACAGACAATAGCCCCAGGGAAAGCTTCATTTGCAAGTTTAAATCTCTAATAAGCTAAACTTTGCTGCATGATGATTAAATGAATCTATTATAATTATTTTTTTGCTGAGCACAGCAACTTGTATTTAGATGTAAGCAAAACCAGCAATCAGACACATGCCTTCTCATGCTCTAATTGCAGTGAAGGCCCCAGGTATCTTTGTTCTTTTCCTAATGTCTTCAACAGTGTGGTTTTGTCATGAGCACTATGAAGAATAGAACTTAAGCTATGTAAAATATTTTCTTTCTTTTTTTTTTTCTTTTTTTTTCCCAAGTGTGCCTGCAAAAGGCTCTCTTTCCTTGGAGTTAATGCTAGAGTTAATGCAAGAGTGAGTAGAAAGGGAGAAAATGGCAGAGATGATTAGAGAAATGCCTCTCAGATAAAAGCCAGTCAGAGCAAAATCACAGGGAAAATATTAAGGGATTATTTATACAACTCACCCCACACTACAAGTAACAATAACCAACCATAGGAAATATCTCTGTAGCAGAGAATACTAGCTGACTGCCAAAATCCATCTCTCCTACCATAGATTTTATTCTTTCTTGAGGAAAATGGGTTACAACAGTTTGCATATTATTGGCTTTGCACTTGCAATGCTACTGCACCACAATCACCACCAGAGTGCCAATAACCCCACATTTCTACCATTAGCCCATATTCCCTTCTCCAACTCCTATGCACCCTCAGTTCTTACTCTATTGGCCATATCTCAAGCTTTGAAATCACTAGAGTCTGACTAATCTCTTGAGTTGCTTCTTTATAGTCCACTTTATGTCACTTTATGAG
This sequence comes from Suncus etruscus, assembly GCF_024139225.1. Taxonomy (NCBI): domain Eukaryota; kingdom Metazoa; phylum Chordata; class Mammalia; order Eulipotyphla; family Soricidae; genus Suncus; species Suncus etruscus. Next base: position 43,392,322 of record NC_064862.1, on the reverse strand, counting down.
TGACATCACCCAGTATTTGACTTTTTATTTCTATTTTTTTTAACTTTCAGTATAATATACTCCAATTCCATCCACTTATGGCAAACCACATAATTTAAACTTTCCTATTTTGAGGAAATCAAGTGCTGGTCCACACCCAGTAATGCTTTGAACTTACTCCTGGCTCTGTACTCCTGGCAGTGTTTAGAGGAACATATGAAATGCTGTGAATCAATCAGAGTCAGCTATGTACAAGGCAAAACACCTAACCCCTATCCTATATCTCGAATCCTAATTTTTTTTTCCAGGCAAGATGTATACATTATATTTAACATTTTTAAAATGTAAACAGTCTTCCTACACACACACGTGAGTCATTGATCATTTTCAAAAGCCCAAGCCACTTTCTACAGTCGGCATTGCCTTTTTTTTTTATAATTTTTTTATTTTGAATTATGAGAACAAAAGATGCAAAGAAAGAGGATAAAGTAAAGTTACAGTGGAAGGACAATCACCCATAACATAATTATCAGAAGAAGTCCCCTTGCTGATATCTTAACTTTGAACTTTCACCAAAGAAAGTTAAGATAAATAAAACAGAATCCATGTGCAATTACTTTGTCCCTCAAGTCCCCAGATTGTAGCACATTATAATATTTCTTAACAGCACACAAGGCAATCTAAAGCCATCAAACTTACATAACTCCTTAAACATTAGAGGCATAGTATTTTTTTACATTTCCATGTACATGCATATTAGCTTAAGTTAACCTCAAATTTTAAGTGGGTGCGTTTTAAGGATTAGAGTCAAAGGAGCACAGTAAAAACGGTGTTAGAGTGGCAATTGTTGTTTGCATAGGCCCACCAAAATATGAGAGGCATGGAAAGGAATAACCTTGGCCTAAATACAAAGAGATCCTACCCCTGAAGTTTCCTGGCATAAGACCAGCTCTAGGCCTCAGGAAAGTTATCGTTCGATCCAAGACATTGTCTGTAGTGCCAACACACTTTTCACACAGTCTCTGTTGTTGGTCTCATGTTTCTGTATTAAAGATTCTGGAATCTGCATGTCCTACATTGAAGTCATGATGTGGAGTGCCTTCTCGTTTCACCTCACCATGAAAGGGCAATGCAGGAAGCCCTTTCCTGTAAGCAGGTTGTTGTTGTTAAGTCTTCTCAGTGTTAAGGGAAGTCTCTTTTGAGCAGGACGATGTCTGAGCAGTGGTAGGGTCTTCCGTGGTAGAGGATTGCTTCCAGGTGATGTTATAGACAAACCTCACAATTAAGGGGCAATACAGCAAGCCCTGTCCAGTAAGCAGGTCTTTGTTCTTGTTGTCTTCTCAGTGTTAAGGGGTGTTTCTTTTGAGTAGATGTCAGAGCAGCTGTAGGGTCTTTCCTGGTACAGGAATGCCACCAGGTGATGTTATATACAACCTTGGATGTTTTGTAAATGTCTTCTGTAGATCAAGGGGTGAATGGAGAATGCCCATTCTTCTGAGGCCTGTGCCAGGTCTTTATGTCAATGTTCAGGGTGTAAGGTCTCATTGCACTACAAGATTTGTGTGTTCCCATTTTTATCAGATAAGAACTTATTGGTATGTATAGTATTTTTCCATGTTAGTGTGCCTACACAAACAAGATATAAAGCCACGTGGTGCTATCAGATATATGGGGGCATAAGAACATTTCCAACAAGACCCATGACTTGGTTCAAACATAAGTATTAAACTGAGGGATTCTTTCACACCAAATTCCATATTGAGCAGTTCACAAAGAGAAGATAAAAAACATGGGGGGGGGGGATCATCACTGTATAAGAAAGTATTTAGCAAAAGTTATAGCCGTCAAAGAAAACACCAATAAAATGTTGAAAAGATATGTGTCCTTTTTGTGCCTTTTAAAATAGTTGGGTGGGTGTTAACTCTAGGGCACCACTTTGGTCTGTGACTTAGGACTCAACAGTACTTAAGTTAGAAAGGGTATAAAAGGAGTAATGATGATAGGAGTTAAAAAAGTTAAAGAGAAATATGAAATTATGAAGGGGTATGCAAAAGGGCAGAGTACAAAATGGACATTTTGCATACATAAAAACATAATTCAATGATAGTGAGTACTATTAAAGTTTCTTGTGAGAGTACTATTAAAGTTTCTTGTGAGAGTACTATTACAGTTTCTTGTGAGAGTACTATTAATGTTTCTTGTGAAAGTACTATTAATGTTTCTTGTGAGAGTACCATTAATGTTTCTTGTGAGAGTACTATTAATGTTTCTTGTGTGCGCAGGGGCGATAGCCCCCGCGCGATTTTGAAAATGTAGACTGGGCAGAGCTTACCAGTGCCAGCCAAACCTCCTCCTGCTAGACTCCCGGCTCCCAGGAAGGAGAGATCCTTCAAGAAGCTGACCAGAAGCTCAGAGCCCCACCCAGACCCTCCCTAAGGAGCCGCATGGATAGTGGGGGAAGGCCTAGGGCACCTTCAAGCTCCACCAAGGGACCCAACTCACCGGCTTGCCCAGGCGTTTGGCCCGGGGAAGCCCTGGCGATCTGGAGCAAGGCGGCAGAGGGGTGCTGGGGTTACCCAAGTCCCACACCCCGCCTAGGCCTGGCCAAGCAGGCCTCCGGCATGGCGGGGGCCTGCCAAACCTCCTCCTGCTAGACTCCCGGCTCCCAGGAAGGAGAGATCCTTCAAGAAGCTGGGAGACCAGAAGCTCAGAGCCCCACCCAGACCCTCCCTAAGGAGCCGCATGGATAGTGGGGGAAGGCCTAGGGTACCTTCAAGCTCCACCAAGGGACCCAACTCACTGGCTTGCCCAGGCGTTTGGCCCGGGGAAGCCCTGGAGATCTGGAGCAAGGCGGCAGAGGGGTGCTGGGGTTACCCAAGTCCCGCACCCCGCCTAGGCCTGGCCAAGCAGGCCTCCGGCATGGCGGGGGCCTGCCAAACCTCCTCCTGCTAGACTCCCGGCTCCTAGGAAGGAGAGATCCTTCAAGAAGCTGGGAGACCAGAAGCTCAGAGCCCCACCCAGACCCTCCCTAAGGAGCCGCATGGATAGTGGGGGAAGGCCTAGGGTACCTTCAAGCTCCACCAAGGGACCCAACTCACCGGCTTGCCCAGGCGTTTGGCCCGGGGAAGCCCTGGAGATCTGGAGCAAGGCGGCAGAGGGGTGCTGGGGTTACCCAAGTCCCGCACCCCCCCCCCCCCGAGGCCTGGCCAAGCAGGCCTCCGGCATGGCGGGGGCCTGCCAAACCTCCTCCTGCTAGACTCCCGGCTCCCAGGAAGGAGAGATCCTTCAAGAAGCTGGGAGACCAGAAGCTCAGAGCCCCACCCAGACCCTCCCTAAGGAGCCGCATGGATAGTGGGGGAAGGCCTAGGGTACCTTCAAGCTCCACAAGGGACCCAACTCACTGGCTTGCCCAGGCGTTTGGCCCGGGGAAGCCCTGGAGATCTGGAGCAAGGCGGCAGAGGGGTGCTGGGGTTACCCAAGTCCCGCACCCCCCCCCCCCCCGAGGCCTGGCCAAGCAGGCCTCCGGCATGGCGGGGGCCTGCCAAACCTCCTCCTGCTAGACTCCCGGCTCCTAGGAAGGAGAGATCCTTCAAGAAGCTGACCAGAAGCTCAGAGCCCCACCCAGACCCTCCCTAAGGAGCCGCATGGATAGTGGGGGAAGGCCTAGGGTACCTTCAAGCTCCACCAAGGGACCCAACTCACCGGCTTGCCCAGGCGTTTGGCCCGGGGAAGCCCTGGAGATCTGGAGCAAGGCAGCAGAGGGGTGCTGGGGTTACCCAAGTCCCGCACCCCCCCCCCCCCCCGAGGCCTGGCAAAGCAGGCCTCCGGCATGGCGGGGGCCTGCCAAACCTCCTCCTGCTAGACTCCCGGCTGCCAGGAAGCGTAAAATATTTTCAACACAAAGTTCATGTAATAAGTTTTTCTATGGACAATATTCAAATATCCAGAATGCTGGTTCTTTGCACATGTAACAAATATATATACATATATATAATTCCTCCAAGGCACAATAATTTAATATTGTTCCATAAAATCCACCCAGAGAAAGGATTATTAAATTATGAAGAGAACAGCATTTAAGAGAGGATTGAGGTAACATTGCTTGAGTTTGAATTCTAGTTTTTATTTATCATATGATAACAATAGTAACTTCTTACAATGTAGTGAGGGATAAATAATTTTAAATTTGTTAAAGATTTACAACTAAGAACCTGAGACATAGTGGTTAGGGTATTTGTCTAACACAAGGCCAATCCAAGTTCAGTCCCTGGTACACATATGCTTACCAGGAGAGACCAGAAACCAAAGATAAAGAAAATAAGAAAATGATATTCAAACTTGTGTATGAAAACTATGAATTCTATATGAGTTTAATTAGTAAATTTTAGAACATGTATATATACCATTTTGAGGATTATTTAGCTTAAAAACAGAAAATATTAAAGACCCTCTCTAAAACAATTGACATATTATCTAAAACATTAATTTTAAGACTTTTATTTTTCAGTCTCTTCAGATTCAGAGAGGCTAACTATGCTACTTATTTCAGAGAGAAAGTCACTGATCCATGACAAAACAAACATGGTTATGATAATAATTACACTGATTTATAAAGCTTAAGTTGCATAAACCCTCCCTTATCTTTCCTTCCATGGAAAGTAAAACTGATCTTTTCTGGAACTAATAAGGAAATTTCATTTCCTCCTAAAATAAAGTACAAGAAGAGTCAGTGATGAATAGTGTCATCTCATAGATATGAAAAATGTTAGAGTCTTTGGGATTTTCTAAATATAGTATCCAATTATCTGCAGTGAGAGCTTGACTTCTTCCTTTCCTATCTGGATGCCCTTGCTATCTTTTTCTTGCCTGATTACTATGGCAAGTATTTCCAGTTCTATGTTGAATAGGAGTGATTAGAGGAGACAGCCTTGTCTTGTGCCAGATGTTAAAGAAAAGGCTTTTAGTTTTTCTCTACTGAGTAAATATTTGTCATGGGCTTGTGGTAAATGGCCTTGACTAGTCATAGGTCTGTTCAGCTATGCCAGATCATCTCTGTTTAACCATGGGAAGTTGTACGAGTCCAAGAATTATCCATTTCTTACAAGTTCTCTTGTTTTGTGCAAGGTACTGACAGAACTTAACAGGAAAAATCTAACTCTATCAAAAAATGGGGAGAAGAAACAACAGACATTTTATCAGAGAAAATATACAGATCGCCAAAAGGTACATGAAAAATGTTTCATTTTTTTCCCATTAATTGTCAGGGAGATGCAAGTCATAACAACAATGAGGTATCATCTCATGCCACAGAGTCTGGCACACATCACAAAGAACAAGTACAACTGTGCTGGCATGGATGCAGGGAGAAAAGAACCCTCATTCACTGCTGGTGAGAATGCTGTCTAGTTCAACCTTTCTGAAAAACAATATGAATATTTCTAAAAAAAAAAAACCCAAAAAAACAAAACTTGTAAATTGAGCTCCTATATGATCCAGCAATACCACTCCTAGGGATATACCCTTGAAATACAAATCACAATACAAAAATGCCCTCTATACGACTATGTTCATTGCAGCTCTATTACAATAGCCAGAATCTGTATTGACAACTACCATAACAATGAAAGAGAGAGAAGGGCCCAGAGGGATAGCACAGCAGCGTTTGCCTTGCAAGCAGTCGATCCAGGACCAAAGATGGTTGGTTCGAATCCCGGTGTCCCATATGGTCCCTGTGCCTGCCAGGAGCTATTTCTGAGCAGACGGCCAGGAGTAACCCCTGAGCACCGCCGGGTGTGGCCCAAAAACCAAAAACCAAAAAAAAAAAAAAAAGAAAGAAAGAAAGAAAGAAAGAAAGAGAAGTAGAATTCCTCTCTGGAAGACAGGCAGGGGTTGGTGGTGGTGGTGGGACGAATGGGGAACATTGATAGTGAGAAAGTTACACAGGTGAAGGGGTGGTATATATTCAATGACTGAAACCCAACCATGAACAGTTCTGTAACCACAGTTCTTAAATAAATTATTAAAGAAAAACAAAAATGGGGCTGGAGAGATAGCATGGATGTAAGAAGGTTGGTGGTTCAAATCCCGGCATCCCATATGGTCCCCCAAACCTGCCAGGAGCGATTTTTGAGTGTAGAGCTAGGAGTAACTCCTGAGTGATGCCGCTGTGACTCAAAAACCAAAACAAAACAAAACAAAGTTTTAGCTGCAGCTACAATCAGGGACTTCATCTGAATGCAAACTTTAATAATGGGCTCTAATATATCCTAGAATTCCCCTTACTGTAAAGAACCAGTTAAGAGAGGCCAGAGTGGTAGCACAGCAGTAGAGTGTTTCCCAGAAACTGGCTGCTAAATTAAGGGTAATTTTGAATTCAAGATAAAAAAAAAAAAAAAACACTAAGGAAATAATGCTTTTTTATACTTTCCTGCCTATCCCATCACTACCATGCTGCTGAAAGAAACTATAACATTTACCCAGTATGCAGCTTTTCTTAGTTCAAAAAGCAATACTTAAAAAATAGGGGACCAAAAATACCTACTTTAAATGTATTAGCAAGGTATAAATTGATGTTTGAACAATATAAATGAATCTATGTACTATTATAGTATACTCTGGCATGAGAATAAAGAGAAATTAAGAAAATAGGGGGAGGGGGGTGGAGAGATAGCATAGAGGTAAGGCATTTGCCTTGCATGCAGAAGGATGATGGTTCTAATCCCGGCATCCCACATGGTTCCCTGAGTCTGCCAGGAGTGATTTCTGAGCATAGAGACAGGAGTGACTCCTGAGCACTGCCGGGTGTGACCCAAAAAACAAACAAGAAAATAGGGGGAAAGAGATATAAATTTTAGTTAATGGACTAAATGCCCCAAATGGGGATGAAAAACTCTTGAGGGGTGAGGTGCTGAGATACTGCTAGATTCATTTCAGCCCTATGTTCTTTTCCAGAATTGAATTACAGAAATATTCATAATTTGAGAAATGAAAGAGGGATTTTGACAGGTGGTGCTATATTGGAAGATAGAATACAAGGAACTTAATATGTTAGGCCATACATCTTAAAGAAATGATGATTGGGGCGTGTTCAGGCCATTCTCAGAGACCATACAACACTACTGAGAGTAAAATTCGTTATTGTGACCAACTGGATGACATCAGCCTGTGAATAACAGTGAGAAGCAGATTATGTTTTACCCTCTCAGTTTTGTAATAAGTGTTGGCTGATTGCAGAGTACAAAGCAATCGCCTTCCAAGGGAGCAACCAGTTTTGCTAGCCATGTGCTGACTCCTCCACAATGAACAGCCTGACAGGCAGATATGAGGCAGCTAAACAGAATTTATGAGAAGCCAAGAAAACCAAAGTGTTTATCATTAAAAGACTGAGAGAGACTAAGTCAACTTCATGCTCAATCTAAAACCTTCCTTCCTCTCATATGTTTCCCTGCCCCTCCACTCTGAATCATCGAATGTCTGAATAATGAAACGTAGTTCAACCACCACATTAAAGATAAGACTTTGTTTCTCAAAAACACAGTTTTTCTGTCTCTGAGCTCTCAGCCAAATCTAACTAATATGTACAAACTAATTATTATTATCATCTGCATTTTGTTGTCTATGATAAGTGGGAACTAAATATATCTGTGATCCAAATCTTCCTTACATACATGGAATCTAGATGTACTCAATAGTGTTCTTTGTTTCCAGACACAAAGGAACATTAATAAAAAATTTTATCCATTCTCTTGGATGGCCATGTTTGCATTCAAAAATGTGCATTTTTTTTCTGCAGGGGCTTCATGAGTCTTCTTCTTTTTTCTTTTAATTTAGACACACCACTGGTTTAAATAACTGTTTACAGTAGTTTTCAGACTTGCAATATTCCCACCACTGATTCCACCGTTCCATGTTCCATTCTTTCTTTATATTTTGGTTTTTTGTTTTTGGGCCACATCCGTTGATGCTCAAAGGTTACTCCTGGCTATGTGTTCAAAAATCGCTCCTGGCTTGAGGGGACCATATGGGATGCCACAGTATTGAACCACGATCTGTCCTAGGCTAGCGCTTGTAAGGAAGACGCTTTACCTCTAGTGACACCGCTCCAGCCCCTCCATTCTTTATTTTTATATTTAGGTAGACTGGGAATAAGATCTAATTCAAGTTTGGTTCTGTAATTGACTAGATAATGCTATTACTAATATTTGCAAAAGAGCAGCATTCATAGAGGTTCACTATATAACTGTGTATATACCTGTGCACATACCTACTGTTCTGGAAATTGAGACGTATTAGTAAGCAAAATAATTATCTGGGAAAGAGATTTTAAGTAGAGGCAGGTAATTATAAAAATGTTTTAAAGTTTAGGGCCAGAGAGATAGCATGGAGGTAAGGCATTTGCCTTTCATGCAGGAGGTCATCGGTTCGAATCCCGGCGCCCCATATGGTCCCCCGTGCCTGCCAGGAGCAATTTCTGAGCCTGGAGCCAGGAATAACCCCTGAGCACTGCCGGGTGTGACCCAAAAACCACAAAAAAAAAAAAAAAAAAAAAGTCTTAGACATTCCTTATTTCCCGGAGAGATAGCACAGCGGTGTTTGCCTTTCAAGCAGCCGATCCAGAACCTAAGGTGGTTGGTTCGAATACCGGTGTCCCATATGGTCCCCCATGCCTGCCAGGAGCTATTTCTGAGCAGATAGCCAGGAGTAACCCCTGAGCACCACTGGGTGTGGCCCAAAAACCAAAAAAAAAAAAATGTTTTAAAGTTTAAATTGCCTTTTCTACAGGAGGAAATTCAAAGACTGTTGGATCAAGCAAGGAAGGAAATAGAAGAGAAGTTAGAATTGTAATAAGGAACCATCTGCTATTAGTGTGTAGAACTGTATAAGGATTTGACTTTTCCTTTAGGTGATATGAGAAATCATTTCTGATTTTAAGCAGACATAGGAACAAGTTTGTACTTTAGAAGAAAGAATGTTGACAGACATTTGGCTTCAGCTCAAAACTGAAAAGAGGGGGCCGGAGAGATAGCATGGAGGTAAGGTGTTTGCCTTTCATGCAGGAGGTCATCGGTTCGAATCCGGCGTCCCATATGGTCCCCCGTGCCTGCCAGGAGCAATTTCTGAGCCTGGAGCCAGGAATAACCCCAGAGCACTGCCGGGTGTGACCCAAAAACCACAAAAAAAAAAAAAACTGAAAAGAGAATAGAAATTTCCACGTTGGCATCAAGAAAAATCAGAATAAGTTAACAATCAATGACTCTTCTGAGACCGATCAAAATATTCATATTAGAGTGAAATTTACCAGTCTGGAATCAGTGTGACCTTCTCTGAGGGAGAAAGTGCAATATCCATAATCTGAGATTCTAAATGGTGATTTGAGAAATTTCTAAACACCAGCATAAGATTGTGAAACATCTGAGGACCAGACTTGAAGCTATTTCACATTATTTTGTTTCCAAAAATCCCAGTAGATTCTCAAGGTGAAGAGCCAAGAAAGATCTCTTCCTAAATTTGAGGAAAGATCAACCACTATTAAACATAATAGGCACCTCAAAACTAAGGCCTTTATTCTAAACCTTATTCTAGTTGGGAAAGGTAAACATCTATTCTTATTTAACTCTTCTAAGGGAGAGAAAAAATAGCCAAGTGAATTAGGTTTTAATAATAAGCTAATTGAGATGTAAAATGAATGGCACAAAGAGAAATTTTAAAGTTATGATGATGGCTTTAATTTAATTAATTTTAATAATTAATTAATTTTAATGATTTAATTTAATTTTCATAGTGTATATCATATGCTTCCATTTTAGGAAGATGAAGTGAACAAACTGTTCTTATTCCTCCTGCTTAGTACAAGAACAAAGCTATACCATGACAAGTAATTAAAGCAGAACTCAACATTATACTGATTAGAAATTAAAAATTAAAGTTAGATAGCATATAAATATTTATATAATTGATAATACAAATATGGAGCTGGAGTGATAGGACAGTAATAGGACATATTAGCCTTACTATGTAGATTCAGTCTTTGGAAACTCATATAGTCCCTGAGTGCCAGCTTGAGTGATCTTTGATCATAAAACTAGGAGTAAGTCATGTTAACAAGTTAAAAAGTGGAAAAAGCAGAGGATGGCTTTTGGGATCTTATTACTTTCCTATTTATCCATTTTCTTATTACTTTCCTATTTATCCATTTTCAGTCAACACAGGAATAAAGCTCAAATTCTGAAGCATGTGGGGCTGGGAAGGTGGCGCTAGAGGTAAGGTGTCTGCCTTGCAAGCGCTGGCGTAGGACAGACCGCGGTTCGATCCCCCGGTGTCCCATATGGTCCCCCCAAGCCAGGGGCGATTTCTGAGCGCATAGCCAGGAGTAACTCCTGAGCATCAAACGAGTGTGGCCCAAAAACCAAAAAAAAAAAAAAATTCTGAAGCATGGCCCTCTGGGATCTGAATCAAGATATCTGATCTCTCTCCACTCTCAATCCTGTACCTTGACAATTTAAATATTTTGCCTCTCTTAACTTGTGCTTATTTACTTTTCTTTGTGCCTCTATCCTGGCAGTTCACATTTTCCTGCCTTCATCAACGGACTTACTCCTTCATTCTTTAAAACTCAAGGGAAGCATTGCCCTTCTGATGTAATAGGTGGCACATACCACTTTTATGTGCGTTCTTGAAATTCTCTCCCACAGCCATGTCCACTTTCAGTTGTTTTTTTTTTTAATAGTTCTAACGTTAACCCTAGCCTCTTACCTTTCTACCATCTTTCTGGGTTGATGGAGCAGAGGAGGCAACATCACAAAGCAGTGTTACAAAAAGAAACTCGTTCTACCACTTCAGGCAATTAACTTCATTTTTGTGCCTCATTTTCTCATCCATAAAATGAAGCAATCATGCTCAAAGCTGTCATGAGGATGGAGCAGGCCATTATGTGCAAATTGCTAAAATTAGTGATTAGGCCAATGGAAAGTATCAAATAAGAATATGTTGGTATTCATTATTATTATTATTAGCAATCTCAGTGCCTAGTACCAAGTCTATTTGTCTTGAAATTTTTAGTGCTTTTTAACTGTAGAAGGACTTAAAAAAAAAAAAACCTGATAAAGGTCTATTACATAATGGAATAAAGGTAAAATTCTCATAGTGCTTATTCTGGAAAATTGCATTTTTTGACCATTTAGAAAATTAAAATAAATGGTTAAAGTTATTTTATGTAAATTTGTGTGAATAATATCATCAAAGCAATTATAAATAGCTGCTATGGAGAATTGTAATTAGTGTTCCAGTTATTTGAAATCAAAGAATATAGATAGGTAGAAAGTCCTGCCTTAAAAATAAATCATTTTCAGGGGCCGGCGAGGTATCGCTAGAGGTAAGGTGTCTGCCTTGCAAGCGCTAGCCAAGGAAGGACCGCGGTTCGATACTCTGGCATCCCATATGGTCCCCGCAAGCCAGGGGCAATTTCTGAGCCCTTAGCCAGGAGTAACCCCTGAGCATCAAATGGGTGTGGCATGAAAACCCCCAAAATAAATTAATTAATTAAATAAATCATTTTCTTGGGAGTCTATGAGTTTACAGAAGTATTTTCTCAAATTGCTACTTTCACATGACTTTTAACTACTACTATTCAAAACAACACTTTCACATGATTGTGGTCATGTGACTAGAATGTCACACATTAAAGGATGGGATGTGCAGGCACCTTCAGCTCTTACCCACAATCCCAGATTTCATAATGTCCCACCTTCCACAGGAATTAATGAGCTACAGTAAATTTTGTCTGTTGGAGTCTGGCTCTAGAACACATTATTTTTCACTGCTCACCAAGTTAGGAAGACAACATTTCTATTGGCATTTCTACTATAGACTACAAATAGTTTTCAAAGAGGCTGAGTGAGGCAGAGAAAAACACAAAGCAAAGCCCTCTAAAACCATCTATTTCATTTTCTGGCCTCCAGCTGTTTTGTTCTGTTTTACTCTGTAGATATATCTCCTTTTCTTTTTTAGCCATAAATTGTGGAGGATTAGATCAACTGACTTATATTAATAATGAGCTTTATATTCAGGCAGTTCCATTCTTCCAAAGAAACTGAATGTCCTTCCATTGTCTCTTCATCAATCTTAATGCCCTCTGTTCAATGGATTGCTAGGTTAACAATGAGTCTTTATTTAGCAGAATAAGAGTACGACTGGAAAAAGGACTCAGATTTCTGCAATGGCCAGAGTAGTAAAAATATAAGTAGGACTCTTACTAGTTTAATAAACAAATAAAATTTTATACTGCATGATGAATAACTCTCAAGGCAGTACTGCCTGCAAAGGCAGTAGCAGACATTTCTACTATTTCTATATGAGATTGATGAGAAAAATAAAGATATATAAAGATGAAAATGAGTGAGTAGCATCAGTTGGGACTTATAGGAGGGTAGTTTGCAGAAAATATTAATTTTATGCTTCTTCAAAACACCCTTTCATTTTGTCATTGATTTCTATTGGCTTTTTCCCCTTCAGGAATATATCAAGTTGTTTATTTTTAAACTGGATTTATAGCCAGACATTCAGATTTTGTTTCTTATTCCAGAAAATGCATCACTGCCAGTTCTCTTAAGATAAAAATTGTGAGGTATCACAGAGAATTAGAGAAAGGTCAGGATAGTGTCATTAGGCATGTTCCTAATTCTTTTGACTTTTGTTTTACTTCTTTCTTTGAATTTTACTTTATTTCTTTGCTATTTATTTATTTTTAATTTTAGTTTTCAGTGCAATTCATTATCCCCAATGCAAAAGATATCAAATTAGATATGCCAATGTATTCTCAATTAGAGAAAGTATCAATGTTAACACTATGGTAATCCCTAAAATTGTTACTATTATTTAAACTTAATTTACTTTATTTAAAGAACAAGTATCACATTGTTGATAGAGCTGATCATAGTGCATTTGTTTCCAGGTAAGTGGGAAAATTATTATAAAAGAAAAGAAAAAATAGAAAATAAAGGAAGAGAAAAAGAAAAGAGTACAACAACAAGCAAAGTTGTGAAAATTATTGTATCTCCAATGATGTTAATAAGTCATTGCCAGAGGCTTAGTAAGATCTTGTTGCTAGTTGGCCATTCTTTTTACTTCATTTGTTTCTGAACATGTGGAGGCTTCAAACACATTGACATCTAAATTGTTGTGTTTCTACAGAGATGAGAGCATTAAACAAAATTGAAATTGTTGTGTGGATCAGGGATACCAAGCACTATTTCTGATACTCTAGAATTTATGAGGCATGTTTTTGGCTTCCAGGACTTTTAAAAGTGCAAGAACGGGGCCCGAGAGATAGCACAGCGGCGTTTGCCTTGCAAGCAGCCGATCCAGGACCTAAGGTGGTTGGTTCGAATCCCGGTGTCCCATATGGTCCCCCGTGCCTGCCAGGAGCTGTTTCTGAGCAGACAGCCAGGAGTAACTCCTGAGCACCGCCGGGTGTGGCCCAAAAACCAAAATAAAATAAAATAAAATAAAAGTGCAAGAACGTACAAGGAGGAGGGCCCGGAGAGATAGCACAGCGGTGTTTGCCTTGCAAGCAGCCGATCCAGGACCAAAGGTGGTTGGTTCGAATCCCGGTGTCCCATATGGTCCCCCGTGCCTGCCAGGAGCTATTTCTGAGCAGACAGCCAGGAGTAACCCCTGAGCACCGCCGGGTGTGGCCCAAAAACCAAAAAAAAAAAAAAAAAAAAAAAAAAAAAAAGAACATACAAGGAGGGTGGCTTCACTCATTCCAAACAAATCTTGATCATATTAGTTCAAATACCAGCATACCTGGAGTTTTGGCCCGGTTGGTATCTCTGTTGAGAACTGTAGAGAAGTAGTGAAGCAGGTCATTTGCTATTTTTAATGGTGCTTCAAAAGAGATAATAGGGAAAAAGGGAAATTCAAATGAATGAGTAACTGCTTTTTAGAATTTAACTCAGATTTTGATGGAGTCTCATTCTAATCATCTTGCACAGGAAAGCAGCAAATATCCTTGAGGACAAGCAGAGAGCCTAGTAAGTATTACTTTTTTCCCCCTCAGCCCAGCAGCCTTTCTGCACAGGTGCCCATGTCTTGCCACATGTTTCAGCAAACATCTGCTCACAATTGTCCAGAAGATAGCCCCACAGGGAAAGAACACCTGGGCTCTAGAAAATGAGTTACTTTACTAATACAGATGTGAAATAATTCAGAAGTTGTTCTCTTGATATTTTTACTGTGAGCCCCTCACAGCTCTTGTTCAGAATACTCTTCATTTCTGGGAACCCCTCACTTTACAGGTTCCTGTTTTATCAGAGATATCAACATAGACCAGCCTGCATCCTACTGGTCACAGGAAGAGTTGCTGATATGTGGCTTTTCTTTTTTATTTACAACAGTTAAAAATTTCCTCTTTATATTTGGAAAACATCCTATTGAATACTTATTTTTATAAAAATATTAAAATGCTGCTATCTGGCCTTTCTTTTATATTTGCAACAGCTAAAAAGTTTCTCTTTATATTTGGAAAATATCCCATTAAGTAATTATTTTATAGAAATATTAAAGTGCTGATATGTGTTTTTTCTTTTTCTACTTACAACAGTTAAAATGTTCCTCTTCATATTTGGAAAACATACTCCATTAAGTATTCATTTTATAGAAATATTAAATCTACCCAGGTAAGATGACTGATATCATTCAGAAATAAAAATCAATATCACTACTCCAATGCCAGAGCCAGGAATCATCATCTTAACTCATCCTAATCAAATCCTTCACATTTTTACATGATAATGGGCTTTTACCCATGAGAAAAGTACTTTTTATAACAATGTCACAGATGCTTTAAAGATCACAGGGTGTAATTTTACAATTGTGTGAGGTAACAATTTATACATAATGAACAAAGAAGAAAATATAAATACTGATCATTTGAACATTTAGAAAAATATGATAATTGATCAAACTCAAAAAGAACTCAGAGAAACATTAAGTAAGTGCTTGGTGGAAAGAACCAACTAGAAGAGCTGTAGAAGTAACAATAAAAACATTCTGCAAGTGGTATATACAATGTGGGACGCAGGTAACTGAAAAACCACCTAGAGTTTTAACAGAAAATCATATGAAATTATAAGTTATATAATGAGGTTTCTTCAGGAAAAGGAGAGTTTTTAATCTTTGTTACATAAAACAAGCAAAGAAAATTTCACTGAAAGTAAAGAATAATAAAGGTAAAATATGCAATCAGCACATAAAAAAGAACAAAAACAACCAATGCTGGCACAGATGTGGAAAGGGACTGCTGATGGGAATATAGACTAGCCCATCCTTTTTGAAAAACAATATTTGCATTCCTTAAAAAACTAGAAATGGTGTTCCTTTTATGACTGAAACCCAAACACAATCATGTATGTAATCAAGGTGTTTAAATAAAAAAAAATATTAAAAAAAAAAAGAATGCAAATAAATATGGGAACCTAGTGGTTATAGTTACTCAGAGATTTTTCACATCCTCTCCAGGGAGAAGAATTTTTATGTTATACTTTGAATGTTTATTGATGTAATTAGACCATTATGTACATCCTAATAAGAAAATAAAATTTTACATAAAAAATAAAAAATAAAAAAAAAACAAAAAACTAGAAATGGAAAAAAAACCTAGAAATTGAGCTCTTGTATGACCCAGAATAGAGCTCATAGGAATCTATCCTAGAGAATCAAAACCACAATGCCGGGAAGGCATCTGCACTCATATGTTCATTGCAGCACTATTCACAACACACAGAATCTGGAAACAACTCAAGAGCCTGAGGACAGATGAGTGGATCAATAATCCATGGTATATCTACATAACGCAGCTGTTTAAAAAAAGAAGTCATGAAATTTGACCATACATGGATGGATGTGGATGTGGAGAGGTTTATGCTGAGTAAAATGAGTCAAAGAGACAAGGATAGACACAGGATGATTGCACTCATTCTGGGATATAAAAAAAAAACTCCACAAAGTATCATAGTAATACCCAAACAAAATAAAGACAAAAACCAGGAGAACTGGTCCACAGTAGAAAATTTGCCACAAAGAGTAGGGGAGTGCAGTTAGGGCAAAGGAGAGACTACTACACCAATGATAGTTGAAAATGATCACTCTGGAGAGAATTGGGTGCTAAAAGAGATAAAGTGTTACACACAATGCCCCTTCAGTAATATTGCAAATCACAGTGTCTAAAATGAAAAAATGGCAGAGAACAAAAGAGAAAGAGAATAAAATGTCTGCCACAGAGGCAAGCAGGGGGATGGGAAGGGAAGAAGGTGGAGACATTGGGGACGTTGGTGTGACAAGAAATATGCAATTGCAAAGGAATGGTGTTAGACATCGTATGACTGAAACTAGTTCTAAACAACTTTGTAATTTTTTTTCATATTTACTCAATTAAGAGCTTATAAGGCATGCAATCAGAAAATAGGACAGTGGTTAGAACACAACTTAAATTTGATTCTTTGATTCACATGGTTCCCCCCAAGCATTGCAGTTTGGAGCTCTGGAGATTTTAGAGCACCTCCAGGGTAGCTTAGGTATCTCCATGACTTTAAGTATAGGAAATATCAAATTTTTGGTCCCTTGTGCTGAGCCACCAATTCATTTTGATGAGAATTGCTGGAGGGACTTTGTAGATCTCCTAAGCTCTTGCTTGGCAGTCTACCCATTCCCTAGCCTGCACAAATAAAAAAGAGCAGCAGAATTTTTTTCTAAAAGAAGTTCTTAAATGTTCAGGTGAAAAATCTAAAATTACAAATTTTATAATCCAGAGGGGAGAAGTGCTCAATAAATCAACCTCAGAGAAGATACCCTATGGTCAGAGTATTAAACTTAAATCCTGATGTAGGTAGGTAAATCCTGATGTAGAAAGAGTTTCTGTTGTCATTTTTCAAGATTTGTCTAAATGCCTTTTCATTTCTTTTTACAAGTCTCGGCTTTGTTATGTGGCTCAAAGTACACTTAGGTCAATATGCAAAGGATAAATATTTCTTATATTATACATTAAGCATCATTCCTAATATTTGATTTAACTGGAATTAAATTCCCCATTGTCACATAAGAACTTAAAACAGAAGAAATACTGACAAACACAACATGCTAAAGCACATGACTAAAGCATGTGACTCTAGGATACCAGCTGTCAAATTTTACCTCATGGTAAAATGCTATCAAAGGAAAAAAATAATAGTCTATTCAATAACCTTTTATTGAATTTAAAGCATTTTTGATATCTTCAGAAAATATATATTGAAACTGTTAAAAAAGATAAGACCCTAAAGATACAAGCTTCAACAATTATTGCTTCATTTTAATTCATAACTTTTGGCAAATAAATGAAATATTTAAATTCCATGTAAAAAATTTCCTAAAATGGTAGCAGAAATATAATACAAAAGTCAAATTATTTTTGCAATATAATATTTTTAAAGAAAAGGTTTAATAAAAAATACATCTAGCTAGAAATATACCCTTTAAATTATAAAATGTAGAAAATAGCTAATAACTTGCCTTGCTAAATAGAATGGATACCATGAAGAAATCCATTAAGAAACTTTCTGAAACATCTTTGTAGTCGAAATGGAAAAAGATGACAGTGAAGCTCAAATGAATAAACTGGTGAACAGGATTACAGAAAGAAGTCCTCAGCAGCTTCATGCCAGCAACGATCATTAGAAAGATGTCCCAGCTGTTGAAAAGGAAAGTAAAGAAGCTATCAATGATGGTGGGAAAATAGTTGATTGAATCATAATATGAGCACTTCTTGACTGCTGATGGTGGTGCATTTTGGCCTTTAAAAACATCTAAAGCCAAGAGACAGACCTGTCTTTCTCCACTTTAGACAGAGGAGGAAACTGAATCTGAAGGTGTAACTGTCTATGGGCTCAAGGATAGAATGAGCCTTGAACCCCAGTCTCTCTAGAACCTTATGTGAAGGACTGAAGCAATAATAGTTATTGCATAAAACTTGACCACATGTGAGAAAACCTCGATATTTTTGGCACCTATTTGTCTGTTGCTCAGAGAATACCACTTTTATCACACTAAAAAATATTACTAAAGTCATGATGCAATAATAGACATGATTTCTGAAAAAAATTCTCAGTGTCATAATAAAAGCATTTTAATTTTAATTTAATAATTCCCAATAAGATTTTTATTTTTGCTGCTTATAATTTGAATTAACATCTGGGACTATCGGGAATCATCTATAAACACAGAGCCAGGAGTAAATTCTGAGAACCCTTTGGTGTGCCTCCCCCAAAAAAACAAGCAACAAAAGAGCATTTTCTTGATGGCATGAAGTAGTCATACTCTATATTTTTTATTTTATCCTGGGGTGTTTTTTTTTTATTCTTACCCTGATAAATTCAGAGATGGTAAGTGACAAGGATTAATTCCACCTCCCTTTTAAAACACAAAAATGATTAGCTAAATGAAATGACACAGGGCAGTACATAAAGCTCTAAGCATAATGGTACATGATCCAGGAACCCAGGACCACACTGTGCTGCTGTTACCTTAATAAGACTCACTGACTACACTATTCCAAGAGGATTTTCAGGTCTACTGACATTTATTCACAGCACCATTTTAAGTAAATTAACTTCATTTGCACCTTACAATAGCGACACAGCTCTGGTGAGTTTGAGTAAAAGATCACCATGACTTACATTTCAATGGGTAATAAATAATAGAGTTACATTGCCTTCATCTACAGCCTGTTTAGAGAAAATTGACTAGAATTTAAATACATCACAATGCAAACCATTCAGAGAATAAAATATGAACACTTACTGGGTACCAAGTCTCCGGTAATTGCTTATTGAAAATGCATCAATAGTGAGGGCATTTAAAATTATTGCTGGGTACAAGATATATTTTTCAAAACACTGAAGCCAAACATAGAGTCTTTCAAACCACATTAAATGGGCAACATCTAAAAGAAACACAAAAACCACTTAAAACAAACATTAATTAAATGATCTTAAATGCATCTAATAATAAGTAGTATTTCTCCTTTAATTAAAAGACTCTTTTGCAGACTTTCAAATACTAATGATACAACAATTTTCTTCTCAGGTTGTGATTCTCAGCTTTTCTATAATTCAGAGATAATAATTCATATTGTTGAATTGTTTTTAAGTTGATTGATTTCTCCACATTTAAGTATTACTGGAATGAATATAATATCACTTAACACCAAGTCATCTCAGAATAAATATAAAATGAAAAAGAAGAAAATCTTACATGTCCATCTCCTTGTAAGTTTGGGTTCACTTTTGAGTCTACACCTAGTTTTTGGTCTCCCTTCTCTTATTTCATCTTTAAATTCCCTATCAACATAAAAAAAGCTGATCCTCAACACCTAACACTATGAATTTTTATTTTCATTGCTATGCCAAAAAGTAAGTAGCAGAGCTAGTGACTTACTTTTCACAAATACTAAGGAATTATGCCCGTCAGATTTTACATTCAGTGCTGGGAGCTACTTATGTGAGATTATGAACTTCATCTTCCGGCCCTCTTCGTGGGGTCTTCCCATTCCCTCATTTGTCTCTATTCCTACTGGCAAATCAATCATCTCTTTTTAATTGCATCCTTCCCCAATGCTGGAGAGACATGGAATGTGTCCCTGAAACGTTTTCTCTTTGTACAGACAAATTTTTCTGAAGTAGAGAAAGAACGTGGAATCACAAAGAAGGGGCTATTCCATTTGGTTGTATACCAATTCTTGAAGATGGTATCAGGAAGTGGGAACAATCCTGCACCCCAGCCTCATAAGTGCCAAGAAACAACTGAAGCTCTCCTCTACCTGCTGTCTCCCTCAGGAAAGCAGAACAGGTTCAGGCTCAACGTCGTATTTATTCCCTGTCACTCCCTCTCCAACTGGCTATGAGGTATGAGCTTTGGGTAGGTTCTCATCCACAGACTGAGAAATAAGTCAGATAAGCTAAAGACTCTCCTCTCTCCACAGAGCCTTAAAATCTTTTGCCCATGTGGCAAGCTGTTAGGATGGTATTCTTTTACAGTTTGTAATTTAAAATGTATGTTCCAATTTACTTACACACATTCACAAAAGTGTGTAAAAAAGGAACCAACTCACAAAAGAGAAAACAGCTTACACTGACTGCACAAAATGACCTTGTCAATGACAGGCTTTTCCTTCCAAGTGTCTTATTCAGCAATAGGAGAGAATTATGCATTTCTCAACATATTTCACTGGACTTTGTGTGAAGGATTTAAAGGAGTAACACAACACCACACATACCACAAAACAACATTAGGAACTTATTCTTTTACTTTGTAGTTTTTGTGGTTTATCTTTCTATATAAGATTTTATTTATATTATCATTTGACTCAAAAATACAAAAGCTATCTTACTTTAATTTAAAATATGTGTTTGTTATTAATAACTCTTACTTGAAAATAATGCATGTGAGTGAGACTGGGATAGTGAGAATAGAATAAAATATCTCCTGGCATGGGAAATAACAACAAACACCATTTCCATTGTGAGCACCTTTAACACCACTCTTAACTATTTCCATTGTGGAATCTTATCCTGCCTTATGTCATTTCCTTTTCCTAGGTCACTTTATAAATTTTCTTGATTTCTTGAGTGAATACACTCAAAGTCTATAAATTTTTGAAAATTAGAAAAATAAGTCTCCTTACCTTTGTTATTGTTGTGTTGTCTCTGTTGCATAATATGAGAATTACTAACTTCTTTATAATTTGCTAGAGATCACATATTTGTGTCATTAGATATCACGAGGTAGTACTTCTGGGAGCACACTTGGTGATGTAGGATGATCCTGGGGGTCAAACTCACAACCTCATATCTGCAGAGTGGACACTCTACCACTGAACCACAATCTCAGATCCAATGCTCATAACTTTAATTATTCTTTCCATACTAATGACACTCAATCCTGAAATTCTATTTTTCAACTTTAAGCCTCTAGACACTAAACTGATTAGTTTGCTTTGATATCCCAAAGGAAATATAATATGACACAAACTGAGCTGTCAAGCTCTGCACCCCTAATTTTGCTCATGAATTTTTAATTTTGACACATTGACAAAGGTGCTGCAAATTGTGCTAATGAAGCCACATTCAAGTGTTAACCACTAGTGTTATGTAGCTGCATCAACATGTTGATGAGACTTTTAGACTATATCCTAAGTTAATACTTTTTACTAATATTTGCATGTTGAAATTACCTGGGGGCAAGCAGAAAACTTGATCCTAATTAGTTATTCTCAAAGTCTAACATAAAGTAAATCTGTTTTTATTAATTTAATACATTTCATAAATATTTTAAACATGTTCAAATACAGAATTAGATGAAATAGGTCTGGAGTGAAGCCAAACAATCAGCCATTTTAATTATATGATACCAATGTTGTTGGTCCTTAGGCCATACTTTGAGAAACTGACTGCAAAGGTATCAGTATACCGTGGCCACTTGGGAGAAATACCTACTCTCAGATGTAAGTCTGAATCACTGAATGATAAATCCATGGGTTGGCTCCAAGTAATCTGTGTTTTCACAATACCTAAACATAAATTTGATTCTTGTTTATGATCAATAACATTCATGTGGCTCTATTTTTACACAGTCTGAAATCACAAATATCTTGAATATATAACAAGAACCTTAAGTAAAATTCTTTATTATCACACTAGAAATTCTCTAACATGTCCGGACCAACTTAGCTATAGCACTAAAGATTTATTTTCATTTTATTATAATTTTTATGCAAAACATTCATTTTATTATAGTTTTGCATACAAAATTCATTCACAGTTTTGTATGTCGTTGTTTGCTGAATCTCACTTATGTATAACAATTAACTATATAAATATAAACAGATTTTCCCAAGTATTCCTGGGCATTTGCTAAGTTTTCCATTTATGAAGATTGTTGCTGCTATAAACTCTTGTGTGCATGTCTTTTGATAAACACGTATGCAGTTATGTGGATCAGGATATGGAGTTGTTATGCTTTTAGATGTTCATATAAGATGTTCCATGACAGGAGCCAGAGAGATAGCATGGAGGTAGGGTATTTGCCTTGCATGCAATCCTGGCATCCCATATGGTCCCCTGCGCCTGCCAGGAGCAATTTCTGAGCTTAGAGCCAGGAGTAACCCCTGAGCACTGCCAGGTGTAACACAAACACAAAAACAAACAAACAAAAAAGATATTCCATGACATGCTTTAAGTTTTACAAAGTTAATGTACCAATTTATACTCCCACAAATGAGCAGAGTTCTATGTTTTTTTCCACATCCTTGCTAACATGTTTTCTCTCTCACTTAGTTCATTGGGAAGTGCTGAGTGATATCATATAATGGTCTTATTTTTGAATTTCATTAAGAACCTTTTAATATGTTTACCAACAATACTTTGTGAAGAGGTTCTTCATGCCTAGTCTTGGCTTTTTTATCCTACTAGATTGTCTTTTTTTTCTTTAAAAGTTTTTCATACATTCTATATGTCAGTGTTTAATCAAAGTGAAAAAACTCCCATTTAATGTATTTTTTTATGTTTCTTTTTTAGGAAGTATTTTTTATCCCAATTTGAATGTTCAATTAACATCACCTTCTGTCTCCCACTACACTGCAGAAAATCATAATGCTTTATATTCTTTTTTATGTTTGCTTGAAATGTCCCATTATTCCTGATTGAAAAACTACTAGTCCTTAATCTTTTTAGCCCTCCAATATTAATTTTCCCATAAATTCTAAGTTTGTCAAAAGTAGGTACTATGTCTTAATCAGTTTGGTATTTCAGACCTATGATTTAGAAAATGTTGGGTTTAGCTTTTGGACCACACCCAATAGTGTTTGAAGATATAGGTGGGACTTGAGAATGAAAGAAATAGAGGTTCAAATCCATGTTGGCCACATGCAATGCAAGTGCTCTATCCATCTCTCCAGCCCCAGGCCAAGGGCCAGAGATCAGGCTCAGGTCTCCCAGCCATGCCTGACCTAATACACAGCATAAGAAACATCAGCCAGATGCACCTTGCTCTGCCTCTCTCTCTTTCCTTCTACATGAAATATAAGCAGTTCAGTCACTGGAGCTACAGGCCTCCTCCTGGCTCTCTTGCCAGTGATGTCTGTCTGTCTGTCTGTCTGTCTGTCTGTATCTCTCCTTTGTCCCCAAATCCCACGCAAACTTCAGGTGATGCATTGCATTAAAATCCAACATTGTTAATTCTCATCTTCACCCACCCCACACGCCTTGGGCTGCTTATGCTACGTTTCAGTTTGCTACAGGAACTATACAGAAAGAATGACCTGAGTACTATTTAAATGTGGTCATGTGATCCTGATTTCCTTATATGCTTGTATGCTTACATGCCTGTCATATTTACTCTGAAAAGGTGTTATCTTCCCAATGCATATCAATGCTTATTTGAATACAGGACCTAATTCCATTGCAGTATGCAAGAATTCAATGCAAATAATTACATAAAATATAGTCTTCCAGGCCCGGAGAGATAGCACAGCGGTGTTTGCCTTGCAAGCAGCCAATCCAGGACCAAAGGTGGTTGGTTAGAATCCCGGTGTCCCATATGGTCCCCCGTGCCTGCCAGGAGCTATTTCTGAGCAGACAGCCAGGAGTAACCCCTGAGCAACGCTGGGTGTGCCCCCCCCCCAAAAAAAAAAAAAAACAAAAGAAAATATATATAGTCTTCCTATAACTCTCAAGCCATTCCAAATTTTTAGAGCATAAGAACTTATTCAGTGAGACTCTCACTCTGGTGGCATTTGGTGTGTGTATGTATACATGTGTATGCGTATGTGCATGTATGTGTATGAGAAAGAGAGGAAGAGAATGGAAGAGATAGAAAGAGGGAGAGAGAACTTATCATACTGATACATGTTAAAGGCTTGTAGCTATGGGCTGGAGAGATAGCATGGAGGTAAGGCGTTTGCCTTTCATGCAGGAGGTCATCGGTTCGAATCCCGGCGCCCCATATGGTCCCCTGTGCCTGCCAGGAGCAATTTCTGAGCCTGGAGCCAGGAATAACCCCTGAGCACTGCCAGGTGTGACCCAAAAACCAAAAAAAAAAAAAAAAAAAAAAAGGCTTGTAGCTAGACACAAAGGCTCTAGGAAGGTTGTCTATTAAAGTGTGGATTTTAAATTACAGCATAACTTTATCTGTTGTGTGAACGGAATAACACGTTCATAGGAGCTGTTTTCAGTATGGCTTATACAGAGAAAGAAATGCTCTGAATCTCTAACAGGTTTAAAACCACATTTAATAATAGCTAACAAGAACATCAGGCTTTTAAAAACTAAAAATGTTTTAAAGAATTATAAAATTATTAATTAATAATGAAAATCTGTATTTTTCAAATAGCAAACTTGGAGACACAAAAGAGAGAGAAAAAAGAGAGAGCTGTAAAGATCATCCCAAAGTATGGTTTCCTCAATGAGTTCAATCTAAGCTCAAGTCATAGTAGGCAAGGAGATGGATGTGCAAAATAAGCAAAATAAATATATGGAAATTACAGGTTAGAGAATAAATTCTGCAGACTACCAACTTTTGATTCCAGATTCTTTCTTTTTTTTTTTGGTTTTTGGGCCACACCCGGCAATGCTCAGGGGTTACTCCTGGCTGTCTGCTCAGAAATAACTCCTGGCAGGCACGGAGAACCATATGGGACACCGGGATTCGAACCAACCACCTTTGGTCCTGGATTGGCTGCTTGCAAGGCAAACGCCGCTGTGCTATCTCTCCGGGCCCAATTCCAGATTCTTTTAAACATGACAGAAAATTGGACTGAGGTATAGTCTTTTTTGATTGTTAAATTATCTTTATTTAAACACTGTGATTACAAATATAATTGTAGTTGTATGATTACAGTCATGTAAAGAACACTCTCCTTCAACAGTGCAAAGTTCCCACAACCAATTTCCCAGATCTCCCTCCTCCCCACCCCACCCACACCTGTACTTGAGACAGGCTTTCTACTTCCTGAGGTATAGTCTTAAGTGTGTAAGGACCTGGGTTCCTTTTCTGGGCCCTCAAAAAAGAGAAAAGAAATCAATTTTAATTCTTTTTTTTTTTTTTTTTGGTTTTTGGGTCACACCCGGCAGTGCTCAGGGGTTACTCCTGGCTGTCTGCTCAGAAATAGCTCCTGGCAGGCACGGGGGACCTTATGGGACACCGGGATTCGAACCAACCACCTTTGGTCCTGGATCGGCTGCTTGCAAGGCAAACGCCTCTGTGCTATCTCTCCGGGCCCCTACATTAATTCTTATGTATTTCTAATATCTTTCTAATAAATTCAGTAATTGGTTCCAGTAAAGTGCTACTATATATTATAGAAAATAATTAACAGAAAAATGAAACTACTTTAATCTTTATATTTGAAGTAGAGGCAGAACAAATAAACGGATTAATAATAATAATGTAGGAGGAAACTAACACAAAAGTACTTAATCTCAAATTTGGAATTGTGAACACCAAACTTAATCCTTTCTATGGAGTGACCCTGAAAATCTAACAAAAAATTCAAAAGTAATAAAGCATGATTAATACACTTCTCAAGTCTCCAAATTATTTCAGTAGTCATACAAAGGCAGTTAAAAGAAAATCTTTGCAATTATATTTTGTAACTGCTTTTCCGTACTATCCTGAATATGAAAGAGATCATAAAAAGACATTACCTTAACATTATTATTTCTCTTTACCCTGAAATGTTAGTCCCTTGAGGCAAACTAATTATGCCACTTACAAGTCTATATATGACTTGTTATGACTGAATACTTTAAAATCTCAAAGTCTTTTAAGGTTGTTTTTTTTTTATTTAGATTGCTATGCTACTAAAATAAATCTTTTTCAATAATAAAAAGTTAATCAAAAAGTCAAGTCTCGGGTCTGGAGAGATAGCACAGCGGTGTTTGCCTTGCAAGCAGCCGATCCAGGACCTAAGGTGGTTGGTTTGAATCCCGGTGTCCCATATGGTCCCCCGTGCCTGCCAGGAGCTATTTCTGAGCAAACAGCCAGGAGTAGCACCTGAGCAATGCCAGGTGTGGCCCAAAAACCAAAAAAAAAAAAAAAAAATTTCAAGTCTCAAGGATACAAGGCTTTATATTCTATCCAGACAAAACATGCTTGCAAACATTTTGAGATGGATGCAGTGCCATTCAGTTAGTTACCTTGAGGCACCTCTTTATTAAAGACAATTGATTTCTTATATAAATATTTCAAATTCTCATCTTTATTGCTGGACTAAATCTCAGACTGAAAAGTTCTTAGCAATAAAATGTTTACAGATAATTATTTATTTATTCTGCAAGAAACAAGCTTCATTTCAAAACCAGTAGCATGAAAGTGATCATTCTGAAATGTAAAACATATCATGTCACTCTGCAGTTCAAGACCATATCTTCTGGTTTGTGATATTTTTCAATTCTTAAATAAACTGACTCAGCATTTACTCATGCTTTCTTTTACAGCTGGAATCTGTTTTCTTCACTTTTAAGCAGTAACCCCCTCTTTATCCATGAGGCCTCAATTTAAAAAGTCACTGCCTTACAAAAGTCCATTTACATGGAAGTTTCTGTACTATAGAGGTTTTCACATTCACGTCACAGAAGCCCTTTTACTTCTTTTAGATCTAACTTAGATAGTTATAGATTCTCCTAACTTGCTGAAAATTTTCTTCACTGTGTTGCACCCTGAGCCTTGCATCTCCAGCCCTCACCCCTGATGAGCAAAAAGAATGGGATGTTAGTCTTGCATCTCCTGCCCCCACCCTTACTCAGTAAAATAATGTGCTCTGATAAAACTTAACCATGATAAGGGAAAGGCACAGGTTGTGAGTCTCGTCCTGACATTTTTACAAAAACAGGATGTTAGCCTACTGTGCCAACCACTTAGAAAAACAGGACATACCTAAAAGATATAGAAGGTATGCTGATTCCTTTAAAATCTAACAACCTCAACTGACATTGTCCTTTTAGGAATTACCCCTTTGGCCAGCTTTGGTTGCCTGTACCCTAATTAATCCCCTGCTATACTCATTAAAAATGGGACTGCTCTGACAGAACTGCCACTGTGTCTATGTGTGTGCTCCTACACAGCAGCAAGGGTCTTTCCATCCTTCTAACCTCTGTTAGAACAACAACAATCTCTGTTGCTGGAAAAGCTTTCAAGTCCCCTGAGTTCCTGATGTCCCCCTTGCTGGTCGAATTGATATTGGGGCTCTTTAGGAGGGCAGCCAACACACTGGACTTCAAGAATTGCAGTTATCTATGTAATGATAGATCAATCTGTTGTCTACTAGGCAGGCATACAAGCTTGTGTTAGCCATCATTTTATGATGTCATAATTATGTCACACATATTATGGTACCCTGTCTATAGTAAGTATTCAAACAATTGAAGAAAATCACTGGTTAACTCAGTGAGGATGGAAAATATAAAAATATTAGAAAAAAAACAGTGTTGGTGGGATGTGGTGAAAAAAAAGACTCCCATCCACTGCTGATGGGAATGCTGCCTGGTCCAATGGTCCAATCCCTACAAACAACAGTATGGAGGATTTCTCAGAAAACTGAATTGAACAGCCACATGACCCAGAAATCCCATTTTTGGGTATCTCTCCCCAGAACAGAAAAACACTCATCCAAAAGGATGTATGCACACCATTATTTACTGCAGCACTCTGTACAATAGCTAAGAGTTGGAATCAACCTAGATTTCCAACAACAGACAAATGGATCATGAAGATGTGGCATATATATACACTGGAATACTTCATAGCTGTAAGAAATGATGCAATCATGCAATATGCTGAAACATAAATGGAAGTAGAAGATATTGCATTAAATTAAGATAGAAAAAAAAGATAAAAGCGCTTTTAGTTCATTCAGCTGAATTCTCTTTTCTTTTGCTCTATTTTGGATCCTTTCCAACAAATATTTTTTGGTATGAATGAGTGTTATGGCCATATTTTTTGTGAAGTCTGTATTTGTATGTCTTGTTCAGTGTCTGTTTTGCATATTTTGTATATAGTTCCCTTTTTCCTAACTTTATCTTTCTTCCTAACTTTATCTTCCCCAATTATGTCTTCCTTATCCTTCCTTCCTAATTCTTAACATTTAATTCTCAGGATTCCCTTCACATGTACAACTCATCTCCTTCACCCACAATTACAAGCCTCCTGATCTCGGCCCGAGGAAGAAATCCGTGACTGTTGGAGTTTTGTACCACGTTTGCTGCAAACTTGTTGAAAATGAAGCCACAAAAAAAAATAAAAAATAAATAAAAAAAAAAAAAGAAAATGAAGCCACCTGGAATTTGTGTCACAATGAAACCCCAGAAAAAAGATCCATGGATAAGACCCACAATCTCTCGATCCCAGTTAAACTGTTATCTGAATCTCTGGTTTTCCATCCACATATACAGTGCTATTGCTGACCATCTCTACAATGGCTACCCCAAGACTGCACCGATCCCAAAGAAAATGCAGAAGCCCAACCAACTCATGATGGCTTCAACTCGCTTTTCCAGACCCATCAAGTGTCTTTGGCCGGTCTTTTTGGAGTTCCAGACTCCTCATCTTTACAGATTGATATTGGACTCTGTAGAAATTTCACCTTTTGTATTTTTCTTATAATTGTAATCCTTTGAATTTATATTTGGTACTACACTTCTTTTGACTATTGTAATTAATGTTTTTCTATTTTAGTTTTTAATCTTAGGAGTTGATGTTGTATTACATTAGGGTTTAGCTTTCTTGACTTTAAGTTAACCTAATAACAATAAGGTTAGATGTTATTGTCTATAATTTCCTAAATGATATTTTTGTCAGGTCCCAGGGCTTTTTGTGTGGGCTCATCATAGGCAAAATACTAGGTTTATAGGAGGTTCCATTCATTTTGGATGGATCCTCAAGTTGTTTATTTACACAGGGAGGGTCTCTGCCTTAAACATTTTGTTTTGGTTTGTGAGTTAAGCTCCCATCTATAAATAATCGACCTAATTGGTACATCAATTTCGGACATCATATGGACCTCAGCCTGGATTAAGAACTTGGATTAAGTTCAGAAGCCTATTGATCATCATTGCAGTGGCCCCCCACTGTGCAGGGGGTATATGCTTCTTCCTCCAAAATAAGGGCCTAATTCAATAACTTCAAAGATGGGCTTTCTGGTCTAGCTGGACTTGAATGAAAATGGGGCTGGAGAGATAGCGTGGAGATAAGAGGTTTGCCTTTCATGCAGGTCATTGGTTCGAATGCCGGTATCTGCCAGGAGCAATTTCTGAGCATGGAGCCAGGAGTAACTCCTGAGCACTACCAGGTGTGACCCAAAAGCCAACAAAAGCAACAACAAAAAATAAAGAAAAGGTACTTCTTCTTGCCTGCTACACAACCTTTCTGGCATCTCTTCGAAGGATCTCTGTACATCTTAGATTTATCTTCTCAGGAGCTTGTAGTTGATTCCTTGATACAAGTTTCTGGTTTTAGACACCCTGTGTTTAGGTTAGAAGTTTTTCTTTACATTTTCCTGTGATGCGCTTATGCAAACAGCCGCTCTTTTATTATTGACTAGTTTTTCCTTTAATACTTGTAGACAATATTGTTTGTTTACTAAAAACAAATGGGGGAATTGTTGTGTATGTAAATATTTTAGGGGATTATTATGTTACTGACCCTAACCTATCGTGATTGTGCCCTACCCTAGGGTGTGACCTGGCATTCTGCCCCCACCCTAAGGTAGTACCTGATTCTGCTTCCACCATTGGGTGGTATCTGATCCCACCGTTGGGTGGTACCTGATTCTGGGGAATAAAAACAAAGGTCTGTGGAAGGCGAGGGACTTTTGGCAGGAACTGATGCTGAGGCTTTGACTTCAGTCTTGTCCACCAAATAAAGCTAATATTTCCACAAGCCTGACTGCGAGCTGTTTACCCGCTGTTTCACCTCATAACTGTCGGCTGGACAGGGTGGCAGACGCGTGCTTCGAGCTGAAGGGGAAAGACCTCATCCTCCATCCCTCCATCAGTCAACCTCTTCAGGGGCTGACTTGCAACAACTTTATATTTTATTTAGAATAACTGTATAAAGAAATGCAATGGTTTAAATGGGAGTTGTCTCAACATCCTTGGCCCCAGCATAACTTTTAGGTCTTAATGTTATAAATTCATTTTTCTTTAATAATAGTAACCAATTGTTATTTTCATAAATCATCTTAGAATTCAACATTTTTGTTCTGGGAATAATATTGTATAATGGAAGTTAATCATAAAAATGTGGTTAAATTTTTAATACTGCATAAGCCAGTTCAAGTGTAAAGTTCTGTGGCATTGAGGACATGCACACTGTGGTTCATGCATCCCAATTTAACGTATGCCAATTATGAATGGAATTAGAGGATATTATGCTGAATGAAGTCAGAAAAGAAGTATACAAAATGATTGCTCCCATATGTGGGACTTAAAGATCATAGCAAAGTAGCAACAATGGACCAAAGACCATACACACAATGGGTGACCTGATTCAAATAACTAAGTTAGAAAAGTTAGAGTGGGTATTAAAAAATAAGTGCATTGGGATCCTAGGGGGAGAGAGAAGGGTACACTAGTTATGAGTATGGTGCTAGAGTTATGTGCATGGGAAAATATCATTAACAATTTTGTAAATCATACTACTTTAATAAATATTTTTTAAAAGTAAAATAAAATAGGGACCAGAGTGATGGCACAGTGGTGGGGCATTTGCCTTACATGTGGCTGACCCAGGATGGACCTGGTTCAGCCCCCAGCATCCCATGTGGTCCCCTGAACCAGGAGCAATTTTTGAGCACATAGCCAGAAGTAACCCCGAATGTCAATGGATGTGGCCCAAATACCAAGAAAAATAGAAAAGAAAAGAAAAGAAGAAAAGTAAAAAAATATGAAGCCAACCAATACTTTTGGAAGGAGGGTTCCCAAACAGTAGTCGGGCTGTAGTGGGAAATGGTGCAACTGGGGCCCTGCAATGCTGGGGTTCCAGACCACTTGTGCAGTTGCATCTGTGATCCTTAGGTTACTATATGCAATGTCATGGATTGAATCTGGGTTGGCATATACCTTAACAGTTCCTTTCCACCACCAATAACTTGTTTTTTAAAGCATATATCACTAACCTGTCACTTCCCGTTGCTGATACTCTCTATTTTTAAGAACTGGGTGTGAAATCCACATCCATGGATGGTGCTTTCGAAGCTGAGGAAGCATGTAATGGGTGACAAATCCCACTGTGCCAGCAATGGCAAACAACACAATGCTGAGAAACGGCTGTGATAAAAGAAGGGGAAATCTCATTATTTAGCTTGCAAGAATAGTAGGGATTCACATGACTAGTATAAAACACTATTGTCACCCTTCCCTTTTCCTCCTTAAAAATTATGAAATTCACCTCTCATTTCAAGCCTCTAAACTTTTTTCAAATGAGTTGAAATCCATTTCTGTTATAAGAACTGCTAAGAATGGTAATAGAGGTAGTGAACTGGCCCATGAAGGTTCAGAGGTTATGGGAAATCTGTCTCTTGGAATAATTTTTTCAGTTAAAAGAAGATAAATAGGGCCCGGAGAGATAGCACAGCAATCCCATTTTTGGGTATCTATCCCCAGAACAGAAAAACACTCATCCAAAAGGATGTATGCACACCATTATTTACTGCAGCACTCTGTACAATAGCTAAGAGTTGGAATCAACCTAGATTTCCAGCAACAGACAAATGGATCATGAAGCAAGCAAGCAGCCAATCCAGGACCAAAGGTGGTTGGTTCGAATCCCGGTGTCCCATATGGTCCCCCGTGCCTGCCAGGAGCTATTTCTGAGCAGATAGCCAGGAGTAACCCCTGAGCACCACCAGGTGTGGCCCAAAAACCAAATAAAAAAAAAAAGGAAGAGAAATAACAAATTTACTTAGCAGATTTTTCCTCATTAAAAGGACACATAATTTTCTACTTAATTTGCAAGACATTGTGAAATATTCTGTTTAATCTATATCAAAAAAGCACAATTATTTTGTACCATGATATCAACTTTATCTATGAATTTAAGTGAGAAATCTCATCTGAATGCTCTACTTTTGTGTTTCTAACTGAAAATGTTCAATGACCATCACATTCCTGAGGGTTGTGTGATTCTTTCTTCTTTCTCAGTGAAGTTAACCTACTTTGTGACTACTGACTGTTATTACAGAAGATTCCAGGAGATGTGTTACTGCACTTGCAAACAGAACAACTCTCAGGGTGGAGTTATTTAATAAAAGATGCAAATATGTTATGTGAACCAAATCTTACCTTGACCACAAGGCACATAGTACATGGACAATGACATATGGACTTACCCTTAAGAACTTTCAACTGAAAACTGGTTTTTCCTTGGGCTTATTATCCTAGCAATACTCTGAAACTCCCAGTGGGAGTTAAGGAAACAGTGGGAAGAGTCATAATAAATGATACTTACGCGCAAGGACAGGAACACAGTACTGGCACTGACTGCAAATGACAAAACAGCAGCCACTGAGCAGATAATGAGGTCCGATCTTAAGATCTCCTTCTGTAAAGAGAAAAGTAGTCATAAAATTTACTCCTTTGTTTCTCTCAGAATTTTATTGTCACCAGGTAAATCAGCTGACAGAATGCTGCCCTGAATAAGGTACTCTTTCAGTATGAAATATATATCCCAAAGTTCACACTAGATGGAATTCACTATCTTCTATTTGAGGACTATTAGGAACAATGAGTAAATGGTGAAGAAAGGTATTGCATCCTGTACTTAATATGTATCTGCAAACTATTGAAAGAACAGACTTTCTTTTTCTTTTTGGGTCACACCCAGTGATGCTCAGAGTTTACTCCTGGCTATGCGCTCAGAAATTGCTCCTGGCTTGGGGGACCATATGGGACACCACAGGTCGAACCTCGGTCCGTTCTAGGTTAGCGCATGCAAGGCAGATGCCCTACCGCTTGCACCACCACTCTGGCCCCAAGAACAAAGACTTTCTACATGAATTAGAGGCTCATTTTTTCTCTAAACAAATTAGACTGAGAAAGTTCTATTTATGGTAAAAGAGTGTAAACTATTAAAAATCTTTACTTTTAGGGTAACATATTTTAACATGCAAAAAACCTGTATAAGCCAAACAAAATCCTCATACACATTTTACTTAAAAATTATGCCCAGAACATATTTTATATTTTATTTTAATTAATTAAATACTACTTTTGTTTTGGGGCCAGCTGGTTGTTATTAGGGATTACTTCTGCCTTTACACTAGAGCAGTGGTCCTCAAACTATGGCCCATGGGCCACATGTTGTATTTGTATCTGTTTTGTTTCTTCATTGCAAAATAAGATATATGCAGTGTGCATAAGAATTTGTTCATAAGTTTTGTTTTTACTATAGTCAGATCCTCCAATGGTCTGAGGGACAGTGAACTGGCCCCCTGTTTAAAAAGTTTGAGGACCCCTGCGAATAGAGAATAATTCCTAGAATAAATCCCTGAGAATTATTCCTATGAAACCATCTGAGATGCAGAGGATTGAACCTGGGTCAGCCACATGCAAAGACAAGTGCTTTATCTGTTGTACTCTCTCTCAGGCTCCAGATTTTACATTTCAATTCATCAATCATATTGGATAAAGGTCATTTCTAAAGTATATAGTTATACAGATATAGCTATAAATATAGATGAATAATATATACCTATGCAGAAACGACATCTCAATAACCTACTAATCATTTTAACTCATGAAAAATTGTGATTTTAGTAAACTCTATGGAACACAAAGGAAAATTAGAGGAAAGAATGCTAGTAATACAGAAGATTATATAATGAATGTTTTACATAGGGGTCAGGGATGTAACTTTGTTGGTAAAACTCATGCCTTGCATAAATACAATCTTAGGTTTAAAAGAAAAAAAGAGATGAAAGAAAGAAGGAAGAGAGAAAAAAAGAGAAAGAATAGAGAGAAACAAGGAGATGAGAGACTGAAAAAGAAGCTACTTTACAGTTTTTCAACGTTGAATTCAGTGGGAAATTCCCATGGAAGGTGGGCTCTTGACCATTGACATGAAAAGAATTGTATAATAAGGATTAGACCCAAGAGGAAGTCACTCTAAGTCAAGGTGCAATACTTGAAAGAAATAATCTAGGAGCCAGAGCAGTAGTGCTAGAGGTAAGGCAATATTGGATGCCAGGGATCCAACCCATGCCAGCTGCATGCAAGGCAAATATGCCTTACCAGCTGTACCATCACTTTGACCTTGGCTCTGATAATCATAAACATAATCTTAATCATAATTTCTACAGTTATTTCTTTGGGAGGTTGGGCCACACTCAGTGATGCTCAAGGGTTACTCCTGTCTATGCGCTCAGAAATCACTCCTGGCTTGGGGGACCATATGGGACACTGGGGATAAAACCAAGGTCCATCTTGGGTAAACCGCGTGCAAGGCAAATGCCCTAATGCTGTGCTGTTGCTCCAGTTAGGGTGCTTTCATTTTTCTAAACTTGCTTATGCCTAGACCTTTTTAATGGAGTATCTCATGGATCATAGTCAATTTTAGTAAAAATTATTGTGTCTTCTATCTACATATAGTAATATGATTTGATTTTTATCTTTTTGAGGCCTACTAGCCAGAAATTTTAAATGTATATATGCAATTACATTAATGCTACATATGCTTCTTAATGATGATTTAATGAATGTTTATATTAAAATTTAGTATATTCAAATTTTAAAACTACAGTGGCATTTTAGGTAGCCCTTTATGCTCTGATCCTAAAAAAAGATTAAGGAATCCTACTCCAGGGGCTAGAGCGATAGCACAGCGGTAGGGCATTCGTTGGTCTTGCATGCAGCTGATTTAGGACGGACTTCAGTTGGATCCCTGGCGTCCCAACATTACGCAATCAAATGACTTAGACATCACTGAAATAAAAAAATCTAGTAGTCAATGTGATTAGTAGTTAAGAAAAAGTTGCTAGTTTTTCATAGATAAAATTTAGGTAAATATATGAAAAAAAATTTTTCTCTAAGAATATGATAAAAAAGCAGGTTGAAAATGATGAGAATAAATGAAGGTTAATAATAAAATTTTTGCTAGTAAGGTATATAAAAAGAACACTAATGTGTTCAACCACTAATGGAAAATTTAATTTATAAGATATTATTTTTTATTTATTAAATATTGGTTAATAAAAATTATATATACAACTCATGTTATTCATATAGAAAAGTATAAACAGTGCTGAAGCTCAGGCTTCTGTTTCTGTTTTAATGTCCTAGAAGGTACAATCTATGGTTTCCCTGAATATAATGGTTTTGGTGGATGATTTTGTTATTCTGAAAGCCCAGGTTCAATAAGAAGTCAAAGGAATAAAAAAGAAGAAGAATTTGATAGCTGTGATCTAATGAGGTTCATGAGGGACTTTTCATACAAGCTAAATTTAAGGACAGACCAATAAGCAAGCAGTCCAAAGAGAGACATAAAAAGGCAAAATAAGAGATAACAGAAGGGAAATTTGGTACTTAAGCTATAGCACATTATGGCAGCATTACATGTCAAACTGTAAAAGCAGAATCTGATAATACCATTAAAATATTATAATTAGACTGGAAGACTTCAGAGAAATGAACACACACAGACCAAATTAAATCACCTACAAGTTATGTGGACTACACAGCAGAGCATTTCAAAGCATATTAAAACAAGTCATGCAATACCTAAGCCATCACATCTCATTATACTAATGAAATGCTGTCAGTGTCTGCTAGGCAAATTATTTATATCTGTGTAGTTCATACTTTATTTATGCTACAATAAATCATATTTTGCCATACCATCATCAGTCAAGAAATCAAGAGACATTTTGGGGGACAGATTTTCTTAGCTCTCCATGGGCAATATTTTAGGTAGGCTTTGAAAGACTTCAGTTTTTTTTTTTTTTTTTTTTTTTTTTTTTGTGTTGGGTTTTTCTTTTTTTTTTTTTTTTTTTTATTTTTTTTTTTTTTTTTTTTTTTTTTTTTTTTATTTAAACACCTTGATTACATACATGATTGTGTTTGGGTTTCAGTCATAAAAGGAACACCACCCATCACCAGTGCAACATTCCCATCACCCAAGTCCCAAATCACCCTCCTCCCCACCCAACCCCCGCCTGTACCCTAAACAGGCTCTACATTTCCCTCATACATTCTCAATATTAGGACAGTTCAAAATGTAGTTATTTCTCTAACTAAACTCATCACTCTTTGTGGTGAGCTTCCTGAGGTGAGCTGGAACTTCCAGCTCTTTTCTCTTTTGTGTCTGAAAATTATTATTACAAGGGTGTCTTTCATTTTTCTTAAAACCCATAGATGAGTGAGACCATTCTGCGTTTTTCTCTCTCTCTCTGACTTATTTCACTCAGCATAATAGATTCCATGTACATCCATGTATAGGAAAATTTCATGACTTCATCTCTCCTGACAGCTGCATAATATTCCATTGTGTATATGTACCACAGTTTCTTTAGCCATTCATCTGTTGAAGGGCATCTTGGTTGTTTCCAGAGTCTTGCTATGGTAAATAGAGCTGCAATGAATATAGGTGTAAGGAAGGGGTTTTTGTATTGTATTTTTGTGTTCCTAGGGTATATTCCTAGGAGTGGTATAGCTGGATCGTATGGGAGCTCGATTTCCAGTTTTTGGAGGAATCTCCATATCGCTTTCCATAAAGGTTGAACTAGACAGCATTCCCACCAGCAGTGGATAAGAGTTCCTTTCTCTCCACATCCCCGCCAACACTGTTTATTCTCATTCTTTGTGATGTGTGCCATTCTCTGGGGTGTGAGGTGGTATCTCATCGTTGTTTTGATTTGCATCTCCCTGATGATTAGTGATGTGGAACATTTTTTCATGTGTCTTTTGGCCATGCGTATTTCTTCATTGTCAAAGTGTCTGTCCATTTCTTCTCCCCATTTTTTGATGGGGTTAGATGTTTTTTTCTTGTAAAGTTCTGTCAGTGCCTTGTATATTTTGGAGATTAGCCCCTTATCTGATGGGTATTGGGTGAATAGTTTCTCCCACTCAGTGGGTGGCTCTTGTATCCTGGGCACTATTTCCTTTGAGGTGCAGAAGCTTCTCAGCTTGATATATTCCCATCTGTTAATCTCTGCTTTCACTTGCTTGGAGAGTGCAGTTTCCTCCTTGAAGATGCCTGTAATGTCCTGTAGTGTTTTGCCTATGTGCTGTTCTATATATCTTATGGTTTTGGGGCTGATATCGAGGTCTTTAATCCATTTGGATATTACCTTTGTACATGATGTTAGCTGGGGGTCTAAGTTTAATTTTTTGCAAGTGGCTATCCAATTGTGCCAACACCACTTGTTGAAGAGGCTTTCCCTGCTCCATTTAGGATTTCCTGCTCCTTTATCAAAAATTAGATGGTTGTATCTCTGGGGAACATTTTCTGAGTATTCAAGCCTATTCCACTGATCTGAGGACCTATCCTTATTCCAATACCATGCTGTTTTGATAACTGTTGCTTTGTAGTACAGTTTAAAGTTGGGAAAAGTAATTCCTCCCATATTCTTTTTCCCAATGATTGCTTTAGCTATTCGAGGGTGTTTATTGTTCCAAATGAATTTCAAAAGTGTCTGATCCACTTCTTTGAAGAATGTCATGGGTATCTTTAGAGGTATGGCATTAAATCTGTATAATGCCTTGGGGAGTATTGACATTTTGATGATGTTAATCCTGCCAATCCATGAGCAGGGTATGTGTTTCCATTTCCGTGTGTCCTCTCTTATTTCTTGGAGCAGAGTTTTATAGTTTTCTTTGTATAGGTCCTTCACATATTTAGTCAAGTTGATTCCAAGATATTTGAGTTTGTGTGGTACTATTGTGAATGGGGTTGTTTTCTTAATGTCCATTTCTTCTTTATTACTGTTGGTGTATAGAAAGGCCATTGATTTTTGTGTGTTAATTTTGTAGCCTGCCACCTTGCTATATGAGTCTATTGTTTCTAGAAGCTTTTTGATAGAGTCTTTAGGGTTTTCTAAGTAGAGTATCATGTCATCTGCAAACAGTGAGAGCTTGACTTCTTCCTTTCCTATCTGGATTCCCTTGATATCCTTTTCTTGCCTAATCGCTATAGCAAGTACTTCCAGTGCTATGTTGAATAGGAGTGGTGAGAGAGGACAGCCTTGTCTTGTGCCAGAATTTAGAGGGAAGGCTTTCAGTTTTTCTCCATTGAGGATAATATTTGCCACTGGCTTGTGGTAGATGGCCTTCACTATATTGAGAAAGGTTCCCTCCATTCCCATCTTGCTGAGAGTTTTGATCAAGAATGGGTGTTGGACCTTATCAAATGCTTTCTCTGCATCTATTGATATGATCATGTGGTTTTTATTTTTCTTGTTATTGATGTTGTGTATTATGTTGATAGATTTACGGATGTTAAACCAGCCTTGCATTCCTGGGATGAAACCTACTTGATCGTAGTGGATGATCTTCTTAATGAGGCATTGAATCCTATTTGCCAGGATTTTGTTGAGGATCTTTGCATCTGCATTCATCAGTGATATTGGTCTGTAATTTTCTTTTTTGGTAGCGTCTCTGTCTGGTTTAGGTATCAAGGTGATGTTGGCTTCATAAAAGCTATTTGGAAGTGTTTCTGTTTGTTCAATTTCATGAAAGAGTCTTGCCAAGATTGGCAGTAGTTCCTCTTGGAAAGTTTGATAGAATTCATTAGTGAATCCATCTGGACCTGGGCTTTTGTTTTTCGGCAGACATTTGATTACTGTTTTAATTTCATCAATGGTGATGGGGGTGTTTAGATATGCTACATCCTCTTCCTTCAACCGTGGAAGATTATAAGAGTCCAAGAATTTATCCATTTCTTCCAGGTTCTCATTTTTAGTGGCGTAGAGTTTTTCAAAGTAGTTTCTGATTACCCTTTGAATCTCTGTCATATCAGTAGTGATCTCTCCTTTTTCATTCCTGATACGAGTTATCAAGTTTCTCTCTCTCTCTTTCTTTGTTAGGTTTGCCAGTGGTCTATCAATCTTGTTTATTTTTTCAAAGAACCAACTTCTGCTTTCGTTGATCTTTCGGATTGTTTTTTGAGTTTCCACTTCGTTGATTTCTGCTCTCAGCTTTGTTATTTCCTTCTGTCTTCCTGTTCTTGGGTCCTTTTGTTGAGCATTTTCTAGTTCTATTAGCTGTGTCATTAAGCTACTCAGGTAAGCTCCTTCTTCCTTCCTGATGTGTGCTTGCAAAGCTATAAATTTTCCTCTCAGTACTGCTTTTGCTGTGTCCCATAAGTTCTGAGAGTTTGTGTCTTTATTGTCATTTGTTTCCAGGAACCTTTTTATTTCCTCCTTGATTTCATCTCGGACCCACTGGTTATTGAGCATGAGGCTGTTTAACTTCCAGGTGTTAAAGTGTTTCTTCTGAGTCCCTTTGGAGTTCACAAATAATTTCAGAGCCTTGTGGTCAGCGAAGGTAGTCTGCAAAATTTCTATCCTCTTGATCTTATGGAGGTATGTTTTATGTGCCAGCATGTAGT
Source organism: Suncus etruscus (assembly GCF_024139225.1). NCBI lineage: Eukaryota > Metazoa > Chordata > Mammalia > Eulipotyphla > Soricidae > Suncus > Suncus etruscus. Next base: position 43,352,722 of record NC_064862.1, on the reverse strand, counting down.
CTATCCTGGAGAATGTCCCATGTACATTGGAGAAGAATGTGTATCCAGGTTTCTGGGGATGGAGTGTCCTATATATATCCACTAGGCCTCTTTCTTCCATTTCTCTCCTCAGGTCTAGTATATTCTTGTTGGATTTCAGTCTGGTTGACCTGTCCAGTGTTGACAAAGCCGTGTTTAGGTCCCCCACAATTATTGTGTTGTTGTTGATATTATTTTTCAGATTTGTCAGCAGTTGTATTAAATATTTTGCTGGCCCCTCATTCGGTGCATATATGTTCAGGAGAGTGAATTCTTCCTGCTCTACGTACCCCTTGATTAATATAAAATGTCCGTCTTTGTCCCTTACAACCTTCCTGAGTATAAAGTTTGCATTATCTGATATTAGTATGGCCACTCCAGCTTTTTTATGGGTGTTGTTTGCTTGGATAACTTTTCTCCAGCCTTTTATTTTGAGTCTATGTTTGTTCTGACTATTCAGGTGCGTTTCTTGTAGGCAGCAGAAGGTTGGATTGAGTTTTTTGATCCATTTAGCCACTCTGTGTCTCTTAACTGGTGCATTTAGTCCATTGACGTTGAGAGAAAGAATTGTCCTGGGATTTAACGCCATCTTTATTTCAAAATTTGGTGTGTCTTTTGGGTAGTCTTGTCTTAGATTAGGTCTTTCAGTTTTTCTCTTAAGACTGGTTTTGTGTCTGTGAAGTTTCTGAGCTGTTTTTTGTCTGTGAAACCATGTATTCTTCCATCAAACCGGAAAGTGAGTTTTGCTGGGTATAGTATTCTGGGTGAAGCATTCATTTCATTCAGTCTTGTCACAATATCCCACCACTGCTTTCTGGCATTGAGCGTTTCTGGTGACAGGTCTGCTGTAAATCTCAGGGAAGCTTGCTTGAACATGATTTCCCCTTTTGATCTTGCTGTTTTCAGAATTCTGTCTCTATCTGTGGGATTTGTCATTGTGACTAGGATGTGTCTTGGGGTGGTTTTTCTGGGGTCTCTTTTGGTTGGTACTCTTCGGGCATGCAGGATTTGATCACATATATTCTTTAGCTCTGGAAGTTTCTCTTTAATGATGTTCTTGACCATTGATTCTTCCTGGAAATTTTCTTCCTGGGTCTCTGGGACTCCAATGATTCTTAAGTTGTTTCTGTTGATCTTATCATAGACTTCTATTTTCGTCTGTTCCCATTCTTTGACTAATTTTTCCATTGTCTGCTCATTTGCTTTAAGTTTTTTGTCCAATCTCTCCTGCTGTATGGAATTGTTATGTATCTCATCTTCCACAGCACCAAGTCTATTCTCAGCTTCTGATACCCTGTCCCAGAGCTTATCCATTTTGTCATTCACTTCGTTTACTGAGTTTTTCAGGCCTGTTAGTTGACATGTTATTTCAGTTTGGAGTTTTGTCATTTCTGCCTTCATATTTTCTTGGTTCTTATTAGTGTTCTGTTCAACTCGATCCATGGTTTCTTGGAGTCTGTTGAGCACCTTCCATATTGCTAGTCTAAAGTCCTTATCTGAGAGGTTGATTAGTTGTTCAGTCATTATCTGGTCCTCAGAATTGTCATCTTCATTCTCTATGTCTGATGCTGGCCTGCGCTGTTTCCCCATTGTCACATTTGTATTGTGGGTTTTTCTACGTGTTGTAGTGGTATTCATTGTCTATATGATGTAGGCAGCACACTCCTCTGGCTCCTCCCTTTCTGGATGGGCTGACTTGCCTCTAAGGGAGGGGAGTCCTCCGTGGATGAAGCCTCACACTGGGTCAAATCTTAGGCCCGAGCATGTAACAGAGAAGACAGTCCAGAGAGAAATGTTTGCTTCTGTGATATAACGCCGTTCTTAGTGTGATTTTTCCTTCTTGTTGCAATGGAGTTCTTTCCTTAGAAAGAGTGCACGGCCGCGTAGCGAAGCGGAGCGGCCGTGCTCCTCTGAGCCTCTTTTTGCCCCACTCGCAAGAGTTTCACGCAAGAGGACAGTAGATAGACATAGACAGGTCACACTCACAGTCTTTCACAGCTGAGCCCCACTGGGCCGGTGTACTTTCGCGGATTTTCCCCGCCTGGTGTCACACACAGGGAGCCAGCTTTTGCAAAGGATAGCCGGTTTTTATGCTCTGAAGTCCCTCCCTGAAAATGGCGTCTGGGCGAGCGAGGTTTCTGGAGGCTCTTTTTGCCCCACTCGCAAGAGTTTCACGCAAGAGGACAGTAGACAGACATAGACAGGTCACACTCACAGTCTTTCACAGCTGAGCCCCACTGGGCCGGTGTACTTTCGCGGATTTTCCCCGCCTGGTGTCACACACAGGGAGCCAGCTTTTGCAAAGGATAGCCGGTTTTTATGCTCTGAAGTCCCTCCCTGAAAATGGCGTCTGGGCGAGCGAGGTTTCTGGAGGCTCTTTTTGCCCCACTCGCAAGAGTTTCACGCAAGAGGACAGTAGACAGACATAGACAGGTCACACTCACAGTCTTTCACAGCTGAGCCCCACTGGGCCGGTGTACTTTCGCGGATTTTCCCCGCCTGGTGTCACACACAGGGAGCCAGCTTTTGCAAAGGATAGCCGGCTTTTATGCTCTCGTGTTGGGTTTTTCTTACAGCCTGGCTTTGGTAGTTGCAGTTCTGTCCGAAAGACTTCAGTTTTTATAGAATTAGAACACTTCCCTCCTATTTTCTCTTATTTTGTTCTGCTATGTCATTGTAAATGTCAATTTAATCTCACTCTAAGTCTTTTGATATAAATTCAGATAATTGATACTTTTAGAACGTGAAGTACCATTTTTCCTTTAGCTCTTCTTAAATTGCTAGCATCTCAACTAGAATTCTGCTTCCAAAAGAATCCCTGCTTTTCAATTTCATAAACCACATCCTTGCTAAGAGTAAGAGGTTTGTGCTTTAATTCCATTGTGATCACAAAATAACCTTAAAAATTAACTTGCATAGAGATTGCAAAGAGACAAAGGACTGCATAGGCATTTTTTTAATTTAATATAGATGGTTGGTCGAATCCTGTACATTGTCTCAAATAATAGGCTCTAATTTGAAGCATCTAAATGGAATAAACTGAGCATTTACTATGCACAAGGCACTGGTACCATAGAGACCAAGACAAATGACACATAGTAAGGTCATATAGCTCCAAGTTTAACACAGAACTAAATGAGAAATTATAGAACCAATAAAGATTGCTGTTCAAAGTATTCAGCATTTAGAACTTGACACTGAAAAGGTTATACATGCTGAGTGGTATTTGAAGATACCTTAAAAGACATTATTCTTCTATATTCAATGAATTTCTTCTACCCTCCCTTCTCTCTTTCCTTTTCCTCTCATGTTCACCAGTCAATATGATTGCTTTAGTTTCCCTAATCCCAGAAATAAATACAAGACCCAATAGTTCATAAAATGGGCAGTACATATTTTAATCTTGACCCAAAGATTCTGAAAAGAATAGTCTGAACTCAACCAAACCATGGCAAAAATATGTAGAAAGATGACTGTATGGAGCACAGCAGAAATATGGTTTGCAAGAATATTTATTGAGCAAGCAGAGCTTTCCTGTTGCTTGGTGCTATTTAAGGGTAAAAATGATCATATATGGTTTATTCAAATTTCTGTGAACTGAGAATCAACTAGATAGTTATACAGCTTCCACTTTCAAGAAACCCTAATAGGTAAAGTCCTATGAATGTAGTACTTCAACAGTCTGTGTGTAAGCAACACGAGGCAAGTCTTTTCAGAACTAAATCCTTCAAAGTCCTATAAACTAAATCTGCACTAAAAAACTGAACTTTGCAAATACAATACAAAAGTCTCACCACTGAATCTTTCATCTTCTTTGGGAGAGGATCTGCAGCCATTTCTTCCATGTTTTGATGTAAAAATTTAGGAAACAAGTTACATCTAATAAAGGACCTGTAAATTAAAAAACCAACAGGTTTTCCTCTTCAGTTTATGTGCCTTAATGTTGGAGATAAGCAACATCAACTTTGGAGCTCTAATTCACAAATGATACATGCATGTGCTCTTTCACTTAAATAATTCATGATTTTTTTAAAAAGGTGCATATTTATATGATTACAAAGATAAAGGTCAGATTTTCAAATCCCATCCTAATTAAAACAGTCAAGAACCTCAGAAGTAATTAATATCCCAACTATCAACACTAAGTTTACAAGCTCTCTATTTTGTCAGTTCGCCAGAGATTTATCCATCTCATTAAAAAAAGGCAGCAGAGCTAAACATTCCAGTAAAATATATTTGACACAAAAATCCATGCAACCATGTTTAAATTTGTCCCAGTTTTCCATGTCTTTATCTTGCTGCACATGACAACCTAAAGTATTATTTTATTTTATTTTGGTTTTGGACCACACCTAGCAGTGCTCAGGCATTGCTCCTGGCTTTGATCATTCCTGATGGTGCTTGGGGGACCATATAAAATGCCAGAGATCAAACCTGGATTGGCTGTATGCAAGGTAAACACCCTACCCACTGTGCTATTGCATTGGCCCCCAATAACCTAAAATTATTTTTCTGTTTCTCAAATCATGATGGTCATCTTAAATGTCAATTTCCACAAGTTTAGATAAATTATATAAGATGACTGATACCTGATTATAAATGATTAATATCTGAAACTTTGTCATCTTATAAGATGTTTAATTTTAAGGTGCTTATTAACAAAGATTTGAAAGATATGATTAAAGGGAAAATTAGAAAGTTATTTTTAAAGTGACCAGAGATAATTATAAAATGTTTTTAAGACTTTAATGCAAAACTACATTTAAAACCCAGAGATCACTGGTCATAACAAAGAAAAACTATCTTTTTTCAAGACTGCTAACAGTCTAGTCTCTCAAGGGATCTGACTAGAATAAGGTAACAATTCAAATTTATTGGACCCAATTAGTGTACTTATTAAGGGAACTTGTTAGACAGTCTCATGGAAAAGTAAAAGAGCTTCACCATTTAAGGTATAATCAAAGATAGTACTAAGGTACTGATATCCATATGTTCCAGGCATTGACCTTATATTCCAAAGGCATTAGAACAAAGGTTAAACATTGATCCAGTGAAAACTTACTTTTATTAATTTTTTATTAATTTCTGGGCAGTTCTATATTTTTCTCATCCTCATCTATTGTTGAGCTAGGTTAACATAAAGCATGCAAATCACCAAAAGCTTTAAAGAGAGCAAGAAGGCAGGAGCCATACACAGTGTGTATTACAATTATGTGTTATAAGCCATGTGTCACAGTTGGGTGTTGAATCTTAATATAAGTTTGTGTGTATCTGTTACTCACAGGAGCACTGATGGATCACTGCTCTGCCTGCTCAGATGGTAGGAAAGAGCAACCAAGAGGCCACAAAAGGTTGAAAACAGCGCTGGGATGTGTTGTGTGCTCCAAGGTTCCTAAGAAAACATTGGACAACAAAATCACTCCAGAGCAAAGAAAAGGTCGCTTTCTATAAAATACTCAGGAGCACATTCTTTTTTTTTTTTTTTTTTTTTTTTTTTTGCTTTTTGGGCCATACCCTGTGACTCAGGAGTTACTCCTGGCTATATGCTCAGAAATTGCTCCTGGCTCTGGGGAACCATATGGGATGCTGGGGATCAAACCAAGATCCATCCTGGATCAGCTGCATGCAAGGCAAACACCCTACCGCTGTGGTATTGCTCCGGCCCCAGGAGCACATTCTTTTTTTTTTTCTTCAATATGTTCTCTTTATTTGCATAAAAGTTTTTATTTATTTATTTATTTTTATTTAAACACCTTGATTACATACATGATTGTGTTTGGGTTTCAGTCATGTAAAGAACGCCACCTATCACCAGTGCAACATTCCCATCACCAATGTCCCAAGTCTCCCTCCTCCCCACCTGACCCCTGCCTGTACTAAAACAGGCTCTCCATTTCCCTCATACATTCTCATTATTAGGAAAGTTCAAAATGTAGTTATTTCTCTAATTAAACTCATCACTCTTTGTGGTGAGCTTCCTGTGGTGAGCTGGAACTTCCAGCTCTTTTCTCTTTTGTGTCTGAAAATTATTATTGCAAGAATGACTTTCATTTTTCTTAAAACCCATAGATGAGTGAGACCATTCTGCGTTTTTCTCTCTCTCTCTGACTTATTTCACTCAGCATAATAGATTCCGTGTACATCCATGTATAGGAAAATTTCATGACTTCATCTCTCCTGACAGCTGCATAATATTCCATTGTGTATATGTACCACAGTTTCTTTAGCCATTCGTCTGTTAAAGGGCATCTTGGTTGTTTCCAGAGTCTTGCTATGGTAAATAGTGCTGCAATGAATATAGGTGTAAGGAAGGGGTTTTTGTACTATATTTTTGAGTTCTTAGGGTATATTCCTAGGAGTGGTATAGCTGGATCATATGGGAGCTCGATTTCAAGTTTTTGGAGGAATCTCCATATCGCTTCAGGAGCACATTCTTAAGGTTTGACTGGATGCAGTGCCTTCTGATGTCTCTTGACATTCTGACAAGTTAATACTGGTCACATAGATACCTTATCTGTTCACATAGAGACCATTTTAACAATGAATGTGGAAGGGAGACATTCTACATGAACTGAATCTTTATGAAAAATACATATTTAGTGGCTGAAATAGTGACTCAGTGGAAAAAGTATATATTTAATCTTTTCAGACAACATTTTTGTTTAACTCTTTCTGGAGACTAGAATTTTAATAATATATATTATTAAATATGTATTCCTTTTATGAAATCAGCATGTTTATTATATCGATGGATCAGAGAGATATTACATTGGTACTTGCCATCTATGAAACTGTCTGAGATTCAATCCCTTGCACTTTATATGGTTCCCCAACCACCACCAGGAGTAATATCTGAACACAGAGCCAAAATTAGTACTGAATTAATCATACTCCAGGGTGTGGCTCAAGACAAACAAAAAATAGTAATTGTATTTATTAATGTTAATAAATTGCTTATCAGATGTTTAAGATCAAATTGCCTACTAAACAGAAATAAAAATTTTATAAAAAAATTAAGAAATTCCTTTGTAAATATTGGTAAATTAATTTAAAAATATTTAAGTTTCTCCAATAAGAACTATTTGTATGGATTGGCAGGATTAACATCATCAAAATGGCAATACTCCCCAAGGCATTATACAGATTTAATGCTATCCCTCTAAAGATACCCATGACATTCTTCAAAGAAGTGGATCAGGCACTTTTGAAATTTGTTTGGAACAATAAACACCCTAGAATAGCTAAAGCAATCATTGGGAAAAAGAATATGGGAGGAATTACTTTCCCCAACTTTAAACTTTACTACAAAGCAATAGTTATCAAAACAGCATGGTATTGGAATAAGGACAGGCCCTCAGATCAGTCGAATAGGCTTGAATACTCAGAAAATGTTCCCCGACTTACAATCACCTAATTTTTGATAAAGGAGGAGAAAATCCTAAATGGAGCAGGGAAAGCCTCTTCAACAAGTGGTGTTGGCACAACTGGATAGCCACTTGCAAAAAATTGAACTTAGACCCCCAGCTAACATCATGTACGAAGGTAAAATCCAAATGTATTAAAGACCTCGATATCAGACACAAAACCATAAGATATAAAGAACAACACATAAGCAAAACACTCCAGGACATTGAGACTACAGGCATCTTCAAGGAGGAAATTGCACTCTCCAAGCAAGTGAAAGCAGAGATTAACAGATGGGAATATATTAAGCTGAGAAGCTTCTGCACCTCAAAGGAAATAGTGCCCAGGATACAAGAGCCACCCACTGAGTGGGAGAAACTATTCACCCAATACCCATCAGATAAGGGGCTAATCTCCAAAATATACAAGGCACTGACAGAACTTTACAAGAAAAAAACATCTAATCCCATCAAAAAATGGGGAGAAGAAATGAACAGACACTTTGACAAAGAAGAAATACAAATGGCCAAAAGACACATGAAAAAATGCTCCACATCACTAATCATCAGGGAGATGCAAATCAAAACAATGATGAGATACCATCTCACACCACAGAAAATGGCACACATCACAAAGAATGAGAATAAACAGTGTTGGCGGGGATGTGGAGAGAAAGGAACTCTTATCCACTGCTGGTGGGAATGCCATCTAGTTCAACCTTTATGGAAAGTGATATGGAGATTCCTCCAAAAACTGGAAATCGAGCTCCCATACGATCCAGCTATACCACTCCTAGGAATATACCCTAGGAACACAAAAATACAATACAAAAACCCCTTCCTTACACCTATATTCATTGCAGCACTATTTACCATAGCAAGACTCTGGAAACAACCAAGATGCCCTTCAACAGACGAATGGCTAAAGAAACTGTGGTACATATACACAATGGAATATTATGCAGCTGTCAGGAGAGATGAAGTCATGAAATTTTCCTATACATGGATGTACACGGAATCTATTATGCTGAGTGAAATAAGTCAGAGAGAGAGAGAAAAACGCAGAATGGTCTCACTCATCTATGGGTTTTAAGAAAAATGAAAGTCATTCTTGCAATAATAATTTTCAGACACAAAAGAGAAAAGAGCTGGAAGTTCCAGCTCACCACAGGAAGCTCACCACAAAGAGTGATGAGTTTAATTAGAGAAATAACTACATTTTGAACTTTCCTAATAATGAGAATGTATGAGGGAAATGGAGAGCCTGTTTAGAGTACAGGTGGGGGTCGTGTGGGGAGGAGGGAGACTTGGGACATTGGTGATGGGAATGTTGCACTGGTGATGGGTGGTGTTTACATGACTGAAACCCAAACACAATCATGTATGTAATCAAGGTGTTTAAATAAAAAAAAATTCAGGTTAAAAAAAAATGAACTATTTGTAACAGGAATGTAGGTCAGTAGTAAAGCACTTGATATACATATGTGAGTGCGGAGTTATATCATTGGTACTATAAAATGAAAAGATTACTATTAGTTGTAATATGGAAGATTACTTCACTATATTTGCACATGGCTAACCAGTGTGTGATCCCCCCACATTCCATATGGTTCCCCAAGCATAGAACCCATAACCACATTAGAAGTCCTCAGGTGAGGGACAGAATCCAAGACAAACCCAGTAGAGAGCTGCAGATCTGATAAGCATCATGGCCATGACTCCTCCGAGTCAAGAAATACCAGTACAGGATGTAGAAAACATCACACTACAACCTTGAGAATGGGGAAACAATGTAGGTTTCCACCATACTTAGAGAATGAAGATGGTAGCTCCTATGACATGAAATGTACCTATCACCTATTTAGGCTCTCACAAAAGAAATTTAGAGAAGAAATATGGAGGATGTTCATAGCTGAAAGAAAACATGAAGCGAATTGAATGTGCCACAAATAAGAATCAAGGGGATATGAGAGTAGAAATGAGAAAACTTCAAACTGAAATAACATGACTGAAAAATATTGTAGGGGAAATGAAAACCTCAATGGAAAGCCTATCTAACAGAGTACAGTGGCTAAAGACAGAATCAATGAGATGAAAGATGAAATGCAAAATAATTATATACAACATAAGAAGGGGAAAGAGCCATAAAACAATCAAACAATGAGAAAATTCTTCAAAACAGTGAAGAAATGAAAATAGATGTCTTTGATAAACTCAACAGAAACAATATAAGAATTATTAGAGACACAGGAAGGAACACCCACAAAATAGCAACAATAAAGGATATCATTGAAGAAAAACTCCCAAAGTTAAAGAGTGTATGCAACCAAATCCTGCATGTCCAAAGAGTACCAGCCAAAAGAGATACAAAAAAAATCACACCAAGACATATCCTAATCACAATGATAAACCCCATAGATAGGGATGGAATACTGAAAGCAGAACGATTAAAAAGGGAAATTACATTCAAAGGAGCATCCATAAGATTTACCATGGATTTGTCACTCACACACACACACACACACACACACACACACACACACGCCCTTAATGTTTGAAGGAAGTGGTGGAATATAGTGACAGAACTCAATGAAATTAATGCATCACCAAGAGTACTTCACCCATCCATATTTATGTTCAGGTTTGAATAAAGAATATATAGCTTCACAGATAAGCAACAGCTTAGAAACCTTACAGACTCAAAAGCAGCCTTAAAAGATGAATTGATCTTACTTTAAGATACACCAAACTCCTACTAAAAGATGACACTAAATCCTATGACATTTATTTCTCTCAATGTCAATGGACTAAATGCACCAGCTAAGAGAAACAGTGGCAAAATGGATCTAAAAGCTGAATCATAAACAAAAAAATTTTTTAAAAAAAGGATCCAGAGCTATGGCACAAGTGGTAGGGCATTTGCCTTGCTCAAGCTAACCAAGGACGGATCACAGTTCAATCTCCCAGTGTCCCATATGGTCCCCCAAACCAGGAGCGATTTCTGAGCACATAACCAGGAGTAACCCCTGAGCTCACTAGGTGTGGCCCAAAAAGCAAAAAATAGCAAAAAAAATAACAAAAGTAAAAAGAAAAGCTGAATTCAACATGTTGCTGCCTACAAGAAACATATCTAAGTAGTCAGAGCAAACACAGACTCAAGCTCAAAGTTGGAGGACAATCATTCAAGCAAACAACTCCTTAAAAAGGCCGAGTGGCCATACTAATTTCAGATGACACAAACTTTAGATTTAAACAATTTATAAAAGACAGATATGGACATTTCATAATGATTAAAGAATATGTACAAGAAGCATATATCACACTCCTAAACATATACACATGCAATGAGGGACCAGAAAAAATTTAGACTACTGCTGACAAACTTGAAAGAAGATTTTGATAGCAATAATAGTGAAAGACTTCAACTCTGCTTTGCCACCACTTGATTATCAACTAGGCTGAAAACAAACAATAATATACTAGCACTGAAAGGAGCAATGAAAGAAATTATTCTATAATATATATATAGAGAGAGCTCTTCATCCCCAGAAAACTAGTTACACATTATTTTTCTATTCACTTGGGTCATTCTCCAAAATACACCATATGCTAGCACATAAAACATACCTACATAAAATAAAGAGGATAGAAATTGTACACACTAACTTCTCAGATCATAATGCACTGAAATTAAAAGTAAAAAACAAGAATACACAGTGAAAACATTTTAACACCTGGAAATCAAGTAGCTCACTACTGAACAACCAGTGGCCAGAGATGAAATTAAAGAGAAAATTAAAAGACTCCTGGAAACAAATGAGAAACAAATAATACAAATTATCAGAATCTGTGGGACATAGCTAAAGAGGTACTAAAAGTAAAATTTATAGCTTTGCAAGTATTCATCTGGAAGTAAGAAGCAGCCTACATAATAACTTAATGGCATAGCTTATAAAATTGGAAAGTTATCAACAAAGTGAACCAAAAATAAGAAGACAGAAGAAAATAATGAAGCTTAGAGCATAAATCAATGAATGGTAAATCCAAAAAACAATCTGAAAGATCAATGAAAGCAAGAGTTAGTTCTTTGAAAAAATAAACAAGATGGATAAACCACTAGCATAACACAATAAAGGAAGAGAGAAAAATGGGAGATTACAATAGATACTACAAAAAATTTTAAACTACTTTGAAAAGCTCTATGCCACAAAACATGAAAAGCTGGAAGAATGAATAAATTGTTGGACTCTTATCACCTCCCATAGCTGAAATAAGATGATCTAGCAAATTTGAACAGACCCATTAATATTGAGGAAATTAAAATGTAACCAACAGTCACCCCCAAAATGAAAGCCCAGGCCCAGACAGATTCACTAATATTTTAAGTAATAAGAGGGCCTACAGCCAATACTTTTCAGGCTCTTCCAGGAAATTAAAGAAACAAAAACACATCCAAATATTTTTATGAATCTAACATCACTCTGATAACAAAAGCAGACAGAGATGCCACCAAAAAAGAGAACTACAGACCAATACCCCTGGTGAACACAGATGCAAAAATCCTCAACAAAATTCTAGCAAATAGGATCCAATGCCTCATCAAGAATGTTATATACCAGGAACAAGTAGAATTCATTCTGGAGATGCCAGCATGGTTCAACATATTGAAGTCAATCAACATAATATACCATAATAACAAAAAAAAATAAAAACCATATGATCATATCAATAGAGTCAGAGAAAGCATTTGATAAGGTTCAAAACCCATTCATGAAAAACTCTCATAAAGATGGGAATGGAAGGAACTTTTCTCAATAAGTTAAGGCCATTTACCGCAAGCCCATGGCAAATACTATACTCAATGGAGACAAATTGAAAGCCTTTCCCCTAAGACCTGGTACAGGCAGAGCTAGAGCCACAACTATTCAGCATAGTACTGGAAGTACTTGCCTTAGCTATTAAGCAAGTAAAATGTATCAAGGGCATCCACATAAAATAGGAAGATGTCAAGCTCTCACTGTTTGCAGATGATATGATACTATACTTAAAAAATTCTAGGGCTGGAGAGATAGACGGTGGTTCGAATCCCGGCATCCCATATGGTCCCCCAAGTCTGCCAGGAGCGATTTCTGAGCATAGAGCCAGAGGTAACCTCTGAGGGCTGACAGTTATAAACAAAAAAAAAAAAAAAAAAAGAATCTAAAGACTACCAAAAAGCTTTTAGAAACAATAGATTCATATAGCAAAGTGGCAGACTGCAAATTTAATGCACGAAAATTATGATTTTCTTATATACAAATAATTACAGACAAGAAGTAGACATTAAAAGAAAGTTCCTGGAGCTGGAGAGATAGCATGGAGGTAAGGCTTGCATGCAGAAGGTTGGTGGTTCGAATCCCGGCATCCCCTGGGCCTGCCAGGAGCAATTTCTGAGCATAGAGCCAGGAGTAACCCCTGAGCACTGCCAGGGTGTAACCAAAAAAACAAAAAATAAAAAAATAAATAAAAGAAAGATCCCATTAACAATAGAACCACAGGAATTCAAATATCTTGGAGGTAACATAATTGAAGAAGTGAAGGGCTGATACAAAGAAAACTATAAAACAGTGAGTGCGTCAAGAAATATAAAAAAAAGACACAATAAAATGGAGACATATTAGGTTGTTCAAGGATTGGGAGGATTAACATATTTAAAATGGCAATACTCCCCAAAGCATTTTTCAGATTTAATGCAGTGCCTCTAGTTATATTCATGACATTCTTCAAAGAAGTAGATCAAACACTCCAAATATTCATTTGAAACAATAAATACCCAAGAATAGTTAAAGCAACCCTTAGGAAAAAAATTTGGAAAGCATTACTTTCCCAACCTTAAACTGTACTACAAAGCAATAATCATTAAAGCAGCATGGTACTGGAATAAAGACAGACCCTCAGATCAATGGAATAGACTTGATTATTCAGGGAATGACTCCCAGACATACCATCAATTAATCCCTGATAAAGAGGCAAGAAATGCAAAATGGAGCATATAAGCCTCTTTAAAAAGTAATGTTGTGACAAGAGGGCAGCCACATGCAAAAAAAAAGTGCACTAAGACCTCTCTTTTAAACCATGGACAAAGATCAAATCAAAACAGTTTAAAGGCATTGCTATTAAACCTGAAACTATAAGGCATATAGGAGAACACATAGGTAAAGCACTCCATGACTGTGAGACTAAGTCAGTTTCAAGGAGAAAACAACACTGTTCAAAGGATTCACGGAATGGAGAAAACTATTTATTCAATATCCATCAGATATGGGCTAATATCTAAGATATACTAGTCACTGACAGAACAAGAAAATAAAACTAGCCCCATCAAAAAATGGGGAAAAGAAAAGAACAGACATTTCAAAAAAAAGAATTACAGATGGCCAAGAGGAACATGAAAAAATATTAAACACCACTAATTAGGGAGCTGCAAATCAAAACAACAATGAGATACCATCTCATGCCACAGAAACTGGCACACATCATAAAGAACAAGAACAAATAGTGCTGGCATGAAATTGGGGAGAAAGGGATTCTCATTCACTGCTGGTGGGAATGCCATCTATTCCAACCTTTCTGGAAAATAATATGGTTAATCTTTAAAAGACTGTTAATTGAGCTCCTATATAATCCATTAATACTAGTAGGTATATACCTAGGAACATTCCCTAGGACCACAAAACTACAATACAATAATGCCCTCTGAACTCCTATGTTCATTGCAGTGCTGTATACAATATAGCCAGAATCTAGAAACAACCCACTTGATCAACAACAGATGAGTGGCTAAAGAAACTATGGTATATGTACACAATAAAACACTATGCAACTGCTCCCAAAATATGAAGTCATGAAATTTGCCTATGCAAGTATGGACATGGAGAGTATTATGCTGAGTGAGAATTAAGTCAGAGGAAGAGATAAAAACAGAATAGTCTCACTCATCTGTGGGATTTAAGAAAAATAAAAGACATATAGTAATAATACTCAAAGACAATAGAGATGAGGGCCAGAAGGACCAGCCCATGATATGAAGTTTACCACATAGAGTGGTGAGTGCAGTTAAAGCACTAACTGCATTGACAATTACCATAACAATGATAAGAGAGAGGATACAATTTCTGACCCAGAGACAATTTCTGAATTTCTGACTTGAAGACGGGCAGGGAATGGGAGAGGAGATACTGGGGGAGATGGTGGCAGGATAGATGCACTGGTGAAGGGTTGTGTGCATTTATGGGTGAAACCCAATTATAAACATGTTTGTAACCATGTTTAAATAAATTAGTAAAAAAACAAAAATGTGAATATAACCTTTTCATATTCTATTATTACCCTAAGACATAGAATGTTAACTGAAATAAATTTAGAGTAATTCTCACTAAATATTAAGTTGTTCCATTTTGTATGTGTGTCTTATATTAAAGTCTGTATTTATTTTCCTATATAGGTTCTTTTATATAAGCATAAGCAATACTTTTAGAATAGATTGTTAGACATATGGGAATGACAGTATGTCTCAGGAATAGAGGGCATGAGTATTTTCTTCAACAATGTAAATATAAATTATGCCCAAATGGCATGGCATAATTGTTTTTCCAAGGTGGTAGTGTGAATGATGGCATGGGAGTATATTTCAGGCCTCCTTGTTCTTACCACAGGCTATGTTCTTTATACTTATTGTATACAGAGAGGAGTTGCAGTAACCCCACTCCATAAACACTTCAGTCCAACTCTCTTTCTGATCTGTATTGTGAATGGGGGACATGGGGAAAAAAGTATAAATTCCAGGTGTGGCTTTAAATTTTTTCTAGTCAACTTCATTATCACCACAAATCTTTTTTAGAATGAACATGGGCTTACTTAAGTTTTGACAGATTAAATGTAAATGCATGTCTTCTTTTTTTCATTATAGACTTTCCTGCTACAAGCCTAGGATTCAACCTTTTCTATTTGGAGAAGTCAAGTCCTTCTGACTTCTAGCTTCTAAAACTCTGTTCTTTCAATACCCCTCCCCATCCTTTACCATTAAGAACTCTATGTAATTGTATTGCTTTACTGACTTTTAAGTGCTAGTTCTGAAACAAATGAAGATAACACATGTAGCCTGCTAACTACCTTATAAATCAGAGCTTATCTCACACTTTTTCAAGTGCCCAAGACTCTTGTGGACCAGGTGGAATTATGCACTACAGGTTATCAAGTACTATAATGTGTCATTTGCTATTGATGTCTAATTTGTCAAGCCCTGTCAATTACAAAATCACATCTAATTTCCCTTGTAAATGGAGAAACATTTGCTTTCTAAAATCATCCATTCATGAATGAATGTGAGAAGAGAAGAGAAGAGAAGAGGCCTTCGACCCACACTTACCTTCACTGCACTAAAACAAAACACATGGAGCAAGGCAGCAACTGCAGCACTCCGGGCCATGCTATAAACTGCTGATGTCATCCCTGAAACAGCTGGAACACAAACAGGACAGGTTCTAGGTTGGCAAGTCCCACAATCAATAAATAAAAAAACAAGTTAAGTTTGTGGCTTTCCCATATAAAACGTCTTCCAAAAGCCAAAACATAAATCACTGGGAACACTCATAAACCCTGGGAGACTACAGAAAAGACTGATAATTTAACAAAAATATCTGCATACATTTAAGAGGAGCCTTTAGTTAAGTCTTAGAAAACTACCAATGTGTCTGTGTGGTGGTATAAAGATAACCGTTGTTTACAAGTGAAACTTATTTTCTGGAAAAGGACGATTGTGGAGAGTACTTACAATGAAAAGAAAGAAAAACAATAAAGATAAAGACAAAAAATAGATAGATAGGAATGAAAGAGAAAAGAGAACAATCTAACAAGTAGGTGCCCATGTATATATGTCATGTGTTGTGTATATAATAAAGTAGTAACAATAATAATAACCCTTTATTCTTTAGTTCTTGAGATCAACTCCAATTCTCATGGAATCACTCCAATTCTTAAGCAACTCCATGAATAGTTGTTTCCATGTAGAGAAGAGAAAGCTAAGAAGAGGACTAGAGTGGCACGGGACAGTAATAGAGAGTCTTTGGAACTCTGGTGGTGATGAAGGTGCAGGGATTTTGTACTTCAAAACCATATAAAAGAGGGCCAGAGACATAATAAATAATACACTTGACTTTTCTGGGATCAACCCATGTTCAATCCTGGCCTCCCAATATGTCCTCCAAGCCTGCCAGGAGTAATTTTTGAGCAGAGCAAGAAATAAACCTTGAGCATCACTGATGTGACTCCAAAACAAAACAAAAACTATAAAGAGGGCCAGAGAGTAAAGTAGTAAAGTGCATGCCTTGAAAGGAGAATACCATAGTTCTATTCCCAGCACTGAAAATGGTGCCCTGAGCATAACTAGGAATGATCCCTGGGCACAGAGATAAAAGCAAATCCTGAGCACAGCTGGGTGTGGCAACAATAAAAATAACCAATACTCTCGTAACCATGTCATCTGAAGTATAATAGTGTTTTAATTAAGTGATCTACATCAAATTTCTAAATATAAGGTTTTATCAACCTTGATCTGAATCAAAAATGAATCCTGGTGGCCAGAGCGTTGGTGCTAAGCGGTAAAGCGTCTGCCTTGCTCGCACTAGCCTAGGATGGATGCAGTTCAATCCTCCGGTTACCCATATGGTACCCCAAGCCAGGAGTGATTTCTGAGCACATAACCAGGAGTAATCCCTGAGCGTCACAGGGTATGGCCGAAAAAAAAAAGTCATGGTAATAATTTAGAGATACAGTACACACTTTGTGTGTACTGACTCACATCCAGAATACATATTGAACATAACTTAAATTTCAGAGAACTCAGTGTCTGCTTATGTCGTTCTCTATGCTTGCTTGTGTCTTTTCTTTACCAGATATCACTTCAGCTAGATGATTCTAGATAGACTATCAACTTGACTTATTCAAACTGAAGTTGTTAGAATGCTTGGAACAAACAGTTATGTTCAGATTTTTCATTTTGCTCTTTTCTGAACTTCATAGAAAGAGTGAAATGTGAATTACTTACCTGATCCACCAAAAAACAGCATGTCAATTTGTTCTAAAAGATAAATGCAGAAAGTGTTGATCTGAGGGAAGAGTCCAAGGAGGGAAATTGCAGGAAAGCAATATAAAAACACTGAAAATTGAACAGATGGATGGTACATAAGAATACAATTATTGTCACTGATATCCCATTGCCACCTTCCCAGTACAGCTCAAACTGGAAATATGAATGCAATACTGAAATCCTCTTGCTACCATGAAGAGATGCTAGTGAGTGAGTTTTAAACTGAAGTAACAAGTTGCTGCACCTGAACAAGACTTGAAAAAGGAATGTAAACAAGCCATGCCCAGGACTGAGCTTAGAGAGCAAACAATCTACTCGTACAAGACTTAGACTTTGAGAAATTGAAGGTGAGAGAAAGAGAGCTGGGAAAATTAGAAGAACACACAAAAGCCAAGAACTGGAAATAGGGGGATTTCTTCCTAAATGACGGTACAAAAGGGGATATCTCATTTTATTTTTATGTTTCCTTAAACAATTGAGTTTCTAAGCATTGTAACAGCCTACTTCCCTATTGGAGATTCATTCAGCACTCCAAATGGACAGAGTGAGGATAGTGGTTAATCATGAAAGTTCATGTGAAGCTTGATTCCAGGGGGACAAGATGACTAGTGAGATGAAGGTTCTTCCTGCCTGAGGAGATAGTGCTGCCTCCTCAAGCCAAAATAATGCAATTGAATACATTTTATTTTCTTTTTTTTATAAAAGTTTTATTTTGCAAATTTTATTTTGTAATAATTGAATAAAATTTATCTAATTTAGCTTTAAAATTTTCTCATGCTACAATTCAATGCATCAAAGAGATAATTTGCTAGAGGAGATAAAATTTAATAGAGCTGCATCTTATAGCAATTTTCCTATCATCCTTTCTTTCTCAATTTTATTTCATTTGGGTTTTACAGAAAAAGAACTTCCACATACATTATAACAGTGTCATAACAGTCCTCTCCATCTTATTTATTGAGAAATATAAATAAAGTTTTATTCTGTTAAGTCTTAATAAAAGGAAATTTGATTTGAAATATAATATGCCTAGGCATGTTTCTATGTCCTTACACTATACATAAACCATACTGAAGTAAACAGAAATGTGAAGGATTTCAGAAATTTCTAAAAATAAAAATTAGAAATGTAAACTTTCCATAATACTATTATAGAAGGAAGATTGTTTTTATTAAAATTTCTAAAGAATATCAAGAATGGGTCTGGAAAAAATAATATAGCTGGTAGGGGGCTTGTCTTGTGGGCAGCTAACCTGGATTTAATCCCTGGAATCCATATGCCAGAGGCCATGGGAATGATCTCTCTAGAACCAGGACTAAGCCCTGAGCACAGCTGGGTGAAAACAAAATAAGTAAAGAAACAAATGCTGTCAAGAAATTATTCCAAAGCTTCACTAAAATTTTATGAACTTGGGCCAGTATGATAGTACAGTTGGTAGGGTGTTTGCCTTGCATTTAGCACACCCAAGTTCAATCTCAAGAAGTCAATATGATGGGGGCCAGGAGGTGGCACAAGAGGTAAGGTGCCTGCCTTGCCTGCGCTAGCCTTGGACGGACCGCAGTTCGATCCCCCGGTGTCCCATATGGTCCCACAAGCCAGGAGCGACTTCTGAGCGCATAGCCAGGAGTAACCCCTGAGCGTTACCGGGTGTGGCCCAAAAACCAAAAAAAAAAAAAAAAAAGAAGTCAATATGGTCCTCCAAGCCCACTAGACCTGATCCCTGAGCACAGAGACAGGAGTAAACCCTCAGCACCATGAGTGTAGCCCAACAATCATAATAAATAAGTATATAAATAAATGTTATGAACTGAAGAAATTAAGACATTTGCTTTACATACATTCAACATGGGGTCAATCTATGGAGCTATATGATACCCTTAGCCATCACCAAGATGATCTCTGGGCACAGAGTAAGAAGTAAATAGCTGGGTATGGTCCCAAAACAAATAAAACAAAAATATTAAATTTTGTACAATGAAAACAACTATAATAAAAAGGTCTTTACTAGAAACTTAAGTCAACTTTTGACACATATGCTGATTTTGTTACCATGGTTTCTTAAGCAGTATTTTAACCAAATTATAATACAAAGAAATAGAGAATCTATGATACATTTCTATCAAAGCAGACAATAAGATATACACATATATTTTCAGGACAACTGTGAAAGACACAATTTGTTGTTTATTTTTCAGCCTTGTGAGTGAAAATCAGAGATATGAAGAGAAAATATAAGAATCAGTAGAAATTTTATTTCGGGGGCCTGCAGAGATAGCTCAGTGGTGTTTGCCTTGCAAGCAGCCAATCCAGGACCAAAGGTAGTTGGTTCAAATCCTGGTGTCCCATATGGTCCCTCGTGCCTGCCAGGAGCTATTTCTGAGCAGACAGCCAGGAGTCACCCCTGAGCACTGCCGGGTGTGGCCCAAAAACCAAAAAAAAAAAGAAATTTTATTTTTAACATATGGTTATGAGCCTCAAAAATTTAAATCATTTAATTTGTAACAAAATGAGTGATTCTTCTCTGAATTTTGGAGCTCAGAGCCAAGCAAGAAAAACTGCAAAACCAATTTGTCCATGGTCAAGACAGGGACAAAGGGAAGATACACATGTTTTATTCATTCACCTTCTCAGGTGTCATGTATAATAAATACTATACTAGAAAAGTCTGCATATGAAATAAAATTGAATATAAACATACATTGGAAGCTGCCCATTCAAAGCAGTGGTAAAGAAATGTGTTCAAAAACCAGAACTAATGAGGCAGAAAGAATGAGAACACAATGAACATCAGAATGGGGGGAAATAATTTGGTAGACAACAGAAAATCGTATCTGAATGTGTTTTTGGCTTGTGGGGCAGAATTATAACTTAATGAGACAATAGAGAATAGATAGTGATCTATGGGGATGCTCAGGATCCAGAACTCCAGGGTTCATAAGAAGAAAATATAACTAGTCTTTGCAGAGATGAAGAGCACAGTGCAGGGATAAGGAGTGAGAAGCAGGTGGGGGACTGTAGATAGAGGCCTTTGACTTAGTCCTCATATGGATCTCAATTGGTTTCCTTTGGTTTTGTTTCCCCATTGCTTTTTCATCTGGCTTTTTCACCTCCCCTTGGGGGTGGGGCTTTGTTTTTTATCTCAATAAATGCTTGTCAGAATTTATTGAGTTGTGAGTTGTGAGCTGCCATCTAGGTTAGTGGTTCCACGTGGTGGAGTAACTTGTGGGTGAACAGCTTGCAGTGTGAGTTTCTTGCCTGCTAAAACCTTCATATCTGTGTGGATTATTTATTGCGGAGAACTTCTACTGAACCATCTTCTCCTGTCCTAACCGGATAGCGGTTATGGGATTCCCTCTTCCCCTCTGGGGACTGTGGAACACACAACCTACCATTCAACAACAGGGGACGATGCATGAAATGAAAGCACAGTGGGGCATGGAGGGAGGGAGTGAAAGCACAGTGGCCCTCACTTTCCTGCCTGCAGTTCATGTCAATGAAAAAAAATTAAAAATGCTAGTTACCTTAGGAGGAGGTCTAGAAAATTATACTCGAAGTTGCTGAAATATTTTGTCCTTTTACCTTGTCAAAGATAGAGTGCCTGAGGTTAACAATTTCCCCCATTAACAAAATTGGTTTTTTCTTAGCACTTCACTGAGTCTGTATTTACTCTCATTTCTTCCTAATTTTCAATTTTTCTAATAACTACTAAAAGTGCAGAAATTCTTGGTATAGCTTAATTTTCATTGAAGAAAACCTTGAAATAAAAAATATTTTGTTTAAATCTGAGTATTACTCATTACTATATATACAGGTTTGGGCTAAACATATGTAGACTTAAAATAGCATTAAAATAAAACTAAAACCTGTGTGATTGATCTGAATATAGCCATTGTTTGCCTCAAATGTGCACTAACTGTCCCCACATGAACAGACCAGAAAATAAGTCTCTATATAAGACATAGAAATGGAAGGTCTATATACAAAGGAAAGTGGGCACATACCAGTAATTGGTAGCAAACCTCTAATTGTCTCCAAGGGTTATATTATTGAACATGCATTATTGTAGGCAGAAAGAAGGCTCCTGAGGACTAAAAATACAACATAAAAGACTTATATATAAAAAGGACAATAAAAGCCATTTGTTGCAGTGCATACAACACTTCAACACAACCATCTCATCTGGCCTGGGCTCTATTCATGTCAGGGAAGTTCTGGTTTTACTGGCCCACACATGCTGCTGTTGAACATCTTTAGCGCAAAGAAATTTTTTTGTGGTGAGCTGTAATCCATCTACACTGGCAGGCTCCAGGTTGAATAGAAACAAAAACCGAGAACAATGTCCCTCTCCCTGTGACCTGGCAACACTGAGGGTAATCAGCAACTGAATATTTTTTCTCTAGGGTGAACATACTTATTCCTTGCCCTTTCTCCAGATTCAGTGCAGTTTATGTTGCTGTATTTCACTGGGAGCACTCTAGCTCTGCTACAATTCCTTTAGATACATATATACTAAGAATTGACTTTCCCATCCAAAATATCCTTGCAAAGACAGTCTCATTCATTCTCATTTAGTCTCATTCAGAAGCTTTTGCTGAAGTCACCAAATGCAAAGTGATAAAAATTCCAGTGGAGAGGTCACAAATCTGACTGACCACAAAAATGAAGACTGACTAAAGAAGACTTTTACCCTAATCTTAGAAATAAATATTTTTCTTATAATGAAAGAGAAGTACATAGAACAGTAGTTGTCTTCCACATTGAAGTCTTCCATACTGAAGACACATGTAAAATAATTATAAAAAAATAAATTGTGTTTCTACTTTTTCAACTCACCTTTTCCTGTCCCATATTTAAAAAAAAAAAGAAAAGAAAGGTCTTTAAATGATTTTCTTCCTTCCTTCTTGACTTTTAAGCCCAAGATCCTTGCCTCCTATCATTTCTTGCTTCCAGCTTTAGTTATTCTATTATTTGATTTCCTCTTCTTGTTATCATTTTGGTTCTGAATAGGAACCTCTTTATCTTTCTCAATTTCTATCTGTCCCATCAGTGATTCAACACCCCTCCACACTGAGAGGTAGAATAAAGTTGCTCCTCTTGATCTGAAAGCAGAAGATGCAAGTACCCCCTTGTTCCTTTCCTAGTTTTCTTTCTTTACTGCTACCCCATCTCAATCCATTTATTGGTGATGTTGGGTAAAAACCAGAAGTACAATGAATAATAAAAATATTGCAAGGGGCCTAAACCTGAAGTATTCCACACTCTCAGAACTCTCAGAGTTGTGTTTTTTTTTTTGGGGGGGGGGGGGAGGGATCACACCCGGCAGTGCTCAGGGGATACTCCTGGCTCTATGCTCAGAAATCGCTCCTGGCAGGTTCAGGAGACCATATGGGGTGCCAGGATTTGAACCACTGTCCTTCTGCATGCAAGGCAAACGCCTTACTTCCATGCTATCTTTACGGTCCTTTTATGTGCACTTTCGGAGTTGCAATAGCTGCACAGCTTCTACAGTGAGAGACATGGCACGATGGCCACAGGATGGGAAATAGTATCACATCTGCTTAGCTCTTGTTTCACACTTGTCTTTTTTCTTAGGCTTTCTGAATGGGCTGACTTCTGCTCCTCCAAAATACACCGAGTTCTATATCCAGTACTTTTAAACACTACCTTTTAAACGCTACCTTTTATGGAAAGAGAACAGAAGGGAAGGAAAGTGCAATATCTGGGCTAATCTTTTAAAGACTCACAGTGAGGTTAACTAGCAAACACAATAGGGATGTCCATAGAAGTTCACCAAGCTCACTGTTTAAAATCATAGTACCAGAAACTGTACCAGTATCAATTAGCTCTTTAGTCACATGGTATTAAATGTATTTAATAAATTCAAAGAAATGATGTCACAGATAATTTGCAAAGCACTAGAGGCTATAAAACAAAAATGAGAAACTACAATTAGAACTGACAGAAAAGAGTAAGGATGATGATATATAAGTAAAACAATAACTCAATGGAAGGTCAGAGCAACAGAATAATAGCAGCTGAAGAGGAGACTGGTAACCTCAAAATATAAAGCAGGAAACTTCTAAAAATCAACAGAACACTGGAAAAAATTTGAAAAGAAGTGAATAGTATATTCATAGTATATGAGAACGATGGGTGAGTTAAAGTGGAATAATACAGGAATTATAGGAGTCCTTGAAGGCAAATTTAAAGAAATAGCACTAGTTGAAGAGTTCTTAGATGTCCTAGTGTTGAGACATGCAAGCAAGAGAGTCCCAAAGACTATCAGCAAAAATTAATACAAATAGAAAACTCCAAGACATATCATAATCAGAATGACAAAAAGAGACTCAGAATATTGAAAGCAGGGGCTGGAGAAATAGCATGGAGGTAGGGCATTTGCCTTCTATGCAGAAGAATGGTGGTTCGAATCCCGGCATCCAATATGGTCTCCTGTGCCTGCCAGGAGCGATTTCTGAACATAAAGCCAGGAGTAACCCCTGAGCGCTGCCAAGTGTGACCCATAAACAAAAACAAAGCAAAAAGAATATTGAAAGCAGAAAAATTAAAACTGAATTTACATACTAAGAAAATCCCATAAGGTTCACAGAAGATCTATTATATAAGACTCTGAGTCAGAAGAGAAGGGAGGAATGTAGTATAAAAAAATCAATGAACACTTCACCAAGAATATTCAGCTGGATTATCATCCATATTTGAAGGAAAAATAGAGAGTTTCATAAATAGGCAACACCTTGGGGAATTTATAGTCTTGAAACCAGTTTTGCAAGATGAAAGGAGTTCTTTAAAAGATCAGACAAACTTCTTGGCACTTTGCCACTTTGGCATTCACTCACGGCATCTATGGTTGCTCTCTCTCTACTATACTCAGGAGAGTCATTTATATCCCTAGCTTGCTAATTATTTTTATACTTAATTAATAATAAATTATGATTTTACTTATATTGAATGCTTGTGCCTAACAGGTGAAACTTTACATCTATAGATATTTTATTATAAACTTATTACTGCATATATTTAAGCGTTACCTATAATATATTTTCTAACACAGACAATATTTCCTTTGTAAAATAATTCTTTTATAGGAAAATCTATATTTTCCTTTAAAATTTTTAAATTCTCTGCACTTTTACTGAATTGTATATTTGAATAATTCATATAATCCATGTAAATTTGAAGGCATTAGTGTAGAATTGATTATACTATTGATTTCAATGCCTGTATAAAAATATACATAGCTTTTGAAATAAAAAAATGAGTAATTTACATTCATTAAAAATTTGTGGAATCCCAACAAAACAAAGGAACAAGAAATGGCCATAGGGCCTGGAGAGATAGCACAGCAGCGTTTGCCTTGCAAGCAGCCGATCCAGGACCTAAGGTGGTTGGTTTGAATCCTGGTGTCCCACATGGTCCCCTGTGCCTGCCAGGAGCTATTTCTGAGCAGACAGCCAGGAGTAACCCCTGAGTACTGCTGGGTGTGGCCCAAAAAACCAAAAAAATAAATAAATAAATAAATAAATAAAAAATAAAACAAAATAAAGAAATGGCCATAAACATAAAAAATTGGAGATGGTGACTATAGAATTGAGCTTACCTGAGGTGAGGGTGTTTTAGCCGGAGAGGCACTAAGGACACCAGTAGAAGGAAAAAGATACTATTATGATGGGTGGTATAGTCGGAATGATGGATGAATAAAGAAAATATAATTAATGATACCTCAAAAGAATGTCAAAAAATAAAATAAAATGGAAAACTAGGACACAAAGTTAGAGACTGAGATAAGATAATATAAAATGATACAGAAAAAAGGTCATTTAGAAGGCAGAGCTCAAAAATAGATTTCTCACAGATATCTTCAGAGATTTTAGACTTCTGTACTACAAAGCTATGAGATAATACTTTATGTCGTTTTACGCCATCAGTGTGGTACCTTAGTATTGCAACCATATGAAGGGAACAAATAAAGTCCCCTTCCTTTAATTTTTTTCACTAAAAGTATTTGTGTTTTTCCTTACCTTTGTTATCTCTTTCCTCTCTGAACCTAAAGATAGCATTAACTCTATACTACTTAGATCCCTTTTGCTAGCTAATAGACAAGTGAAAATATTCCATAAAGAGTAAATAACTTTAAACTGCTCTTGTGGTTTCTTTTTTAGTTAAATTTTTTAGTGGTTTCACTTTTTAAAATTACAGTATTAGTCTATATCCTTTCCTTTCTTTTCCAATTGTTTCAAATTAGTTCCAAGAAGTTTTCCTGCTAAGTGAAAATTAGTTTAACACATTCACTCAGTGCAAAGATATTTAACACAGCCATTCCATAGAGATCACAGTTGTTCTATTTTTCTTGTTTTCTTTGTCCCCAAAGTCATTAAATAGGCCTGCAAGACTATGTATAGCTATTTTTCACTTTTCACTGCTGACAGACAAAAGTATTATTAGAGAGGATATTTTATAAGGAAAGGGGAATTCCAGTAAAGAAAGCCAAGAAATGCCTTACTCCCACTTCCATCTCTACTAATTAACAGTTCTGAAGAAAAATAAAATGAACTAAAAATTAGCCAGCAGCATAATCTAGAACCAGGATTACTGCTGAAAAGAAAATCTTAGGTTCTTACCAAGGTACATTAATGTTGAGCTAATGTTGAGCCTGAAAAACATCTCACATCCTGGTGTCAACAGGTTCTCAATGGTAAGGCAACTTCATTAATTTAAAAAAAAATAAACAGGAATGAAAGAGATATCTACTTAAAAAATTTTACTTCCTTTTAGAAGGGAGGAGGGAGAACCCAGCAGTACTCAGAGCTTACTGTTGGCTGTGTGCTTAGGATTACTATAGAACGTGCTAGATCAGGTGTTGAGCCAGGTTCATTCATACATTCATTCAAATGTATCCTACTCTCTCTACTATCACTCTGACCCTGTAAAGTGAAAAGATTTCTAACTAGGATATATGATTGTTTTATCTCTTTAAATCTCTTTAGATAGATCATCTATGAAAGGTGCTAAATATGTCCATTATTTAAGGCCTGTGTTGAACAGTCTAAAAAGGACTATCTGTTTTAGCTTATTTATGAATGAAAAGTATTTAAAGTTTATTTGAAACTAATTTATTTAATGTTTAAGGCACACATTGACTCAGTTAATTAAATAAAAAGTATTTTGTTATGTTTTTTTTCCTGTGTGTGTTTATACCAAATCTAATTGTATTCTGAGTCCCTAGAATAGTCAATGTATCAGACTCAATGCATTGTCTTCATCCAGTGATAAGCTACTGAGGCAGGCAGATATTGATCAAAAAGTATGAATGAAGCAGATTATTACAAAATAAGTTCTATTATTAAAGGTTAGGTAAAGGTTTAGGGGAAATGAGCCATCATTAACTGATATATTTAAGGATGTGGAACACAAAATACAATTAAAGGCTGAAGAGAAGGAGTTGGGGAAGGTTCGGTTCATGCTACAAATCCTATCTACACCAAAAAATGCTTGAGCTATGCACAAGATATGCAAGACTGAGGGTGGGATGCAGAGGAAAGGAAACACAGACATAAACAAATGTTCTGCACATCTTCCAAAATCCTATGAAATCTCACTATTCCTAAGTCCCAGGTTCTCCTGTACTCTTGGGCTTGGAACATTGGCAATGTTGTTTACTAAATGATGGTCATAGGATAGTGGTAACAGTTATGACTGGGCACCTCCATGTACTTTAACTCAACTTCTTCATTGTGGCTGATTTCTGAATATCAATAGGTTGATTTTTGAAAGGGTCAAAACTGACTGAAGGCCTTAATGAGTGTGCAGTTTGTGCATGCGAGCATATGTGATATGCTTTCAGCTTAGGGTTAAATATATAGTACATGAAGTAATGTACTTACCTTGCATGAAGCTGACAAAAAAAAACTTACATGTTACCTACCCATCAAGACATTAGGAGAATTATTACGAGAGTATGGAAAGAATAATATGGGATTTAAAGTTTTTATTAGGATTTCCTGTCAATCAATAGACCCAGAAATGGTGTGCTGGTAGCTGCCCGTAATCTGTTTGTGTGGTCAATGAGGCCAAAGCTAATGACAAGCTAGCAATAAATCTTTCAATGCCATCAAATAATTCTTGAAACATTAATATCTTCACAGCTGCAGGTCAACAGGGGAAAAGCTAATATGTATGAAATGAAAATAACTTATACCTAGTGCAAAGCATTTTAAACTTTAAACAACCTCTGATTTTGGTACTGTCTTCATATTAAAATTGACATTTGCTCAAGGTTTTTGACCAAAGTTTTCAAGTTGCCAATCATCTTGCTCCAAGGTCAGATTTCTAAACTGTTACTTAATATAGATCACCAGAGTAAGAGAATAATTTTATACAAACACTGCCTATTCTTTTTTTTTTGTTTTTTTTTGTTTTTTTTTTTTTTTGTGGTTTTTGGGTCACACCCGGCAGTGCTCAGGGGTTATTCCTGGCTCCAGGCTCAGAAATTCCTCCTGGCAGGCACGGGGGACCATATGGGGCGCCGGGATTCGAACCGATGACCTCCTGCATGAAAGGCAAATGCCTTACCTCCATGCTATCTCTCCGGCCCCACACTGCCTATTCTTAAAGGTGAGAAATGTGTCTAAGTGGAAGGCTGGTAACTAGCATATCCAGGATTCTACCTGGACTGAGATCCAAACTCACTCATGCATTATTAGAATACTGTGAATACAGATCTGTGACTACTTCCTGAGGGCACGTAAGAAAGTCCTGCTGATCTATCCACAAAGCTGATACTATAGTACTGTAACTTTATGGTCAAGGATCTCAAAGCCCTTCATAATAATTCTATTGTTGGATGATTTGGGATTCCAATTCTAAGATAGTCTTCTGAATCTCTGCAAGTCAAGAATAAAACATCATTGTTTCATCAAATAATTATATAGATTTCTTTAGTTTGGGATTCTAGAGACAAAGGGAGACAGATTCTCCATAGTCTAAGTTCTCCCCATTCCCCAAAGTAACTCACCTATTAAGAGGTCCCTAGCTGACTGGAGGGACCCTGGAGAGAAGAGCTTCAGGCCATAGATAACATAAGTGGGAGGATACTTGGCATTGGCCCCTATATCAAGAAGCAAAATAAGGCCACACAGCATACAAAAATAGATTGGTCTGCTATATGTTATGATTTGGTTGTGTCCCTAGAAAACAAACACAATTTCTGCATGATACTTTTAAATAAATGACTAAAGTCTAATAGTCAATAAGTTACAGTATATCATATAACTTTTACCATAGAATTCATTCTTCTGTCCCCAACCATAATTGATACACACAAAACAGCAGGAAAAAAAATATGGTATTTATTTTGTCAAAGAAGTGTAAGAGTATCAAAGAGAACTTAGACTCAACAAGATTTACCTGAAAATTTAATTACTATCCTTGGGGGAAGAAAGGCTTTAATTTAATACTTTCTCAATAATGAAACTTCCATTGCACTCTGTATTTCAAGTATAGAACTAATTTAAGCCATTATTTGCTCAATCTGGTCTAACTTGAACTCCATTATTAATAAGAAACAGAATTACAAGTTGAGGCTTCATTTTCTTTGTTCCTTAGAAAGCAAGAAAATATGTCTATAATGTTATACCAGCAAGGATCACATAAAATATGTTTATACAGCACAGAGGAATAATTTAAAAGAAAAAAAAACCCTTGCTATTTATATATACTGTTCATTAAGGAGGACCCAAAACTTAACAGATTGCATCCAGCCTTTAAAATATTCTTATAAGGAGCCAAAGATAGTACATTAGGCAAGGGACTTGCCTTGCATGGGGCTGACCCTGGCATTTATTGGTCCCCTGAATACCATCAGGAGTAATTCTTGAGTGCAGAGTTAGGAGGTACCCCTGAGCACCACCAGTGCTCCAAATATATGTATACTATTATAAAAAGAAACTTTTTATTATTCTTAAATGGATAAGAAAGAAATAAAGAAAAATGTAAGATCAACTTTCTAGAGCAAAAGTCAGTGAAAAATTTGTCATAAAATAATGTACCATTAATAAAGATTTAAAAAGGCAAGCAAAATGAATTAAGAAAAGAATATACCTTTGTAATTTATGAAGCACTTTGAATATAAAGGGTAGAGATTAAAGTGAATTGAATCTGAATGTAAATTTTTAAAATCACTGCCTTGCAGTTGTTATATTTAGAAATGCAATTTAAACTGCTGCTGCTTCTATATTAGAAATGGTTCTATTCTGAGCTCATCTTTATTAGGAAGGAAAGCACAGACTGTCCATAGGGGCTGGTTGTATTTGGCCCTGAGTCCAGGCTAAATCTTGTAGGAATACTGGCACTCTTTTCCTTTTTATCCAATTAGGTCACAGATTAATGATATGAGTATACTTTCTACTTAAAAAGAAAAAAGAAAAAAATAGTTTCAAAAGCTTTATCTTCATGTACTTCTTTCAAATGAACAGCAAAATGCCAGGGCATACCTAAGCTTTTAGGGGGGCTCAGCCCACCAGATGTATCCTCAGATTTTCCTGGTGGGTAGAACAAATTTAACCCCCATGGGGTTCCTCAAAAGGCCCGCTGTGAACACCTTTTTCCCCTGCGTGGATGGTTGAGGAATTTCCAAAGAGACGCCTGCCATTACATTTTCAGCCAGTATTTGTCTATGTCTCCTTTGTATATATCAGGCAAAATAATGGCCTCTATCAAATACTTTGGCTCAGAAATTCCAGCACCAAAGTTTATTTGAGAACCCCTTTTCTGGATAATAGCCAGCCCTAAAAGCAAAGACAATTTTTCCTTCTTTTTCAAATATGTTCTTTGCAGCTGCAGTTTCTGGTAATCAAGGGCGTAACCAGAATGCAGATCTTGACTATTGACCCTCCTTTAGAGAAAGGGAAACTCATTTTTGGGGATTTGGCTCCTCCCTTCACTTAACGTCTAAAACAGTAGAGTCCAGTCTAATTAAGATCAAGTTCCTAGATATTTTATACTCCCTCCTAATCCTAATTTTGCATTTAAAGTAAGCTTGCAAAGAGTTACCTTGAGTTGGGACCTTCTCATTTGTAACCTAGAATTTTTACAGGCACACCCATAGTTTAGGTATTGTTACTGTCTTACTATGCTTTGTAATTATAATTATTCTTTACCTCTGGCTAATTTTACCCCTATATCTTCCCCTGCTCAAAAAATTAAACTTGTCGCACTCCTGCCAGAAACGTGTTGACCCCACATTCTCTGTGTGTGGTTTCATTATTTTATATTTCATATTTCGCCGTCCGTGCAACCCACTCTCCCTAAAGTGGATTCACCGAAATCTCACTGAGGGCTGTAGGACAGAAGCCACCTATAGCAGCAAAATAAATTGTACACCTGTTTAGTATACAATTTCACAAATACATGAGCCATTTCCTCAAAAGCAGAATAAGTTAATTAGAAGATGTAATTAAATAGCTGCCTTCACCTTAACCTGATTCTCCCTTTTACTATAAAGTTAAAATACACATGTTAGGAAATCAAAGTATTTATTTTGAAAGACATGTGAGATATTATTTTGCATCTGCTTTATTTACAAGCATGCGAAAACTGTCTTTGTTTCTGTACATGAGGAGATAATTTTCAGCCCTTACAAAGTGGTCACCTTCATGTTTATGCTTCACCTCCCTTTCTTTCACTAAGACATAACATAGAAGTCACTTTTATTTGTCTTGATTTCCCCAGAATACTTTCTCATAAAATTTTCCTCCTTTCCAGTTCTTGAACATATGAATCAACAAATAAAATCACCAAAAACTGATATTTTTCCATAGAAAAGATTTACTTACTTCCCCAAGTATAGTCTTGTCACCCTTAAAACTTACTCAGGATTGAAAAGACAGTATATAGGGCTGGAGAGATAGCATGAAGGTAAGGTGCTTGCCTTGCATGCAGAAGGTCGGTGGTTCAAATCCTGGCATCTCATATGGTCCCCTGAGCCTGCCAGGAGCGATTTCTGATTCCTAAGCATAGAGCCAGGAGTAACCCCTGAGCGCTGCCAGGTGTGACCCGAAAACCAAACCCCCCCCCCAAAAAAAAAGAAAAGAAAAGACAGTATATAGATTATAGTGCTCACCTAGCATGTTGCTGACTGTCCTTTAATCCCAACTCTGTTTTTGGTACTTGAAGCATAGGTCCAGAAGTAACTCCTGAACACTGACAAGTATGGTCCTCACACCCAAAAGAAATAAATAATAAAACGTATATACTTGTAACTTTTTATTTTTATGTGGTGTGGAATTTTGAACCAATTCTCAAGGAATTTAGGAATCAATTTTCATCACTATGCAGCTAACCTGGCCAGACAGTTCATCAGACTGGATGATCTGGAGCTTTTGGGCTCTTAAAGTTGTCTTTTGTATTTCAGCCTTCAAATACAGTGGAGTGCATGGCCAATTTTAGTTGTGGGGTATTCTGGAGACAGTAACAGTTGGTCTATGTTTGCAGTTAGGGGTTACCATCTGTTCAATGACAGATCTAACTTCACAGCCCACACTGTAGGTACAAAGTAGCAGAAGACTACAATGATGGGCCTAACAAAATCTTCAGGAAGCCCCTTTGGGGAATGCAGTAGAACATGTGGCTGGGGGTCACTTAAGTAATGCTCCTATCAAGTCGGTGATCACTCTTGTTAAGTGGGGGAAATAGAAAAGGTTTTATGATCATGAAGGAGGGGTGTTCGAGAGAACTGCAAAGGGCCCTGGAGTTGGGTCTCTGAGGCCATACCATTTAGTTGGCTGTTTGTGCCTATTGCAGATTTCTGCAGATCTGTGTCTTCTGCTTCTTCTAATTCTGCCGGGAAGTTATTAACTGCCCACAGTATTAACTTAACAACCTTTACACATAAAGCAGCATTCAGAGTTAATGCAATGTTTCCAGGGGATGTAGAACTGCAATTCTAACTAGCACACACCCAACCTCTCTGCATACTTAGCATTGTTCTAGCCACTATTAACACATTCATAAGGCTAGTCCTCAGTATATGCTTAGAACTACATTCTCTACTTCCTTTTACCAAAAATAAATAGATCTCCTAGACCTGACATGTGGAAAATAATATGGGTGTCAAGGATTGGGATTCTGGTTGCCTGGACCACAGCATATTGGCTGCTAACAACCATGGAGATGAGAATAGGATTTTTTTTATACCCAGGCACTCAAGCTGACATCATTAAGTTCACTCATAATTACCATTTTTTATATATGTAAAGCTAATGTTGTCTATAAGAAGAAATTAATGTGGAGGATGGGGCTGAATAAAGCCCTTAATATGTTTGGGGTGATGATTTTTCCTAAAGAAAAAAAAGGCTGAAAAAGGCTCTTTATCTTATGGTGGTGCAGACAAAGAACTACATGCTCTGCCCAGCCACTTTGTTCACCAAACCAGACTTCTCTCTATAATAAGGTCTTGCTATTCTTAGCTTCTTTGTGAGCCAGAAATATGGTTGGTTCTTAGAGGTTATTCCTCTCTTGATTCTCAGGGGGTACTGCCAGCAGTGTGATGCCAGGGATCAAACTCAAGCTTCCCACAGGGCAAAGTATTTACTCCAGCTCTTTGATCCATTTCCCTAGTCCCTCTTTTTAACTTCTTGTGATGATGTAGGTTAGTTCACTTAAATAGAATTTTTTGCTGTGATAAATGATTCCTTTTTAGTTTAAATTTAGCAAATCACTTTTATATTTAGAGTTTTCCTGAACATTTTAAACGGTGTGCTTCAGTTTCTCTTGGTTGTGGAGCAACAAAGTAGGCAAGTTGGGGTAGGCACTTAATACTCTACAGAAATTAGAATCCCAATAAAATCCTAGATTGCAAATGTTGTATGATTCACTCTTGGCATATGTAGGGGAGCCCAATATACTATAAAGCAAAGGAAATAAGTAGCAAAGTACTAAATAATTCTTAAAATTAAC
This sequence comes from Suncus etruscus, assembly GCF_024139225.1. Taxonomy (NCBI): domain Eukaryota; kingdom Metazoa; phylum Chordata; class Mammalia; order Eulipotyphla; family Soricidae; genus Suncus; species Suncus etruscus. The sequence continues at coordinate 43,319,206 of NC_064862.1, read as the reverse complement.
TAGCACTGAGCATGTTTATTCAATATAAGCATGGTAGCAATTTGGCAAACTAGTTTAAAAATTGAAAAGACGGGGTGGAACAAAAGAGAGGAGGGCTGGAAGTTCCAGCTCACTTCATAAAGCACACCACAAGAGTGATGAGTGTCATTAGAGAAAAAACTACATTGAGAACTATCTTAACAATGAGAATGAATGAGGGAAGTTGAAAGCCTGTCTAGAGTACAGGCGGAGGTGAGGTGGGGAGGAGGGAGATTTGGGACATTGGGGATGGGAATGTTGCACTGGTGAAGGAGGGGGTGTTCTTTACATGACTAAAACCCAACCATAATCATATTTGTAATCAAGGTGTTTAAATAAATATATTCAAAAGAAAAAAAGAAAAGACGGGGTGGAGTGATAACAGTGTGTAGGGCATTTGCCTTGCATGTAGCTGACCTGAGTCAATCCCTGACATTTATATGGTCTCCAGAGTACTGTCAGGAGTGATTGCCCATAGCTAGGAGTAACCCCTGAGCATTTCTGGAGATGCCCAAAACCAAGAAAAAAATTGAAAATCAAATAAGCAAATACACTTATAGGATATTGGTTTATAATTTAATTCTATAAAATAATTTATTTTAGGTCCAAGTTTCTAACTGGTCAGTGAGCTCTGAAAAATGTGTAGATTTAGTTGTCTAGTCAAGGGAGCATCAATAGGTATCAAAACGTTGGCCAAGGTGCTGCCTAAGATACTGCCACCTATTTCTCATAGTCTCCCACTTACTTAACATTCTCTTTATAAAAGTGAGGAAGGGACAGAATCCCAGTTCTGCCTGTATTTGATGGCAGAAATTTAGTATATAAGAGTGAAAAAAATCAGAATTATTTCTACTTTAAATCATATTTTTGAGCCAAGTAAATACCCAACTACATAGAAAATTACTACTTAATTTTTAATCACAACCTACTTGCTTTCAGGATTAAGAATTTGAAATATTTTATGTTCTTCACATTATTTTTTTTTCTTCACATTATTCTAATAAGCATTCTCGGCCCAACAGAATTCATTTATTCTGAAGATATATACTCTCAATATAACATCATAAAATGGCACTTTTTTTTCCCTGTGGGTTTACTGCCCAAAACACATCTACTAGTCTAACCATGATAAACATTAAAGGTCATAATATAACAATTATTCTGTCATAACCGAAAAAGTCAGGAATGCAATGCCCCTCCAGAGGATTCTCAAACAAACAGAAAAGAGACATTTGGTTAAAAACTAAGAAAACTTGAGTAAACAGACTTCAATTACAAAAATGTGTCAGTATCGGCTCACTAGCTCTGGTAGTTGTAGCATATAGTAGTTAATAAAAAGAGGGCGATGTACGGCATTTAAGAGAACTTCACTATCCTGTCAACTTTCACCATGTTAAAATAAAAATATGCATAAAAATCAGCTTCAATGAGTTATTACAGAAGTTCAAGTGGTACCATATACACTTTCTACATAGTACCTAGAAAGGTGGGGGCAATTAGAGGACTTGGTAAATCTCAGTCTTTGTACATGGGCACAAAGGTTGTTCAACTTACTCTCACTAAATTGAATAAAGGATATCATTTCTGTATTTTATAAACAATAAAATACTAAAATTTTTCAAGTGTGTCTTCAGTGCCAATTGTTGTTAAAAACTCTGAGATTCAAAAACATAACTTGCTTAAGATCCCCTAGTTTGCAATAAATAGTGTGACTGGATTTATATCCTGAAAGAAGCATAATTCTCCTGACTTCAGTATTTCTCCACAGCTGAGTGCTTCCACCTGAGGGTGAGGTGGGGAGGATATAATTAAAATACAGAATGCAGATTCCCTGCTGCTCCCAGCCTCGCTGACTCAGAATTCCTACAGATGGGGGAAATTGACCTTTGACTTTGGCTCTACTGGTTTGTTGGTTTGGTTTTTTTTTTTTTTTTTTTTTTTTTGCTATTCATCATAAGACATTACATTTTCTCTCTAGGTTATTAGTATTTATAGATCTGTGTTAAAAATGTGGTAACAATCTTGTTGCCTGTCACTTTATACCATATCTGAGTCAAGAGACAACATATTGGGGCCGGAGAGATAGCATGGAGGTAAGGCGTTTGCCTTTCATGCAGAAGGTCATTGGTTCGAATCCCGGCGTCCCATATGGTCCCCCGTGCCTGCTGGGAGCAATTTCTGAGCATGGAGCCAGGAGTGGCCCCTGAGCACTGCCGGGTGTGACCCAAAAACCACAAAAAAAAAAAAAAAAAAAAAAAAAAGAGACAACATATTGGAAACCACATAGATATTACTTCCAATATCTATGATACTTCCCAAAGAGTAATACTCTTTGACAGTGCAATACATTTCTTTTAAAATTAGAATCTAGTTTACCATAATTAGCATCTATATGTATCTGAAACATTGAGTCTTATACAAATTTTTATGTTTATTTTGTTTTGTTCACAGTTTAATAACTTGCTCAAATTTTGCCACCTCTATGTTTCTAGAAGGAAACAACGAAGGAAGTGAATCAAAAGAGGGCTTAGAAACATGAATGAGTGTTAGGGATTTTTACCTCTAGGGTGTGCATGAACAAAACATTTCAGAACTACCTATTTCTCTCACATAAACTAAACCAGATTTCTGATAATAATCACAACAATATGTATTAATAATTTAATTATGCTGCTTCTACATATTTGAGATTAGACATGGGATATATAAAGCAATTTTATGAGGAATAGAGGAACTTAACAAAGTAGTCTTTTCTTTTTTTATTTTTATTTATTTATTTTGGTTTTTGGGTCACAACTGGCAGTGCTCAGGGGTTACTCCTGGCTCTATGCTCAGAAATTGCTCCTGGAAGGCTTGGGGGACCAGATGGGATGCCGAGATTTGAACCATCGTCCTTCTGCATGCAAGGCAAATGCCTTACCTCCATGCTATCTCTCCAGCCCCATAATCTTTTCTTAATGACTATAACCTAAATATTATCTATCCTTGATTGAAAAAGCAGTATAAGATTCCAAATATTTGGGCCCGGAGAGATAGCACAACGGCGTTTGCCTTGCAAGCAGCCGATCCAGGACCTAAGGTGGTTGGTTCGAATCCCAGTGTCCCATATGGTCCCCCGTGCCTGCCAGGAGCTATTTCTGAGCAGACAGCCAGGAGTAACTCCTGAGCACCGCTGGGTGTGGCCCAAAAACAAAAACAAACAAAAAAATTCCAAATATTTATTTGTTTACTGCACAATAGCAAGAAGATAAGACTTTGTTTTATAGGAACTTTACACAGGACTCAATGTAATGAGAGGTTTTTCTAAGAACTGGGAAGTTCACCAGATAGATGTGCAAATCTCAGTGCAAATCCACAAGGCATACATACTTGTGGGGTAGCACCTCATACAAGAAGGTATAGCTGACAAAAAATGAGCTTTTCTAAGAACTCTTTGAAGAATGGCAGAGTGCAAAGAGATCAGTATTGGTTGGCCTACTCTCAGAAATTAACTCAAATTTGGGGGTAATAAAAGACAATCTTGGACCAAACTGACAGTACAGTGAGTAGGGTGTATGTGGTCAACCTGTCTTCAATTTCTGGTACCCTATGGGGTCTCCAACTCTGCCAGGAATGATTTTTGAGAGCAGAGTCAGGATTAGTACCTGAGCACCACTACATATGGTCCAAAAGAGGAAAAAAAAAAAAAAATTAATCAAAGACAATAAACTTTAAAATGTGACATAGAAAGAGACCAGGTTTGTTTCAGAAAATAGCAATGATTCATGCTTACATTCTTGATTAACTAAGATTACTAATCATAAAATCTCCAATATATTTAGCTTCCTTTATGTCCTGAGCCCTATTTTAAGCACATGCCACAGATTAATTAATCCTCATAGAAATTTAATTTCCTTATTCTTATTCTCATGTAAGGAAACTGAAGCATGAGATATGCACATAATTTTGCTCATGGGAAGTGCAGGAAACAAATTAAGGCAGTCTGAGTGCAGTCTAATATCCTCTCATTTGGTTTATGGACTTTTCAGACAGGAGTAAAATAGAAGAAGAGACAACCCACTATCATCCCAGTATTAGACCTGCCAGAACTTTGCATACATTCCTATTTATTTAATAATATTCATATCAATATACTTTTATGTCTTCAGAATAGATTTTAGCCATTCCCATATCTTCATCACAGGCAAATAAGACAAGCTACTCACTTTTCTTCGACACTTACATGAATTGGAGAGGCAGGGTCAGGCTGAACACTCTAGAACACAAATCAGATGGGTCTATGTCATTATCTCATATTTTCAAGGACACATTAGTGATGGTAAGAATTAGATGTGATCTTGCCTTTAGCAGGGAATACTGGCAGCTGGCCATGACAAGGCAGAAAAGGAGCACTCGCAAGTCTTTGTAAAAACCTTGGTTTAGAGTTAAAAATCCAAGCCAGGAAACCAGAACAATAAGTAGAACTGCCATCACATTCTCCTTCACATCTTCAGTTCTGTGAAATAAAAACAATTTTAAGAATCTCTGGGGCCGGGCGGTGGCGCTGGAGGTAAGGTGCCTGCCTTGCCTGCGCTAGCCTAGGACGGACCGCGGTTCGATCCCCCGGCGTCCCATATGGTCCCCCAAGAAGCCAGGAGCAACTTCTGAGCGCATAGCCAGGAGTAACCCCTGAGCGTCACAGGGTGTGGCCCAAAAACCAAAAAAAAAAAAAAAAAAGAATCTCTAAGATTTTTTTCTTTGATATCAGTATATATAAAGATATGGACATCTTTATATATAAGCATGTAAATCTTAATACATATAATCTAAAATATATTTTAGGTATATAGATAAGGATTTATATCTACAACTATCTTATAAAATATATCTTTAACTCTATAGGTGTAGATATGTATATCTTTAACTACATAAAGATATATTTTATATTTTATGTTTATATGTAGTATATATGTTTATATATATATATCCTTAACTATATAAAGACAGTTGTCTATGTTTAATAGAGGATGCCTGAACACTTCTAAGGATATTTTTTTTTTTTGGTTTTTCTGGCCACACCTGTTTGATACTCAGGGGTTACTCCTGGTTAAGCACTCAGAAATTGCCCCTGGCTTGGGGGGACCATATGGGACGCCAAAGGATTGAACCGCGGTCCTCCCTTGGCTAGTGCTTGCAAGGCTGACACCTTACCTCTAGCACCACCTCGCCGGCTCCTTCTAAGGATATTTTAAGGATTTTTATTTCCTATACTTGCTTTATAAACAAAATCCTTATTTTGACTCTAGATTTCTATAATTGAGACAATTAAAACATTTGAACTATAATGATGAGATATCAATCTTGTAGTCAAATCCCCCTGTCTAGGCGATAGTACTGCAGTTAGGTTGCGTATCTAGCATATACCTCACCAGGATTTGAGACCTGCCCCCAAGCATCATCAATTGCAACTCTTCAAGCCCCCAAGCACTGCCTAGTGTGTCCCAGTAATTCTTGACCCCATAGATTCTGAGTAGCATTGTATCATTGGCTCTTGCATTGAACCATCTGGCTGGTGACAAGATGAGACTGTGGGTCTGCTGAGCACAGCTTGGGGTAGCTGAAAAGAGAATTAGGAGGAGGAGAGAAATGAAAAGGAGAAGGAAGAGTTTGAGGAGGAGGAATATCAATCTGACTTCCCGAGTAAAACTGAAGAAAATAATCTAAGTAGCAGGCTTTAAACTGCAGACATTTATAGCAAATGAGTTTATTGTTTGTTTTCCTTTCAAGAGGGCACAACTGGCTGTACTCAAGAATTATTCTTGGTTTTGCACTCAGATTACTCTAGTGTTGGCACTGGGGGTTATATGGGGTGCCAGAGATCAAACCCGGTTGTCTCTGTGCAAGACTAATGTCCTATCCACTATACTTTAGCACCCAAAGTTTAGTTCAGTATTGTTGCTCATTTATTTACCAATTTTCCCACTGCCTTTGAAGTCTTTTTAGTTTGTTTAAATGTACACACTTTCTCTTTCTAACCTTAATTGATAATTCAGAATCTTTAGTCTATGTGACCTCAAAGACAACTTTTCCCTTAAATATTTATGATGTTTTGAATAAAAATATATTTATCATAGTACAAAATGGAATATTTGTGTGTAAATTCTTTTCTTAAACCTTTTAAATCATAACAGTCCCAATCAAGAATCAAATGATTAAATTCATTTGTGAGATATACTAAAAAAAAAAAAAGATAGCTTGGAAATAATGCCCAAAGAAAATAGAGTTAAGAGCTAGGAAGGATGTCCAATGTAGAAAGCTTGCCTCAAAGAATGGAGGTCTGTGGTTAGGGTATTGGAGGAACCACCATGACAATGATAGTTTAAAATGATTACTCTGGACAAGAACTGGGTGCTGAAAGGAGGTAAAGTGATGTGCATGATAACTCTTCAGTAAAACTATTACAAATCATATTGCCTAAATTAAAAAAAGAAAAGGGGGGCAGAGAGATAGCATGAAGGTAAGGCATTTGCCTTGCATGCAGAAGAATGACGGTTTGAATCCTGGCATCCCATATGGTCTCCCGAGCCTGCCAGGAGTGATTTCTGAGCCTAGAGCCAGGAGTAACCCCTGAGCACTGCTGGGTGTGACCCAAAAACCAAAAAAAAAAAAAAAAAAAAAAGGGAAGAAGAGAGAGAAAGAGAAGAAAAATGTACAGAGGCAGGTACAGGGGAGAGTAGTAAGAGGAGAAGAAAACTGGGAGATTGGTGGCAGGAAATGTGAACTGGAGAAAGAATCGGAGCTTGACATTGTATGACTAAAACATACATTGTTTTACAATTAATTAAACATACATTAATGTACCAACATACATTGTATGACTTAATTATGAACAACTTTGAAATTTTATCTCATGGTATTCAATCAAATCTTTATTAAATAAAAAAGAATTTTAAGTTTTATGGGGAACCTTAACACAACCCTAGATAGTGCTCAAGGTTATGTTAGGGCTTGTCATGTCCAGAAAATTATTTCTACACAACTTCCAGATGACTCTGAGCCATAACCCTGTGAAGAGATTACACCTGCTTTCAAAGGTCCCAAGTCGCTTATTTTTCTAGGTCATAGTTTTAGTGTCCCTTCTCACCCTTTTATTCATTTATTTTATTTTATTTTATTTTATTTTTGCTCTCACTTAAAGGTTCATCTTTTCTTTTTCTCCCACTTTAACTAACTGCAAACTGCAAAACCAGATCACCAAGCTTGCTTCTAGTTGGAATAAAAGCAATACATACTCTGAAAGAAAAGCACTTTCAGCCAAGGACCTACATTTCAATGTCCATATGTTTTGGAACTTATTTTGGCCTATCTAATATTGTTTATTAATTTTTTTACTTCAGGTCAGAACAGTAATACAGTGAGTAAGGTGCTTTCCTTGCAAGTGGCTGACCCAGATTTGATCCCTGGCACCACATATGAACCCCATGCTATACCAGGAGAAAGAATCTCCAAGTCCAGAACTGTGAGCAACACCAAATGTGGTCCCCAAACCATCAAAAACAAAATTTTCCCTCTTTCTAGATGCTAGACTACATTTCAGGAAATAATAATAATTGCAACTAATATTTAGAGAATTCTTGCTGCGACTAACTCAAACTATTTCTCATTTAATACAGAAAACTGAGGCATAGAAGTTTCATCAGAATCCTCAGATAACAGCACTACTATACTAAGTAGTGGGGACTAGATTTTACATCCACAGAGCCTGGGACACCCCAAAAGTTTGAGCCGGTGGAGTGGTCATTAGGTTGTCACTGAATATAAAATTAAAAGTCCATTATGACCTGTGAGAGATTAATACTCTAAACCAGAAACTTAAAAAACATCCTGCAATAATCTCCACTATTTTTCAAATTTTCAATTGGCCTTAGTTAATTTTTTGTCAAATAGTGGATTATAAATTAACAAGCCTAGAAACCTATAAAATTTTTATTAACATAAAGGGTTAATATATACTAGTCCAGGGCCAGAGATATAGCATGGAGGTAAGGTGTTTGCCTTTCATGCAGAAGGATGATAGTTCGAATCCCGGCATCCCTTATGGTCCCCATGCCTGCCATGGGCGATTTTCTGAGCATGGAGCCAGGAATAACCCCTGAGCGCTACTGGGTGTAACCCAAAAACCAAAAAAAAAAAAAAAAAAAAAAAAAAAAAAAAAAATATATATATATATATATATATATACACTAGTCCAACTTTCAAAAATCATTAACGAAAATAAATGACTAGTTTTTTAAACTGCACATACTTTGAATTAATTTAGTTAAGTATGAACTGTTTAATTTAAGAATGTTTTCCTTGGGTAACACACTGTGGTTAGGAAAAAAAACATTGACTCCATTACTTGGTTTGTAGATCTTAAAATTTACTGTTGTAATTTTGCATGACTACAGATTTTTAGTATCTGATCACATCATTTAAGACATTACTGTAACAAATAAGTACTGGGAGACCAACTAGAGCAAAGCAGACAATCAGTCTTTGAACTGCCCCCACTGATTGGCATTTAAGTGAAAAACTCAGCATTTGCCATTGGCAGCTTTAGTAACAGCATCTTAAATTTTCAAACTGGGACTGCTATAGACAAAGCTATAGAGCCTTTAAAGAGTCGAATCTTACCTTTGTATATTATGAGGTGAAGAGAAATAGAAATGGAAAGGCCTCTGCCTTTCAGTTACAGCTAGTTACCACATAAATCACCTTACATACCACCTCCTCCCCAATCAATAACTAATCCCAGAACATTTTACTTTTGATATATAATAGTTATTCATTTCTTATCATAAAAAGGGTAAACATGCTCAATGTAAGATTAACTTTCAAATGAGTATATGCCAGACAGAAATGAAAAACAGAATCAAAATTGTTAAAGGAAAGTGATAGCAATCATTTCAAACCTGCTCTCTTCTTCCCCCTGCCCACACCCAGGTAAGTCAGGCTCCATGCCACAAATGATAGTCTCAGGTTTTTCTACAAAAATATGTCAAGCTGGTTTAGAATTGTAAAATAGAAGGTAGGATGTTTTTCTATAGTGCAGCCCAAATGGGCTTTGTCTCAGCATTGCATATGATCACCTGAGCCTTGACAGGCATAATTTATGAGCTCGGGGCAAAGAGTAAGCACTGAGAACAGCCAGGTGTGGCCCAAAATTCAAAACAAATAAACAAAATGTGTCAAGCAGTGAGCAGTACCACCCATGATATTGCCTCTAAAGCTAAACTAAACCTAAAGCAAATTATCCAATTCTCTTTTCTCCCATTATAATGGCTAAATTATTACATCTTTCGTTATCAGAGTCTTTCTGGTTCAACTTTGGATTTGCAAAATAAAAAGCATACAACTCGGGTCAGTGATAGCACAGTGGTAGGGTGCTTGCCTTGCATGCTGCCGACCTGGAAAAGACCCAGGTTTGATTCCCATCTTCCCATATGGTCCACCAGAAATGTCAGACGTGATTTATGAGTACAGAGCCAGGAGTAAGCACTGAGGGCCACAGGGTGTGACCCCAAAATAAAAACAAATGAACAAAAAAAGTGTACAACCTGACAATATTCCAGGAAACATTAGCAAAATTAATTTTTTTTTCAGACATGCAAACCCACACTGTCTACGGCATCAACAGTCTTTCATTTGTGCATTTGAAAGCTCATCACTTACCTATCAAGTAGCGCCAACAAAGTAAGTCGATCATACCAGACTTTAATCCACTTGCCAGGGAAAATAATAAATTTGTAAAATTGCTCTCGATTAAATTTTCGTGTTGAAGAACATGATGAGTTTTCCAAGTCCTGACTCAAATGCTTTTATATTAAAAGAAACAAAAGAGAAAGGGTTGCACATTGGCACATTATCATAAATATATGTCATAAGTTAGAAAAGATAAAAAAAAGACTTAAATTTTCTGGCAACTACTGCCATATTTAAAACAAGTCAAAACAGCTTGTAGCCATTTCTAAACACTAAATTTGAAATTGAATATCAATTAGTAGTAACCTTGTCATTATCAAAGTAAAATTAATTATTTAATATTGCTAAGTTTCTCAGAAAAGAAAGATTAGTCTCTATATAATGTAGTTCAAATCGACACATCAGTCAACTTCCAAAAATATGTATGTATGGATATTGTCAGGTTCTTGTGTACTCAGCATTCATTCTGCATTGCAAGTCAATGAGAATTCTCAGATACTCAGGTCATTATTTTTTTTTCTTTTGGTTTTTGGTTTTTGGGTCACACCCGGCAGTGCTCAGGGGTTACTCCTGACTGCTCAGAAATAGCTCCTGGCAGACACGGGGGACCATATGGGACACCGGGATTCCTGGATCGGCTGCTTGCAAGGCAAATGCCGCTGTGCTATCTCTCCAAGCCCATGGGTTATTTTTTTTCTGTAGCAAGAAACACTGAAGAAAAACACTAAAGAAGTTTAATAACAAATAATTCAAATATAAATTCTAATGTAAGTAAGGTATAGCATAAACAATTTTGTGAATATCAGTGGCCATTATAAATATGTCTGCATTCACTTAGAATTTCTCTGTGGTTCACCTCTGAATCTCAGCACCTTCTTTCTCTTTAGAAAGCACAACTGTCCTGAATCTTCATCATTCCCACTTTTATTCTGTATGTCCTTATGCTTAGATACCAAACTTCTAGACTGTTTTGCTTAAAGTGTATAAATTTTATAAGTCTGAAATCACAGTGAGTAGCTCCATTTATAACTTGTATTTTAATTTTTTCTCTACATCATGGTAATGAAAATATATATTGCTGTATTTGTTAGAAGTAACATAATTTTTGTAACTGTCTAGTACTCCATCATGTTACTATGTTATTTTTTTACTTTCTTACTGCACCTTATATTCTTAGTTTTTTCCATTTTAAAAACTATCACATTGCTATGAACATTTTTTGGACATATCTCCTGGTATCTATGTGCAAGAATCCCTTTAGAAATTATATTTAGGAAAATGATTGTTAAAATTTCAAATGTTCACCTATAAGAGATACCAAACTTTACTAAGAAACAAATTGTTGATATTTTACAGAAGTGAAAATGATACCATAAATAAAACTATTGGGTATGAAAATGTTCACGTGTTGATACTTTTATATAAGAACATAAAACTCAGGTGTATCAGTCTGCACTTCAACCAACAGCATATCTGTGTTGTGATATTTTCATAAACCATAAATACTATCAAGAAATTTTCACTTTATATTTATCTGATAAATACAAATTAAATTTCATTATTTTCAAATTTGTATTTCTGTCATTCTAACTGAATTTAAGCATTGTTGTCCATTTCCAATTTTAGCTTTATTCCATGAATCGATGTGTAAATCTATATGCATACTATGAAAACATATATAAGATCAATATTTTTAGTAATACTTTATGTGGAAGTTACTTTCCCAGTTTCTGTTCTAATTATGGTATTATTGATGTCTTTTATAATTCAAATAAAATATAATTATTTTTTTATCTTTTCTATAAAGTAAAAATAGTTTTTCCCTTTTTACCAAATAGCCCAAGATTGAAGGATGTCTAATTATATTCTCTTTTTCAAAGTCATTTAGATTTCCCTTTCATATTTTATCCTATTAGGAATTTATTTTTGCATATGAAATGAGATTAGGGTCCATTTTTCTTTCCCAAGAGGAAAGTTAATGTGTCAGCTTCACAGTTGATTATACTCATCCTAGAGCCAGAAAGCAAAAACAGCAGTTATGATTCCTTCCATGCACAAAGTTGAACCAAGTTTAATATCGGGTCCCCTATATCCTGCCAGAAGAGATTTTGAGTACAGCACCGGGAGTAAACTCTGAGAAGAGCAAGGGATGACCTCAAAACAAATATTAACAACAAGCAAAAGGATGCAGGAGACCAACCAACAGGAATTGGACTGGTAACCAGTAGCAGGAACAGAACTGCTTATGGACTGACTGGAATGAAAGAATTCATAGGTCAGGGCCCAAGCTCAAGATCATAAATGGCCACCTGAATGAGCAGCGTCTTAAGAGGGCATAATATAATTTACTACCCACATAAGCTCCATTAGAGTGGAGAAGACTGACAATAATATAGCAAAGAAGGACCTTGAATCTACAAAAAGAAACGGTGATAAGAAGTACAAAACAGATCATGACTTGTGGGTAAAGATTGCAATTCTGCAGGCCCAATCAGCAGTAATGAAGTACAGAGTAGAAATGCTTTTCATCCCCCAAAAGCCAAATACCCATTCTTCTTTAATAGACCTAGGCCATTGTCCAGAATAGACCATGTTGTATAAAACAAAACATCTCCACAAAGTCAAGAGGGTATACATCATACAGACCAAGAAGCACTAGATGTTAATCACAAACAGAAAATGAGAAGAAAAAAAAAAAAAGCAAAAATCTGGATTCTAACTAGTTTATTATTGAATAACTGGTGGGTCAGAGAGGAAATCATAAGATTCTTGGAAACAAATGAAAATGAGGATACAAATCTTGAAAACATGTGGGACAGTGCAAAAGCAGTTTTGAAAAAAGTTCATAGCTTTACAAGCATTCATCAGAAAGAAGAAAGAAAGAAAGGCCCACATCAACAACTTGATTGGAGTAATTAGGAAATTGGAAAATGGCTCCAAAAATTAGCTGAATACAGGCAGGAAGAAAGAAATAATAAGTCATAGACCAGAAATTAATAAACTAAAAATACATAAAATAATCCAATTATTTTATTATAATTATAATTAGTTCATTGAAAATAAACAAAATCAATAAATCAATAGTAAGACGAAACAAAAGAGAGAGACCCTTCATACAGAATCAAAAATGAATCAAAACAGACATCACAGAAATTCAAAGGATCATCAGAGATTACTTTAAGATCCTCTATGCCATGAGGAACTTAGAAGAACTTAGAATGAGAGAACTTAGAAGAAATATATAAATTCTTGTCCTATAACTTCAAAGACTGAGAGAAGAAATGAATAAATTATTGTTATCCTATAACTTCCAAAGATGAGTCAAGATGAGCTGGAAACCTGAACAAGCCTATTGAGGAAATTGAAATGGTAATCAAAATGCTTTCCAAAAACAAAAGCCCAGACCCAGTTCGATTCACTAATGAATTCTTTCAAACCTCTACAGTCAGTTCTTTTCCAGTTCTTCCAAGAAATTGAAGAAATAGAAAACCTCCCAAAGAGTTTCTGTGAAGCAAAATCACCATGCTACCAAAAGCAGACAACAACACTATAAAAAAGATAATTACAGGCCAAGATCCTTCATAAACACCGATGCCAAGATGCTCAACAAATACTAGTGAATAAAATCCAACAATGAATCAAATAAATCATGCCTCTGTGTTCCTGTGTTTATTGCAGCACAGTTAGCAATGGCCAGAGTCTGGAAACAATCTAAGTGCTGAGAACACCTCTGTGGGTAAAAACTGTGGTACACAGTGGAATATGATGCAGCTGTTAGGAAAAATTAGACCATGAAATTTGATTATACATGAATGGATACTGAGAGTATTTTGTGAGCGAAATGAGTTAGAGAGAGAAGGATAGTCATAAAATGACTACACTCATTATTTGGATATAAAAAAAGATCATAAAAATTAATGGTAGTAATACCCAAAGATAATAGAGATGAGGGCCAGGAGGACCTGTCCACGGTAGGAAATTTGTCGCAAGGAGTAGAGGAGTGCAGTTACTGCAGAGAAGAGAGCACTTGACAATGATAGCTGGATATGATCACTCTTAGACACGAACTGGTTGCTGAGAGAAGATAGAGTTTTGCATGATCCCCTTCAGTAACAAATCATAGTGTTTAAAGGGAAATAAAAAATAAAAAGAGATAGTGAGAATGAATAAAAATTTCTTCCATAGAGGCAGGCAGAGGGAGGAGAGGAAAGAGGGTGGGATAGAAACTGTGGAACATGAGAGACAGGAAATGTACAATGTAAATGTATTGGACATTATATGACTAAAACTCAATCCTGACCAATTTTACAACTCTGTATCTCACAGATTCAATTAAAATGATAAGTATGATAAAAATAATGACAAAATAAAATATTCACCTTTTATCTCCAAGACTAATAAACCATTTCCTACTTATTTGTGTTAGTTGGCCTTTAAGTTTTAATTATCTAAAGAAGCTGTGGCATATATACACAAAGAAATCCTATGCAGTTTCAAAAAGATGAAATCAGACTGGAGAAATAGCACGTGCAGATAGCTGCATGCAGCTAGCAAGGATTCAATCCCCAGCATTCCATAAGGTCCCCAGAGCACAATCAGGAACTGTTTCTAAGTTCAGAACCTAAAATATCCACGGAACAAACAAAAACAGATGAAATCATGCAATTCACTGTAACATGGATGGAAATGGAGATGATCAAGTTATACAAAGTAAGTTAAGGGTGTCTGGGCAAATGCTTACGATCTCATTCATCTGAGTGGGTAGTATTAAACAATAACAAATCTTTGGACTTGGAATATAAAATTAATTATCAAGCATTCACACAATAAAGACTGGACTAGAGGTGTTATAAAAATTTTCCATACAACCTTCACAGATAATGATAAAGAATGTTTAGTTCATCTTAATAGTGAGGTGTGGCCTCTTGTGATCCCCAATTAAGTTGGGGAAACAGATTCCTGTTAAATGCCCTGGTCTGTGTTCATGGAGGCTGTTAAATCTAATGTTCCCCTCATTTTCTCCTTTACTATTTGGTTCATGCATATTAATTCTTGCTATGATCAGGAGGCCTTTCCCCCATCACAGATCATGAATTTCAAATTGGAAATTCTTAATACTGGGGCTTAAAAAATTAATATGAAACTATAAAATCATTTTAATCCATTAATATTATTGTATAACAGCTAGATGGAACAGTTATATAATGCAAAATTGAAAATATAACCACTGAACCTCTCCCCATCCTCCATCTCCCCTCACTAACACAAGCCCTATTTTACTTTCTGTATAATGTCCTGTCTAAGTATAAACTTACTTTAGGTGCTTCACAAAGTTACACAATATTTGTCCCTTAGTGACTGGCTTCTTTTATTTCAATTTTCATCCATATTACAACATGGGTTAGAATTTCTTTTTTCTAAACATAGAATGATATCCTTTATCTTATTTTTAAGGAAAGGGGGTGTTTGGGCACACTCAGTGGTGCTCAGGGCTTACTCTTGGCCATGCATTCAGATATCCCTCTGGCAGGGCTTGTGGGTCCATATAGGGTTTAGGAATCAAATTCAAGTTGGCTGCATACAAGGCAAGTACCCTATCTACTGTATTACAACTTTAGTCCCTATTCCACCATTTTTTTAATTCACTCCATTGTTGAACATTAGGGTTTTTTTAAACTACTGAGTAGAGCAAATGATACCATTAGAAACATAAGCGAGCAATGTCTGAGTTCACACTTAGATTCTTTCTAAAATGAAAGTCTAGGTCATTCTAATCTGTACTTTTGTTTGCTTTTGACCTGAATTTTTCCAAAAGGGACTATGGGTAAGTTATTTTTTCTTATAGGCTGACACAGGAGACTAAAAAGAAAGGTCAAGACAAGAAAAAGAATGATGTAATGATGGTAAAACTTGCTTTAGAGGATTCACACCAATTTTGATTAGTAACAAAGTTTTATACTTGGACATTATTATATTCTTATTTTACTGAATGTCGCTGACATTACAATGCGTGGATAGCACAAGGCTTCTTTGGAGACCACTAACGGAGGAATTTTCAAAGGAAGCTAATTTCATTATTGCTCATTCCCTGATGTTAATGCACAGGCTCTGTTTATAAAATATAGTCATTCTAAGTATTAAATATTAATGCAAAAGACATTCAAAGGAAAAGTTTATTTATAATGAAGACAATATACAGGATGGGAATTTACAAGATTGACTGGGCAATGTATGCATGAAGTTGAGATTATAAATGCTGCTTATATCTAGAATCCTATCTCAATAGAAATGAATTTTTACATGATACAAATATGAATTATATATTACATATAAATATCAAAGTGAAAACTGCTTGGTGTAGGGTAAGTGTGAAGAACATCTTTCGATGGCAATAAATTTGTGGTTTATATTAAATTTTGCTTTAAAAATTATTTTTTACATTCCCAAGGATGAAAGAAATATGTGCATAAAGGAGTCAGGGCTGCTGTTCTGTCATATGGGAATGTGTGCCTGATGTGTGATGCATAAATAGGTCAAGAGTAAACAAGAATAAAAATAATGTATTCTTCTAAAAAATAAGAAAATACTACTTAAATTGGGGCATGCTAGTATACCTTTTGCTGATTGCAAGAGCTAGCAAAAATTTAAAAAAAAACATATAAGATTATAATGGCATCATTAAAAAAACATATTAAAGATTCTGGTATATCATGGTAACATTGCTAATTATATTTTACTGTTTATGGCTGCTATGTAAATCCTTCTTTTAGAAACATCTCAGAATAATGCAAATATAAATTATTTTACTTACATGTGTTTATTATATAAATTCTAACACGTTTCACTGATTATCATGGACACAATTGTGTAGAACCTCAAAAAAACCTAACAGCAACTCTTCCACAGAAGTATTATTTATTAACTCTATTTTAAATGTGAGAGACCAATTCTCACAGATTGCCTCATAAAGCCCAAGATTAGAAAAGAACTATGGGAAATTAGAGCCCTTTCTCGTCTGTAATATTACTTAAGAGAACAGAAGCAAATCCACTGTTCAGACATTTTTTAGTAGGGCAAGGTAAAAGCCACTATTGTAACAAGCAGCTCCAAAGTTAATATGTATATGGCCAACTATGAAAAAATTAAAATGATAAATTTGGAAATAAAACCAGGAATAGGGCCGGAGAGATAGCATAGAGATAGGGCGTTTGCCTTGCATGCGGAAGGATGGCCATTCAAAGGAGCAGTTTCTGAGCATAGAGCCAGGAGTAATCCTGGAGTGCTGCCGGGTGTGACCCAAAATCAACAACAACAAAAAAACAGGAATAAATGCACACACACAAAGAGTGCAGAATAATGGACTACAAATTATATGCTATGTGGAATAATTTGGAAGTCAAACGTATGACTTTGAGCATGAACTATACCTAATAAAAATTAAATTTAGAATTTAAAATGCAATCGTAAAAATCAAACCATAAATTCAGGTCTATTATATCAAGGAAAGGAAAGTGATCAGATCTAGAGAACCTTCCCCATGTGAGATCAGACTCAAATGGAATTAAATTGTAGAATCTTTTTTGTTGAAAATATGGGTAGGGGCCAGAGAGATAGCATGGAGGTAAGGCGTTTGCCTTTCATGCAGGAGGTCATCGGTTCAAATCCCGGTGTCCCATATGGTTCCCCGTGCCTGCCAGGAGCAATTTCTAAGCCTGGAGCCAGAAATAACCCCTGAGCACTGCCGAGTGTGACCCAAAAAATCACACACACACACACACACACACACACACACACACACACACACACACAAAAGAAAGTATGGGTAGGGTGAAATCTTAAAATCTCTTAAAAGGGTAAGAAGAGTTAATATGAAAAGAGGATGTAATATAAGTACAAATGCTCTGTGTGTGCCCCACTTCTTTCTATGAGTTATCAAACCTAGCACTGGGAAGGTGGAGTTAAAAGGAATTCTTTTTTGGCACTACAGAATTTTGTTGTAAGAATCGCGCTCATGAGAAATCATGCCAGAAGATGCTGAGGAGGTAAGGTAGACTGGAAACCAAAGTAGTGGCCAAAAGACAAAGTGAAAGCAACACCAAGTGATATCATCAGAATTCTCAGCATGCTAATGAAATGCTAGTGTAATCTAGATATGAGAGCTTTGATGAGTTATTTGTACTAAAACAAAAACTGTTATATTCCCTCAAACAATTTTTTTTGACTGAACTGAGCCAGTTGCTTGACCAGGAATCTAATATAGTGATGACTCAAATAATCATGTAATGAAATAATGTAAGATTTTAAAATCATAAAAATGAACCCACAGAATTTACCCAAGTGAGCAAGTATATCAGATAGTTGAGACATAAAGAAGCATCCCAGTTTATAACACAAAACATATTATGCCATGTGATAAATATTAAAAGCCTTTACTGCTAATTGGTAATTCACGGAACAAGTTTCATGAATCCCACATGTACTCAGGCTTTGTCCTTTTCTTAATGGTCAGGAGCTAAGTTCTGCAACACATAAAAGGAAAGATCTTCATTCCCTCATCTGTCTAATATTAAATGATTAGCCCTACTTAGAGTTCCCTTTGCATAGTTATTTTTTTATTTTTAATATCTTTATTTAAACACCGTGATTCCAAATATGATTCAGTCATAAAAAGAACATGTCCCTTCACCAATGTAACCTTCCCACCACCATGCCCCTATCTTCTCCCTCCCCAACCCCTGCCTGTATTCGAGACAGGCTTTCTACATCCCTCACTCACTGACATTGTTATGATAGCTCTCAGAGTAGTTATTTCTCTAACTGCACTCACCCCTCTTTGTGGTGAGTTTCATAACTTGAGCTGGTCCTTCTGGCCCTCATCTCTGAGAATTATTTCAATGTCTTTGATTTTTCTTAAAAACCCATAGATGAGTGAGACTATTCTGTGTCTCTCTGTCCCTCTGACTTATTTCACTCGGCATAATAGATTCCATGTACATCCATGTATAGGAAAATTGCATGACTTAATCTCTCCATATGGCTGCATAATATTCCATTGTGTACCACAGTTTCTTTAGCCATGCATCTGTTGAAGGGTATCTTGGTTGTTTCCAGAGTCTAGCTATTGTAAATAGTGCTGAAATGAATATAGGTGTGAGGAAGAGATTTTTGTAATGCATTTTTTAGTTCCTAGGGTATATCCCTAAGAGTGGTATTGCTGGATCAAATAGGAGCTCAATTTCCAGTTTTGGGAGAAATTTCCATATTGTTTTCCATAAGGGCTGGACTAGATGACATTCCCACCAGCAGTGAATGAGAGTTCCTTTATTTTTTTCTTAATGATCACACATTTCACCGGTACCAAGGAAGAATTTCAGACAAGCATTTATCAGGTCAACTCCTGATCACTACTGGACCCACTAGAACTTCCTCTGCTGAAAGGAGAAATGTATGCATAAGGTTGTAGTGGGAAGATTCCCAGTTACAAGTGCTACACTCAGCAGTAAAGGACAGAGGATGGTTGAGCAAAGGGAGTAAGTTTTATCTGCAGAGTCTGATTGCTTGCTCAGTTTTGCTGAACTTTTCTAAGAATTGGCTCTTCAAATCATTACCTTTTCGCCTTTATGCTCCAGGAACATGAAGGATGCCTGCTTCCTGTCGCAGCCCCAGTCATTTTCACATGCAGTGTTTCTGTCTGACTTCAACTCACCCTTACTATTTCAGTTAAGATGCCATTCTCACTATAAAGAAGCTTCTTTATTTTTTTTTTTAAGTTTTTTTGGGGGACTGTCATAACCAGCAGCGCTCAGGGGTTACTCCTGGCTCCAAGCTCAGAAATTGCTCCTGGAAGGTTCAGGGAATCACATGGGATGCTGGGATTCAAACCACCGTCCTTCTGCATGTAAGACAAACGCCCTACCTCATGCTATCTCTCCTGCCCTAAAGAAGCTTCTTTTATTGTCTTCATCCTGGCCTGGCATTTCTATACCCATGAAACCCATTCTGATCACAATCTCCATAATACAGAGCTAAACTGGTAGATTAATTATTCAGCTACATGAAGGTCAGAGCTGATTCCTTTTGCTTTTTGTATTTATACTCTGTCCTCAGCTGATGCTAAAGGTACAAGTGAGTGCTCATTGATTCTCTATGAAATAATAAAAAGAAACCGATTTAATTCTTATCTAGTAACCTGAACCCAATGCAATTCCTTGATGATAGCAATTGCATATAGAAAAGTGAATAGAAGAAATGTTTTATTCAACATGAGATACTTATAACATTTATTCAATGTTTAAATATGAAATTGGACAGCAATATTTAATTTCCTACATTTACAACTGCATGCAATTTAAAAATATTTTAATTAATAAAATTTAAAATGTTAAAGTATAGGGGCCGGAGAGATAGAATGGAGGTAAGGCGTTTGCCTTTCATGCAGAAGGTCATCGGTTTGAATCCCAGCATCCCATATGGTCCCCCATGCCTTCCAGGAGCAATTTCTGAGCATGGAGCCAGGAGTAACCCCTGAGCACTTCCGGGTGTGACCCAAAAAAATAAAATAATTTAAAAAAATGTTAAAGTATAATGAATTTATTTCATGATTAAGTAACAGTAAAACAAATCAGATGAGTTAAACTTTATTATATTTCTGATATAATTTTAAAGGAAAATGTGTAGCTTGACTTAATTTATCCATGAAGTATTTATTTGCTACTGAATATCAATATGCTAGAGATGTTTTTTTTTTGTTTGTTTTTTTGTTTGTTTTTTGGGTCACACCCGGCAGTGCTCAGGGGTTACTCCTGGCTGTCTGCTCAGAAGTAGCTCCTGGCAGGCACGGGGGACCATATGGGACACCGGGATTCGAACCAACCACCTTTGGTCCTGGATCAGCTGCTTGCAAGGCAAACACCACAGTGCTATCTCTCCGGGCCCGCTAGAGATGTTTTGAATTATTAAATTAATGGGTTTATATCTTTGACAGTCATAGCTCCTAATTTAACCCTAACACTGCGTGAGAATAATGGAATAAATAACATTCACTTTTTTCCAAATTTTCAAGATTTTTGTTCATTTGCTTGTTTTGGGGGCCACACCTCGTAGTACTCAGGAATTATGCCTGGTTTTTTTTTTTTTTTTTTTTTATCATTCCAGGTTAAATGCCCGGATCAAACCCAGGTCAGCTACATTCAAGGTAAGTTTCCTACCTGCTATACTATACTGTCTTCCACACCCCATTTATCCAGATTTTTTAAAATAACGATCTACACCTTTGTAGTTTTAAGTATGTGATCTGGTGGTAAAGAAGGATCCAGAACCATGTCAGGAAAAAGTTTCTCAGAGAAAATTTAAATTCTATCACCTCATTCTCACATACCAGGTGTTAGAAAATAGTGCTGGCAACTAAGATGGGTATTGGGCATAGGGTATAGAGAGTAAAGAATGATGTTGAGATTCAGGCCCTGAGAAATTCATAAAGGTAGAAAAAAGTTTGGTAAACCCACTGGTGAAGAGAAAGAGGCTGGAAAAACAGAATTCTCAGAACAAAGGGTAGGAGGAGAGACAGTAGCATTATTTCCTAAGAGGGCAGTAAGAGCTTTCTTTACAATGCAGTAACCCCCAGTATGTCCATTAACCAGACTGGTGCCAGTCATTCTAGTCAAGCTTAGAAAGAGTCTTGTTATGGCCAAAGTCCACAGATGTGAAAATTATTCTATAGAGCAGAGCTTTCTATGACAGGGAAACAGTGAAGCAGAGATTTCTGAAAGTGGTCATTTGGATGAACATGTTGTATGCATAAAACACTATCATTAATGTATTATAAATCAGTGTCTAAATTGTTTAATAGTTGTGTGCAAATATTAAAAATAGTCTTGTATATACCTTGAGTTAATTCAATGCCTATTTGCACTAAAAATCCTCCAACTGTGAAAGGGCTGAACACCCTTTCATCTGTACTTTTCAGTGCTCTATACCCTTCTTTCATTAGGAGCAATAATTATAACTCCCAAGAAAATCACACAGAAAATAATATAGCAATAATATGTGCATCCAACCAACAACATAAAAATAATCCACTTGCAAGCAAGCATTTTTGTGGAGAGGTTGACTTAGCAATAATAAACATATTTCCCATGGTTAATATTCTCTAGAAAAAATAAAAATAATGCCATGAAAAAGATGTGAAAATAACAATAAATGAAGTCACAAAAAATTTCCTCCTGCAACACACTTCCCTCAATTTTTACTAAAAGAAATGTACCTTAATTAGAGATATAGCCCAAACATTCCTTCTTCTAAGGATCCTTCGCAATATTCTGCCACCATACCCAAACTCACAGTTGGCTCTTTGCTTTCTTCCCATGTTGTCTTTCACCTAAATTTTTTTTCCACTCACAGTTTATCATTAAAAGTCAAATAATTTTCTTTTAACTTTTGTTTTTAGGGGTCATATCCAGCAATGCTCAGGACTTACTCCTGGCTTGTACTCAGAGATAAATCCTGGCAGGATACAGAAACCAAGGGGTTGAACCCAAGTTGTCTCATTAAAGGCAAGTGCTCTACACCTGTACTTTCTCTCTGTATCTTAATTTATCTGTAATGAATGGATATTAGTAAGTCATCTCCTTATTAAAATGAAACTTTTTATAAAAATTGGAAGGTTTCCCTGGAGAGATAGCACAGCAGTGTTTGCCTTGCAAGCAGCCGATCCAGGACCTAAGGTGGTTGGTTCGAATCCCGGTGTCCCATATGGTCCCCCGTGCCTTCCAGAAAATATTTCTGAGCAGACAGCCTGGAGTAGTAACCCCTGAGTACCGCCAGGTGTGACCCAAAAACAAAACAAAAAAAAATTGGAAGGTTTCACATTTTAAGCCTCTGGTGATATATATGATGATATATATTTCTCCTTAAAT
Organism: Suncus etruscus; assembly: GCF_024139225.1. Classification (NCBI taxonomy): domain Eukaryota; kingdom Metazoa; phylum Chordata; class Mammalia; order Eulipotyphla; family Soricidae; genus Suncus; species Suncus etruscus. Next base: position 43,296,551 of record NC_064862.1, on the reverse strand, counting down.
AAAACATTTCAAGTAACACATTTAGAACCATTGAGTGTATAATAAATAAAAACAGTTACAATAAAAAATAGTGCATAACGGGCGGGCAGCTGGCAGACCTCCGCATGTGCCAGCGGCCTTTTGGCCTGGCCTAGGGTGGGGGGCCCGGACCTGGGTCACCCGACCCCCCTTTCCCCCTTTCCTCCGGATCTCCAGGTGGGTTTCTGGGAGGAGCTGATGGGGCACCCTGGGTTTTCCCCACTCCCAGGCCGGCTCCAGAGGTTGGCTTAGGGGGTGGCGTTTGATCTGGGGGGTGGCAGATAATTGCTCAGCTATACTCAGGCTGTCACTGGCAATTTCATACCAGTCTACTTTTTGAAACCCGCCCCCGCGCGATCATATGCTCCTCCCAACCATCAGTACCCCAGATTTACCCTTCTTAACTTCAGTAACACACAGCTTTAATCTCTGACCAAAGACATACAGTAGATCTTCCAAATCCCAGAACTATTTAGAAGGACACAAATCGAACACATATTGAACACATATATCTTTTGAATATTTTATGATTATTTTCTTTAACTGCTGTAACTCTCTATATATTCTTCTACCATGATGTTTTTATCCACTTTTCATCTTGTCTTTTCTCTGTAAGCTATTCAGTAAGGATTGTTGGTGGAACTGTCCCTCAGTTTGATGCCTATGATTGAACTATGTCATGGAAATTGCTGGTCTTGTTCCTATTGCTTCCAGATGCACCAATAACGCTTCATGGCATTGATCCTTGTTTGCATAGACACATTAAAATGGGAAAACACTATACAGACAGATTAGTTATTATCTAATAAATCTCATTACAATGTACCTTACACCCTGAATATTGATATAATGACCTGGCACAGGCCTCAGATGAATGGGCATTCTCCATTCACGCTGGAACCAGGCAAGCTATCTACGAAAGATCCAAGGTCTTTTATAGCAACAGTTGGAAGCAGTCCTCTACCAGGAAAGACACCACCAAGGGTGTGACATCGACCTCCTTAAAAGACACTTCAGTTTATACTGAGAAGATGTGACAACAACAATGACCTGTGAGAAGACATGACAACAACAATGACCTGCTCTACAGGACATGGTTCTCTCTATTGCCCCTTAAGTGTGAGGTGAAATGAGAGGATGCTCTGCACCATCCTGACTGCAATATGGGATATGCAGACTCCAGGATCTTTCATACAGAAGCATGATACCAACAACAGAGACTATGTGAGGAATGGAGGTGTATTGCCACTACAGACGATGACTTGAATTGGACAAACTAGTTTGCCTGGAGCCTAGATTCAGTCCTGTGCCAGAACACTTCAGGGGTAGGGTCTCCATGTATTTAGACCATAATTTGTCTTTCCATGTCCCTTATGTTTTGGTGGGCCTATGCAAACAAATGCCACTTTAATATCGTTTTTTACTATGTTCCCTTGACTCCAATCCTTAAGAAAAACAACCCATTAAAACTTTTGAGGTTAACTTAAACTAGTAAGTATGTGCATGGAACTAGATAAATGTACTTTGCCCTCAATGTTTAAAGAGTTACATAAGTCTAATATCTTTAGATTATATGGTGTGCTGCTAAGAAACAATATGTACTACAACTGGGGATTTGAGGGACAAAGTAATTGTATTGTACATGGGTTCAGTTTTGTTTTTCTTAATGCTCTTTGGCTGAAAGTTCAAGGCTGGGATATCATCGAAGGGACTACTGAGAATCCTGTTTATGGGTGATTGGGCTTCCACTGTAACTTTACACTGTCCTCTTTCTTTGCATCTTTGTTGTCATAATTAAAATAATAAAAACAAATAATTAAAAAAAATAGTGCATAATATAAAAATCTAGTGTATAATAAATAAAAATCTATGGGGAAGGTCCCTTTAACTAAATGTGTTTGTGGGATTTGTGATAATTAAATACCAAAGTAAAACAATTTCTAATGTATTTGGGTGAGCAATGAGAAATTGACAAAACTCTTATTATTATTGAAGGGTATATATCCATTTTCTAAGTGGTTTCTTTATTTTTTTAAATGATAAATTAGTTTTTGTTTTTTGTTTTGTTTTTGTTTGTTTGGTTTTTTTTTTTTGGTTTTTGGGCCACACCCGGTGGTGCTCAGGGGTTACTCCTGGCTGTCTGCTCAGAAATAGCTCCTAGCAGGAATGGGGGACTATATGGGACACCGGGATTCGAACCAACCACCTTTGGTCCTGGATCGGCTGCTTGCAAATGATAAAGTAGTTTCTATAGTTTAATCCCAAGTAATTCCTGAATAGTATAGATGTTATAATATATACCTGCATATATAAACTATCTATACTTTCTGATATTTAACATAATTATAATTCTTTTTTAAATTTTATTTCATTTTATTGAAACCATTGTGATTTACAAAGTCCTTCATAATTGGGTTTCAGATATACAATGAAGTAGGGCCATACAAGAAAATACCACATACTGATATAGTCAAATCCAACAACATAAAACTCAGGATAAGATCTGATTCATTGTGATAGGTACTTTCCTATTGCTGTTAGGAAATATGCTTGAAGATCCCTCTGTGATGAATCATAGCAAATGGCAATGCTGGTACATACCCGTGGGATCTCTGACTGGGTCCTCCCAGCCACCATTAGAAGTAGCTGTTGTTGAAGAGCACTGACTGCAGGGTCCCCAGAAGAAAGATCTTGACTCTCAGAAGTTGTGGTGCTGGAGGAACTGATGTGTATCTCTCTAAGCATGGACAACACAAAGGCTTTAGTTGCATGGAAGTTAAGAAAACATCTATTTAAACAGACAAAAACAGTGATGTGAGGGTGACTAGTACAAGAAATGGTTAAGCCTATACAATTTTACATAAGCAGTTAAGAATTGCACATATACTTTAGGCAGAAGAGAAATTACTTTCATTAAAATTATTTGAATTCCAAGATTATAATAAACCATGATGTAGGTCTGATATTCTAAAATGGTTGACAATAATTTTTTATTAACTTAATAGATGGGAAGGTGGTAGGTAGCAACAACTTCAGCCCATTTTTTCCTCTAAACTATAAATGGTAGGATAGATAATTCCCAAGATACCAATCAGGAAGAGCTAATCATCAACTAATACTCTCCCCTCTTCACCCCCATACCAACTTTCTCAAAGCAAAGAAAATACTTATTTGGAAAAGTTAGACATTAAGTAACTGAAAAAGAGTATGGCTGAATTATGTATGATCTAACTCTATTGATTATTTTCCCCATTTTATTTTGAGGTGCTGTGATTTATGTGATTTAATGACCAGATTCTAAAATGCATTGTTCCGTTAAGCAACCAAAGGGTCATAGAAAAAAATCAAAGAGAACATCAAAGATTCCTAGAAACAAATGAGGACATAAACAGAATGAGAACAAGAAATCTCAGAATTTGTAAGACACAGGAAATCTGTAATAAGAGAAAAATTTATGACTTTACAAGCAATCATCAGGAAGGAAAGAAGGGCCTACAGAAGAACTTTAAAGGCATAGCTTAAGAAACTGGAAAAAGGTAACAAAATGAGCTGAAAGCAGGCAAGAGAGGGGAAATAAAACTGAGAACAGAAATTAATGAACTGGAAATCAAAAAAAAAAAATTCAAAAGACCAATGAAGGCAAGAGTTGGTTTTTTAAAAATATAAACAAGATCAATAAACCATTTTAAGACTAAAAAAATGAGAGAGAGAATCCTAATGAACTGAATCAGAAACTAAAGAAGGTCGTTACAAAAATACTGCATAAATTCAAAGGGTTCTTAGAGATTACTTTGAGAATATCTATGCTTAAATATGAAAGAGCCGGGGCCGGAGAGATAGCACAGCGGCGTTTGCCTTGCAAGCAGCCTATCCAGGACCTAAGGTGGCTGGTTCAAATCCTGGCGTCCCATATGGTCCCCCATGCCTGCCAGGAGCTATTTCTGAACAGATAGCCAGGAGTAACCCTTGAGCACTGCCAGGTGTGGCCCAAAAACCAATATATATATATATGAAAGAGCTAGAAGAAATGGATACATTATTAGATTTCGATAAGTTGAACAAAGTTGAACAAAGATGATATGGAATACCTGAACAGACCTATCAATATCAAAGGAATTTAAAGGATAATCAAAAGAGCTCCCAAAACAAAAGCTCAGGCCAAAATGAATTCACTAGTAAATTCTTTCAAACCTTTATTTTGTTTTGTTTTGTTTTGTTTTTTGTTTTTTGTTTTTGGTTTTTGGGCCACACCCGGTAACACTCAGGGGTTACTCCTGGCTATGTGCTCAGAAGTTGCTCCTGGCTTGGGGGACCATATGGGACACCGGGGGATCGAACCACGGTCCATCCAAGGCTAGCACAGGCAAGGCAGGCACTTTACCTTTAGCGCCACCGCCCGGCCCCTCTTTCAAACCTTTAAAGAGGACCTAATGCCAAAACTTTTTAGACTCTTCCAGAAAATTAAATAAACAGATACACTCTCAAAAGTTTCTTTGAAGTTAACATCACCTTATTTACCAAAAGCAAGCAGACACCACACAAAAAAAAATTACAGACAAATATCCTTGATGACCACGAATGCAAAGATCCTCAACAAAATACTAGCAAATAGAATCCAACAATTCATCAAAAGGATCATACACCATAACCAAGTAGCATTCATTTTGAGGATGTAAGGATGGATTAACATACACATGACAAGACATAATTTATTATATCGATGAAAGAAAAGTCTTATGATCATTTCAATAGATGCAGAGAAAGCATTTGACAAGATTCAGCACCCATTCCTGATAAAAAGCTCTCAACAAGATGCAAATTGAAGAAACTTTTCAAGTATACTGAAAGCATTTTACCACAAACCCACATCATATATTATACTCAATAGGATAACTGTGGCCGGAGAGATAGAATGAGGTAGGGCATTTGCCTCGCATGCAGAAGGACGGTGGTTCGAATCCCAGCATCCCCGATGGTCCCCCAAGCCTGCCAGGAGCAATTTCTGAGCATAGAGCCAGGAGTAACCCTGAGTGCTGCCGGATGTGACCCAAAAACCAAAAAAGAAAAAAAAGAATAATTCAAAGCATTTCCCAAATATCTGACAAAAGCCAATTTTGTCTACTCACTCCATTTCTATTCAATACAGTACTGGAAGTATTTGCCATTGCAATTAGGCAAGAAAAATCCATTAAGAGCATCCACTTAGAAAAGTAAGAAGTTGGGCCCGGAGAGATAGCACAGTGGCGTTTGCCTTGCAAGCAGCCGATCCAGGACCAAAGGTGGTTGGTTCGAATCCCGGTGTCCCATATGGTCCCCCGTGCCTGCCAGGAGCTATTTCTGAGCAGACAGCCAGGAGTAACCCCTGAGCACCGCCGGGTGTGGCCCAAAAACCAAAAAAAAGAAAAGAAAAGAAAAGAAAAGAAAAGAAAAGAAAAGAAAAGAAAAATAGGAAGTCAATGTCTCACTGCAGATACTATAAAGTTTGTATGATACTATATTTAGTAAGCCTAAAGACTATGAAAAAGAGGTTCTAGAAACAATATATTTGTATAGTAAAGTGACAGGCTACAAAATTAATATGCAAAAATCTGTGGTTTACCTATATACAATAAAAAAGAGCAAGATATTATAAATAAATATTTCAAATTGTACCTAAGAAAATTAAGTATCTTGGAATCAACTTAACTAAGGATGTGAAAGACCTATTCAAAGAAAAGTACAAAACACTACTTCAAGAACTAAGAGGACACAAGTATACAGAAACACATACACTAATCATAGACTTAGATGATTAACATAATTAAAATATAAATACTTCCCAAAGCATTATACAAATTTAACACAAAACCTATAAGAATACCCATAACATTTTTCAAAGGTATCAACAAAATATTCCTGAAATTCATATGGAACAGTAAAATTCCATGAGTAGATAAATCAATCCTTAGGAAAAAGAAGATGGGAGGCATTACTTTCCCCAAATTAAAACTGCGTTAAAAAGTAGTAGTCATTAAAGCAGCATGGTATTGGAATAAAGATAGACCAAAGCAATAGAAAAAACTTGAATTCCTGAGATTGACCTTCAGGTATATGATCAATTAATGTTTGATAAAGGTGTAAGAATAGAAAAAGAAGCAAGAAAAGCCTTTTCAATAAGTGTGGAGAAAATGGTTCAACTACATGCAAAAAAGTAAACAGAGATATCTCTTCATTTTCTCTTTAATACAAAAATAAAATCAAAATGCATTGAAGGCCTTGATATCAGACTGGAAACTATAAGATACAAAGAAGAAAATTTACACAAAACATTCCATGATATTGAAGCTAAAGGTGTCTTCAAGATGAAATATCACTGATCAAGCAAATAAAAGCAAAGATAAACAAATAGGACTATATTAATCTAAAATGCTTCTGCACCTTCAAGTTAAAAGTAACTAGGACAAAAAGACTACCCATGGAATGGATGAAACTATTCACTCTATACCCATCCAACAAGGGGTTAATATTTAAGATATATGAGGCACTGGTAGACCTTAACCAAAAAACAAAACAAAACAAACAAAAAAAAAAACACTCAATCCCATTGAAAAATAGGAAGAAGAGATGAACAGACATTCCCTAAAGGAAAAAGTAAAGATGGCCAAAGTCTATGATCCAGGAGACACAAATCAGAACAATGAGATATCATCTACATGACACAACAAAAAAGAAAAGCATAATCAGTGCTGGCATATATGCAGGGAGAAAAGGACTCTAAATATTTTGCTGATGGGAATGTAGATTGGTCCTGCCTTTTTTGCTAATCAAAATGAATAATCCTAAAAAAAATTCCTAAAAATTGAGTTCCATCTGATCCAACATTATCATTCCTAGGAATATACTTTAGAGGCCAAAACACACAACCCCCCCTCTGTACTTTTATGTTCATTGAATATGACCAGAATTTATAAACTACCCAAGTGTCCAAACTAGTAGAGTGGATAAATAAACTGTGAGTGCAGAGCTAGGAATAACCCCTGAGAATCTTTGGGTGTTAAACAAAACAAAACAAAAAACAATACATTATTTGTTCTCTTTAATCACATGTAGATTACCATATCTAAATCAACAGACTTTTTTATGTGATCTCAAGTCTGGCATTTTTATGTGGTTAGAAAGCAAAAACTAGGGTTTGTTCTTCCAGCTCATGTTCTCCCTTAAGCACGCCTTGCATGCTTGTCTCTGTTACTTTGTTTGCAGATTTCCACTCTGGAGAAGCCTATGTTCTTTCTTACAAACATACTGTTTCTTTTATTTCCTCACATCTTTCTAAATAATTTTCAATAAAATTTATATTGCTTCATTCACCACAAAGAGTGAAGAAGCAAGGGGGCTGTTCTTTTTATGACTGAAACCCAACTACAAACATGTTTGTAATCATGGCGCTTAAATAAAGATATTATTTTTAAAAAATTAGATTGCTTCAAAACAAACAAAAAAGTGGACATCTCCATCTCCTCCACATTTATCTAAAGCAAGGTGGTGCTGATAACTTCGTGGTGACAGTATTTGCTGCCTCTGGAATAGTCATTTCAACAGAAATACTGCTCAAATAACTCCTATTTTATTGACTGTGCTTCAGAACAAAGATCAGACACTCAGTCCTTCTCAGTCATATAACTCCACTCACATGGCCATTGCCTAGCCCTGTTAGACAATGAATCCTATTTTAAGAGGTCACTGTAAAGTGAAGATAAGGAAGAGGCACATGGGAAGTTTCTCTATTTCTTAAAAGATAAACAAGTGAAAGTAGAAGATTCTCTTTCTCTTGGTCTTCAGGTGCTGTGTATATTAGAAACACTCAAAACTACCTGGCACACTGTCATTCATAGGGACTAACCTGAAAACAGAAATGCTGAGGACAGCAGATCTGACAAGAGAAAATCTCATTTATTAATGACATCTGGGAGTATCTGAATTAGACTATTAAACATTGGCCAATTCTTTAAATTTCTTTCTGAAATGTCTTGCAACACCTGTTTTTTTGGATTCATTTTTTGGGCCCTTGCAGCCTAAACCACCTTAAGATCCAGATGTCAAACTCACATGATCACTGTCTTATTTTAATAAAATATTTCACTATAAAATTTCTTACTAGTTTCTGGATCTTTCCTGGTCACACTCTACAATTATACAACTATCATCTGTAGGAGCAATGTTATAATACTTCCATTAAGCACACAAACACTCATACTCATTAAGTTCTACGTGAAGACATGATTTAATGATATATTCCATTAAAAATGGTTTCTTAGAAAAACCACTTAGAAAACATGAATTAAAATCATACTTTAAGAATCTGGTGAATACACCTGCCAAAGCCATGCCTTTTGTATCCATCACCCAGAATCACCATTTTGCTGATGGCCCTGCCTCATCACCCATCCATGATTCCCTTTGAGACTACCAATATGACCAAACTTCAGGTACATTTATAATTGGACTGATATCACTAGGGAGTTTTGAGCAAGTGCAGGCATCCTCTCTCTGATTTTCCTTCTACTGAGAAGCATGGAAGCTGTAACAATCGCTGTTGCTATATTCACAGCAGGCCAACTCCATAGACTCACTCTTTTCTCAGAAGAGATGTAAACCAAGCCATGAAAAATTATGGATATACTGGCCACATAGCAGAATGCTGGCAATCTTGGGAGGAGATGGTAAGCCAAGACTCTACCCTGCTGAAGCCACATCTGATGCATCCATCACCCAGATCGCCATTTGAGGGTGGCTCTGTCTCATCACCCTCTATTATTCTCTTCAGGGATACCAATCTGACCAAACTTCAGGCACACTGGTATTTGGAATTATATCACCAGGGCTTTTTGGAACAAGGGCAGGCACCCTTCATATGCATCCTCTTTCTTCTGGAAGACCTGGCAGCTGAGAATATGCTCCTAAAAGCCGCAGTATAAATAACACTGTTTTGAATTTCTAGACAATTTAATTTGTCTGATGCTGCCATCCCTGTAGGAACACATCAGTTTAACATAAGAGACAGCTAACAATAAGAACTTACTAAATGTTCTGGCATTGTATTAATGACTTCATTGGAGATATAATAATTTTCACAAATATGCTTGCTATTCTAATTTTTCTATTTTCTTTCATTTTTTTTACTTTATTCTACTACTTTTTCATTTTTATTATTTCTATTCTCTTTTTAGAAACAACTTTGCTCTCACTTATCTAGAAACAAATGTATTATGGTCAACTATTTGATAAATTTTCTTAAAGTATAAAAAAGATCTGTTGACTACAAGAATTTTTCTTTTTTCTTTTTTTTTTTTTTTTGGGGGGGGTGGCCACACCCAGCGGCGTTCAGGGGTTACTCCTGGACTCTGCTCAGAAATCACTCCTGGCAGGCACGAGGGACCATATGGGATACTGGGATTCGAACCCCTGTAGGTTATGAGTCGGTCACTTGCAAGGCAAACGCCTTACCGCTGTACTATCTCTCCAGCCCCAAGAATTTTTTTAACTAGTAACAAAACTAGTAAAAAAAAAAAAAAAAAAAACTTTTACTTGCTTGTTTTTCTAGCATTAACAGTAAATTAAGTATTTTTTCTGTTATTTGAGTGATTATTCAATGAACAATGCTTCTATTTTCTGCATATATAATGTCACCAAAAAAGAGAAAAATCTTATTTTTAAATATAATTTCATGGGGCTGGAGAGATAGCATGGAGGTAAGGCATTTGCCTTAGACGCAGAAAGACAGTGGTTCGAATCCCAGCATCCCATATGGTCCCCCGAGACTGCCAGGAGAAATTTTTGAGCATAGAGCCAGGAGTAACCCCTGAGCACTGCCAGGTGACCCAAAAGCCAATATATATATATATATATTGGCTTTTGTATATATATATATGTATACATATACATGTATATATGTACATATATATGTATATGTATACATATATATGTGTATTTATAATTTCATTCAAACATTCATTAACTCTTTTCAGATAAACATAAGTATTATATGATTCTTTGATTTCCTAGAGAAATACAAAAGTACTGAAAGCATCTTGTTAATAAAAATGCAAAAGAGAGGTGCCAGAGTGATAGCACAGTAGGTATGGCATTTGTCTTTGGTATGGCATGTGGCCAACCCAAGTTCAATCCCTGGCATCCCATAAGATTCCCTGAGCCTGCCAGGAGTGATTTATGAGGACAGAGCCTGGAGTAACCCCTGAATACAAGCAAGTATAGCCCAATACTCCCAAAAATGCTAAGTAGGGAAACTGTGGACACTGGTGGTAGAAAATCTGCACAGATAAAAGCTGGTGAACATTATAAAACTGAAACCCAATCATGAATAACTTTGTAATCATGGTGTTTAAACAAAAGGGGAAAATTCAAAGCAATCCAAAATTCAGCAAATGCCAGAACTTCAGTGAAGCAGAAAGATTAATCTAACTTCACTAGAGGTGATATACATGATAATATAGAGCAGAAAAATGTATGTGCAGCTATGGAACAAGCAAGAAAGTACAATAGCACCCTCTACTGTCAACCAAATAAAGTAAGAATTGACTACTGGATAGGATCTAATCAACAGTTATTTGTGTCTTGGTTGGAAACATGATTAGATAAAATGATTCAATCTACTGACTTAACTTCCATACATAGTTACCATGTTTGAGATTGCAAGTAACAATACAAATATCAAAGTACAATAGAAGAAACATTATTTTCTTTTATTTTTATTTTTTATCAAAGTGGATTACTATCTTTCATAGTAATATCTTAGGTACATATTAACATTGAATCAGGGGAATTCCCACCACTGAAGTTGACCTCCCTCCCTCATTCCCAGCATGCCTATGATACCCCCCTCCCTTACCCCCTGGGCTGCTAGTATCAGTGATCCCCTCTGTATCTAGCTTGTTGTAGATTGGGTATCGATTCTGTTGTCGTTGGCTTTGGGTTTGGTGATTAAGTCTGATCATTTTTATTACTATTTAATGATCATACAGTTATTTGGACTTGGTACCCTCTGTTATTTCCCTCTCAAATTGAAGGCAGAGCGAGATGGTTCAAGTTATGTGGTTCTGTTTGAAAAAAGAAAGAAAGCACACACACACATACACAAAAAAAAGAAAGAAAGAAAGAAAGAAAGAAAGAAAGAAAGAAAGAAAGAAAGAAAGAAAGAAAGAAAGAAAGAAAGAAAGAAAGAAAGAAAGAAAGAAAGAAAGAAAGAAAGAAAGAAAGAAAGAAATAGAATGGGGTAAAAATGCCACAGGCCAAAAGTGGGCAGTCCTTGTCAAGGATCTAAACATCCATTTTGAGAGAAGAAAGGGAAAAAAGGATGAGGATCACCACCTCAATACAAAAAGAAAAATTAAACAAGAAATCCAATGAGCACTATAGCAATTTTGAGACACATGCACCACACAATAATCACGCTTCTGAAAGAGTCAAAACAGAGCACGAAAGAAGAAAGGAAACGACAATAACGAAACCAAGAAAAGGGCTCCCTGCATTGCCCTTTGATTGTGAGGTGAAAGGAGAGGATGCTCCACATCCTGACTTCAATGTAAGATATGCAGATTCCAGGATCTTTAATACAGAAACATGATACCAACAACAGAGACTGTGTGAAAAATAAAAGTGTGTTGGCACTACAGACAATGTATTGGATTGGACGATCCTGTAAGCAGGTCGTTGTTGTTGTCAAGTCTTCTTAGTGTTAAGGGAAGTCTCTTTTGAGCAGGTCGATGTCAGAGCAGTGGTAGGGTCTTCCCTGGTAGGGGATTGCTTCCAGGTGTTGTTATAAAAAACCTTGGATGTTTCGTAGATAGCTTCCCTGGTTCAGGGTGAATGGAGGATGCCCATTCTTCTGAGGCCTGTGCCAGGTCGTTATATCAATGTTCAGGGTGTAAGGTCCCATTGCACTACAAGATTTGTGTGTTCCAATCTCTATTAGATAAGAACTTATTTGTATGTATAGTATTTTCCCATTTTAATGTGCATATGCAAACAATGAACAATGCCATGTGGTGTTATCGGTGCATATGGGGGCCATAAGAACAAGTCCAACAATCCCCATGACATGGTTCAATCATAAGCATTAAACTGAGGGACTCTTCCACCAAAATTCCTTATTGAACAGCTCACAAAGAGAAGACAAGATAAAAAGTGGGTAGAATCTTCACGGTAAAGGAATATTTAGAAAGTTATAGCTGTTAAAGAAAATACACATAAAATATTCAAAAGACATATGTGTACATTTTCTGTCTTTTGAAATAGTTTCATCTGTGATTAGGACTGTGTAGTACTGAAGTTAAAAAGGGCAAATGTGGGGTACTGATGGTTGGGGGTGTAAGTAGTAATAATGAGCTTTGTAGGGGTGTGTGAAAGGGCACAATCTGTTGGGGCAGGAGGTCAATCTTGGTGCCTAACAAATTAAAGAACTGAGGGTAAAGAGGGTTAATTAAGGGGAAGATAACAAATCCGGATTGGGAGATGCGGGAGTAGAAGGGACTCTGGTGTGGGGGAGGTGAAATATATCAGAGGGGCTATGTACATTGTATAGATGAACTGTTTATGGATTAGGGTTGGCAGTCAGAGAGGACCACTGTATAGGAAGTCACGTCTACATACACACTGATTATTGAGACCTATTTGAATATTATCCTCCAAATCTAGGGAATTCCATTTTTTTTCTAGAAACAGTCAAGAATTAAGAATATTTTGGGGGGCCCAGAGAGATAGCACAGCGGCATTTGCCTTGCAAGCAGCTGATCCAGGACCAAAGGTGGGTGGTTGGAATCCCGGTGTCCCATATGGTCCCCCGTGCCTGCCAGGAGCTATTTCTGAGCAGACAGCCAGTTGTAACCCCTGAGCACCGCCGGGTGTGGCCCAAAAACCAAAAAAAGAAAGAAAAAAGAATATTTTGGGTGTTGTTAAAAAGTAGATATGAATACTAGTAAGAAAAGAACTCCTGAATGGGGTCCAGTATGCATAGAAGAAGAATTTCTCTCTCCCACCCTCCCCCAGGGCCCGATTTACCAGGCATGGCCCTGAAGACCAGTCTGGCATGGGGGGGGTCTCAGTCCCCTGAACTAAGTGGTCAGCCCAGGGGGCCTATGGCTAGCTGTCCTGCCCAGAGCCCCCAACATACCAGCTGAAGAGAAACAGAAGAACTGGCATGTGGAGTCTTCTGGGTGCAGCCCCTGCCTCTGTAGTCTGTGTATGCATAGGGGAGGAATTTCTCTCCCTCACCCTACCGTAGGGCCCAATACTCCCCAAACTTTTACTCATCTGATTCTCTACAAGTAACATATACACTTATGTGTGTGTGTGTATCTATACATGTTTCTTCTAAAATTCCCCTCTGACTTTAAAAATAAATTCCAGAAATCATCTTTCTCAAATATCATAGATTATAACCCAGAGTTTAAGGGAGAGCATCTCTTTCTCTGCTATTCTTTTTCACTTTTTCATTTTCAGGCTTATTCAAGAGGGACATTAGAACTAGCCACACTGAAGACAGTGTAGATAAGAAAATGATAACTACCAGACTGGTATGTAGAATATCTAATTAAAGGAGCACTGTTTGGAAATTGTACGCTATAATTTAAAATTTAACCAGATATTTTTATTTGGAAGTCTACAAACAACTCTTCTTTTATAAGACATACAATTTCTTTGTACATTTGAGGAAAAGGATGAGCCAGAGGCTGAGACTGGGATTTCATAGGGGGTCTGACTGCCACCATGTGGCAGCTGAGGCGCTAACTGGGGAGCAGAACCCCACTGTCCAGTAGAACCTCTTCCAGGAATTCAGAATAGGTTCCTCTGAGAACAGAAAACGTCTAGGAATCAGCTTCATTACGCTTTCTTTCATTCTTAGGATTCTGTGCCTCGATAAAAATTTAGTATTTTAAAGCAGTGATCTGAGAATAAACACCAGAAATAGAGACCATAAAATATTTGGGGCATCGAAATTTCTTCTAAAGCAAATCTTTTTCTAAAGATTATCTTTTATTTTTCTTCAAGATCGTGACTATCTCCATGTGACCTTAGACATCAAAAATTGCCAAAGTTTTTTATTTAAGCAATAAATTATTGTATAATCAACAGAATAAAACAGTTATAGGCATATTATTGAGTAGCTGAGTTGATGTTTCAATCTCTATTTGAATGATTTATAGAACTGAATATATCTGATATTAGGAGAAATCACACATTATTGCCAATTTTTAAAATCATTACTGGGGATGGGGCGATAACACAGTGGGTTTGCCTTGCACAAGGCCAAATCAGGTTTGATCCCCAGCATCCCATACCATGAGTCTGTCAGGAGTGATTTCTTTTTTCTTTTTTTTTTTTTTTTTTTTTTTTTGGTTTTTGGGCCACACCCGGTAACGCTCAGGGGTTACTCCTGGCTATGTGCTCAGAAGTTGCTCCTGGCTTGGGGGACCATATGGGACACTGGGGGATCGAACCGCGGTCCGTCCAAGGCTAGCGCAGGCAAGGCAGGCACCTTACCTTTAGCGCCACCGCCCGGCCCCAGGAGTGATTTCTAAGTGTAGAGAGCCAGGAATAACCCCTGAGCACTGCTGGGTGTGGCCCAGATACAAACAAACAAAAAAGTAAAAGTAAAAAAAGGGCTGGAGAAATAGCATGGAGATATCTCTATGCTGTAGCAAGGATATTTGCTTTGCATGCAGAAGGACAGTGGTTCGATTCCTGGCATCCCATATGGTACCCTGAGGCTTCCAGGAGCTATTTCTGAGCATAGAGCCAGGAGTAACCCCTGAGCACTGCTGGGTGTGACCCCGACCCAAAAAAAAAAGTAAAATAAAATAAAATAATTACTGATAACTTTAGTAATTCACATTTTGGCTCAGCTATTTTAAGTCAGATATCCTTATTTCTTCTGGCTACTGTAAAAATGAGTTGTGGGGCCCAGAGAGATAGCACAGCGGTGTCTGCTTTGCAATTAGCCGATCCAGGACCTAAGGTGGTTGGTTCAAATCCCGGTGTCCCATATGGTCCCCTGTGCCTGCCAGGAGCTATTTCTGAGTAGACAGCCAGGAGTAACCCCTGAGCACCGCTGGGTGTGACCCAAAAACCAAAAAAAAAAAAAAAAAATTAGTTGTGAAGGTTAAATTTTCTAACTTTCTACCTGTTTATGCCCTTTATGAACCAAATATATATTTATTATGTGTGGCTTTTAATAACAACAACCAGTGTTTGTGTGAATTTAGAGTATTAAGGATCCCTTATTTACTGGTGGGAATGTCACCTAGTTCTAACTCTTTAAAAAACAATCAAATATTTCTTAAAAAAAAAAAACACCTAAAAATAGAACTTCCACAAGACCCAGCAATTCTAGTACTTGATATCTACTCCAGGAGCCCAAAATCTCTGTTCAGAAAAGACATTTGTGCTCCTATGTTAATTGCAGCACTATTGACAATAGCAAAAATATGGGGAGAAAAGCCATATCTAAGAACAGATGATTAGATAAAGAAATTGGGGGTACCTAAAACAATAAAATAGTATTCAACTGGGGCTGGAGCGGTGGCACAAGTGGTAGGGTGTTTGCCTAGCATGTGCTAACCTAGGACAGACCGCAGTTCGATCCCCCAGCATCCCATATGGTCCCCAAGCCAGGAGTGATTTCTGAGTGCATAGCCAGGAGTAATCCCTGAACGTCACCAGGTATGACCCAAAATGCAAAAAAAAAAAAAATTGTATTCAGCTACATTTTTTAATTTGAATAAAAATAAAAACTAAAAGTCTATCACTTGTCTTAGTGATAGAGTACCTTTGTAGTCATGAGACCTCTAGTAGATCTCTGGCACCAATCAGTCATTTAGGATCTCTGTAGCAGATCAAAACTTATGATCTTCAGTATGCCATAACCAAGTTATCAAGCATCACGAACAAGTATGAAACCCTCCAACCAAAGTCTGCATCCACCAGTAAGAAAGCTGAGCAAGTATTACTACTGTACATATCCCAGTTACTGTGCCAACATCCAAGCAGATGAAAAACTTATATATATGACTTTCCTGAGAGCTGATCCTAATAAAACAAATACAAGGAGTTGTATTGATAAGAGAAGCTTATCAGGGGCCAGAGAGATAGCATGAAGGTAAGGCATTTGCCTTTCATGCAGAAGGTCATCGGTTTGAATCCCGGCGTTCCATATGGTCCCCCGTGCCTGCCAGGAGCAATTTCTGAGCATGGAGCCAGGAGTAACCTCTGAGCACTGACGGTGTGACCCAAAAACTACAAAAAAGAAAAAGAGATGCTTATCAAAATATATAATTTGGGGCCAGATTGATAGCAAGCAGGTAGGTTGTTTGCTGTACCTAAGGCAATCCTGCTTTCAATCCCTGGCATCTTATATGATCCCCCTGAGACTGCCAGGAGTGATACATGAGTATAGAGCCAGAAGTAAAGCCTGAGCACTGCCAGGTGTGACCCAAAGAAAGAAGCAAAGAGAGTCTAAAATCTGAGGAAGCAATAAAAATTATATGCGGAAGACTTCAATCCACCTTTGGTGAATAGTACACAATGGGTTAAGAGATTTAAGGAAGGGCCCGGAGAGATAGCACAGCGGCGTTTGCCTTGCAAGCAGCCGATCCAGGACCAAAGGTGGTTGGTTCAAATCCCGGTGTCCCATATGGTCCCCCGTGCCTGCCAGGAGCTATTTCTGAGCAGGCAGCCAGGAGTAACCCCTGAGCACCGCCGGGTGTGACCCAAAAACCAAAAAAAAAAAAAAAAAAAAAAAAAAAAGAGATTTAAGGAAGCTTTTAAAAATCACTCTAATTTGTAAGTATATCAATATTTATTTTAGTGTACTTTATGATTATTCAGAAAACAAATAAAGCCTTAAAATAAGTGAATGTAGATCAATAAAATATGATCACCCAATAAGCTCTCTACTTTAATAAATCCAAGTTGACGTTCAAAATTTCCCAATAAAAATGTTATAGACTAATTTTCTCTAGATTGTGTCTTCAATTTCAATAGTCTCCTATGCCTACTTTATGAGTATTTAATACTAAAGATGGTTGTCAATACTACATATTCCCATTAGATTTCACTTGAGAGTAGATGATAAAAATTTTATATAAATAAATACCAAAACATGGTTCTAATTTTTCCACATAAGGTTTGCTATGTTACTTGGAAAAATCTGTAAGCGATACAAGTATAAATATTTGTTATCAAAAATATGAATCATTGGGCCCGGAAAGATAGCACAGAGGCGTTTGCCTTGCAAGCAGCCGATCCAGGACCAAAGGTGGTTGGTTCGAATCCCGGCGTCCCATATGGTCCCCCGTGCCTGCCAGGAGCTGTTTCTAAGCAGACAGCCAGGAGTAACCCCTGAGCAATGCTGGGTGTGGCCCAAAAACAAAAACAAAAAATATGAATCATTAAAATTTAATTGCAAAACCTACAGGGGAAATGATACAAGACCATCTATAGTCAGCCAACTTTACCTTTAATTTTATAGGTCGATAGACTACTTCCCTATCAAACTTCCAAACAGATTAGTCACTTCAATAATCTAGATATATTAATTCATTTGAGGCTGAGTTCCTGAATCAATCCTGTACCCTGAATAATGATATATCCTTTGAATAATTTTCTAAGTAGCAATTCAAAATGATGTGGTTCAAGCCATATTTTTTCATTTTAGTTTCTAGGAGAAGTAAAATTACATTAGATAATATTCACCAAAGTAGTTATTCTGTGGACAGCTTTTGTACAACCAGAAAGTGCGCTTATATATTGTTTGGCAGTTAATAAGAAATGTGTTGGTTCCCACAATGACAATGGGACCAAGGAGGAAAATTTGTTTCCTCTCCCATTTCCTCCAAGAATACTCAAAGAGACATGGAAGATACATTACAAACAATTCCCTATTCATACTTAGAAATCTAGAAGATAAAACTGTCACTTGGCAACTACACTTAACAATGGAAAGAGAAATGACTTTCTTGCCAATAATAGAAATCAGTGATTTAATGACCTACTTGGAAACAATTCCAGCCACTGAAGTCACCGTACAGAAACTTTTTCCTATCTTACATGACTGATTACTTAGAACTAGTCCCAGTTAGAAATCTTTCCAAGTTCAAAAATATAGTTTACACTGACTAAAAAAGAATACAAAATTTAATAGCTTTAGAAGCCAGAAATATAACATTGAAATTTACCTTCTCTAAAGTTGCCATAAAGACCAAAATGTTGAAATTCAACAATTGATCAGAAGAAGACAAAGCACTTAACCATCTTAAAATCTCCTGAAGTTCTGGGATAGAGTTCTCCCTTAAAACAGTTTTTTGCGGGGCCGGGCGGTGGCGCTCGAGGTAAGGTGCCTGCCTTACCTGCGCTAGCCTAGGAGACGGACCGCGGTTCGATCCCCCGGCGTCCCATATGGTCCCCCAAGCCAGGAGCGACTTCTGAGCGCATAGCCAGGAGTAACCCCTGAGCGTCACCGGGTGTGGCCCAAAAACCAAAAAAAAAAATATTTAAAAAAAAAAAAAAAAAAACAGTTTTTTGCCATAGAAAAGTCATTGGGAGTTTTTGTCTCTATCCTGAGCTTAAGCAGATGTAATAGCAACAGCAAACCTTTAACTCAGTGTTACTTATCACTGGCAACATCTTGAGCATTCTGCAGACTAGCATCATTAACTTTTAAAGCTATCCAGTGAATAAATTACTAGTATTACTTTCATTTATTGATTTTATATCTGGCATTAAAGATGGTAAAGTGGGGCCTGGAGAGATAGCACAGCGGCGTTTGCCTTGCAAGCAGCTGATCCAGGACCAAAGGTGGTTGATTCGAATCCCGGTGTCCCATATGGTCCCCCGTGCCTGCCAGGAGCGATTTCTGAGCAGACAGCCACGAGTAACCCCTGAGCACCGCCGGGTGTGACCCAAAAACTGAAAAAAAAAAAAAAAAAAAGATGGTAAAGTGAGTTACTCAATGTCAAAAAGAAAGTAAATCGTAGTGTTGGCATTGGAATATGAATAAATCTAAAATTAAAACTTGGTTGGATTCATGGTAGAAAAAACTAAACCTGATTTCATGGTTAGATGGATTCTAATGTCAGATTTCTCTATCACCAAATATTTCTACATTCAGAGAATTCTTTCTTTGTGAATGAATCTAACACAGGACTGGAAAGTTTAATTTGAGTCAAATTAAGCTTTGATTTCTAAACCAAATTAAGTTTTGACTCTAGCATCTGATTTTTTTTTTTTTTTTTTGTGGTTTTTGGGTTACACCCGGCAGTGCTCAGGGGTTATTCCTGGCTCCAGGCTCAGAAATTGCTCCTGGCAGGCACGAGGGACCATATGGGACGCTGGGATTCGAACCGATGACCTCCTGCATGAAAGGCAATCGCCCTACCTCCATGCTATCTCTCCAGCCCCTAGCATCTGACTTCTATACAGAAAAATTTAAAGAGTTCTTCATTTTTTGCAGACAATTCATCCCCATGTTGCCATTTATAGAAGAAAAAAAATAACATTCTGTTTTCAGATATGATAAGCAAGCAAACAAAAGTTCTTTTAAAATTTTCCTTTTATATATTTGTCTCATTTTATTTTACTTTACTTCTTTAAACAGGTATTCTTTTTTTTTTTAATCCTAAATTGTAGTGCATCTTTTATACTTTTTCTTTTTTTTTTTTTAACACCACCCATCACCAGTGCAATATTCCCATCACCAATGTCCCAAGTCTCCCTCCTCCCCACCCGACCCCGCCTGTACTCTAAACAGGTTCTCAATTTCCCTCATACATTCTCATTATTAGGACAGTTCAAAATGTAGTTATTTATCCAACTAAACTCATCACTCTTTGTGATGAGCTTCCTGAGGTGAGCTGGAACTTCCAGCTCTTTTCTCTTTTGTGTCTGAAAGTTATTATTGCAAGAATGTCTTTCATTTTTCTTAAAACCCATAGATGAGTGAGACCATTCTGCGTTTTTCTCTCTCTCTCTGACTTATTTCACTCAGCATAATAGATTCCGTGTACATCCATGTATAGGAAAATTTCATGACTTCATCTCTCCTGACAGCTGCATAATATTCCATTGTGTATATGTACCACAGTTTCTTTAGCCATTCGTCTGTTGAAGGGCATCTTGGTTGTTTCCAGAGTCTTGCTATGGTAAATAGAGCTGCAATGAATATAGGTGTAAGGAAGGGGTTTTTGTATTGTATTTTTGTGTTCCTAGGGTATATTCCTAGGAGTGGTATAGCTGGATCGTATGGGAGCTCGATTTCCAGTTTTTGGAGGAATCTCCATATCGCTTTCCATAAAGGTTGAACTAGACGGCATTCCCACCAGCAGTGGATAAGAGTTCCTTTCTCCCCACATCCCCGCCAACACTGTTTATTCTCATTCTTTGTGATGTGTGCCATTCTCTGGGGTGTGAGGTGGTATCTCATCGTTGTTTTGATTTGCATCTCCCTGATGATTAGTGATGTGGAGCACTTTTTCATGTGTCTTTTGGCCATCTGTATTTCTTCTTTGTCAAAGTGTCTGTTCATTTCTTCTCCCCATTTTTTGATGGGATTAGATGTTTTTTTCTTGTAAAGTTCTGTCAGTGCCTTATATATTTTGGAGATTAGCCCCTTATCTGATGGGTATTGGGTGAATAGTTTCTCCCACTCAGTGGGTGGCTCTTGTATCTTGGGCACTATTTCCTTTGAGGTGCAGAAGCTTCTCAGCTTAATATATTCCCATCTGTTAATTTCTGCTTTCACTTGCTTGGAGAGTGCAGTTTCTTCCTTGAAGATGCCTTTAGCCTCAATGTCCTGGAGTGTTTTACCTACGTATTGTTCTATATATCTTATGGTTTTGGGGCTGATATCGAGGTCTTTAATCCATTTGGATTTTACCTTCGTACATGATGTTAGCTGGGGGTCTAAGTTCAATTTTTTGCAAGTGGCTAGCCAGTTTTGCCAACACCACTTGTTGAAGAGGCTTTCTTTGTTCCATTTAGGATTTTTTGCTCCTTTATCAAAAATTAGATGATTGTATGTCTGGGGAACATTCTCTGAGTATTCAAGCTTATTCCACTGATCTGAGGGCCTGTCTTTATTCCAATACCATGCTGTTTTGATAACTATTGCTTTGTAGTAAAGTTTAAAGTTGGGGAAAGTAGTTCCTCCCATATTCTTTTTCCCAATGATTGCTTTAGCTATTCGAGGGTGTTTATTGTTCCAAATAAATTTCAAAAGTGCCTGGTCCACTTCTTTGAAGAATGTCATGGGTATCTTTAGGGGGATCGCATTAAATCTGTACAGTGCTTTGGGGAGTATTGCCATTTTAATGATGTTAATCCTGCCAATCCATGAGCAGGGTATATGCTTCCATTTCCGCGTGTCCTCTCTTATTTCTTGGAGCAGAGTTTTATAGTTTTCCTTGTATAGGTCCTTCACATTTTTAGTCAAGTTGATTCCAAGATATTTGAGTTTGTGTGACACTATAGTGAATGGAGTTGTTTTCTTAATGTCCATTTCTTCCTTATTAGTATTGGTGTATAGGAAGGCCATTGATTTTTGTGTGTTAATTTTGTAGCCTGCCACCTTGCTATATGAGTCTATTGTTTCTAGAAGCTTTTTGATAGAGTCTTTGGGGTTTTCTAAGTAGAGTATCATGTCATCTGCAAACAGTGAGAGCTTGACTTCTTCCTTTCCTATCTGGATTCCCTTGATATCCTTTTCTTGCCTAATCACTATAGCGAGTACTTCCAGTGCTATGTTGAATAGGAGTGGTGAGAGAGGACAGCCTTGTCTTGTGCCAGAATTTAGAGGAAAGGCTTTCAGTTTTTCTCCATTGAGGACAATATTTGCCTCTGGCTTGTGGTAGATGGCCTTAACTATATTGAGAAAGGTTCCCTCCATTCCCATCTTGCTGAGAGTTTTGATCAAGAATGGGTGTTGGACCTTGTCAAATGCTTTCTCTGCGTCGATTGATATGATCATGTGATTTTTATTTTTCTTGCTGTTGATGTTGTGTATTATGTTGATAGATTTACGGATGTTAAACCAGCCTTGCATTCCTGGAATGAAACCTACTTGATCGTAGTGGATGATCTTCTTAATGAGGCATTGAATCCTATTTGCCAGGATTTTGTTGAAGATCTTTGCATCTGCATTCATCAGCGATATTGGTCTGTAATTTTCTTTTTTCGTAGCATCTCTGTCTGGTTTAGGTATCAAGGTAATGTTGGCTTCATAAAAGCTATTTGGAAGTTTTCCTGTTTTTTCAATTTCATGAAAGAGTCTTGCCAGGATTGGTAGTAGTTCCTCTTGAAAGGTTTGAAAGAATTCATTAGTAAATCCATCTGGGCCTGGGCTTTTGTTTTTGGGCAGACATTTGATTACTTTCTTAATTTCCTCAATAGTAATGGGTGTGTTTAGATATGCTACATCCTCTTCATTCAATCGTGGAAGATTATAAGATTCCAAAAATTTATCCATTTCTGCCAGGTTTTCATTTTTAGTGGCATAGAGTTTCTCAAAGTAGTTTCTGATTACCCTTTGAATCTCTACCATATCAGTAGTGATCTCTCCTTTTTCATTCCTAATACGAGTTATCAAGTTTCTCTCTCTTTCTTTCTTTGTTAGTTTTGCCAGTGGTCTATCAATCTTGTTTATTTTTTCA
Organism: Suncus etruscus; assembly: GCF_024139225.1. NCBI lineage: Eukaryota > Metazoa > Chordata > Mammalia > Eulipotyphla > Soricidae > Suncus > Suncus etruscus. The sequence goes on along the minus strand of NC_064862.1, from coordinate 43,273,839 downwards.
AAGAACCAATTTCTGCTTTCGTTGATCTTTTGGATGGTTTTTCTGGTTTCCACTTCATTGATTTCTGCTCTCAGCTTTGTTATTTCCTTCTGCCTCCCTATTTTTGGATCCTTTTGTTGAGCACTTTCTAATTCTATGAGCTGCGTCATTAAGCTATTCAGGTATGCCCCTTCTTCTTTCCTGATGTGTGCTTGCAAAGCTATAAATTTTCCTCTCAGTACTGCTTTTGCTGTGTCCCATAGGTTCTGATAAATTGTTTCTCCATTGTCATTTGTTTTCAGGAAGGTTTTGATTTCCTCTTTGATTTCATCTCGGACCCACTGATTATTCAGTATGAGGCTATTTAACTTCCAGGTGTTAAAATTTTTCTTCTGTGTCCCTTTGTAGTTTATATATAATTTCAGGGCTTTGTGGTCAGCAAAGGCAGCCTGCAAAATTTCTATCCTCTTGATATTATGGAGATATGTTTTGTGTGCTAACATGTAGTCTATCCTAGAGAATGTCCCATGTACATTAGAGAAAAATGTGTATCCAGGCCTCTGGGGGTGGAGTGTCCTGTATATATCTACTAGGCCTCTTACTTCCATTTCTCTCCTCAGGTCTAGTATATTCTTGTTGGGTTTCAGTCTGGTTGACCTGTCTAGTGTTGACAATGCCGTGTTGAGGTCTCCCACAATTATTGTGTTGTTATTGATATTATTTTTCAGATTTGTCAACAGTTGTATTAAATATTTTGCTGGCCCCTCATTCGGTGCATATATGTTTAGGAGGGTGATTTCTTCCTGCTGTACATATCCCTTGATTAATACAAAATGTCCATCTTTGTCCCTTACTACTTTCCTAAGTATAAAGTTTGCATCATCTGATATTAATATGGCCACTCCTGCTTTTTTTTGGGTGTTGTTTGCTTGGATGATTTTCCTCCAGCCTTTTATTTTGAGTCTATGTTTGTTCTGACTATTCAGGTGCGTTTCTTGTAGGCAGCAGAAGGTTGGATTGAGTTTTTTGATCCATTTAGCCACTCTGTGTCTCTTAACTGGTGCATTTAGTCCATTGACATTGAGAGAAAGAATTGTCCTGGGAGTTAGTGCCATCTTTATATTAAAGTTTGGTGTGTCTGTTGGTAAGCTTTGTCTTAAAGTATGCCGTTCAGTTTTTCTTTTAAGAATGGTTTTGAGTCTGTGAAGTTTTTGAGCTGTTGTTTGTCTGTGAAACTATGTATTGTTCCTTCAAACCTAAAAGTGAGTTTTGCTGGGTGCAGTATTCTAGGCGAAGCATTTATTTCATTGAGTTTTGTCACTATGTCCCACCACTGCCTTCTGGCCTTGAGTGTTTCTGGTGACAGGTCTGCAGTAAATCTCAAAGATGTTCCCTTAAATGTAATTTCTCTTTTCGATCTTGCTGCTTTCAGAATTCTGTCTCTATCTATGGGATTCGTCATTGTGACTAGGATGTGTCTTGGGGTGTTTTTTCTGGGGTCTCTTTTAGTTGGCACTCTTCGGGCATGCAGGATTTGATCACATGTATTCATTATCTCTGGTAGTTTCTCTTTAATGATGTTCTTGACTGTTGATTCTTCCCGGAGATTTTCTTCCTGAGTCTCTGGGACTCCAATGATTCTTAAGTTGTTTCTGTTGAGCTTATCATAGACTTCTATTTTCATCTGTTCCCATTCTTTGAGTAATTTTTCCATTGTTTGATCATTTGCTTTGAGGCTTTTTTCCAATTTCTTCTGCTGTATGTAATTGTTATGTATCTCATCTTCCAGTGTACTGATTCTATCCTCAGCTGCTGTTAACCTGTGGGAAATCTCAAACATGTTTTTCTTCAATTCATCTACTGAGTTTCTCAGACCTGTTATTTGATCTGAAATTTCCGTTTGGAGTTTTCTCATTTCTATCTTCATATTCTCCTGATTCTTTTTAGTTTTCTCTTCTATACTTTGTTTGAGTTCTTTGAACATGTTCCATATTGCAACTCTAAACTCCTTATCTGAGAGACTGACTAGGTGGTTGATCATGTTCAAGTCATCAGAGTAGCCATCTTCATTCTCTATGTCTGGCACTGGCCCATGTTGTTTCCCCATTGTCACACTAGTACTGCGTGTTTTTCTACGTGTTGTGATTGTATTCATTGGCTAAATGCTGTGCACCGTCGCGAAGGGGAGCGGAGCAACCGTGCTCCTCTGGCTTCTCCCTTTCTGGGCATGTCGACTCACCTCCACGGAAGGCTCACAGGAAGGCAGGCTGGCAGATGGGCCGCACCCAGGATGAAATCAGGCCAAAAATGCAGGACAGCAGAGTAGAGAGGCAGAAGGGTGCTGGCATCTGAGATCCAGCGAAGTTCAGTGGCTCCTCCCTTTCTGGGCGTGTCGACTCACCTCCACGGAAGGCTCATGGGAAGGCAGACTCCCCGGAAAGCTCACAGGAAAGCAGGCTGGCTGATGGGCCGCACCAAGGGTGAAATCAGGCCGAAAATGCAGGACAGCAGAGTAGAGAGGCAGAAGGGTGCTGGCATCTGAGATCCAGCAGAGTTCGGTGGCTCCTCCCTTTCTGGGCGTGTCAGCTCACCTCCAAGGAAGGCTCACGGGAAGGCAGACTCCCCAGAAAGTTCACAGGAAGGCAGGCTGGCTGATGAGCCGCACCAAGGGTGAAATCAGGCCGAAAATGCAGGACAGCAGAGTAGAGAGGCAGAAGGGTGCTGGCATCTGAGATCCAGCGAAGTTCAGTGGCCTAAACAGGTATTCTTTTAAAAAAAAAAAGCATGTTTATTTTTTTTCTTGGGCCCTAATATATCTGTACTGCATAAGAATAGAATGGTAGATATGAGTGTAGCATTTCATTTGGGAGTAATGAACCAGCTGTCTTTTTAAATTTCCATGCCACTTAATCTAGCTATAGCCTTGTTTAGCTTTCAAATCACAAAAAAAAAGGCAGCAGCAGCTACCCAGGGTCACATTTTCATCAAGGTCACTGAAGTAATGAAGTGTGCAAAGTAAGTTAATTTCTTTTTGTTGTTGTTTTTTTGGTTTTCTGATGGTTAATTTTTTATTAATAACTTTATTTAAACACCTTGATTACAAATATGATTGTAGTTGGGTTCCAGTCATGTAAAGAACATCCCCCTTCACCTGTGCAACATTTCCATCACCAATGTCCCAAATCCTTCTCCTCCCCACCCCACCCCACCCGTGCCTGTACTCTAGATAGGCTTTCTAGTTCCCTCATTCATTCATATTGTTATGATAGTTCTCAATGTAGTTATTTCTCTAACTGCACTCATCACTCTTTGTTGTGAGCTTCATGTCGTGAGCTGGTCCTTTCAGCCCTCCTCTTTTTTGTCTCTGAGAATTATTGCAAAAATGTCTTATTTTTCTTAAAACCCATAGATGAGTGAGACTATTCTGTGTCTATCTCTCCTTCTGACTTATTTCACTCAGCATAATAGATTCCATGTACATCCATGTTTAAGAAAATTTCATGACAGGCCCAGAGAGACAGCACAGTGGCGTTTGCCTTGCAAGCAGCCGATCCAGGACCAAAGGTGGTTGGTTCGAATCCAGGTGTCCCATATGGCCCCTATGCCTGCCAGAAGCTATTTCTGAGCAGACAGCCAGGAGTAACCCCGAGCAACGCCGGGTGTGGCCCAAAAACAAAAACAAAAAAGAAAAAAAGAAAAAAGAAAGAAAATTTCATGACTTCATCTCTCCTGACGGTCACATGATATTCCACTGTGTATATGTACCACAGTTTCTTTAGCTATTCATCTGTTGAAGGGCATCTTGCTTGTTTCCAGAGTCTTGCTATGGAAAATAGTGCTGCAATGAATATAGGTGTAAGGAAGGGGTTTTTGTACTGTATTTTTGTGTTCCTAGGGTATATCCCTAGGAGTGGTATAGCTGGATTGTATGGGAGCTCAACAGGTATTCTAATTCTTGCCCCACAACCATCACAAGAGGGTTAGTTGTAATCCCTGATGTGCAAGGGAAGCAAGGAGAGAGATTTTGGTGTTCACTGACCATTTATCAATCAGCTGTTGAGGGAAAATATTTTAATCTGATTATTATTGTTATTGTATCTTATATAATGTGTTTAATATAACCAATGTTTATGGTTTGTGTGCACACAGTTATCACTGCCTATCATAATTCAAGTGCCCAAGACCCTTCACCAATGTCCTTATGTCATTTCATTCATTCTTAAATTCCTACCTTCCAGCTTGGTAATCTCAGTTTTGTAAAAATCCAAAGGTTTTTGATACTGTCTATTCTCTTGTTTTATTCCTTTATACACCACAGATGAGTGATATCATGGAAATGCAAGTCAAAATGACAATGAGATATCATCTCACACTAGTGAGAATAAAATCTATCAAAAAGAGTAGAAACAACCAGTGTTGAAGAGAACATGGTGAAAAGGGAACTTTTACTCACTGTAGTTGGGAATGCGGTCTAGTTCAGCCTCTACAAAAAACAGCATAAAGACTTCTAAGAAAAACAATAATAAGCTTTCATATGATCTCATTATTCTATTTTGGCATCTACCACTAAAATAAAAACATAATTCAAAAAGATAAATGCAAAGAAGAAAGAAACGCACGCCTGTGCTCATCACAGTACTTAGTGCAATATATGGCCAAGTTATTGATACAACCCAAATGTCCAACAAAATGAATGAACAAAAACATTTGTTTTTCATTAACATTTGTTAATCAAATTTCATTTCCTTTTTTATAAAACAGAGATAATATTACCCACTTCAATTTTTGTATAGATCCAACTTAATACTTAGCACATACTTAATAACTGGTGGGTATTACTATGAGATCTGTTAGAGTAAAAATTTTTAATAAAGACACAACAGTGCTATTTTACACAAAAAGTCTTTAGCCTTTTTGTGATGCAGTATAAAGTATGAGGGAATGAGACCTTTTGAGTAGCAAAATTCTAATCTGCTTTCATCATACTTAAAAGTTGTATTTTTCAGGGCTGGAGAGATAGCATGGAGGTAAGGCATTTGCCTTTCATGCAAAAGGTTTGAATCTTGGCATCCCATATGGTCCCCCGAGCCTGCCAGGAGTGATTTCTGAGCATGGAGCCAGGAGTAACCCCTGAGCGCTGCCAGGTCTGACCCCCCCAAAAAAAAGAGTTATATTTTTCTTTGATATCATTCTTTACAATAAAAGTAGGGATAATACTCTTCTTGCCATACACCCAAACATCAGGTACATTATAAGTGAATTAAAATGTTTAAATTGTTCCATGTAAGTAAGAAAAGAAATTGAAGAAGTTTCTTTTTGCTCTACTGTACAGCAATTTTTCTTTTAATACAGCCAAATGAAACATATTCAAATCTGAATAATATTATGAGCTTACCCAAAAGTTAAATCTTATTAAACTATTCTGCCATGAATCCAGAAGATCATCTGATTCCACCTATAACTGAGCACATTTTCTCATCATGAATAAAAAATGGCAGCCCCTTAACTGCTTTTCTAGAACTGCCTAGAGAACAGCTTCTTTTTGCTCTAATTTCCTAAGTAAAGTGATTAGAGTTTTGTGCTAATGCAGCATAAAGGATCACGGGGCTATAAAGAGCTCAAAGGGTCGAACACATGTGCGGCATATAGGAGGCTCAAATTTCATCCACAGCACCATACACCTTTCAAATATCACCTAAATGATCTCCAAGCTCAAGCTTTTAAGGATCCCTGAGTATTGCCCAGTGTGCCACCCATCTAAAAATAATAAATAAAAGAAAAGAAATCACTGTTCGTCTCCTATGCCCAATCAGGCCAACAAATTGCCACAACAACAAGCACACCATTACAAAGTCTTCACTAAAAGAATTATTTCAGAAATATTTATATTTTAACATAATGCTCTATACCTACAATAGAAACCATACATTGCTTTAGCTTTGAAGTACAAGAAGGGCAATGTGTACATGTAGGACAATGTTCACCCTTTGCGAGATCCAATGCCTGAGAAAATTATCTAGGGAGAGAATACAGAATACATGGCCAAAGGTATAGGACTAAGCAGATGTAACTGGCAGACTAGAACTTAGCTATCAGAAAGCTAATGGAAAAAAATGTAAAAGAGAACCAGGAATATTAGTGCTTTTCTTTACAAAGAAAGTTGTTTTCATAAAATTTGATCATTTTTGTTTTTAAAGAAACTCTCTAAGCAGGCCAGAAAAAATAGAGCCTTTCCTTATACCCTGGCACTACATATGGTTTCCTTAACCCCACCAAAATCATGTTGTTCCCACTGGTACTGAGAGAAGACAAGAGGTGTAAGGCTAACACTGTTATTGTTTATTGTTATTGTTGTTGTTGATGTTCATAATGGGGTTATACTATATTCAGGTGCTATTCCTCGATGTATGCTCAAGAATTGCTCAGAACATGTTTGGAGAACCATGCAAGGTTTCCAGCATAAGAAGAATGCACTTTAGTCCTGACCTACAGTCTTCACCTGATATCCAGGATAAAGTGTTTGAAAATGCGGTCAAAATACAGGAACAGGAAAGGACTGGAGAAAAGGTCAAATAAGTTTGACCTTGAAAATATCTATTACATGAGGTTCACCAATGATAAAGCCATTTTGACTTGGATTGCTTTCATATGTAACATAAAGTTTAAGTAAAGTAGAAGTTCCATGTAAGTAAGAAAAGATGTCTTAGGACTCAGTGGTGGGCAACCTGTTTTTTCAACTGAGCCAAATCTCTCCAAAACCACGATTGAAATTTATTTTGAGAAACACATAGGGCATGCACTGACAGAGGCTAGAGCAGAGTCGTGACTCCTGGAGCGGCCGCCCAGCACACAGAAAAGCTGCATTAAAAAGTGGAAAGAGCTGCATGTGGCTCATGAGCCATGGCTTGCTGACCACTGTCTTAGGTAAATATGGTTATTTGGGGACTATTCACTAAACAACATGGTTTCAGAAGAAAATCAGCATAAACACATTCAGGAATGTCCAGCAACCATCTTTGTCACTACTGATCTCACAAAAGCACTTTCCCTCTTAAATGTATATGTGTTAATCATATATATGACAAGAGTGTAAAGAATTCACCTATCCCAACAACCATAAAAAGATCATAAAATGGAGAAAGAGGCTTAACAGATATACCCCCCAAAAATCCCAGATAGCCAACAGATGAAAATATATTTGTCACTTAATATCAGACCAATGTAAATGAAAGCAAAAATAATTACCATCTCATGTAAATGCAAACAAGAAATACCCAAGAATTAGAAACCGTCTAGTGTCAGTGCTTAAGAGAAATAAGGTTGAAAGAAAAAATGCAAAAGCTAAGTGAGCTCACTCATTAATAATGCCCCATACAAACAAACCCTGAAGCTTGAACAAATGAATTAAAGTTTTCAAAGGAGAAGATGGTAGGGGGATGAAAGGTCTAATGGAATCCATTATTCTGGTGGTAGGCATGGTGCAAGCACAAAAAAAAAAAAAAAAAAACAGAAATATTTGCACTAATAAACTACAGTTACCTTAAGAGGAATGTAGATGCATAGTTACAAATATAAGCTCAAGCAACTCTGAAAATTGAAGGAAATCAAAATATAACAGGTAAAGAATAACACTTAAACTATTCATAGCAAAGCAGGAATGTGTTTAGTACGACATGCTGGGGGCATGTTGCCCCCACCTTCACAGATATCAGGAGGGCCTCATCAGCATCTTTGAAAACCAGCATCTGCATTAAGAACCTTAAGATTGTGATATGGGAAAATAGTAGAGTACTTGACAAGTAATGACACCACTCTAACTTTTTATATAAGTACTACCCATGGTGTTTCTGCATATGTAAGTCACCATATGTTTTGATGATGAGTCCAGCTAAACTAAATGAAAGTAACCATACTCTGTACTGTGTTAACTGCGCCTTCTTTACTCATCTTTATAATGACTTAAAGATGAACCTGTCCCAAGAACATTTATATACCTCAGGGCTTAAGTTGGGCCTGGGTCCCTGTGCAGGTGGCCAGAGCCTGGGAAGATCACCAGCTTCTTTGTTTCTCACACTATGTTCACAGAACTGAAGGAAAGAACATGACACATGATAAGCCTGATAGTTGTCATGATCGTGGGAATCAGAGCTACCATGGCAACTGTGGTTACAACTGGGATTGCACTTCAGTACCCAGTGCAAACTGCATAGTTCATAAAGGTTTGGTATGAGAACTTTGAGAAATGATGGAACTCTCAGAGGCACATCAACAGTTTGCTGCATGCAGAAGCCACAGATTTAAAATAGGCAGTCATCTTGCAGGGAATATCAACTAGTTAGTATAAAACACCAGATGACTTTAAATTGTGACTGGAATATCACTCAATTTTGTGTTACACCTGCACCTTGGAATGAGATGTGAATGTGAATGAAATGGAATGGGAGTGAATGTGTAGACACTGGCTCCACCATGGCAATGTTAGTGTGAGATCCTGGACTTGCAAAATCACATAGCCAGAATGTACTTACACTCATTGCATACCTCAACCAACACTGATTTACATGGAAGCTTAATCAGTGGTATCTCGCATGTGAACCCTTTAATAAAAATTGAAGTATGTGGTGAGATATTGGGTATACTTTTAATACTACTTGTCCTGTTATTATTTCTTTTCTTAGTATGAAGAAGAATGGCAAAAAATGAATCAGCAAATAAATCAGCACCACTCTGCTGTCTTTGTATAATGCTGAAATCTATTTCTAAAACAGAAAAAAGGGCGATGAAGGAATTAAGGAGAGGACAAGCAGATGTTATCCAGAGCCTCTGCACACAAAGGCCTTGAGGGGGATTGGCCTGGCAGAACACCACCAAGATCACACGTACACTGTACACTGTTGTATTTCTGACACTGCCAAAAAAAATTCACACTAGTGCTTTTCTTAGTAATTTATAACAAATTCACTTTGCCAAAACAAGTTGTAGCTTATTTGCTTTAATAGAAATTACTGAGGAAAATGTTAAGGGTTAATAGGTACAAAAGTTTTGGTGAAGAGCACAATAAAAGACCTGGAAGAGGCACCTTGCAGCTTCAGATCTGGGATCAACGATGGCCCTCTGCTTTACTGGGATAATCTCATTCCAGTGTTGCTTGAGTCTTCAGGTACGTACATGCTAAAGCACTGGAGGTCCATGTATTAGCCTTGGCACCACATGGTACACCACAGCACAACTGGTAGTAGGCTTCAGAAATGAGCCAAGAATTGCCCCCATACTACATGTAGGCAAATGAAAACAGACATAAAAGGAAACTTTGACCTTGTAAAGGGTGTGGAAAACAGCCTTTTTACTTTCCAGGCATGAAACCTAAGGACTGCAATTACACCTCAAAAGTTTTCTTTGGTCGGGTGGGGAGGAGGGAGATTTGGAACACTGGTGATGGGAACGATGCACTGGTGATGGGTGGTGTTCTTTACATGACTGAAACCCAAACACAATCATGTATGTAATCAAGGTATTTAAATAAAAAAAAAGTTTCCTTTGCACCTTACATAGATAAACAATTTTAAACAAATTTAAAAAAATGTATGTGAAAACTTTTCTGCCACAATTAGAGTAAGCAACTGAAGCATGCATATAAGCATGTTGAAAACTCTCTTGTCCAGGATGAAAAGTTAATTCTATGTATTACTAATAAAACTGACAACTGACTCAGTGCCACCATTTACCTGTATATGTCTGAGATATGCTAAGCTGATTTTAAAAACAGTTCTAAAAGTTATTGAATGCATTCCGAAGGAAAATCAAAAATATGTTTATATGCTTTTAAAAAGACTTGCTTTCCTTCGTGCAAATAAGTTACATTTCTATTGGGGCAAATTCAATCAGATGTTCTTCACTTTTCTCACTATCTTTTCCAAAGGAGTATTATTAAGCTTGCAAAGGGTTACTCTCTATTTTAGGGTCCCTAAACAATGTTACATTGTTTTTGGAAACTCTTATAAAAAATGGTTCTATTTATTCTTTATTTCTCTACCAAGTGTCAGATTTGCCTTTTCTTTCACACACAACCCACATGTTTTGACACCTGCAAACAGATTAGCATATTCATTCTACATCAGGATCTTCACTTCATTTACAGTCAGAGTAAGTTCCATGTCCCCAAGCAAGGCAGCAACAGCTCCCAACTTGAAACAGAGCTCCACTTACTGGGCATGAGAGACACTGTCATAATTCAAAAGTTGCTGTTGTAAAGGGCCTTCTTTCTGATCCCCAGATTTTAAGTAACAGGATCTTATTTCCCCTATAAAATTCAACAACAAAAATCACAAAATTATTTGTACAAAATCATTTCCATTTTAAGCTTGAACTGTTTCAACTTAGAGGGAACTCCTTTTGTACTATTTTAAAATAATAATCACAGGCATCCTAGGTCCATTAATTATATTTCTCCATAGAATGTGTAATTTAATAAAATCTTGACATATTGCTCTGATAATTTGCTTATCCAATTCTAACTCAGTTATTTCTTACTCTGAAAGACTAATGATATTGTTAGAATAATTTGTGACTGTCTTTTTTTTTACATGTCCTCTTTAATTCTTCATTTGTTTATTCTCTTCATATGTCAGTATAATGTGCCTGTCATAACTGGATGTTTTGGCTTGTGTTGTTGTTCCAGTACACAAAAAGAGGCTTATTAAGCATGTGATTTTGATTGATCATATCACATGAGACCACCCCTACCTTTAAAACTGCAGATGAGCAGTGGCATAGCACTCTGACTAGTGTGTTAGCTTGGTAATGAGGAAAAGTAAAAAATGGAATTAATTTGCAGGATTAAATTAGCTTTTCTAAAGAGGTTCAGAATATTGAGGTGTGAAAATTAGTTCATTTTGTACAAGTAAAATGGTCTCTTTCCAGAAGAGTTTTCAGTAGTATCTTCTTCAGGAGACACAGAAGCATAATTAATCTTATTTATTATGAACAGCTAAAAAAAAAATAGGCTGGAGAACTAGACCTAAACTAGAAGGTTGCCATTGACAAGAAAAACCTCAAAAAGATAGTCACAGTCCCTCAGAAGACTTTGATATAAGTGCTAATGATACTTTTTATATAAAAAGATCTATAAATTCTTACATACCCAAACACTTAAATTACAAAGTACATAAAACTATCAGTTAGCTTAAAACTAGAACTTAAAACTATGAACTATAGTTAAAACAACATTAAACTTATTGTAGAAACTATTTAAGTAAAATAACAAGTATCAAATTGTCTATGAATGACTTGTGACCCATAAGTTATCTCTTACAAGGACTTTTATATATCTTATATATAGAACTTTGTCATTCTCTATGGCATTACCTTCCTGAAGCTTACAAATTATAGAGGAAAATATTATTATTCAGATATTATCCAATAAATAATTATAAGCTAATATCAAAGAGAGAAATGATAGGGTATAAGGAAATCTAAAAAATTTATTAGAATTAAGATCTGAAGGATAATAACAAATTATGTGTATAAGCACATGGTACCTGTAAATTCCCTCAGGCATTGTTCTTTTTTCCCCCTTTTAATTTTCTTATTTTGTTTTGTTTTGTTTTGTTTTGTTTTGGGGCCACTCTCAGCTATGCTCAGGGCTTACTACTGGCTCTACACTCCTGGAGTGGTCATGGACCATACAGAATATGAGAATCAAACTCTGGCCACATGGAAGGCAAATGCTCTACCTGGTGTACCAGCATTACCATCTCTTAACATTCAGTTCTGATAAATAGTTGCAGGACTAAGTCTTAGTCTTCCTTTTTCAAAACTTAATATTTGGTTAAAAGCTCATCAGAATCTTCAGAATGCTTTCAGATTCATCCCTACTTTTATACAATGACTTATAATATTGACAATTGTAGAGTTTTGTCAAAAAAATTCAAACACCACAACTTCTATTAGAGTGCTAGCTTTCCTCAATCATATTCCAGTAACCTCTCAATCTTCCTCTCAATTCCCTCCTACAGTGATATACTTTCTATTAAAGACCAATTCTCAGTTTCTGTTACCTTTGAGTGTCTGTTGTTTCTTTTCTATGTTACTTTATATATCCCTACTTTCTCACTGATAAAGAAACCTAGAGGGAAATCAGAAGTAGCAGTGGCAGAATTCAGGACCCTTGGTTACATGGCATGAAGTTATGGCATGAGTATTTAAACAACAAGGCCAATAATACTGTCAGTCTGAGCCTCAAGTCTATAGTCACCAAAAAACCAAATGCGCCTGTCAAAGAGGCAAGTTGGTGGTGGTGGGGTGCAGAAAAGCATGAATATGAAACTATTAGATTTAAGTAAATGATTCTGGTGAGATTGGTGTTGAAACATTTTATTCTTGAAACTCTATTATAAATAACTCTGTAAAGAATGTTTTAATAAACGTTAAAATAGACAGTTATTCTATTAATAAGAGTAATACATGACTATCATTGAGAATTTAGAAACTATGCAGGGTAGAAGGAAGTAGAAAAAAATAAAAGCAAGTAGCGACATCAATCTAAAAAGTCATACATGATTATTATTAACCTGACATATTTATATTCATTTCAAAATTACACTAACTTCAAGATAAAGTTAAATTTTAGAGATAGCACAGCGGCGTTTGCCTTGCAAGCAGCCGATCCAAGGACCAAAGGTGGTAGGTTTGAATCCCGGTGTCCTATATGGTCCCCCATGAATGCCAGGAGCTATTTCTGAGCACACAGCCAGGCGTAACCCCTGAGCACTGCCGGGTGTGACCCAAAAACCAAAAAAAAAAAAAAAAAAAAAAAAATTTAGCATGTTAAAATTTAATGGGAAATATCCTGAATAGTAAATAAGTACCAATTTATCATTTTTCTTTTAAAAATCTTTGTCTTCCAATCCTTACTTTTCATATTAATTTAGCAAATAGCTTGAGAAAAAAAATTAAAATAATTTAAAAGACTTACCACGCTCATCAATGAAGACATGCATAGCATCCACAGATATTTCATCTTGTACAGATGTTTCAGGTCCACTGATAACTTGCAAAACAGAGCTATCTTGTTGGGAAGTTACCCTGTAAATTATCTGCCTTTGTCTACTACCCTGAAAACTTAATAAACACAGAAATTTTGGAAACCATTAGAACTCTTCAAGATCCAAAAAAAATCCATATAAAAATAAAATTATTTTTATTTATTTTTTAAATTATTATTAAAATAAGCAAAAGGGCTGGAAAGATAGTATTATGGGTATGGTACTTGCCTGGCACATAACCAACCTAAGATGTAGTCAATCCCTACCATCCCTAATTGTTCCCTGAACACTATCAGGAGTAATTCCTGAGTGCAGAGCCAGGAGTTATCCCGAGCATAACAATAACGATGACAACAACATACACAAAACAAAACCCACAAGCAGCCAATCAATGTGGCCAGGACATGCTGGCACCATCAGAAAGCCAAAGAAGCCATTATCCTTACAAGGTGGTGATCTTGGCAGGCTCCACAAGCACAGGACTTGTGCTAGTATGGTCTTGATTTTGTATTTCTGAATATCCTTGCTTAGAATTGCATTCACTATGTTTTTCTTTTTGCAGGATTTCTTCCTTTTTCTCTTGGGTGCAGTTATCTGAAAAATATTGTTATATAGATAAAGTGCCCTACCCCCCCCATCCTATTGCTCTAGGCCAAACATTCAATTCTTATTCATGAACAGATTAACTGGACAACAAAGAAACAAAACCTCTAAAAGAAGCATTAAAACAGATGGGCTTAGTGGTTATTTTATAGGGCATTTCAACCCAGGCCCCCAAAGAGCAGAATATAAAAAAGCAGATGACATTCCCAAGCAGGTCCCCAATTGCACCCTGAGGTTGTACTCTCCCCTACTAGCAAGACGAGAACCTCAGTCCTGCCATAAACAGAGCACTAATAACTGTAATTTCACAGTGACAAAAAAAAATAAATAAAATTTAAAAATAAAAGCAATTCCTGCTCATTGGGGGGACAAAAGTATAATATGCATTCCTCTCAGGAGTATTTGGACATTATATAAAATGAGTAATAATAGGCTCACAAAAGCCAAAATAATACCAAATATCTTTTCTGGTTACAGTTGTTTAAATCTAAAAATATTGCAAATATGAGAAGACTAAAAACATGCTACTAAAATGGGCCAAAAAAGAAAAGCAAAGATATTTTAAAATACTTAGAAGAAATGAAAATAAAAATGCCTATTATCAGCAACTATGGACTATAACGAAAGAAGTACTAAGAGGAAAGTTTATAGGAATACAGGCCTATATCATGAAACAATAAAGATACCAAACATATAATCTAACTTTACAACTTAAAGAATTTGAGATATGGGGCCGGAGGGGTAAGGTGTTTGCCTCGCATGCAGAAGGTTGGTGGTTCGAATCCCAGCATCCCATATGGTCCCCTGAGCCTGCCAGGAGCAATTTCTGAGTATAGAGCCAGGAATAACCCCTAAGCATTGCCAGATGTGATCCAAACCCCCCCCAAAAAAGAATTTGAGATAGAATAAATAAAATATAAAATTAACAATCAGTAAAAGGAAGAAAATAATCAAAATTAAAGTGAAGTAAATTATTTAAAAGTTATCAAGAAAATACAAAAGCTGGCTCTTCAAATTGATGAATTAGCTTTTGAAAATGATAAGGGTCCTTCAAAATAATAATGAGAAGATGACATAGGGGCTAAAGTTCTTGCCTTACTCACCACCAAACCTGGTAGAATCCCTGAAACTTCATTTAATCTCCCATGAACCACAAGGAGTGATCCTTAAACATAGGGCCAAGAGGAAGGCCTAATTCTCACTGTGTGTGGCCCAACAACCCCCAATAACAATGCTCAAAAAATCATTTTACAATATTCACTACTGAAAAAAAGAGATCACAGAAGTTAAAAGAATCATGAGACCACTGTGATTTCATGTCAATATGAGAATAAAACAGAAGAGAAAGAAATAGAAAAACAATCATATTAATATTTGCTTCAGAATTAAGTCTCTAGAATAGACTTAATAAAACACTTGTACAGCAAAACTAAATGCACTATAAAGGAAATCGCACACACACAAACACACACACACACACACACACACACACACCCCAAAGTCATTTTATGTTCATGGATTAGAATAAATAACATTACTAAAATTATTACCTAATACAAAGCCATTCATAAATTCAATGAAATTTCTCCCAAAATTTCAATGCCCTTCTCACAAATAGAACAAATATATTTATTTATAGGAAAATTTGTATGAGACCATAAATGATCTTGAATAACCAAATAAATTATGAGGAAAAATGTATGTTGGAGCCATCACTACCTTTACTTCACAATATACTAAAAACTATGAGTAATCAAAACAGAATGGTATTAGAACAAAAAAACAAAGATAAAAGGCTTAGTGAATAAATCCATACATACATAAATAATTTATAGTAAAGGAGCCAGTGGCTACAATAAACATAGTAAATATATTTTAATACATTTTATCCCATGCAAAATAATAAAAATTAAACTGGGGTATAATGATATATAAAAATTAGCATAAATTTTGTTAAATAATTAGATATAAAATGAGCCATAAAATGCATAGGCAACTAAAGCAAAGTAATCAATGAGTTTCAGTGAATTCTATTCCAATGACAAAAGCATAATTATATCAAGCTCAAAATCTTCTGCCCAATTTAAAAACTATCAGTAAAATAATAATGCATCATAGTGAATGGAAGAAAATGTTGACACAACACACATCTGACAGAGATAATGATTATATATAATGAATCTGTAAAAATCCAATAACAGTTACTGCACAAAATGAATAAACTAAAATCAATAAGAGCTGAATAGACACTTCCCCATAAAAGACATATAAATGGCATACTAAAATTAATTACAATATATGAAATATAATAATTGAAATAATCATAAAAATGCAGACTGAAATCACCCCACAACTATGACAAATAAGTGTTGGTGAGAATCTGTGAATAAAAGAATAGTCACACATTATTGATGTTCAGAATGCAAGTTAATGAGGCCTTTTGGAAGAGTCTATTGGTAAATAGCATCACAATTCCTCAAGAATTTACAAAGATATCTACAACTTCTTAAGTTAATCTACTTCAACTGGGGACTTCAGAGCATAAAAACCGGCTATCCTTTGCAAAAGCTGGCTCCCTGTGTGTGACACCAGGCGGGGAAAATCCGCGAAAGTACACCGGCCCAGTGGGGCTCAGCTGTGAAAGACTGTGAGTGTGACCTGTCTATGTCTGTCTACTGTCCTCTTGCGTGAAACTCTTGCGAGTGGGGCAAAAAGAGCCTCCAGAAACCTCGCTCGCCCAGACGCCATTTTCAGGGAGGGACTTCAGAGCATAAAAACCGGCTATCCTTTGCAAAAGCTGGCTCCCTGTGTGTGACACCAGGCGGGGAAAATCCGCGAAAGTACACCGGCCCAGTGGGGCTCAGCTGTGAAAGACTGTGAGTGTGACCTGTCTATGTCTGTCTACTGTCCTCTTGCGTGAAACTCTTGCGAGTGGGGCAAAAAGAGCCTCCAGAAACCTCGCTCGCCCAGACACCATTTTCAGGGAGGGACTTCAGAGCATAAAAACCGGCTATCCTTTGCAAAAGCTGGCTCCCTGTGTGTGACACCAGGCGGGGAAAATCCGCGAAAGTACACCGGCCCAGTGGGGCTCAGCTGTGAAAGACTGTGAGTGTGACCTGTCTATGTCTGTCTACTGTCCTCTTGCGTGAAACTCTTGCGAGTGGGGCAAAAAGAGCCTCCAGAAACCTCGCTCGCCCAGACGCCATTTTCAGGGAGGGACTTCAGAGCATAAAAACCGGCTATCCTTTGCAAAAGCTGGCTCCCTGTGTGTGACACCAGGCGGGGAAAATCCGCGAAAGTACACCGGCCCAGTGGGGCTCAGCTGTGAAAGACTGTGAGTGTGACCTGTCTATGTCTGTCTACTGTCCTCTTGCGTGAAACTCTTGCGAGTGGGGCAAAAAGAGCCTCCAGAAACCTCGCTCGCCCAGACGCCATTTTCAGGGAGGGACTTCAGAGCATAAAAACCGGCTATCCTTTGCAAAAGCTGGCTCCCTGTGTGTGACACCAGGCGGGGAAAATCCGCGAAAGTACACCGGCCCAGTGGGGCTCAGCTGTGAAAGACTGTGAGTGTGACCTGTCTATGTCTGTCTACTGTCCTCTTGCGTGAAACTCTTGCGAGTGGGGCAAAAAGAGGCACAGAGGAGCACGGCCGCTCCGCTTCGCTACGCGGCCGTGCACTCTTTCTAAGGAAAGAACTCCATTGCAACAAGAAGGAAAAATCACACTAAGAACGGCGCTATATCACAGAAGCAAACATTTCTCTCTGGACTGTCTTCTCTGTTACATGCTCGGGCCTAAGATTTGACCCAGTGTGAGGCTTCATCCACGGAGGACTCCCCTCCCTTAGAGGCAAGTCAGCCCATCCAGAAAGGGAGGAGCCAGAGGAGTGTGCTGCCTACATCATATAGACAATGAATACCACTACAACACGTAGAAAAACCCACAATACAAATGTGACAATGGGGAAACAGCGCAGGCCAGCATCAGACATAGAGAATGAAGATGACAATTCTGAGGACCAGATAATGACTGAACAACTAATCAACCTCTCAGATAAGGACTTTAGACTAGCAATATGGAAGGTGCTCAACAGACTCCAAGAAACCATGGATCGAGTTGAACAGAACACTAATAAGAACCAAGAAAATATGAAGGCAGAAATGACAAAACTCCAAACTGAAATAACATGTCAACTAACAGGCCTGAAAAACTCAGTAAACGAAGTGAATGACAAAATGGATAAGCTCTGGGACAGGGTATCAGAAGCTGAGAATAGACTTGGTGCTGTGGAAGATGAGATACATAACAATTCCATACAGCAGGAGAGATTGGACAAAAAACTTAAAGCAAATGAGCAGACAATGGAAAAATTAGTCAAAGAATGGGAACAGACGAAAATAGAAGTCTATGATAAGATCAACAGAAACAACTTAAGAATCATTGGAGTCCCAGAGACCCAGGAAGAAAATTTCCAGGAAGAATCAATGGTCAAGAACATCATTAAAGAGAAACTTCCAGAGCTAAAGAATATATGTGATCAAATCCTGCATGCCCGAAGAGTACCAACCAAAAGAGACCCCAGAAAAACCACCCCAAGACACATCCTAGTCACAATGACAAATCCCACAGATAGAGACAGAATTCTGAAAACAGCAAGATCAAAAGGGGAAATCATGTTCAAGCAAGCTTCCCTGAGATTTACAGCAGACCTGTCACCAGAAACGCTCAATGCCAGAAAGCAGTGGTGGGATATTGTGACAAGACTGAATGAAATGAATGCTTCACCCAGAATACTATACCCAGCAAAACTCACTTTCCGGTTTGATGGAAGAATACATGGTTTCACAGACAAAAAACAGCTCAGAAACTTCACAGACACAAAACCAGTCTTAAGAGAAAAACTGAAAGACCTAATCTAAGACAAGACTACCCAAAAGACACACCAAATTTTGAAATAAAGATGGCGTTAAATCCCAGGACAATTCTTTCTCTCAACGTCAATGGACTAAATGCACCAGTTAAGAGACACAGAGTGGCTAAATGGATCAAAAAACTCAATCCAACCTTCTGCTGCCTACAAGAAACGCACCTGAATAGTCAGAACAAACATAGACTCAAAATAAAAGGCTGGAGAAAAGTTATCCAAGCAAACAACACCCATAAAAAAGCTGGAGTGGCCATACTAATATCAGATAATGCAAACTTTATACTCAAGAAGGTTGTAAGGGACAAAGACGGACATTTTATATTAATCAAGGGGTACGTAGAGCAGGAAGAATTCACTCTCCTAAACATATATGCACCGAATGAGGGGCCAGCAAAATATTTAATACAACTGCTGACAAATCTGAAAAATAATATCAACAACAACACAATAATTGTGGGGGACCTAAACACGGCTTTGTCAACACTGGACAGGTCAACCAGACTGAAACCCAACAAGAATATACTAGACCTGAGGAGAGAAATGGAAGAAAGAGGCCTAGTGGATATATATAGGACACTCCATCCCCAGAAACCTGGATACACATTCTTCTCCAATGTACATGGGACATTCTCCAGGATAGACTACATGCTGGCACATAAAACATACCTCCATAAGATCAAGAGGATAGAAATTTTGCAGACTACCTTCGCTGACCACAAGGCTCTGAAATTATTTGTGAACTCCAAAGGGACTCAGAAGAAACACTTTAACACCTGGAAGTTAAACAGCCTCATGCTCAATAACCAGTGGGTCCGAGATGAAATCAAGGAGGAAATAAAAAGGTTCCTGGAAACAAATGACAATAAAGACACAAACTCTCAGAACTTATGGGACACAGCAAAAGCAGTACTGAGAGGAAAATTTATAGCTTTGCAAGCACACATCAGGAAGGAAGAAGGAGCTTACCTGAGTAGCTTAATGACACAGCTAATAGAACTAGAAAATGCTCAACAAAAGGACCCAAGAACAGGAAGACAGAAGGAAATAACAAAGCTGAGAGCAGAAATCAACGAAGTGGAAACTCAAAGAACAATCCGAAAGATCAACGAAAGCAGAAGTTGGTTCTTTGAAAAAATAAACAAGATTGATAGACCACTGGCAAACCTAACAAAGAAAGAGAGAGAGAGAAACTTGATAACTCGTATCAGGAATGAAAAAGGAGAGATCACTACTGATATGACAGAGATTCAAAGGGTAATCAGAAACTACTTTGAAAAACTCTACGCCACTAAAAATGAGAACCTGGAAGAAATGGATAAATTCTTGGACTCTTATAATCTTCCACGGTTGAAGGAAGAGGATGTAGCATATCTAAACACCCCCATCACCATTGATGAAATTAAAACAGTAATCAAATGTCTGCCGAAAAACAAAAGCCCAGGTCCAGATGGATTCACTAATGAATTCTATCAAACTTTCCAAGAGGAACTACTGCCAATCTTGGCAAGACTCTTTCATGAAATTGAACAAACAGAAACACTTCCAAATAGCTTTTATGAAGCCAACATCACCTTGATACCTAAACCAGACAGAGACGCTACCAAAAAAGAAAATTACAGACCAATATCACTGATGAATGCAGATGCAAAGATCCTCAACAAAATCCTGGCAAATAGGATTCAATGCCTCATTAAGAAGATCATCCACTACGATCAAGTAGGTTTCATCCCAGGAATGCAAGGCTGGTTTAACATCCGTAAATCTATCAACATAATACACAACATCAATAACAAGAAAAATAAAAACCACATGATCATATCAATAGATGCAGAGAAAGCATTTGATAAGGTCCAACACCCATTCTTGATCAAAACTCTCAGCAAGATGGGAATGGAGGGAACCTTTCTCAATATAGTGAAGGCCATCTACCACAAGCCAGTGGCAAATATTATCCTCAATGGAGAAAAACTGAAAGCCTTCCCTCTAAATTCTGGTACAAGACAAGGCTGTCCTCTCTCACCACTCCTATTCAACATAGCACTGGAAGTACTTGCTATAGCGATTAGGCAAGAAAAGGATATCAAGGGAATCCAGATAGGAAAGGAAGAAGTCAAGCTCTCACTGTTTGCAGATGACATGATACTCTACTTAGAAAACCCTAAAGACTCTATCAAAAAGCTTCTAGAAACAATAGACTCATATAGCAAGGTGGCAGGCTACAAAATTAACACACAAAAATCAATGGCCTTTCTATACACCAACAGTAATAAAGAAGAAATGGACATTAAGAAAACAACCCCATTCACAATAGTACCACACAAACTCAAATATCTTGGAATCAACTTGACTAAATATGTGAAGGACCTATACAAAGAAAACTATAAAACTCTGCTCCAAGAAATAAGAGAGGACACACGGAAATGGAAACACATACCCTGCTCATGGATTGGCAGGATTAACATCATCAAAATGTCAATACTCCCCAAGGCATTATACAGATTTAATGCCATCCCTCTAAAGATACCCATGACATTCTTCAAAGAAGTGGATCAGACACTTTTGAAATTCATTTGGAACAATAAACACCCTCGAATAGCTAAAGCAATCATTGGGAAAAAGAATATGGGAGGAATTACTTTTCCCAACTTTAAACTGTACTACAAAGCAACAGTTATCAAAACAGCATGGTATTGGAATAAGGATAGGTCCTCAGATCAGTGGAATAGGCTTGAATACTCAGAAAATGTTCCCCAGAGATACAACCATCTAATTTTTGATAAAGGAGCAGGAAATCCTAAATGGAGCAGGGAAAGCCTCTTCAACAAGTGGTGTTGGCACAATTGGATAGCCACTTGCAAAAAATTAAACTTAGACCCCCAGCTAACATCATGTACAAAGGTAAAATCCAAATGGATTAAAGACCTCGATATCAGCCCCAAAACCATAAGATATATAGAACAGCACATAGGCAAAACACTACAGGACATTACAGGCATCTTCAAGGAGGAAACTGCACTCTCCAAGCAAGTGAAAGCAGAGATTAACAGATGGGAATATATTAAGCTGAGAAGCTTCTGCACCTCAAAGGAAATAGTGCCCAGGATACAAGAGCCACCCACTGAGTGGGAGAAACTATTCACCCAATACCCATCAGATAAGGGGCTAATCTCCAAAATATACAAGGCACTGACAGAACTTTACAAGAAAAAAACATCTAACCCCATCAAAAAATGGGGAGAAGAAATGAACAGACACTTTGACAAAGAAGAAATACGCATGGCCAAAAGACACATGAAAAAATGTTCCACATCACTAATCATCAGGGAGATGCAAATCAAAACAACGATGAGATACCACCTCACACCCCAGAGAATGGCACACATCACAAAGAATGAGAATAAACAGTGTTGGCGGGGATGTGGAGAGAAAGGAACTCTTATCCACTGCTGGTGGGAATGCTGTCTAGTTCAACCTTTATGGAAAGCGATATGGAGATTCCTCCAAAAACTGGAAATCGAGCTCCCATACGATCCAGCTATACCACTCCTAGGAATATACCCTAGGAACACAAAAATACAATACAAAAACCCCTTCCTTACACCTATATTCATTGCAGCTCTATTTACCATAGCAAGACTCTGGAAACAACCAAGATGCCCTTCAACAGATGAATGGCTAAAGAAACTGTGGTACATATACACAATGGAATATTATGCAGCTGTCAGGAGAGATGAAGTCATGAAATTTTCCTATACATGGATGTACATGGAATCTATTATGCTGAGTGAAATAAGTCAGAGAGAGAGAGAAAAACGCAGAATGGTCTCACTCATCTATGGGTTTTAAGAAAAATGAAAGACACCCTTGTAATAATAATTTTCAGACACAAAAGAGAAAAGAGCTGGAAGTTCCAGCTCACCTCAGGAAGCTCACCACAAAGAGTGATGAGTTTAGTTAGAGAAATAACTACATTTTGAACTGTCCTAATATTGAGAATGTATGAGGGAAATGTAGAGCCTGTTTAGGGTACAGGCGGGGGTTGGGTGGGGAGGAGGGTGATTTGGGACTTGGGTGATGGGAATGTTGCACTGGTGATGGGTGGTGTTCCTTTTATGACTGAAACCCAAACACAATCATGTATGTAATCAAGGTGTTTAAATAAAAAAAAATTAATAAAAAAAAAATAAAAAAAAAAATAAAAAAAAAATAAAAAAAAAAAAAAAAGAAAGTGTAAATGAGGAGTAATGATGATAGGAGTTAAGGAAGTTAAAGAGAAATATGATCTTATGAAGGTGTATGCAAAAGGGCAGAGTACAAAATGGACATTCTGCATATATAAAAACATAATTCAATGATAGTGAGTACTATTAATGTTTCTTGTGCACGCGATTTTGAAAATATAGACTCACAGAGATTACCAGTGACTTCAAGAAGCTGGGAGGCCAGAAGTTCAGGGCCCCACCCAGACCCTCCCTAAGGAGCTGAATGGATAATGGGGGAAAGCCTAGGGTACCTTCGAGCTCCACCAAGGGGCCCAACTCACTGGCTTGCCCAGGCATGTGGCCTGGGGAAGCCCTGGAGATCTGGAGCAAGAGGCAAGGTGGTAGAGGGGTGCTGGGGTTACCCAAGTCCTGCACCCCCACTAGGCCTGGTTAGGAAGGCCTCCGGCATGGCGGTGGCCTGCCAAACCCCCTCCTGCTAGACTCCCCTATTTTTTCTTTTATATAATTGTAATCATTCAAGCAAACAATGTTTTACTGGAGGAATATATGTTCACACCAATATATAGATAATATTTCAGCAAGTGTATATTTCACCACTGTACTCACTTCTAAATGTCCTATCATCACTTGACACCAGCCATTTAATGAGATCTGTTGTTTTTTTTTAAATTCTAATCTACTTATCTATGTCGCTAAATGGTCTTCATAATTACATCTTAAAATGACTGCAATAAATTTTAAAGTGGCTTAAAAAAAAAAAAAAATCTACTTCAACTATCTATTTAAAGAATATAAAAACAAAAGTTCAAAACAGAGCCGGAGACATGGAGGTAAGACATTTTCCTTTCATGCAGAAGGATGGTGGTTTGAATCCCGACATCCCATATGGTCCCCTGTGTGCCTGCCAGAGGCGATTTCTGAGCATAGAGCCAGGAGTAACCCCTGAGCGCTGCCAGGCGTGCCCCCAAAAAAGAAAAAAAAAGTTCAAAACATATATGCACTGTTGTGTTCAATGAATTATTATTTACCATAGCCAGGAACGGGAAATAACCCATGCACCCAGAAAGAGAGACAGAAAGAGATAGGAGAAAGATAAGAGTAGATAAATAGGTGATACATAAGCACAATATAATACTACTCAGCTGTTAAAAAAATGAAGAATTTTTTCCATTTGTAACATGGATAAAGTTGAAAATTACCCTGCCAAGTGAAATAAGTCAAATTATGATCTTACTTAAAAATGGGACATAAGAAACAAGAAGACCAAAAGAATCCAAAGATAAACCTGAATTTAGATTTTGAAAGGGGGGATTATGAATTACAAAACGTAGATAAGACTCAATAGACAGTGATAGAAATGTTTGCATTACAGCATTTTTGATCATTGGTAGGCATGTTATGGCAAGTTTATTTTCAAGAGGTGTATATAAACCAATATTGTCCCAGAAGAAAAAAAATTTAAAGCAAAGAAACCATTGTAAATTTACAAAAGTACATTTCTATACATCCAAAATGTGTTTATATTAAATCTTATTTTTCTAATTATGCAAACTTCAAAATATATTTTACAAAAAGTGTATATATGTTGAAATTATGTAACATACACATTTATACCATATATACTCGAGTATAACCTGAGTTTTTCCAGCACAAAATTTGTGCCAAAAATCCTGAACTCTGCCTATACTCTGGTCATACAGGTTATTTGATTTGGTGCGTGTGACTGAATCAAATTAATGTATTCTCCAGTTGTCTTCTGTCTGCTGGAGGGGGTGGTGCCTCAGCTCAGTCCACAAGTTGCAGCTGAGCTAAAAAGATAGGCAGCTGAAATAAACTAACTGCCACTATTTAACCTACAATATTCAATGGCACATTTAATTAAGTGAAAAACCCATTTAAGGCAGTAAAGTCGTGTAAATGAATGTTTATAAATCCTGAATCCTTATAATCAGAAGTTTTGGAGTATAAGGATTCAGGATTTTTAATCATTTATTTACAATGCTTTACTGTCTTAAATGATTTATTCACTTTATTAAAGTTGCCATTGAAAACTATGGGTTAATAGTGGTATGTTACTGGTAAACAGGATATCAAACAATCATGTATTATAAATGTAATCATGTATTTATTTACTTATTTATTTACTGATTCCTCAATTATTGTAATTATTTTGGGTATATATTTTTATTTTTTGAAATTTACCAGTGGCTGCTGCATTTTCCACCCAGGCTTATACTCGAGTCACTAAGTTTTCCTAGGTTTTAGGGTAAAATATGGGGGGAGGTCAAATTTATACTCAGGTTGGTTCATACTCAAGCATATACGGTACTTACAATCTACTTCACATATGGATCCAAGGAATTTTTTTTTTGGTTTTTGGTGTTTGGGTCACACTTGGCCACACTCAGGAGTGCGCTCAGAAGTTGCTCCTGTCAGGCTCGGGGGACCACTGAGATGCCAGGGTTCGAATCAGGGTCCATCCTGTGTTGGCTGTATGCAAGGTAAACGCCTTACCACTCTGCTATCACTCTGGTCCCAGATCCAAGGAATTCTTGAAGCAACATTAGAAAAAAACTAATTTGCCTTGTGAAAAAAATCATGATTGATTGAGACACTCCTGAATATATAAGTTATAAATGTGATATAAATTAAAATATGTACATACAGGTTAGTAATAAATAAAAAGTTAATGAATACACTTGAAAAATTTATGTACATTTAAACTTGGGGTGGAATATTTATTTTTATAATTTTGGGAACACACCCTGCAGCATTCAGAAGTTACTCCTGGCTCTGCACTCAGAAATTGTTCCTGACATGCTGGAGGACCATATGGGATGCCAGGATGGAACCCAGGTTATTCCAGGGTCAGCTGTATGCAAAGCAATCTGCTATTCTATTACTCCAGACCCTATATTTAGATTCTTAAGCATGAAAGTCTAAAAAACTAACTCAATGGGCTGAGCGTATGCTTTATACACTAGAGATTCAGTTGAATCGCAGGCACCCAAGAGTGCCCAAGAAATTTATCACTTAAAAATTTTGGGGGGTGTGGCCCAAAAACCAAAAAAAAAAAAAAAAAAATTTGGGGGGGGTCCACACCCATTGACACTAAGGGGTTACTCCTGGCTATGCGCTCAGAAATCACTCCTGGCTTGGGGGGACCATATGGGATGCCTGGGGATCGAACCACGTTCCATCCTAGGCTAGCACTTACAAGGCAGATGCCTTACCTCTAACACCACCAGCCCAGTCCCACTTAAAATTTGTATTCTCATTCTTCAAATCTAAATATTCAAGCCAGTGTTAGAATTGGCTCATTCATAAAATTCTTATACTTATAATGTATAATTGAATTAGAACTATATGTTCAACAATGTGAAGACAGTGGGATAATACCCTTCTCTTTGCTTGAGAATAATTTAAAATAAATAAGAATCTCAAAATCAATAAATATAAATTGTCCTATTTGTTTTCTTGTGTTTGGAATACTCTTAAATAAAGAACAAATATAAATGTGTTATCTTTTTGGGTTGTTTTTTTCTTTTTTTTGGTTTTTGGGCCACACCTGGTGACACTCAGGGGTTACTCCTGGCTATGCACTCAGAAATCACTCCTGGCTTGGGGAATCATATGGGATGCCTGGGGATAGAACCGTGGTCCATCCTAGGCTAGTGTACACAAGGCAGATGCCTTAACATCTTGTGCCACCATTCTTGCCTGATAAAAGTGTTATCTTATACATAATTCCATCATGTGCAACACTGTTAAGATTCTAAGGTCAACCTAAAGACATACTCCAGAGCCAATAATAGCAAGAACACAATTAAGTTTCTTCCTACTTTGTTCCCCGAAACAGCAAAGTTTATCTTCTTCAGGGCCTATTTTGCCTGAGAAGATCATGAGATATACACAGAGGCCCTAGAAAAACATGTTTGAAAGCCTACTAAAATTTATCTCAGGCCTCAAAATGTTAAATTAATTAGCTGCCATTTGAATACAAATTACACCATTGTGTGCCATCAAAAGTTTTTCTTCTTCAGACTTGAAATAATTAGAGAACATTTACAAACTTATACCTAAATCTTGAAGATAAACATTTCTAGCACATTTGAAAACTATCATAAAATATTTCATACAAGGGGCCGGGCGGTGGCGCTAAAGGTAAGGTGCCTGCCTTGCCTGCGCTATCCTTGGACGGACCGCGGTTCGATCCCCCGGTGTCCCATATGGTCCCCCAAGCCAGGAGCAACTTCTGAGCGCATAGCCAGGAGTAACCCCTGAGCGTTACCGGGTGTGGCCCAAAAACCAAAAAAAAAAAAAAAAAATATTTCATACAAAAATGTTTGCATGAAAAAAATGTGGGGTGGGAGGGAGAAAAAAATGTTTGCATTACATTTCACAGATTGTCAAGAAGAAAATTTCAGTTTTCAAGAAATATGGTTATGAGAAAGGAATCATAACATTTGGTATTAATCAACCACCATGTGCTATAAAACCATGCAAAATGACACATTTGACAGCTACATAAATTCATATTAATTATGAAATTATTAACATATATTTATTTTTTTTTATAAAAGGCCAGAGTGTTGGTGCAAGCGGTAGGGCGTTTGCCTCGCACGTGCTAACCTAGGATGGACTGCAGTTTGATTCCCGCCCAGTATCCCATGTGGTCCCCCAAGCCAGGAACGATTTCTAAGCCCACAGCCAGGAGTAACCCCTGAGCGTCACTGGTGTAGCCCAAAAGGAAAAATATATACATATTTTTTATTTTAGTATCTTCTCTCCTTAATTGGGAACATTACATATATCTAAATATGGGTGACAGTTTTATTTTTATTTTATTTTATTTTATTTTTAGTTTGGGGCCCACACCCAGTGGCACTCAGAGTTACTCCTGACTCTGCACTCAGAAATCGCTCCTGGAAGACTCAGGGAACCATATAGGATGATGGAGATTTAACCCAGCAAGCACCCTCCTCACTGTGCTATAAAGGGCTGGAATGATAGCACAGCAGTAAGGCATTTGCCTTGCATGCAGCCAACACAGGACGGACCCTAATTCGATTCCCGGCATCCCATATGGTCCCCCGAGCCTGCCAGGAGTGATTTCTGAGTGCAGAGCCAGGAGTAACCCCTGAGTGCCGTCAGGTGTGACCCAAAACCAAAACCAAACCAATCCAAAACACACCAAAAAAATAAATAAATAAATAAATAAATAAATAAATAAATAAAACACTGAAGATGTTCCAAGCTGAAACTGCACTCTCTAGAGACACTTGGAAGGTTGGGACCCCCAGCAACAGTGACCCCTGACTCCAGATATTCCCTTGGTCAGAAATTAGCCAGCTCTGAACTTTGCCTACCTTGATAATCAAAAAGTGTGGAGACTTCTGCATTGTCTATATGAATATAATTGATAACTATCTCCTATCTATTCACAGATAGGAGGTACATGGCACTATTAATTCTTAGACTATATACAGATGAAAAACTCAGTTAACAGAGTAACTATTCTAATACCTGGAGATTGAAAAAAAAAAGTGCTGTTAAATAATTGCTGGATCAAAGAGTAAATCAAGAAATTTTAAGAGAATTTTTTTTTTTTGGTTTTGGGGCCATACCTGGTGACACTCAAGGGATACTCCTGGCTATGTGCTCAGGAATCACTCCTGACTTGGGGAACCATATGGGACACCTGGGGATCGAACCGTGGTCCATCCTAGGCTAGCGCACACAAGGCAGATGCCTTACCACTTGTGCCACTGCTCCAGCCCCCCCAAAAATTTCTTTTAAAAAGAAATTTAAAAAACTCCTTGAAAGTAATAATGACAAAGAAACAAGTTAAACTCTATGGGACACAGTCAAGGCAGTAATTAGGGGAAAACTCATAGTGATATAGGTATACATAAGGAAAAAAGAAAAAGAAAATCAACAACCAAAACACACACTGTAAACATCTAGAAAACAAACAACAAAGGAACCCAAAAGCTAGTAGAATAAAATATAAAATACTAAAAACCAGAGCAAACATCAATGCCAAAAAAAAAAAAATGAAAAAAATGAAAAAACACAGTAAATGAAACTAGGTGCTGGGTTTTTGAAAGAATAAAGGAGAGGAATAAATTGTTGGCAAGACTGAAAAGGGAAAAAAAGAAAATGTTTTCAAATACATTGGATCAGAAAGAAGAGAAATTACAATGCAAATTCAGGAAATATATGACATCATGAGATCTTATTATGAACAACATTATTCTGTCAAGCTAGAGAACTTATAAGCATGGAATGATTTCTAGAAACATGAAATCTCCCAAAAATGGAATGAGGAAGAAGTAGACAACTTAAACAGGTCAATCACATGCAAGAAAATTGAAATATAAATTAAAAATATCCCCAGAATAAAAATACAGACTCAGATGTGCTTATAGGTGTGATTTATCAAACATTCAGGGAAGATTTATTGACATTGATACTTAGACTCTTCCAAAATATCAAAGAAATTGGAACCTTCTCTATTTGGAACCTTCTCTTTTTGGAAGCTAATATAACACTGATAGCAAAAGCTGAGATACTACCAAATACTTCTTCACACAAATGAAGAAGGATCTCCCTGATGAAAATCGAGCCAAAAATCTTCAACAAGAGCTGCAACCATGCCCACAAATGCAGTCATCATGTTCACACTAGGCCAGCTCCATACACTCACTCATTTCTCAAATGAGATGCAAACCAAGCCATGAAAGATTATGGGTACATCAGCCCATACAGCAGAAAGTTGGCCATCTCAGGAGGTGAAGGTGGGCCAAGTCCATGCCTTGCTGAAACCATCTTGCTGCCTTCATCACCTAAAATCACCTTTTCCCTAATGAAAAATCATGGGCCCTCTATGACTTCCTTCGGAGACACCAAACTGCTACACTTCAGATATACTGCTACACTTCAGATATGCTGCCTTTTGGGCTGATATCACCAAAGAATTATGGACGTTTGATGGTTTGAGGGCTGATATCACCAGGGTTTTATCGAGCAAATTTTATGGATACACCCTCCCTGCTGTATCTTCCTTCTAAGAAGCCTGGAAGCTGTAACCATGTCCACAAATGCAGTCACCATGTTTCTCAAATGAGATGTAAACCAAGTCATGAAAAAATTATGTATACCAGCCATCCTGCAGAATGCTGACACTCTTAGAAGAGGACAGGCCAACCACCTGCTCTGGCAAAGCCATATCTCCTGCATCCATCAAACAAAAAGTCACCATTTTACTGATGTCCCTGCCACACCACCCTCTATGATTCACTTTGGGAACACCAATCTGACAAAACTTCAGGTTCACTGGTATTTGGGCTGATATCACCAGAGCTTTCTGGAGTGAGTATGGTCATACTTCCCCTAAATCCTCCTTCACTAAGAGACTTGGCAGCTGAAAATATGCCCCTAAAATCTGCAATATAAATAGTAGCGCTTTGAATTTTGGGGCTTCATTCACTTGATGTTGTCATTCCTATAGGGATACATCATTTTAACAGAATTATTAAACTTTCTGCCACTGTATTAATGGCTTCCTTGGAGATACAATAATTTTCACAAATATTCTTGCTACTGTACTTTTTCTATTTTCTTTCTGTTTTAAAAACTTGCCTCTGTTCCTTTTTCTTTTTTCCTTCCATTTTTCTTTTGTTTTTGGCTTTTGGGTCACACCCGGCGGTGCTCAGGGGTTAGTCCTGGCTGTCTGCTCAGAAATAGCCCTCGCAGGCATGGGGGACCATATGGGACACCGGGATTCGAACCAACCACCTTTGGTCCTGGATCGGCTGCTTGCAAGGCAAACGCCGCTGTGCTCCCTCAGGGCCCCCTTCTATTCTATTATTAAAATAACTTTGCTCTCACTTATATGAAAACAAATGTATTGTGGTCAACTATGTGAACTATGTGATGCATTTTCTTTAAATAGATTATTCTTCAACAAAATTTTAGCAAACCATATATAACAGCACATCAAAGAAATTATAATTCATAATCAGGTGGGTTTCATCCTTGAGATGCAGGAATGGTTCAATATATTAAATCATTAATATCGTATATCAGTAAAAGAAAAGATAAAAATCATATGATCATATCTATCAATGCAGGGAAAACTTTTTAGAAGATCCAACACATATTCATGATTAAAACCCTCAGTAGAATAGGGGTGGAAGAAATCTTTCTCAAGAGATTAACAGCTACCTATAAAAAGCCCCAATATTATTCTTCATGGTGAAATGTTGAAAGCATTGGTGTTGAAGTCAGGTACATGGCAAGAATGTTCATCGTTTCCATTCTTGTTGAATATCCTATTAGAAGTACTAGCAACAGGAATCAGACAAGAGAAGGAAATCAAAAGAATCCAAATTGGAGAAAAGTAAAATTATCTCTAATTTCAAATGACTTAAGATATACATTAGGGGCCTGGAGAGATAGCACAGCGGCGTGTCCAAAAAATAAAAAAATCATCAAATATCTAGGAATCAACTAAATAGAAGTGAGAGTAATACCATAAAATTTCAAAACTGGTGAGAACAGTATTCTCTGAGTTGAATGAATTGGCTTCAGTTGAAGAGCTCAGCATGGGATGGCAAGATGACCATGGGAGTGGCAAAGATGGCAGAATGACCATGGGCATAAGAGCCAATATGAGGAGAATCAGCGGCCTGATCAGCTGTCATCAAGGGAAGTGATGTGTGTCAAGTAAGTGGTCCCACAAAAGCAGCCATCCCAGAATAAAACTGAGTGGCTGTAGTGAGAACATAGCAGGGGACAGCAGGACAACCATGTACACAGTGTCAGCACAAGGAGAATAAGCAGTCTGATCAGCTTTCTTCAGGGAAGCAACTTATGTCAGGTTGGAGGGCCCCAGAGAATAATGAGCTCTGAGTTAAACCAAATGACTGCAGTGAGAAGAGCATAGCAGCGGGTGTTGAGACAACCATGGGTGGGAACACAAGAGCAAGGAGAATCAGTGAGCTAATCAGCTTTCCTCAGGGAAGTGACTATTACCAGGCGAGTGGATCCATAAAAACAGCCAGCCTAGAGTTAAGCCAACTGAGATGAGAACATGGTACAGGACAACTCAATGATCATAGATGCAGGTACAGCTCAAAGAGAGGCAGCAGCCTGGTTGTCTTTTATCAGGAAGAAGATTGTGCTAGGTAGTGGCCTCATAAGAAGAGGATGTTCTAATGCATTTATCCACAGAAACAGCTGCATAATCTGTTTGGAAGCCATGGACTCCCAATACAATGCTCACTGTAAGGTTTTAGTGTCTTAATTTTAATACTAATATGTTTATAATAACTTTTTTTTTTTTTTGGTTTTTGGGTCACACCCGGCGGTGCTCAAGGGTTACTCCTGGCTGTCTGTCTGCTCAGAAATAGCTCCTGGCAGGCACGGGGGACCATATGGGTCACCGGGATTCGAACCAACCACCTTTGGTCCTGGATCGGCTGCTTGCAAGGCAAACGCTGCTGTGCTATCTCTCCAGTCCCTATAATAACTTTTTTGGTTTTTTTTGTTTGTTTGTTTTGGTTTGGTTTTCTTGCTTGATTTTTGAGGGGGCCACACCCAGTGATGCTCAGGGGTTACTCCTGGCTATGTGCTCAGAAATCGCTCCTGGCATGGAGGACCATATGGGATGCCGGAGGATCAAACTGCGGTCCATCCTAGGCTAGCACTGGCAAGGCAGACGCCTTACTGCTCCGCACCACCGTGCTGGCCCCTGTAAAAACCCTTTTAATGTTTTTGTTTACACTGGTCCTTGGAGCAATAGGTTAGACACACTAGTTTTGAATTACAGTGCTATATTCTGTTAGAGTCCTAATACAATGCTCATTATAATACTGTCTTAACAAATATTTTAAACTATTCATTTTCTATTTAATTATGCCTGCTAATCTGATCTAATGCTTCTATCCACAGGTATCTTTGGAAAAGACATCTGTATGCCACAAACTCTAGCTATAGTGTTCATTCATTGAGTGTGTCTTTGCGATTTATTTTCAATTCAAGCTAGTTTACTATTATATCATAATGTCTTTGTTCTCAATTTGCTTTCAGGAGAGAAACTTATTCAGATGTGTTTCTTGTAGGCAGTGAAATACTGGATTCAATTTTCTGATTCGTTTTGCCATTCCATGCCCCTGAGCCACTGAACACAGTGGCTGTGACTGGGGTTGAATAGATAGTACAGAGAGTTAAGGGGCTGCCTTGCATGCTACCTTCCCTGATTCAACTTCCAGTACCATATATATAATTCTCTGAGTACCACGATAAGTGATTACTAGGCACAAAGTCAGATATAACCTACAATTCCTGCTAAATATGGCCCAATCTCTATTCTCCTCCCTAAAAAAACACACAAAAATAAAAACCAAATTTCCAGTATAACATCAAATAACTGCCCAATAGTTGACCATCCCATAATCAGCAAAGCCAAATCACAGAAGGTAATGAACAAAAAGATTTTATTGCCTCTGTCTCCTTAGAGCAGAATTGAAGATTCTTTTATCTATTTTTATTTTTATTTTTTCTTGGTTTTTTGAGCCACACCTGTTTGATGCTCAGGGGTTACTCCTGGCTAAGTGCTCAGAAATCGCCCTTGGCTTGGGGGAAACATATGGGATGCCAGGGGATCGAACCACGGTCCTTCCTTGGCTAGCGCTTGCAAGGCAGACACCTTACCTCTAGCGCCACCTCGCTGGCCCCTCTTTTTTTGTTTTTGTTTTTGGGCCACACCCAAAGGGCCACATGCTCAAGGGCTACTCCTGGCTAGGCACTCAGAAATCGATCCTGGAAAAAAAAAAAGAAATCGTTCCTGGCTCGGGGGACCATATGGGATTCCGGGGATCGAACCCAGGTCCATCCTGGGTCAGCCACATACAAGGCAAATGCCCCACCGCTGTGCTATCGCTCTGGCACAGAATTGAATATTCTTAAATCATATGAAATCATACCTCTGAGAAGCCCACTTTCTCTGTTTTGCTCTGCTAAATCACTCTTTTGGTTAGATGCTACCACCTTGGAAGTGTTAATTGACTCTAACAGAGAGACAAATTCCAGGAAGTTAGATTCATTTGGTATTTGTCCCTCTTTTGCTTCCAAGTCGGATTTTGAAGTTGGCATTGTTTTTTCTTTATCATTGGTCATTTCTGTGGAACTCTTGCTCAGGAAGACATCTGTCCCACTATCTACACTGAGGACTCGGGCATGTCTCTTTTCATGGCTACTTTTACAAGATAAGGGGTCAAGATTATCTTGAACATTTTCTCCTTCAGATTCGAAGATCACAGTAGGTGTGAGTTTGGGAGTTGTTTCACAATAGTCCTTTAGGGAAGAGTTGTAGTCCTTTGTGATGTTGCCCCCCTCTGCAGATTCATAGCCAGAACACTGATTGGAGGATTCCACCACCAGCAGTTTCTCAGGAGTTCTTTCACTTTCATTATTTTCTAGACAACTGATGTCTCCTCCTGCATCCTCAGGCAGCTCCAGAGTAATGACAGGAATTCTGGTTTGTTCCAAACTTGAAGGACTTGTCATCCCTGTGTGAGTTAGCTCATCATCAGTCTTTAAACCAGTTCTTTCAGTGCCAATGACTTTCAGGTGGAGTGAGCTTTCCATGTCTGTCATGGAATTAGGGCTACTGCTCATGGTGATGACAATTTTAATGGGTTCATGCAGACTCAGTGGTGCTCCGGGTTGAGATGTGTCAATAAGAGTAACTGCAACTTCACTATCTGAGTAGTGCACTCCCTGGTTCAAGGTAGCATCCACCTGCTCAGATGTATCTACAGGCTCCTGTGTTGGTTTGGCAACGACAGTGCTACACTGAAGGAAGCTACTGCTTAAGCTTTCCTGAGGTGATGTGCTTTGCAACTCTTCCTTTATAGAGCCCTGGCCATAATTAACAGACTCTGGGATCAGGACTGAGTTTTCGCTACCCCAAGGCTGGAAAGAGACATCTTTTTCTAGTAAGTCATATTGAGACAAAGATAGATGTGCCAACTTCTTCAGGACTTCTTTATCTACTAAACCACCCTCAGATCTGTGTCGAAAAGGGAGCAGTCCCTTCCCTACTTGTTCCTTCCCTTCAATTAAAGTCTCTGCAACAACTGGTTTCGCTGGTCTTGCACGCAAAGTTATAGTTTCTGGTACATATGCTTTAGAAACAGTTAAACTTTCTGTTTTGTTACCAGGTGAGGTAGATGATACTGGAGCCGCAGGTTGTTCATCTGAAAGAATGACATCTGAAATAAATAACAGTAACTGTTTAGTAATAAATAATGTCCCAAGGTAAGACCTAATAACAACAAAACTAAAAATCAGCACCAGCTACTAAGTGATTACCTGCTTGTTTTTTAAAATATCACCTCCAGAGGGTAGACTGATAGCACAGTGGGTAGGACATTTGCCTTGCACACGACCAACCAGTTTCAAACCTTGACATCCCATATTCTTTCTAGAGCCTGCCAGGGGTAATTTCTAATGCAAGGATCAGGAATATCCCCTGTGCACTGCTGATTTTGGCCCCAAAATAAACAAACATAAAATACAATATTACCTCCACTGAATTTATTTGTTCTAGAAATCTCCATTAAAAATAATCCAGTCATTTAACTTGCACTACTTTATAGTCTCATGAGGAATACTGGTATGATGTAAAGGAAATACGTGAACTCTCAGAGAAACACAAAGGTTTTATTTTTTTTTACAAGCTATGAGACATTAGGTATTTTACTTAATCCCCTTAAACCAATATTTTTCAACTGTGACTTTACTGGTATTTTGACCAAATACTCCACTCTGGTGAGCTGTCCTGTACATGTAGTATGCTTAAATATATTCCTGACCACTTGAAGATATTATGTATTCAGACCCTCAGCAAAGGCAATGAAAAATGTCTTTAAATATTGTCAAATATACTCTGGAGAGCAAAGTTCCCCAGATGAGAACTGAGGAATTTTCTTGGGGAATGGGTGAAACCATAGCTGGAATGCACAGGGGTGGCTCAAACTCAGCAGTGCTCAGGAACTAGAAAACAAACACGTCCAAGTCAAGCATGTGTACTATATCTCTGGCCCAGACAACTGGAAAACTTTAATTGTCAATAATATGTCCATAAAAGGTAATGGGGAACTATTTCTGAGTGTAGAGCCAGGAGTTATCCCTTACTGCAGCTGGAAGTGACCCCAAAACAAAACAAAACAAAACAAAAAGAACTGGAAAATGACCAACAAAAGGAGCCAAAAATGGGCAGGAGGAGATAAATACATATAGCAGAAAATAATAAATTGGTACTTAAAAAACAATCCAAAAGGTCAATAAAAGAAAAAGTTTGTTCTTTGAAAAAATATAATAATTCACAAATAAAATTATAAAGTTAAAAAACCATTAGCAAGCCCATAGATTCATGAATGAAATCTCTCAAGTCCTTAAAGAGGATCTACTGCCAGTCTATTTTAGGCTGTTTCAAAAAATTGAAGAAACAGAAATACTTTCTATGAAGCAAATATCACCCTGATACCAAAAGCAGACAAAGAAACCACAGAAAAAGAAAGAAAGAAAGAAAGAAAGAAAGAAGGAAGGAAGGAAGGAAGGAAGGAAGGAAGGAAGGAAGGAAGGAAGGAAGGAAGGAAGGAAGGAAGGAAGGAAGGAAGGAAGGAAGGAAGGAAGGAAGGAAGAAGAAGAAAGAAAGAAAGAAAGAAAGAAAGAAAGAAAGAAAGAAAGAAAGAAAGAAAGAAAGAAAGAAAGAAAGAAAGAAAGAAAGAAAGAAAGAAAGATAGAAAGAAAGATAGAAAGAAAGATAGAAAGAAGGAAGAAAGGAGGAAGAAAGGAAGAAAGAAAGAAAGAAAGAAAGAAAGAAAGAAAGAAAGAAAGAAAGAAAGAAAGAAAGAAAGAAAGAAAGAAAGAAAGAAAGAAAGAAAGAAAGAAAGAAAGAAAGGAAGGAAGGAAGGAAGGAAGGAAGGAAGGAAGGAAAAAGAAAGAAAGAAAGAAAGAAAGAAAGAAAGAAAGAAAGAAAGAAAGAAAGAGAGAGAGAGAGAGAGAGAGAAAGAAAGAAAGAAAGAAAGAAAGAAAGAAAGAAAGAAAGAAAGAAAGAAAGAAAGAAAGAAAGAAAGAAAGAAAGAAAGAAAGAAAGAAAGAAAGAAAGAAAGAAAGAAAGAAAGAAAGAAAGAAAGAAAGAAAGAAAGAAAGAAAGAAAGAAAGAAAGAAAAGATAGAAAGATCTCTAACTCTAGAGGTCTGACTGACACAAATGTAACTGAGCAGGACTTCTGGAAACATAATGAAAGACTATCCTAGGCTTCATCCTAGGATCGGTGCAAAAACCAAGACCACCAACTAAGGAAGACAGATTAAAACAATAGTGATGGAACAGAACTTCTAGAACTGTAAAGAAAGACTCCATCCTAGGCTCCATCCTATGACCTGTGCAAATATCAATATCTCTAGTTACAGAGGCATGATTTTATCATCCACAACTAAGCAGAAAGTTTCCAGATACCACAAAAGGTCCTAGGGGAGGGTAAAAGAGCATGTACGTAGCCTGGAGTTATTCCTATGACAGTATACTTCAAGGGTAGAGAAACCCTGTATCCCTTAGGCTAAGGGAATTTCCTTTCTAATCTCCTCAATATTTAATGTGCTTATGCAAAAAAATAAAAGAAGTAGCACAAATTAATTTTTTGTTATTATTGCTGTTGCTTGTTTTTTTGTGCTTTGTTTTGTTTTTATTTCAGGACTGTGGTTATTGTTTGGTGGTTGTCTTTATTGCTGTGGTGCTTTTCAGATTATTTTGTTTGATTTTTTTGTATTGTTGTTATATTTTCTTCCTTTTACCCTGTCATTTCTTTTTTTTTTTTTTTTTTTTTTTTGTGGTTTTTGGGTCACACCTGGCAGTGCTCAGGGGTTATTCCTGGCTCCATGCTCAGAAATTGCTCCTGGCAGGCACAGGGGACCATATGGGATGCCGGGATTCGAACTGATGACCTCCTGCATGAAAGGCAAACACCTTACCTCCATGCTATCTCTCCGGCCCCACCCTGTCATTTCTTAATTTGATATTTATAGCCTCTAGAAGGACTCCTCCTATTTTTTACTTGTTTGATTTTTGCCCCCTTTTTTTCTTTCCTTCAAACAGAACCACATAACTTGAACCACCTTGTTCTGACTCACAAATTGAGAAGAAAATAATTGAAGGTACCAAGATCAAATATTCATATGAACATTGAGTAGAAATAAAAAATGATCAGACTTAAACACCAAATCCAAAACCAATGACAACAGAATCAATACCCAATCTACAACAAGCTAGACACAGAGGGGACCACTTATACTAGCAGCCCGGGGTGGGGGGAGGGCAAAAGAGGGGGATATGGAATGCATGCTGGGACGGGGTGGAGGGAGGACAAATTGGTGGTGGGAATGCCCCTGATTTAATGTTACTATGTACCTAAAATATTACTGTGAAAGATTTGTAATCCACTTAGGTCAAATTAAATTATTAAAAAAAAAACAAAACAAAAGTGTACCTATCAAGGAGGCAGACTGGAAATGAGAGGGAAGCTGTGGACACATCTTCTGGAAGGAGGGAAATTCACACTGCTGCTGGGATATGTATCAGAATATGCCTAAAACTGTTGTGAAGAAATTTTTTATTTATGGTGCCTAATTTAAAAATAAAAAGAGGTCTCATCCTGATACAAACTATTGATGAAATACACAAAGCTATAATACTTAATGGTGAAACTGAATAGTTCCCTAGGGGGGAAAAAAAAAGAAACAAAGCAATGTTTACTCTCACTGCTTCTATAAACTTAGTACCTGAAATTCTACTCAGGTCAATTAGTCAAGGAAAGAAATAAAAGGCAACTAGCAACTAGAGCAATAGTATAGAAGTAATATGTTTGCCTTACGGGGCCGGGCGGTGGCGCTGGAGGTAAGGTGCCTGCCTTGCCTTCGCTAGCCTAGGACGGACCGCGGTTCGATCCCCCGGCGTCCCATATGGTCCCCCAAGAAGCCAGGAGCAACTTCTGAGCGCATAGCCAGGAGTAACCCCTGAGCGTCACAGAGTGTGGCCCAAAAACCAAAAAAAAAAAAAAAAAAAAAAAATATGTTTGCCTTACATCCAGGTTTGGTTCCCAGTATCCTCTATATCCTGTAAGATCCCCTGAACCCCAAAATAGTAGCTCCTTAGTGCAGAGCCAGGAGTAAGCCCTGAGCAATATGGGTGAGGTCCATAACATAAACACAAAGGAAGGGAGGGAGGGTGGAAAGGAGCTAGGGAGAGATGAAAGAAGGAAGGATTGCCTTTATGCAACAGATTTAGGCTAGATCATGGGCATCCCCATGTACAGCTACGAGTGATTCCTGAGCTCAGAACCAGGAATAACCCCTGAGCACTGCTGGTTGTGCCCTTCCCAAATAATTAAGACAAAAATTTGAGAATTTAAAATAAGATTCCCAGAAACAAAGCTTATATAGTGAAGGAATACATATAGATATATCTATATATATGATACCATATAATTTCCTTTTGTTTAATACTAAAAACTAAATATGTCCATGCTAATATGTCCTATGTTGTTTCAACTATTCTTTTTTTTTTTTTTTTTTTTTTTTGGTTTTTGGGTCACACCTGGCAGTGCTCAGGGGTTATTCCTGGCTCCAGGCTCAGAAATTGCTCCTGGCAGGCACAGGGGACCATATGGGGCGCCGGGATTCGAACCGATGACCTCCTGCATGAAAGGCAAACGCCTTACCTCCATGCTATCTCTCCGGCCCCTGTTTCAACTATTCTAAGTCACAGAATAGAAAGCGCAAACTGAAAAAGAATACTGAAATATAATCAATAAAATACTATAATTTGAGTAGTAAACTATAATAGAGATTAAAATTCATATTCTGATAAAAAATAAAGCTAAGAGTTAAAGGATTAAAATTTAAACATAATTGTAACTAATAAATGGCATTCTGTTTTACAAAAAACAGTCTAATTTCACTGAGGATCATTTTGTGAAACAAAATAAAATGATAATAAACACTACCTTTGAGATCTTCCACAGTTTCTTGTGCTGGCAACTCCTAAATAAATACAAGAGCAAAAATCAATACATTATTCATTTTATTGTTCATTTTCAGGTAGTCAGCAGACTGAGCAGCCACTCATGCTAATGGCATGTGCAGAGAGCAAATACCGTGTCCATTCTGTTTATTTGGGGAGCAAAAATGAATATCACACATGTGTAAATTCATGATTGTATGTATTTGTTTAGACCTTTAATCAAAGGTTCTATATTATAATTTGTTCTGTTTGTTTTTGACTTGAGGGCTACACCTGGCTCCATACTATTC
This sequence comes from Suncus etruscus, assembly GCF_024139225.1. Taxonomy (NCBI): domain Eukaryota; kingdom Metazoa; phylum Chordata; class Mammalia; order Eulipotyphla; family Soricidae; genus Suncus; species Suncus etruscus. The sequence goes on along the minus strand of NC_064862.1, from coordinate 43,233,680 downwards.
CTGGTAGTACTAGGGATAGAAACAAGTTCAGTAACATTCAAGGCAAGTGTCATAATTCCCTAATTCTGTGGCCATGAATTATAATTTTGGAAAGAGCTTAGTGGGCGCATGACAGCACAGTGGTAGGGCGTTTGCCTTGCACGCTGCTGACCTGGGACTGATATGGATTCCCAAGCCTGCCAGGAACAACATTTCTGAGTGCAGAGCCACCTCAAAGTACTGACACTGATGGGTGTGCCCCCCACCAAAAAAAAAGAAAAAAAGCAGAGTTCTATGTAATCTTTCATAAGCCAAAATGGTAAAAAGCAAATGACATGAACAATATTTTGAGTTTTTCTACAGCTACAAATAACATAGTAAACCATACTGACTAAGCCTAACTGCTAATAATTAGCATATAGTAAAAATAAAAAGAAGTTATGATATATACAGCCTGAAGAAAGCAGTTCCTAGGTAAGGTATACACTGCAGTCAGTCACTCCCATTGTACAGAGATATACATTGCCTAAGAGCTACTGCAAAGCCAAAGTTGAAGTCTATTTTCAGTTACAGCCTTTTGTTGTAAAAGCAAATATCCTCTTTGGAAACTGATACTAATATAAGTCTTTTGTAAAATTAAAGTGGTATATCAGAGGCTGGAGCAAAGCACAGCAGTAAGGCTTTTGCCTTGCATGCAACAAACACAGGACGGACGGAGGTTCAAATCCCAGCATCCCAGATAGTCCCCTGAGCCTGCCAGGGGTGATTTCTGAGCACAGTCAGAAGTAACCCCTGAGCGCTGTCGGGTGTGACCCAAAAATTTAAAAAAAAATGAAGTAAAAAAAATGAAGTAGTATATCAAAATTTGTTCAAAAGAACTCTATCTGTATAAACTTCCTTAAGAGACAAGTGTGATTTAATGTGTAGACGTGAAATAGGTAATATGAACAACACACAATACAAAGGAAAGAAGAGTCAAAGTCCAATTTGGCTCCTCTGGCTGGGGTGGCAGAATAAAGCAGATAGCAAAAACGCCTAAGAATGGGTATTTATCTTATTATCCAAAAATGCCTCTTAGGTCATCTCTAAACTGAGATATGATATTCCACAGAGACCAGTATGTACAGCTAGTGTAGGCTAAAATCAGTTCCATTGCACATTCATAATCTAGATATCAGTGACACTACCATACAAAAAATAAATAAATAAGAATGGAAACAAAGACCTTGCACTAACCAGTAAGCCCGAAGAGTTAATACTTTGTCCTTTAGAGCTGCAGTGCAGAGGAGTAGAGAGGTTTCGATTGTCATCTTCGTTTTTGTCACTGTTAATCCTCCCATTATTGCTAATCCAACAAGAGAAAAAAAGATAAAAATAATTTATCAGTATCAGTTCAAAAATAAGATTTTATCTCTACTCCATTTTCTGACATTTTCTATATACATATTTTGTTTCTGCAATAGTAAGAAGTGGAAACATTACTTTAACATTGAAATAAACACTTTTATTTCTTCAGAAAAGTAAAATGGTGATAAATACTCAATAGTTATTTCAGTTCTATGCAATATATTTCTTTTATATAAACAAACACAAATGGTCTTCTTGAGATAATTCTGGCTTGCTCTTAATACTTAAATGGCAAGATTGAAATTAAAAAAAAAATGGGGGCCGGAGAGATAGCATGGAGGTAAGGTGTTTGCCTTTCATGCAGGAGGTTATTGGTTCGAATCCCGGCGTCCCATGTGGTCCCCCGTGCCTGCCAGGAGCAATTTCTGAGCCTGGAGCCAGGAATATATCCTGAGCACCACCGGGTGTGACCCAAAAACCACAAAAAAAAAAAAAAAAAAAAGAAATTAAAAAAAATGACTTTTAGTACTAAATCTAAATACAGATAAATGAGTTCCAAAGCAGCATTTATCAATCTTTCTACGTCTACAAACAACATGGGTCCATGGACCAGTGACTGAAGAGCACAGTAACATTACTAGGTTATATTATTACTTGAAACATCTTAAAAATCAATATAAATATGTTCTAAAGTAAATGTTTATATATAAGAAAAATATACATATATTTATTCATATTGGCATATTTTCCTAAGCAACTAAGAAATATATTTTAATAATAATAAAACTTGCAAATTATGAACAGATTCATTAAACAGAAATGTTACCTTGGGTTTTTGTGATTAACTGGATGTTCACTTTTGGTCTCTTTTTCAGTAACTGGCTTTTCTTTCTTTGAGGTGGGCTTCTGCTGAATGACTTCTCCTTTGTCAAACATAAGGTGTAGACGGTAACTGACCAGTTTGATTATGGCGAAAAATACAGTCACTGAACTGCAGTAAAAAAATACAGTGATGGCATTTGGAGGAAAAGCCTAAGGAAGGAAAAATAATTAAAAATTCATATTTTAATATGGTAATGTTTTGCATTAAAACTTAAAAGTGGAGGGAGATTTGGGACATGGGTGATGGGAATGTTGCACTGGTGATGGGTGGTGTTCCTTTTATGACTGAAACCCAAACACAATCATGTATGTAATCAAGGTGTTTAAATAAAAAAAAAAAACAAAAAAAAAACTTAAAAGTATTTTGTTTTGGGGAGTGCACACCCAGTGGTACCCAGGGATTTTTGTTGTTATTATTGTTTTAGGTCACACCCAGCAGCGCTCAGGGGTTATTCTTGGCTATGCTCAGAAATCGTTCCTGGCAGGCTCAGGGGATTATATGGGATGCCGGGATTCGAACCACTGTCCTTCTGCATGCAAGGCAAACGTCCTACCTCCATGCTAGCTCTCCTGCCCAGGGATTACTTTTAACTCTGCACTCAGTGACCAGGGATTGAACCCTAATCAGATATCTAATTCCCTACCTTAACTGCTATACTCTGCCTGCAGCCCTATTAAACTGAAAGCCTTTGTATGACATATATAAAGCATAAGTTCAATGACATTTTTGTTTTACCAGTTTTAAAACTTTATTAGTTGAAATACTTAAGGAGAAAAAGACACCATATCTTTTCATATTTTTTAAAAATTATGTTAATTATAAAAATAAATATAATAAATTATTTATATTAAATAGCTTATCCAGGAATGCCAAGATATATAAATATTATTACTGTTAATCATAGCATTTTCTCTTTTATATAGAACTGTATGTAATATGTGTTTTTATAACCGGAAATTTGTATGTATTTTTGATCAACTTATATTCAATTACAAAAGTGGGAGTTGTGCCAAAGCTGTTGTGTTTTATATCCCTACCAATTCAGTTTTCCTCCAAATCTTATCAACATCAAATTTAACATATGATTTTATTTGAAAAAGCCTCTCATTTTTATCTTATTTTGTATGATTATCAGCTACTAACTTATCAGCTTTTTTTTTTTTTTTTTTTTTTTGGTTTTTGGTTCACGCCCGGCAGCACTCAGGGGTTACTCCTGGCTCTATGCTCAGAAATCACCCCTGGCAGGCATAGAGGACCATATGGAATGCTGGGATTCAAACCACCGACCTTCTGCACACAAGGCAAATGCCTTACCTCCATGCTATCTCTCCGGACCCTAACTTATCAACTTTTATGTTCAAATATTCATAACTGCATGTTTAAACATATTAACTCATTTTTGGGTTTGTTTGGGGTTTTTTTTGTTGTTGTTGTTGTTTGTTTGTTTTGGTTTTTGGGTCACACCTAGCAGCGCTCAGGAGTTACTCCTGGCTCTACGCTCAGAAATTGCTCCTGGCAGGCTCGGGGGACCATATGGGATGCCTGGATTTCAACCACAGTCCTTCTGCATTCAAAATAAACACCCTACCTCCATACTATCTCTCCGGCCCATATTAACTCATTTTTAAGTTTTGTTTTAGGCATTGTGGTTTATAAAATTGTAAGGTTGCAGGTACAAAATATTCCAGCACCACACCCTCGATCCTTCCCTCAACTACTACCCACCAATACACCCCACTGCCATTCACATGGTAAGCTTCCTTCTGAATACCAGTACTCAATTTCTATTGCCCTTAAGTTGTTATTCCCCTACTATGTCCTTCTATATCCTATATGTGATACATCATTCTGTCTCTTTCCTTCTTACTTTACACAGCATGATGATCCACATTGCAGCAAATTGCATGATTTCATCTATTCTTAAAGCTGAGTAGTATTTCTTTGCTCATATGTACCACAGTTTATTTATCCAGTCATCTATTTTTATACACTTAAGTTCCGACCATATTTGAGCTATTGTGAATAGTGTTATAATGAAAACAGGCATGCAAATTTCTTTTCTAAAGAGTTTTGGGACCATTGGGGTAAATGCCAAGAAGTGGAATTGCTTGGTAAAATGGAAGCTTAATTTCTAGTTTACAAAAAAGTTTCCATATTCTTTTTCAAAATGTCTGAACCCGTCTACATTCCCACATGCAATGAGTGAGGGACCCTTTTATCCCAACTTCAAACTACATTATAAAGCTGCAGTAAATAAGACAATGTGGTACTAGAATAAAGATAAAAATTTCAGACCAATAAAACATAATTGAAAGCCCAAAGACACCGCACACAAAAAAAGTAAAATCAAAATATAATACCAGATCTGTATTCTTAGATTATATTGAGGAAAACATAGGTAGAATACTTTTCTACATGACACAGAAAAGTAAAATCAAAATGTAATACATAACTTAATATCAGACCTTTATTCACAGATTATATTAAGCAAAATAGGTAGAATACTGAATCTAGAAGTATCTTCAATGACTTAATGCCATTAGCTAAGCAAATGGAAGGAAGGTTAAACAAATACAATCAGAATAAGGAACTTCTACAATGACCTGAATAAAAGACACCCAACAAAAATTATTTTCTTACAACTAAACTGATAAAGAGGAAACATCTAAGATATAAGACATTGGTATATTACTTTAAGGAAATAAAAATAACTCCATCAAAAAATGGAAGGAAGAGATTAACAAAAACTTTCTTTTTTTTTTTTGTTTTTGTTTTTTTCGGTCATACCCGATAGCACTAAGGGGTTACTCCTGGCTCTATGCTCAGAAATTGCTCCTGGCAGGCTCGAGAGACCATATGGGATGCTGGGATTCGAACCAATGACCTTCTGCACAAAAGGCAAATGCCTTACCTCCATGTTATCTCTCTGGCCCCAACAGAAACTTTCTAAGAACACAGACATGCTGGTGGCCAAAAAGTATATGAAAAATGTTTTGTATCACTTAATCACTTACAAGCAGAGAAAAGCTAATAAAAACAAAATGAGCTATCAGCTCACCCACTGAGACTAGAAATTAGCACAAAAATAGAAAAACAGTTATTTGATTTTTTTTTTTTTTTTTTGGTTTTTGGGCCACACCCAGTGACGCTCAAGGGTTACTCCTGGCTATGCGCTCAGAAGTCACTCCTGGCTTGGGGAACCATATGGGACGCCGGGGGATCGAACCGCGGTATTGACTGATAGGACAGAACATGTAGCATTGTTGCGCAGGCAAGGCAGGCACCTTACCTCTAGCGCCACCGCGCCGGCCCCTATTTGATTTATTTTTAATATAATTGCTTATTTAAGCACTATGGTTACAGAATTGTTCATAGTTGAGTTCGGTCATAAAATGTAGACCACCCTTCACCAGTGCCACTTTCTCGCCATCAGTGTCCCCATTTATCTCCCACCCACCACCCACCCCATCTGTCCCTGGGTCAGACATTTTGCTTCTCTCTCATACATCTCTCTCATTTTCCTTTTTTACACTGTAGTTTGCTGTTGTTAATAAAGAGATGCCATGCATATCACTTTATCATGTTTTAGCACCCAGTTCTTGTCCAGAATGATCAGTTTCAACTATTATTATCAAAGTAGAACCGTCTCTACTTTCACTAAACTTACTGTTCTTTGTGGCAATCTTCCTTCCACAGTCTGGTCCTACTGATCCTCATCTCTAATGTTTCTGAATAATATTACCATACTGCCATTTTTATTTTCATAATATCCTACAGAAGAGTGAGATTATTCCATGTCTATCCCTAACCCTCTGTTCATTTCACTCAGCATAATCTCCATGTATGTCCATGTATAAAAAAAAAATTCATCGGAGGACAGGGATAGAAAAAAATGCACCATTTCATTTTTCTTTATAGCTGCATAGTACTCTATTGTGTAGATGATTTTCTGTGACACTTTTAGAATTTCATCTGTTGTCAGGCACTTGGGTAGTTTCTAGATTCTGACTATTGTAAATAGTGCTTCAATGAACATAGAAGTGCAGAGGGCATTTTAGTATTGTGTTTTTGTATTCCTAAGGTATAACCCTAGGAGTGGTATTGCTGGATCATATGGAGGCTCAATTTCCAGTTTGGGGAGGAATATCCATATTGTTTTCCAGAAAAGTTGGACTAGACACCATTCCCAAGAGCACTAAATGAAAGTCCTTTGTTCACCACATCCACACCAGCACAGATTGTTATTGGTTTTTTGTGATGTGTGGTATGAGACAAAATCTCATTGTTGTTTTGATTTGCATCTCCCTGATGATTAGTGTTGTGGAGCATTTTTTCATGTACCTTCTGGCCATCTGTATTTCTTCTTTAAGGAAATGTCTGTTCATTTCTTCTCTCCATTTTTGGATGGGATTAGATGCTTTTTTCATGTAAAGTTTTGTCAGTAATTTGTATATCTTAGATAGTAATCCCTTATCAGTTGAGTATTGGGTGAATAGGTTTTTCCATTCTGTGGGTATCCACTTTGAGTCCTAGTTACTGTTTCTATTAAAGTGCACAAACTTCTCTGATTAATGTAGTACCATTTGTTTATCTTTATTTCAACGTGCATGAACAATAGTTGAAGATGTTTTAGTTTCAATGTCATGGACTGTTTTGCCTAAATTTCCCTCTATTGGGCCGAAGAGATAGCACAGCAGTAGGGCAAGATTACTACTACTTTACTGGATCTTTCCCAGAAGCCCTCTGAGGGATGGAACTTAGGGTAACACTGGTATACAGTATTTTCTAAAAAAATTTTTGAAACTTTCTTTATACTAAAAACTTTTCAAAAAATAGAGTGAAATCGTTTTCAGAAATATAATACAGAGTTCATACAATTGTGTTGCATCCTACTGACCCACATTCATATCTTCAACACCACTTGTGGTCTCCTGATAACACCAGGGGACACTCTTGAGCACAGATCCAGGAAATCTTTGACTCCACAAGGTATGGCTCAAAATCGAAAAAAATTAAAAGAGGAAAATAAATAAATTTAAAAAATAGAAAAGTAGGGGCCGGAGAGATAGCATGGAGGTAAGGCATTTGCCTTGCATGCAGAAGGACACTGGTTTGAATCCTGGCATCCCATATGGTCCCCCGAGCCTGCCAAGGGCGATTTCTGAGCATAGAGCCAGGAGTGGCCCCTGAATGCTGCCAGGTGTGACCCAAAAACAAACAAAAAAAATAGTAAAATAATACATTACCTGAAATTTGGTCAAACAAAAAAAATTAAACTGTGTTCCCGTATACTAAAAAAATAAATCAAAGATCATTTTCACAATTCATCTATCTTTGTTTGACTACCTTAAGTATCGGAGTTTTAAACTATTTACCCAAGGAAGCCTTTTTAAATATCAAAGCCATAAAGGGATCTCCTATTTTTATCGTATGTCATATTTCCCATATAATAGCACTAATAGTTGCATTCCGCCTATTTTTTTATCTGTCAACTTTGTGAAGAGAAATAACAATCTGTCTTTTTTGCCTCTTATATCCTCAATATTCAGCAAAACACCTGAAACTCAATCTGTTGTAAACTTAAGTGTTATCCAACAAATATGGCCAATTATTTCTATTCTGGCCAATCTTTCTGTATGACTTTCATCAAATCTAACATAGAACAAAATTCAGGAATTTTTCTGAGTTACTGTAAGTATCTAATGGGGGAGTAGTTTAGTTGATGCAAAGTTCTTATAACAATTCCTGCCTCAGAACATTTTTTGTTTTTGTTTTTGGTTTTGGTTTTTGGGCCACACCCAGCGATGCTCAGGGGTTACTCCTGGCTGTCTGCTCAGAAACAGCTCCTGGCAGGCACCATATGGGACACTGGGATTTGAACCAACCACCTTAGGTCCTGGATCGGCTGCCTGCAAGGCAAACGCCGCTGTGCTATCTCTCCGGGCCCCTCAGAACATTTTTAATGTTAGCTGTAATTACTTTTTTTTTCTTTTCTTTTTTCTTTATATGGAGATAATTCCCACTAGAAGTTATAAAATGCCATTCTACGAAAAATACCCAAGTAAAGGAAAAAATTGGCAAGGAACATAAGCAACTATTTTAAAAAAACAAAATACTGTGCTGATTGCACATCCATAGAGCAGAAAAGATCATCACCCTCATTAATAAATAAGCACACTACATTGTTTTGTGTCTAATGAATTACAATCCAATCTCCCTATCGTCCCTGATGGGAAAATATTTAGTTGGAGGTAGGGCCCAAAGATTGATGAGGGACTGGAGAGAGAGTTCAGAGAGTAGAATGTGTTTACTTTGTATGTGGTGGACTCTAGTGAGCTCCCCAGCACTGCGTTTCCCTGACAGAAGCAGTAGTGCCTGAGCACCACTGGGTGTGACCCAAATCCCCTACTCCCAACAAAACCCACAAAATTGATGAGAATTCAACTCAAATTTGGTAAAAACTTGAGAAATATAAAATAAATAATCGAGGGATCAGAGTGATAGTACAGTGAGCAGGACATTTACCTTGCATGAGGCCACACCAAGGTTTGATCCCTGACATACCAGGAGTGATTCCTGAATGCTGCTGTAATTACTTTTTAGAACAATAACATATAATAATATATATTATTAATCACAATAAGTTGCTAAAATATAAAAATATAACAATAGGTGTGGGAGTAGAATAAAATGGCTAAAACAAAAAATAATAAGCTGACACAATCTACTTGCACATAAAATTAAAAAAAATCAATGATCTTAACGCATTTACTATTATAGTGAAAGAAATAATATGACACGAACAGCATCTAAATACAGTCATTAGTTGGGCTAAATTTTTTTAAATGCTCAACAAAAGTGAAAGTAGGGTGAGAGACATAAAATTAGCTACCAGAAAATTAATCATGAACTTGCAATAGAAGAATAGATAGAGAAGGCAGAAGAGCTATTTTGAGAGTAAGATTAAATTCATATTTTTAGGGGCCAGAGAGATAGCATGGAGGTAGGCCGTTTGCCTTTCATGCAGAGGGACGATGGTTCAAATCCCAGCATCCCATATGGTCCCCCGAGCCCGCCAGGAGCAATTTCTGAGCGTAGAGCCAGGAATCACCCCTGAGCGCTGCCGGGTGTCATCCAAAAACCAAAAAAAAAAAAAAAAAAAATCTTGTTTATAAAAAATATTTCCAAAAAAAAATATTTCCCCTAAAAAAAACAAGTTTGGGAGAGTCCCCTGGGAAAAACAGTTTAGGTCTTCTGAAATATGTTTGGGCAAGAAAATAGTGAACCCAGAAAATAATAGTACAAATATAAAATTTAGGGTCTTTCTTGAATTATAGAAGACAACTAAGGCAAGAATAGGAAAATATTTATCCTTACCAATTTATCTTTAAGGGTACCTGCCATTTATTTGACTGCATGAAATTCCTCAGCTTCAGTTCTTCATCTACCGATTGAATTTGATGTGCTTCACAACTGTCTTTCAATTAAGGTACAGGGGACTCAAACTCATGGACCGCGGGCCACAAACGGCCCTCTGTACAACATTTTGTGGCCCTACCCTAGAGGAATCTTTTTTGTTTTGTTTTAGTTGTTTGGGTTGCACCCCCCAATGTTCAAGGCTTACTACTGACTTTGCACTCAAGGATCACCCCAACTTTGCCTGCTGTGTCCCTCAGGTAAATTGAGTTTGAGACCCCTGGATCATACAATGGCTTGATACCTTGGGATTCAAGGTAGAGATGGATATCATATTAAATAAATGGCCAGTCTTTGAGCTCAGACAAGATGTAAGGTAAACTGGGACAGTTCCTATATACTTATATCCTTATGCATCTGTTTGTTTAATTAACTGTGACCAATTCCTGCTGGATGACAGTTGATAGTGCCAAACTGACTGGCTTTAGACAATCCAGAACAAGATAAGTGCTGGTTCTTTTTGCCACAGATATTAAACTGACAGATAGTCAACCTACCTATAAGCATGCAGGTGTAGAAATAGCAGAAACAGAATAAACAGCAGGAATTTTTGTTTTGTTTTGTTTTTGGGTCACACCTGGCAGTGCTCAGGGGTTATTCCTGGCTCCAGGCTCAGAAATTGCTCCTGGCAGGTATGGAGGACCATATGGGTCGACGGGATTTGAACTGATGACCTCCTGCATGAAAGGCAAACACCTTACTTCCATGCTATCTCTCCGGCCCAACAGCAGGAATTTTTTTTTTTTTTTTTGGTTTTTGGGCCACACCCTGTGACGCTCAGGGGTTACTCCTGGCTATGCGCTCAGAAGTTGCTCCTGGCTTCTTGGGGGACCATATGGGGCACCGGGGGATCGAACCGCGGTCCGTCCTAGGTTAGCGCAGGCAAGGCAGGCACCTTACCTCCAGCGCCACCGCCCGGCCCCAACAGCAGGAATTTTTAAAGGTTGGCAGTTGTCGCTCAAGAAAAGTAGTTATTAATGTAATAACATGAAAGCTGAATGCACTGAGGATGGAGAGACTTCCTTGAGACTCATCAAAGGAAGCTGACACTAGTAATGGGATGATGTAGGCACATTATATGCCTAAAACTCCATAGTACCTTAATTTTAAGGAAGTTAAAAAAAAAAAGTGTTTACTGGTGGTGGGAATGCCCCTCACTTATTGTCACTATGTGCCTCAACTATTACTGTGAGAGATTGTAATTCACTTCGACCACAATAAAAAAAATAAAATAAAATGTGTTTATAACAGGAAAGCAGATCCCTCTCTGAGCCAAATCCTTTGTATACAGTCTGTACAAACAGCTACCTAAGAGACCGGAGAGATAGCATGGAGGTTAAGGCATTTGCCTTTCATGCAGAAGGTCATTTGTTCAAATCCCGGCGTCCCATATGGTCCCCCGAGCCTGCCAGGAGCAATTTCTGAGCAAAGAGCCAGGATTAACCCCTGAGCGATGCCGGGTGTGACCCAAAAAAACAAAACAAAACAAAACAAAACACAAAACAGCTACCTAAAGCAAAGATAACTGAATGAGGATTGGAGAACTAGCCCAAAGTGCTGGAACATACATTTTGCATGTAGAGGCCCCAAGTTTAATACCTTGGCACAGAACGTTACTCTGAGTACTACTTAGAACAATCCCTGAGCAATGAGCCAAGAGTAGCTTCTATCTAGCACCACCAAATATGATCCTCATTCAACACTAATTTAGAAGACATGGTCTATATATCTGCTGAAGGCCTGGAACTCAGGAAAGAATAATTGTAAGCATCCCAAAACTACAGGCCAGAGTGATAGTACTGTGGGTAAGGTACTTTTTTTTGCCATGCTGCCAACCTAACTAGCACCACATATAGTGTCTTGACCCCTGCCAGAATGAATGCCTGAGTAAAGAGTCAGGAGTGAATCCTGAGCAGTGCATGGGTATTACCCTACCTTCACCAAAAATTATACATGATATTCCCCTATGTGTAGGCTTAATGGAACAGCTTAATAAATTATAAAAAGATCAACAAAATAAACCAAAAATAGGCAGACAGAAAGAAATAACAAAGCTCAGAGCAGAAATTAATGAACTGTAAACTCTAAAAACCATCCAAATATGAATAAAAGCAAGAATTTGTTCTTAAAAAAAAAAAAAAGATAATTCGGGGCCAGTGAGATAGCACAGCAGCATTTGCCTTGCAAGCAGCCGATCCAGGACCAAAAGTGGTTGGTTCGAATCCCAGTGTCCCATATGGTCCCCCGAGCCTGCCAGGAGCTATTTCTGAGAAGATAGCCAGGAGTAACCCCTGAGCATCGGCAGGTGTGACCCCAAAAAAAACTAAAAAAAAAAAAAAAAGATAATTCACTAGCAAGACTCACAATGAAAGAGAGAGAAACTAAATAAACTGAATTAGAAATAAAAAGAGGAAAATTACTACAGAAACTCCAGATATTCAAAAGATAATCAGATACTACTTTGAGAAACCCTATGCCACAAAACAAGAGAACCTAGAAGAAATGAATAAAATGTTGGACTTCTGTAAACTCCCAAAATTGAACCAGGATCATCTGGCACATCTAAACAGACATCACTATTGAGGAAATTAAAATGCTAAGCAAAAATCTTCCCAAAAACAAACACCTAGGCCCAGATGGATTCACTAGTACATTATTTCAAACCTTTCAAAAGGACCTACTATGAATCCTTTTCAGAAACTTCCAGAAAATTAAAGAAACAGAAAAATTCCTAAATAGTTTTTATGAAGCTAATATCATCCTGATAGAAAAGAAGACAGTGATGCCACAAAAAGAGAACTACAGACAAATATCCTTAATGAACACAAAAACCTAGCAAATAGGATCCAATGGCTCGTCATGAAGGTCCTAAACCATGACCAAGTAGGATTAATCCCAGACATGGAAGGATGGTTTAACATAAATAAGTCAATCAACATAATACACCATATCAACAAAAGGAAAAGTAAAAACCATATGATCATATCAATAGATGCAAAGAAAGCATTAGACAAGGTCCTACACCCACTCATGATAAAAACTGCAGCAAGATCAGAATTGAAGAAACTTTTCTCAATATAGTCAAGACCATTTATACAAGCCCATGCCAAATATTATACTCAACGGGGAAAAACTAAAAGACTTTTTTCCTCTGAGAACCAGCCACAAAACAAGGTTGCACCTCTCACCACTTCTATTCAACACAGTATTGGAAGTGCTTGCCAATGCCATTAGGCAAGAAAAATATATCAAAGGCATCCAGATAGGAAAGGAAGAAGCCATGCTCTCACCATTCATGATACTTTAGAAAATTCAAGACTCAGGCCTGGAGAGATAGCACAGCGGCGTTTGCCTTGCAAGCAGCCAATCCAGGACCAAAGGTAGTTGGTTCGAATCCCAGTGTCCCATATGGTCCCTTGTGCCTGCCAGGAGCTATTTCTGAGCAGACAGCCAGGAGTAACTCCTGAGCACCGCCGGGTGTGGCCCAAAAACCAAAAAAAAAAAAAAAAAAAGAAAATTCAAGACTCTACAAAAAGCTTCTAGAAACAATAGATTTGTATAGTAAACTGTCAGGCTACAAAACTAACACTCAAACACTTTTTTTTGGTTTTTTTTGGGGGTGGTGTTTGGTTTTTAGGTCACACACGGCAACACTCAGGGGTCACTCCTGGCTCTATGCTCAGAAATTGCTCCTGGCAGGCTCGGGGAACTATATGGTATGCCGGGATTCGAACCACTGTCCTTCTACATGCAAGGCAAATGCCCAACCTCAATGCTATTTCTCCAGCCCCCATGGTTTTCTTTTATACAAATAATGAAAGAGAAGGAAAAGACATTACAAAATACAACCTCGTTCAAAATTGTGCCTCAGAAAATCAAGTACCTTGGAGTAAACTTAACTAAAAAGGTGAAAGAAAACTGTAATACACTACTTCAAGAAATAAAAGAGGGGGCCGGGCGGTGGCGCTAAAGGTAAGGTGCCTTGCCTTGCCTGCGCTAACCTTGGATGGACCTCGGTTCGATCCCCCGGTGTCCCATATGGTCGCCCAAGCCAGGAGCAACTTCTGAGCACATAGCCAGGAGTAACCCCTGAGCGTTACCGGGTGTGGCCCAAAAAAAAAAAAAAAAGAAATAAAAGAGGACACACAAAAATGGAGACATATATCCTGCTCATTAATTGGGAAGATTAACATAATTAAAATGGCAATTATGGGGCCAGAGAGATAGCATGGAGGTAAGGCGTTTGCCTTTCATGCAGAAGGTCAGTGGTTTGAATTCCATATGGTCCCCTGTGCCTGTCAGGGGCGATTTCTGAGCATAGAGCCAAGAGTAACCCCTGAGCGCTGCCAGGCGTGACCCTAAAACCAAAAAAAGAATGGCAATTGTACAAAGCATTGTACAGATTTAATGTAATCCCTCTAAGGATACTCATGGCATTTTTTCAAAAAAAGTGGACCAAACATTCCTGAAATTCATTTAGAAATATAAACACCAATAAATCACTAAAAACAACCGGGCCCGGAGAGATAGCACAGCAGCGTTTGCCTTGCAAGCAGCCGATCCAGGACCAAAGGTGGTTGGTTCGAATCCCAGTGTCCCATATGGTCCCCCATGCCTGCCAGGAGCTGTTTCTGAGCAGACAGCCAGGAGTAACCCCTGAGCACCACTGGGTGTGGCCCAAAAAACTAACAAACAAACAATAAAAAAAAAAAACTTTGGGAGAAAGAAGATGGGAGGCATCACTTTCTCCAACTTTAAATTGTACTAAAAAGGGGGCCGGGCGGTGGCGCTAAAGGTAAGGTGCCTGCCTTGCCTGCGCTAACCTTGGACGGACCGCGGTTCGATCCCCCGGTGTCCCATATGGTCCCCCAAGCCAGGAGCAACTTCTGAGCACATAGCCAGGAGTAACCCCTGAGTGTTACTGGGTGTGGCCCAAAAACCAAAAAAAAAAAAAAAAAAAAAAAAAAAAAAAAAAATTGTACTAAAAAGCAAAAGTAATTAAAACAACATGGTAGTGGAATAAAGACAAACCCTCAGATAAATGTAATAGATTTGAGTATTCTGAGGCTGACTCCCAAGTATACAACCATTTAATCTTCAATAAAGGGGCAACATATTTGTATATGTGGAGCAAGGAAAGCCTCTTTGATAAGTGGCATTGGGAATATAGATCAATTACATAACAAAAGATTAACTCACACTCTCTTTAAAACCATGCACAAAGGTCAAATCAAAATAGATTAAAGATCTTGATATTAAACTTGAAACCATAAGGTCCAAGAGGAAAACAGGCAAAACATTCTATGGCATTGAGACTACAGCATCTTCAAGGAGGAAATACCACAGTCCAAGCAAGTGGAAGCAGAGATAAACAAATGGGATTACATTAAATTGAGAAGCTTCTGTATTTCAGAGGAAAACAGTGACTAGGATACAAAGAATCCCATAGAATAAGACAAACTATTCTCCCAATACCTATCTGATAAAGGGCTAATATCTAAGATATACAAGGTACTGAAAGAAATCAACAAGAAAAAAACAACTAATCTCATCAAAAATTGGGGAGAAGAAATGAACAGACATTTTCTCAAAGAAATAAACTGATGGCCAAAAGGCACATGAAAAAATGTTCCACATCATTAATCATCAGGGAATTGCAAACTAAAACAACAATGAGATAACATCTCACACCACAAAGAATGACTAACATCACAAAGAACAAGAACAACCAGTGCTGGCATGGATGTGGGGTGAAGGGAGCTCTCATTCACATCTAGTCCAACCTTTCTGAAAAATACAGATATTCCTTAAAAATACTGGAAATAAGTTCCTTATAATTCAGCAATACCACTCTGAGGGATATACCCTAGGAATACAAAAACACAATCCAAAAATGACCTCTGCACTCTTATGGTTATCACAGCACTTTTTTACAATAGCCAGAATCTGGAAGCAATCCAGGTGCCCAACAAGAGAAGAGTGGCTAAAGGAACTATGGTATATCTACACAATGGAATACTATGCAGCCATTAGAAAAAAGAATAAAGTCATGAATTTTGCTTATACATGAATGGTCATGGAGATACTGTATTATGTTGAGTGAAATGAGTCAAAGGGAGAGAGATAAACAAGAATAATCTCACTCATCACTGGTCTATAAAAAAATAAAAGACAGGCCCGGAGAGATAGCACAGCGGCGTTTGCCTTGCAAGCAGCCGATCCAGGACCAAAGGTGGTTGGTTCGAATCCCGGTGTCCCATGTGGTCCCCCGTGCCTGTCAGGAGCTATTTCTGAGCAGACAGCCAGGAGTAACCCCTGAGCACCGCCAGGTATGGCCCAAAAACAAAAAATAAATAAATAAATAAATAAATAAATAAATAAATAAATAAATAAATAAAAATAAAAGACTGTGGAAATGATATCCAGAGACAATAAAAATGAAAATCAGGGGGACCATTCCAGGGTAGATAGCTTGTTACAAAGAGCAGAGTGTAGTTAGAGAAGGTCTAATATGGAAAAGACATTTATGGCACCCTTCATTTGCAGTGGTACAAAACACAATGTCACAAAAGAAGGGAGAGACAGACAGACAGACAGACAGAGCACGCAGTAAAATGCCTGCCCCAGAGACAGGCGGGAGAGGGTGGGTAGGAGAGAAGAGAGCATCAGAGAGGGCAAGAGAGAAATTGTTGACATTGGTGGCAGAAAATACACACTGGTGAAGGTTGTTGTTATTCATTGTATGACTGTAAATCATGAAAAACGTTATCTGTGGAAAATAATACTGTATTATGAACAACCTTGTCACCATGGTGTTTAAATAAAAAACAAAGGATGGAGAGATTTTTTGGAAACTGAATGCTGGAAAAGAGAAGGGGGACTGTTCATATAAATACTTTGTACCAGCTACCTAGAAGTAATTTCATTAATACATTGAATTCTCATATTATAAGGGAGATAATATTATCACAACATATAAATCAGGAAGCAAATTAAAGATCACACAATTAGTAAGGAGAGCCAGGACTAGATAAAGTTGGTATTCCTGATCATTTTGCTATGCTGCATCTCTAGACAGAGAAAACACTGATATCTTTAGCTAAAAAGATTTACAAGGTCAAAATTAAGGAAGATTACATGTATTTAGTTTCTAAATAAAATGTTTTTACATAAAATTTTGTTTGTTTTGTATGAGATGCTTATTAGCATATTTATTTTTATCTCTCTGGCCCCAATAAAAAAATATATTTTTATGTTCATTTTCTTTTTCTAATAATTTTTTTATTTATTGAAGAAAATGCATCACATAGTTGACATAACTGATCATAAGTCTTTAAATAAATAAAAAAATTAAAACAAGGACAGCCATTCTTATATCAGACCAAATTGTATTCAACCTCAAGAAAGTGATCAGAGACAAAGAGGGGCACTACTTACTGATCAGGGGAACATTAGATCAAGAAGTGCTAACCCTGGTCAATATCTATGCACCTAATGTAAAATCACCAAAATATGTGAGGCAACTACTGACAAACCTGGAGAAACACATGAAGGGAATTGTGATAATAGTAGGGGACCTCAATACTCCACTATCACCACTGGACAGATCCTCCAAGCAGAAAAATAGTAAAGAAATAAGAGCTCTAAATGAAAAATTAGAAGAATTAGGGCTAATAGACTTATATAGAGCCCTCCATCCCCAGAAAGTAGAATACACATTCTTCTCAAACCCACATGGAACCTTCTCCAGAATAGATCATGTCTTAGGATACAAAGCCAACCTATATAAGACCACAAAGGTAAGGATCATTAGAAGTACCCTTTCAGATCACTATGCAACAGAGCTTATAATTGATGTCAAGAAGAAGCAATGGAGGAAAACTAATACCTGGAGATTGAATAACATACTGCTTAACAACAGCTGGATCAAAGAACAACTCAAGGAGGAAATAAAAAGATTCCTTGAGGGGCCGGGCGGTGGCGCTAAAGGTAAGGTGCCTGCCTTGCCTGCGCTAGCCTTGGACGGACCGCGGTTCGATCCCCCGGTGTCCCATATGGTCCCCCGAGCCAGAAGCAACTTCTGAGCACATAGCCAGGAGTAACCCCTGAGCGTTACCAGGTGTGGCCCAAAAACCAAAAAAAAAAAAAAAAAGATTCCTTGAGACGAATGACAATGAAGAGACAACATGTCAGAATTTATGGGATACAGCAAAAGCAGTACTTAGGGGGAAACTCATAGCATTACAGGCCTATGTTAAGAAACAGGAAAATAACAAAACCAACAGTTTAAAAGATCACCTCAAAGAATTGGAACAACAGCAACAGAGAAATCCAACCACAACCAGAAGGCAAGAAATCATAAAAACCAGAGCAGAAATAAACAACATAGAGACTAAGAAAACAATACAAAAAATCAATGAGACCAGGAGTTGGTTTTTTCGAAAAAATAAATAAGATAGACAAACCATTGGCAAAACTTACCAAAAAAAAGAGGGAAAACACCCAAATCACTAGGATCACGAATGAAAGGAGAGAGATTACAACAGAACCCCAAGAAATACAACATATCATGAGATCATATTATGAACAACTATATTCAACTAGGCTAGAGAACCCACCAGAAATCGACAGATTCTTGGACAAACACCCTCTTCCAAGACTGGAAAAGGAAGACCTAGAAACTCTAAACAGTCCAATCACTTCAGAGGAAATTGAAGACGTAATTAAAAGACTCCCTAAGAACAAATGCCCAGGCCCAGATGGATTTACAGGTGAATTCTATCAAACATTTCAAGAAGACTTATTACCACTGTTCCATAGGCTTTTCAAAACCATAGAAAAAACAGGAATCCTCCCCAACTCCTTTTATGAGGCTAATATCACACTCATTCCTAAAGAAGGCAAAGACACCACCAAAAAAGAAAACTACAGACCAATCTCACTAATGAACATTGATGCAAAGATACTTAACAAAATCTTAGCAAACCGAATCCAACACCTCATCAAAAAGATCATACATCACGATCAAGTGGGATTCATACCAGGAATGCAAGGTTGGTTCAACATACGCAAATCAATAAACATTATACACCACATCAACAACATGAAGGACAAAAACCACATGATCATATCAATCGATGCAGAGAAGGCGTTTGACAAAATCCAACACCCGTTCATGTTAAAGACACTCAGCAAAATAGGGTTAGAAGGCACCTTCCTTAAGATAGTTACAGCTATTTATGAAAAGCCTACAGCCAACATTATACTTAATGGCGAGAAGCTAGAAGCATTCCCACTAAGGTCAGGAACTAGGCAAGGCTGTCCACTCTCTCCACTCTTATTCAATATAACCTTAGAAGTCCTAGCAATAGCAATCCGACAAGAGAAGAGAATCAAAGGAATTCAAGTAGGGAAAGAGGAACACAAGCTAGCTCTATTTGCTGATGATATGATGATATACATCAAAAACCCTAAAGAATCCACAGAAAAACTCCTAGAAACAATCAACCAATACAGTAAAGTGGCTGGATACAAAGTCAATACACAAAAGACAGTAGCGTTTTTATATACAAACAATGAAGTTGAGGAGAGAGAGATTAAAAATACAATTCCATTTAAGATAGTATCAAAAAATATCAAATACCTAGGAATCAACCTTACAAGAGAAGTGAAAGATCTATACCAGGGAAACTTCAAAACACTTCAGAAAGAAATTGAAGACGATCTAAAGAAATGGAAGAACATCCCATCCTCATGGATAGGTAGAATTAACATAGTCAAAATGACTATTTTACCCAAACTGCTATATAGATTTAATGCAATCCCTATCCAAATCCAGACACAATTCTTTAAAGAAATAGAACAATCAATTATAAAATTCATTTGGAACCATAAAAGACCCAGGATAGCTAAACACATTCTGAAAAATGAGAAGTTGGGAGGTATCTCCTTACCTAACTTGAAACTATACTATAAAGCCATAGTAATAAAAACAGCATGGTACTGGAACAGAGACAGGACCTCAGACCAGTGGATTAGAACAGAATTCCCAGACATAAACCCCCAGATATATAGCCAGCTAATATTTGATAAAAGAGGCAAGAATATGAAATGGAACAAAGAAAGCCTATTCAACAAATGGTGTTGGTACAACTGGAAACTCATATGCACGAAAGTGAAAATCGACCCATATCTCACTCCTTATACAAAAGTCAACTCAAAATGGATCAAAGATCTGGAAATCAGACCTGAATCTATAAAGTTTATCGAGAATAAAATAGGCAGAACACTCGAAGACCTTTATATCAAAAGGGTCTTTGAGAATGGAGCACCAATGGCAAAAACGTTAGCATCAACTATAAACAAATGGGACTATATCAAACTAAAAAGCTTCTGCATGGCAAAAGAAACCCTACTTAATGCAAGAAGACAGCTAACAGAATGGGAAAAAATCTTTTCACTTGATATATCAGATAAAGGGCTGATATCTAGAACATACAAAGCGCTCAGAAACCTGAGCCCTTCAAAACCAAACGAAGCCATAAAAAAATGGGGAGACGAAATGAATAGACATTTCTCTGAGGAAGAGAGAAGGATGGCCAACAAACACATGAAAACATGCTCGCCTTCGCTCATCATCAGGGAGATCCAAATCAAGACAACAATGAGATACCACCTCACACCAGTGAGGTTGGCTCACATCAAAAATAATGGGAACAACCTTTGTTGGAGAGGATGTGGTATGAAAGGAACTCTCATTCATTGCTGGTGGGAATGCCCCTTGGTCCAACATCTATGGAGAAAAGTCTGGAGAGTGCTCAAAGAACTTAGAATTGAGCTGCCATTTGACCCAGCAATTGCTCTCCTAGGCATATATCCCCAAGATGGAAGGACATTCATTCCAAAATACATATGCACCCCACTATTTATTGCAGCACTCAGTATAATAGCCAAATCTTGGAACCAACCTCGATGTCCAACAACAGATGAATGGATCATTAAGATGTGGTACATATATACAATGGAATATTACATGGCAGTTAGAAATGATACAATCACAGACTTTGCAGCAACGTGGATGGACCAAGATCATGTTATGTTAAACGAAGTAAGTCAGAAGACAAAAGAAAAACACAGAATGGTAGCACTATTCTGAAACACCTAGAACACATAAAAAACAAAAAAATGACATTGAAGAAGCATAACTGCTAGAACCACAAAGAAAGACTTCATAAACTCCATTCCCTGATCTGCACAGCCACCAAGATCTTTAGAAACAGGTCTGATTTTACCATCCAAGATAAAGTAGAAGTCTTCCACATACCACGAAAGCAGCAAGAGGAGAATAAATGATCTATTTTTTTTTGACGTCTTTATTTTGGTGTGGAGATTACGGTTGATGTCTCCAATATTATTTTATTTTATTTTGTTTAGTCTTTCTCTTTCTTTTTTGCACTTGAGTATGATTTGATTTCAGAACCGAGATTATTGTGTGGTGCCTGTCTTTATTGCTGTGGTGCTTATCGGTTATTTAATTCGATATTTTTTTTATTTTTATTTTTTTTTGTATTGTTGTGGTATTTTAATTACTTTTTTCACATCCTCTCTCAAACTGAGGTTGGAAGCCTCTAGACAGGATTTTGCCTATTTTCAGCATATTTGATTTTTGATTGAGAAGAGGACATATTAGGTGATGGGTATTCCCCTGATTCAATGTGAATATGTACCCAAAATACTACAGTGAAAGATATGTAAGCCATTATGAAAAAAAAAAATTTGTGTTTTTAATCAGAAATTTTCTTTGACTTACATGTATTATTATTACATCAATTATATTATATGTTATGTTATGTCACTATATTATGTTATATTAGTTTACCTCATTATGTTAATCAATTTTGTCCTTTAAATGAATTCTTACTTTAAAAAAAAAAAAAAACAACTTTAGTTTGCTCTGAAGAAAAAAAAAATAAAATAAATAACAGATAAGATAAGGCCTCCCAAATCTTACCACAGGCTGTGTTCTTTACACTGGCTGTATAGAAAGAGGAGGTACAGTAAAGGCACCCCATATACACCTCAATACAGGCCCCTTGCCGGGTATGTATTGTGAATTGGGGGACAAAAAAAATTATTAATAAAAATATAAAAAAAAAACAAATGATGGAATAATAAAATAAAAACTGAATGAAATGAAAAAAAAATAAAACAGGGCAGAGAGATAGCATGGAGGTAGTGCATTTGCCTTGCATGCAGAAGGATGGTGGTTTGGGTCCTGGCATCCCATATGGTCTCCCAAGCCTACTAAGAGTGATTTCTGAGCATAGAGCCAGGAGTAACCCTTGAGCACTGCCAGGTGTGATCCAAAAGCAAAAAAAAAAAAAAAAAAGAGTAAAAAGAATGATAAAATTAAGGTACAGATAAATATTAGGTAACAACTAATAATTAGCAAAGCAAATTTAAACAAGGTCTGAGTCTAATACTAGTTTAACTGAAAAAAATAGATGACTTTGAGTCCCAAAACAACAATGCGAATGATATAATTAGTATTCTCATTTTAAAGATAAGAATATAGAAATCACTTTAATATCTTCCCCAAGGTTCCAGAACATATAAACTATTGTTACAGGGCCAGGATTGTAACTCAATGGTAGAAGTGTAAGTAAGATTGCCATGCAAACAGAAACCCAATACCAAGGTTGGGATAGTTCCCTGGGTAAAACAGCATATTGTTTTAAAAGAAAAACAGCAAAACTGTGCCCAGGAAAAAGAATAACAAAGTACAGGAAAAGCAAAAATATGTCCGGGAAGGAATAAAATAAAAAAGTTTAGAGTTTCCCAGATATAGAGGGATACATATGCAAAGATAGAATAAAAACTGTTGCAACTTTATACCTTTTAGGATGCCTGCTGATTGGCTATGTGAAATTTCCCAGTCTCTACTCTTACTGTACCCACTGAGTTTTTTATGTGGTTGCTGTACTTAATGTTCCTGTCAACTAAAACAATAACATATACTTATGTACAAGATAGCCAGCAATATTGTATGAATAAATGCCCAGCCACTTATGGTTGTTAAGGAGACCCTAAAACTTGAATAGTCCTTCAACCTGTTTGTCTCATTATATGTGTTCATTTTTTTTTCTGTAACAGATCACCACTGAACAGAGGTCAATATTCTGATCCAATTGGCTTTAAATAGAAGAGAGTATGTCTCTCATAGAGGCCATAGGTTCAGTCTACAGCACTGCTGGAGAGAAAGGGAGAAAGAAAAAAGTCTACTCAAAAGTTTTAGACAGTATGACAATTCAGAACCATAATTCTGGATAAATTATAAAAAAGAATAAACCGGGGGCCGGGCGGTGGCGCTGGAGGTAAGGTGCCTGCCTTGCCTGCGCTAGCCTAGGATGGACCGCGGTTCGATCCCCCGGCGTCCCATATGGTCCCCCAAGAAGCCAGGAGCAACTTCTGAGCGCATAGCCAGGAGTAACCCCTGAGCGTCACAGGGTTTGGCCCAAAAACCAAAAAAAAAAAAAAAAAAAAAAAAAAGAATAAACCGAAGTCAAATCATCTCAGCCTTTCATGTCAAACTACAAATCAGCCAACAATGAACATATATGATGTAGATAACATGATCAAATTATGTTTTAAGAACAATGTCCTGGGCCCGGAGAGATAGCATAGCGGCGTTTGCCTAGCAAGCAGCCGATCCAGGACCAAAGGTGGTTGGTTCGAATCCCGGTGTCCCATATGGTCCCCCGTGCCTGCCAGGAGCTATTTCTGAGCAGACAGCCAGGAGTAACCCCTGAGCACTGCCGGGTGTGACCCAAAAACCAAAAAAAAAAAAAAAAAAAAAACAATGTCCTTTAATACACATATCAAAATTAGATTCTTGGCAGTTAAGGTTTAAGAAAATGTGGAGATCCCTAGTCCAGGGGACCAAGATCCCCCCAAACCTGGTGGGTCTTCAGGGCCACGCCTGGTTAATCGGGCCCTGGGGGGAGGGGGGAGAAATCCCTCCCTATGCATCCAAAAACTACAGAGGCGCAGCTGGGCTCAGACACTCCGCATGCCAGGATTTCTGGGTCTTTGACTGGTATGTTGGGGGCTCTGGGCAGGACAGCTAGCCACAGGCCCCCTGGGCTGAACTCCTAGTCCAGGGGACCAAGATCCCCCCAAACCTGGTGGGTCTTCAGGGCCACGCCTGGTTAATCGGGCCCTGGGGGGAAGGGGGAGAAATCCCTCCCTATGCATCCAAAAACTACAGAACCGCGCGGGGGCGTACTTCATGTATTAAGAGTATTCCTTACTGTTATGTTACATTTTTCGTATCCAGAATCTTTATTTTGTATTGTGCCCTTTCCCACATCCCTACAAAGCTCTTTTTTATCCCTTTACTCTCTATCCCCCCCAAACATCTCTAATCTACATTACTCTTTTTAATCAGTAGTGTACAAGCCTTATCACAGACCAAAGCCGTGTATTGTGTGTAACAACCCCAAACTGTTTCAAGATACATAAAATGGACACGTATTTCTTTAGAATATTTTGTGTTTTTTCTCTGACAGCTATAATTCTTACTAAATGTTGTCTTATATAGTGATGATTCTAACCACTTTTCATCTTCTCTTTTTGAGCTGTTTAACAAGGAATCTTAGAGAAAGAGTCCCCCAGATTAATGCTTATGATTGAACCATAATTGTTCTTATCACCCCCATATGCGCCAAGAACACCACGTGGCATTGCTCCTTTTTTGCATAGGCACATTAAAATGGGAAAATAGTATACATATAAATAAGATCCTATCTAATAGAGATTGGTACAGACAAATCTTATAGTGCAAAGGGACCTTACACCCTGAACATTGACATAACGACCTGGCACAGACCTCAGAAGAAAGGGCATTTCCCTGAACCAGGGAAGCCATCCACAAAACATCCAGGCTGGTCTATAGCATCACCTGGAAGCAATCCTCTACCAAGGAAGACTCTACACTGCTCAGACATTGTCCTGCACAAAAGAGACTTCCATTAACACTGAGAAGACTTAACAACAACAACGACCTGCTTACAGGACAGGGCTCCCTGCGTTGCACTTTGACTGTGAGGTGAAACCAGAGGACGCTCCACATCCTGACTTCAATGTTGGATATACAGATTCCAGGATCTTTAATACAGAAGCTTGATACCAACAACAGAGACTGTGTGAAAAAATATAAGTGTGTTGGCACTACAGACAATGTCTTGGATTGGACGATCTAGCTTGCCTGGAGCCTAGAGTTGGTCTTGTGCCAGGAACCTTCAGGGGTCGGGTCTTTTTGTATTTAGACCAAGGTTATTTCTTTCCATGTCCCTCATATTTTGGTGGGCCTATGCAAACAACAATTGCCACTCTAACACCATTTTTGCTGTGCTCCTTTGACTCTAATCTTTAAAAAGAACCCACTTAAGATTTGAGGTTAACTTAAGCTAATATGCATGAATATGGAAATGTAAAAAAAATGCTATGCCTATAATGTTTAAGGAGTTATGTAAGTTTTATGGCTTTAGATTGCCTTGTGTGCTGTTAAGAAATATTACAGTGTGTTACAATCTTAATGTTCTTTGGATGAAATTTCAAAGTTGGGATATCAGCAAGGGGACTTCTGAGAATTATGTTATGTATTGTCCTTCCATTGTAACTTTACCTTGTCCTCTTTCTTTGCATCCTTGTTCTCATAATTAAAAATAAAAAAATTAAAAAAAAAAAAAGAAAGAAAATGTGGAGATCCTTGCCTCTCCAGCTTTCAAATAAGGTTAAGGTACTAACTTAGATTTATTTACTTTACTTAATATGGTCACCTATGTGAATATTCAGAGGGCAATCTCAACATAATTCTACTAAAGTGTGAAACCCCAACTAGACAGTGTAATACTTGGTAATACAGTATAATACTTATAACAAATTATAATGTTATATATATATATAT
This sequence comes from Suncus etruscus, assembly GCF_024139225.1. Taxonomy (NCBI): domain Eukaryota; kingdom Metazoa; phylum Chordata; class Mammalia; order Eulipotyphla; family Soricidae; genus Suncus; species Suncus etruscus. Next base: position 43,208,028 of record NC_064862.1, on the reverse strand, counting down.
AAAACATTATAATTTGTTTTGCTTTTGTTTTTTTGTTTTTGGGTCACACCCGGCAGTGCTCAGGGGTTACTCTTGGCTTTCTGCTCAGAAATAGCTCCTGGCAGGCAAGGTGTTTGCAAGGCAAACACCGCTGTGCTATCTCTCCGGGCCCAACATTATAATTTAACCTTCATATTCTTATACATATTTCTTGTCATAATGCTGGGGAAAATGAAAACTGAGAAATTAATCATCATTCATGATTTCTCAAAGCAAAACAGAAAAGAAAGTTCAAAAACTAGTTTTGCTTAATTTTAACATTTTCATTAAGTATTTGGCTATCATGCATCAATTATTTTACTAAACACTATCCCAAGCTAACCAGCCAAGAGGACTAGTATATAGTATAGTTCACCTACAAAATAGGGTCAACAATGCTCAGCGACAAGGAGAGTCTGACTTATCCAAACAGCCAGCATCATTTCCTAATGAGTCCCAGAGGCCCCCAAAGTCCTTTTACTCCTTTTCTAGACACTGACTCCAGGTAGTCCTGTCACTCTGCGTTCTCTGTCCTAAAATCTTGCAGACCTTCCCCATTCCACCTATGAAGAATCACTGTCACCCCTTCCTATTATGAGGGGGGCACGCCGATCTGGGTGCTTTTGCCGGGCTCCCTAACTTACCAAGTGCAGGGTCAGGGGTAGCAGCAGCAGGAACAGCCACAGGTAAAGGTGGCAGCTGTTGGTGAACTTGCTGTGCTCCGGGTCGTGGTACCAGCCGCCGGTGAGCGCAGCCCAAACGCCCTGCCGGAGCAGCTGCAGCATCTGGGACACCATGCCTGCTGCAGGCAGGGCCAGGCAGCGCCGGGCTGTCCGTCAGCAATCCGCAGCTGCCGGCTCCCGGGTCTCCCTCCCGCCGCTTTACCACCTAGGTCCCAGGGCGATACCGCCCCCGCCTCCGCTGCCGCTACCACCCCCGCCACCTCCTTCCGCCCCACAACTGAAGCTCGAGCTGTCTTTCAACGCTGACCCGCGGACCGCGGCGCCGGAGTCGGCTGCAGCCTCCGGGCAGGTGGGCGCCATGTCCGAGGGAAAAAGGATATTCCCACGATGCTCCGCGGCGGAAGCTCAGAGGATGCTTCATAGGCTCCACCCAGTGCTCCCCCAAACTTCGCAGAGAGGCGGGGATTGGGGAGCGAGATGAGAATTTCTGAGTCTACCCTCTTAACCACATTGCCAGCTTCTCCCAACAATTCTCCCTGATACTCTATTAGAGAATAGGAAACGTTTAAAAGTCAAGTGTTCACATGCAGTAACGGTTAACCAGGATAATTACCCGGGCCTTAGCCTCTATTTTTGCCTTCTGCACTAAAATATTTTTACCTAAGCGAAGATGCAGTCATACTTTCTGCACATTTGCTGGCTCCAAAAATAACCACCGGTTCCAGATTGGATAGGATCAGATATAGCTGAAGAAGATCATCAAAAATACATGAGTCTCCGAGACTCCATATGCTCTAACTAGCAAGGTACATTTTGCTCACAGATCCCATACTGGAAACCACTTCAAGGCTACAAACTTGAGAATAACATATACTAACTAGAAGTTAGTAAGATCATCTTAACTTTGTAGGTGATTGGTCCCTATTAAAACTGTATAAACGTTGGGGCCGGAAAGATAGCATGGAGGTAAGGCATTTGCCTCGCATGCAAAAGGACAAGCGTTCGAATGCCGGCATCCCATATGTTCCCCAAACATGCCAGGAGCGATTTCTGAACATAGAGTCAGGAGTAACCCCGAATGATCCGAAAGAAAGAAAGGAAGGAAGGAAGGAAGGAAGGAAGGAAGGAAGGAAGGAAGGAAGGAAGGAAGGAAGGAAGGAAGGAAGGAAGGAAGGAAGGAAGGAAGGAAGGAAGGAAGGAAGGAAGGAAGGAGGGAAGGAGGGAGGGAGGGACGGAGGGGAGGGAGGGGGAGTGGGGAGGGAGGGAGGGGGGAGGGAGGGAGGAAGGAGAGGAAAGAAAGAAAGAAAGAAAGAAAGAAAGAAAGAAAGAAAGAAAGAAAGAAAGAAAGAAAGAAAGAAAGAAAGAAAGAAAGAAAGAAAGAAGAAGAAAGAAAGAAAGAAAGAAAGAAAGAAGAAAGAAAGAAGAGAGAGAGAGAAGAGAAGAAAGAAAGAAAGAAAGAAAGAAAGAAAGAAAGAGAGAGAAAGAAGAAAGAAAGAAAGAAAGAAAGAAAGAAAGAAAGAAAGAGAAAAGGAAAGAGGAAAGAAAGAAAGAAAGAAAGAAAGAAGAAAGAAAGAAAGAAAGAGAGAGAGAAAGAGAGAAAGAGAGAGAGAGAAAGGAGAAAGGAAGGAAGAGAAAGAAAGAAAGAAAGAAAGAAAGGAAGGAAGGAAGGAAGGAAGGAAGGAAGGAAGGAAGGAAGGAAGGAAGGAAGGAAGGAAGGAAGGAAGGAAAAATTTAAAAAAAATTGTATAAACGCTATTAAAATTCTAACCAGTCATGCAGAGGTGTAGTCTTGCAGTAACCTAGTAAATTCTTAGTTTACTAAAACTGCCACCTATGAATCTGGAATGGTCTTTGATCCCTCGGTGTCCTTCTTGTACAGGACCCAGTTTCAAATTTCACCCTAGAGCAGTTCAATTATATAAAAGAAGAGTCTCTATTAAATATTAGCAGCTCAAGTGTATGAAGAAAGAGTGGCAAGCTAAATATTAGCTCTGTAGGTAGATAAATAAATAGGTTTCCTGATAGATATATGAGGAAAGAAAAACATGATAATTTCAGGGAAATTTCAGTTTGTTCAAATGTGTCTAGAAGGTAGAACTGGGAAAGGAAAGAGTGCGTGTGTGCTGAAGAAATAAAGGCAGAGTAAACTACTACTTTGAGGCCCTGAAGTACATAAGAATAGAATGCAGGTCAACAAAGTGTTCCATTTAATTAGTTGACTGCATGGAAGAAAATTAAGCTTTTCCTGGGATAAACATCGTCTACTATCCTAAATGAAAATAGTATGACTAGATTGATTGTTCTGAGATAGCTGTCTCTAGTTCAAGCTATCTATAACTCTGGATCATTTTGTATATTTAAGAATTATATACACTTGGTTTCCCCCCCTCACTCCAGATCTCAATATACTCAAACGTGTACCCACTAACTTCTCCCTTACTGTTATTTTTCCCTGCTATATTTTCTGATTTAGAATTTAAGTTAGTAAAACTAAAAACTACCTGGGAGTTATCCTAGATTCCTTTTGCATTTTCCTCTCTCTCACCACTATAATCAGTCATTCAACAGATCTATATTTTTTGTTCCTTTGTTTTTTGAGCTGTACCAAGAAGTGCTCAGGATTTACTACAGACTTTGTGCTCGGGGATCACATCTGATGGTACCTGACAGAATGTATGGGGTTTCATTGATTGAACTCAAGAACAACAGTGTGCAAAGCAATTACCTTACCTGCTGTATTATTTCAACAGGCCCAAGATATATTAATTTTTTTTTTTTTTGGATCACACCTGATGATGCTCAGGGCTTATTCCTGACTTTCAGACCACTCCTGATGGGGCTTGGGTGACTATATGAAATACTAGGATTTAAACCTGGTGCAATGCAAGTGCCTTCCTCACTATATTATCTTCAGCTCTGCTCAAATTTATCAGTTTTATCCTGAAATAATAAATTAACCACTTATGATTTGCTCTATTCCTAATACCACTATTTCAGGTCAAGTCCTCATGATTTATTTTATCTATTGCAGTGGCTTCCTAATACATGTTCATTACATCAATTATTCCTAGTTTTGGTTCTAGTTTTGACCTCCTCCTCCTAACCCATTTCTCTGATTGTAACACAAAGAACCCTGAGAAATTAATTAATCTGTAATACAGCTAAAGGGAAAGTCAACATTGTTTTTATAAAATTTAAACTAATCTGGTTATATGCTGTGGGTGGCTTCTGTCCACAGCTCCAGTGGGCTTCAATGAGTCTACTTCAGGGAGTGGATGAACACAGACAGTGAAATATGAAATAAATGAGAAATGAGAGACCACACAAATGGATTGTATGGGGACCCACGTTCTGGCAAACGTGTGACAAAATTTAATCTCCATGCTGGGAGTTATACATAGGGCAAAACCACAGTGTTAGGCATGAAAGGAATTTCTTTTTTTTTTATTATAATATAATTTTATTTTGATCATAGTGGCTTACATATTGTTGACAATAATATTTTAGGTACATATTTACATAAAATCAGGAGGGATTCCCATCCATCACCGAATTGTTCTCCCTACCCGTCCGTTTTTGTCTTCCCTCCCATTTCTTCTTCCCTCACCCCCAGAGCGGCTAGAATATGTGGTCCCCTCTGTATCTAACCTATTACTTAGTAGTCTTGCACCTGTTTGGTCTTGAGGCCTCCCGTATTTCCCCCTCTAACTGGAGGCAAGACCAGCTATTTCAAGTTACGTGGTTTTGCCTGAAAAAGAAAAATGTAATAAATTGGGGTAAGAGTCTAATACCCCGAAAATGGGCGGAATCCTTCTAGTGGTTCTCATCATCGATTTGGGAGGTGAAGGAGAAAGAGAAGGTGAAACACTCCACCAGTACCAAAAGAAGTGTCAAATATCCATTGAGGACTCCAGCTATATCGATAAGCACCACAAAAAAAACAAACAAAAAACAAAACAAAACAAACAAAAAACCAACAAAAACAAGCACACAAACAAAAAAACACACCATGGTCTTGAAATAAGAAACATGGCATAGCACATAACGAAAGAAAAGAGAGGAAGAGAAAAAATAAGTATAACTGGGGACAACAATTTCAATAATCATACCCAAAGAGAGAAATCGACCAAAATAGATAGATAAATAAAAAAAAAATAATAATAAATGAAGGTAAAATATATATATATATATATATAAATAACCAAGGTTTTGTGCTTTTTGTATTTTTGTTTTTTCCCTCCTGCCCTGGCACAGTAAATATTGGGGTCATTTGAAAAGGAATTCACTTGGCCTAAAAAATATGGGGTTTCTCCGTCCTTGGAGTATACTGTCATGGGATCAACTCTAGACTTTGCTCAGGATCATTTACTCTCCCGGTGGCGTTTTTGTGGTTGGTAGACTTCTGCTCTGTCCAGGGTGATACCATCAGAGCTCTGTGTTTAGAGGTCTCAGTATCTGCACAGATCCTGAGATGGGATTTATGATGAAGTCAGTCTTTGTGATTCTAGAGGTTCTGTTACCTCAGTGTCATTTTAATCCATCTTCTGTGGTTGGTGATCTTGGGCTTTGCACTGAGCCTAGGATGGCACCTAGGTTAGCGTCATGAAAGGAATTTCTATATTGACAAAAGGAGGAAGTGTAGAGAAAAACAGAAATATTAACAGTAGGCCTGTTGGTATTTACATAATAATATGACTGGCAAGGCAGCTCAGGTGAAAAAGGTCTAAGAAGTTAGAAGGGAGAAAGTAGCATAAAAAAAGGAGGGGGGTTGCCAGATATTTGTTGTTGGACCAGTTTTACAGAAATGTAGGCTAGCAGGCAGAGGTTACTTTTGAGATAGCAGAGGGCCAGGTCAAAGAAATGTAAATTTTTTTTTTTTTTTTTTTGTGGTTTTTGGGTCACACCCGGCAGTGCTTAGGGGTTACTCCTGGCTCCACGCTCAGAAATTGCTCCTGGCAGGCACGGGGGACCATATGGGACGCCGAGATTCGAACCGATGACCTTCTGCATGAAAGGCAAACGCCTTACCTCCATGCTATCTCTCCGGCCCAGAAATGTAAATTTTGTAGCTGCCTAGTATCTACAGAGATTAAGAGCTTAGTTGGCTGGTATGCTTTTAGATGTAAATATTGCTGACAAGGAGAGAGGAAGCTTGTCTTTGTGTAGCTTTTGATGATGAAATATCTCTTGGCAAAGGGATTTGATTAAGACCCTATTTAGGCATGTAATTTTACAAAGGAGAAATAGCCAAATAATATGAATGGAATGGAATGTCAGTACCATGACATAAATCTCAGAAATATTGCCAGTAATTCACATAGGGGCAGAAACATTTGTAATGAGCCTGCTGGACAAACATTTCTTGAGGAATTATCAGTTCTCTGCTCCAGGAAAATTTAGGGATACATCTGGTGGTTTACTGAGTTCCTTCCCCTTTAATGGAGATGCCTATGCATGGTCCAACAGTTATCCTTTTTAGAAGTTGGGAAATGAGCACTGATAAAGGCATGCCGTTTTGGAACATTGTTTTTGGTTTTTGGGTCACACCCAACAGTGCTCAGGGGTTACTCCTGGCTCTATGCTCAGAAATTGCTCCCAGCAAGCTCAGGGGACCTTATGGGATGCCGGGGATTCGAACCACCGACTTTTGCATTCGATGCAAATGCCTTACCTCCATGCTATCTCTCCAGCCCCGCGTTGTGGAACATTGTAAACAAAAATCAACTATTAACAGTTTTTTAACTCTACATCTCACAATGATTAATTAATTTTTAAAAGGGCAATGATTAATTTGCTTATACATGCATAGATATGAAGATTATTATGCTGAGTGAGTCATAAGGAAAGGGATAGACATAGAATAATCTCTTTATCTGTGGAGTATAAGAAAAATAATAGGTAGTATGGTAGAAATATACAGAGACAATAGAGATGAGGTCCAGAAGAACCAGTCTATGGCAGGAAGCTTGAGACAAAGAGCTGGGATTAAAATTATGTTAGAAAAAGGTACAGGGGCCAGAGATAGCTTGGAGGTAAGGTGTTTGCCTTTCATGCAGGAGATCATCGGTTTAAATCCCGGCATCCCATAAGGTCCCCCATGCCTGCTAGGAGCAATTTCTTTTTTTTTCTTTTTTGTGGTTTTGGGGTCACACCCGGCAATGCTCAGGAGTTTTTCCTGGCTCCGTGCTCAGAAATTTTTCCTGGCAGGCACGGGGTACCATATGGGACTCCGGGATTTGAACCGATGACCTTCTGCATGAAAGGTAAACGCCTTACCTCCATGCTATCTCTCCAGCCCCTACTAGGAGCAATTTCTGAGCCTGGAGCCAGGAATAACCCCTGAGCACTGCCGGGTGTGACCCAAAACACACACACACACACACACACACACACACAAAAGGGTCCAATAAGACAATGATAGTTAGAACTGACCACTCTAGACAAAAACAGTGTTGAAAGGGATAAAGTGATACATATGGTACTCCTTCAATAACAACAGTGCAAACTACAGTGTCATAAAGCAAAAAAACAAAAGGGGCCCAGAGAGATAGCACAGCGGAGTTTGCCTTGCAAGCAGCTGTTCCAGGACCAAAAGGTGGTTGGTTCGAATCCTGGTGTCCCATATGGTCCCCCGTGCCTGCAGGAGCTATTTCTGAGCAGACAGCCAGGAGTAACCCCTGAGCACCACCGGGTGTGACCCAAAAACCAAAAAAAAAAAAAAAAAAAAAAGCAAAAACAAAAGGGAGAGAGAGAGAGAGAGAGTGAGAGAGAGAGAGAGAGAGAGAGAGGAGAGAGAGAGAGAGAGAGAGGAGAGAGAGAAATGTCTTCCCAGAGGCAGGAATGAAGAAGAGAGTGGGAGAAAAATTGGAAACATTAGTGACCGGAACTTTCACTGGTGAAGGATGGTATACATTGACTAAAACTCAATCAAGGACAATCTTGTAACTGTGGTGATTAAATAAAGCAATTAATCATTTAAAAAGGTGGGACAAGATAAGAACATGAAAGAAAGGTCTGAGAGATAAAACAGAACTTAAGCTGTTTCTCTTGCATGCAGATAACACTGGTATAATCCCAAGCATCTATCTGCCCCTTGGTCATCACCAAGAGTGGTCCCTGTACACAGAGCCAGAAGTAAGCCCTGAGCATATTTGGGTAGTATCCAAAAATTTAATAAAAGCATATAAAAGATCATCAAAGTTACAAGCCCTTATTTCCCTTTACATATCTTTTGTTTTTGTTTTTGGGCCACAACCGGAGGGGCTCAGGGGTTACTCCTGGCTGTCTGCTCAGAAATAGCTCTTGGCAGACACGGGGGACCATATGGGACACTGGGATTCGAACCAACCACCTTTGATCCTGGATCGGATGCTTGCAAGGCAAACGCTGCTGTGCTATCTCTCCCGGCCCTCCCTTTACATATCTTAGCAACAAATTTTATCTACTAAAGAAAGCCAATGAGAAGGTGAAGATAATCACTTACAAAACTAAATTTGCAAAGGCAAAGCTGCATATTCCTCATTGTAAAATTCACCTTTATCTCATTTGTGATATATATTCTTCGATATCTTCTATCTAAAACAGCCTGAATTCTGTCTTGAGTGTCCTATTTTTCCACCTTTTTCACTCTTCCTATTTCCTAAATAAAGATATTTAGGGCATTTTGAATTGAAGTGAGGTGTGTGAGCCCCGTAAAAGTGGTTCTGGGCTGTGGGTGAAGTTTTGAACTAAAAAAAGGTGACATTTTTGAATTGATGTGAGATGTGTGACCCAACAGGAGTGGTTGTGGAAGGAGTTTGGACTTTAAAAAGGACCATTTTGAATTGAAATGAGGTATGTGAGCTCAGCCAAGATGGTGATCATGGAGCAGCTGCACATTTCTTCTAGTCAGGGAAGGAACCCCACTGCTACATCACAACACACAAAAACAACACCACACTACAAAGGTCACAATCCAAAAATAACACAGAACGCCCACCACATCCTATTACTAGTTCTGAACATCCAACCAATATCAGCCACCTTAGAAAAGAAATGTTAAGGCTGTTCCCACATTGTGATACTTCTACACAATGGAATACTACACAGCTGTAGGAAAAATGAAGTCAAGAAATTTGGTAATACATCGATGTATATGGAGATTATTAGGCAGAGTGAAATGATGTGAGAGAGAGACATAGAATAATCTCACTCATAAGTGGGACATGAAGGAAATAATATATAGTATGGTAATAATAACAAGAAATGATAGAGATGAGGATCGAGGGACCAGTCCATTGTAGGACACTTGCTATAAAAAAGTAATGAATGCATGGGGCTGGAGCAGTGGAGCAGCTATAGGGCATTTGCTTTGCACGAGACTGACCTAGAAAGGACAGCTGTTCTATTTCCCGGCTAGATTCCCCTAGTGTCCCATATGGTCCCCCCAAGCCAGGAGCAATTTCTGAGTGCATAGCCAGGAGTAACCCCTGAGCGTCACTGGGTGTGGCCCCAAAACAAACAAACAAACAAACAAATAATAAAAAAAGAAAGAACAAAAGTAGTTAAATAGTGAATGGTCCACAGTGACATTAATAGTTGGAACTGATCAATTTGGACAAGATCTGGATGCTGATAAAGGATAAAGTGATATATATAGTATCCCTTAATTAGCAATAGTGCAAACCACAATAGAGAGAGAGAGAGAGAGAGAGAGAGAGAGAGAGAGAGAGAGAGAGAGAGAGAGAAGTAAAATTCCTGCCCCAAAGGCAGGTGGGGGAGGGGAAAGGAAGTGAAAATTAGAGATATTGGTGGCAGGAAATGCACTCTACTGCAAACCAAAGTGTCTAAAGGAAGAGAGAAAAATACAGATAGAGAGAAAAGAAAAATGTATGCCCCAGAGATAGTAAGGGGAGAGGTCACTGGGATGGGTGGGAGGGAAACTGGGAATATTGGTGTCAAGAAATGTGCACTAGTGAAGGTTGTTGTACATTGTGTAACTGTAGCTCAATCATTGAACAACTTTATCTGTGAAAATAACCAACAATTATTATGAATTAACTTTGTAACCACAGTGTTTAAATTTAAAAATTAAACTTCGTAGTCATCTCCTAAAAAAATTTTAGAGTAGAAAAATGAGAATGCAAACTTGTGTGGAGACAATAACTGAGAAATTGCTTTTACTTCAAAAGAAAACCTTCAGGGCAGGAGAGATAGCACAGCGGCATTTGCCTTGCAAGCAGCCAACCCAGGACCTAAGGTTGTTGGTTCGTAATCCCAGTGTCTCATATGGTCCCCCGTGCCTGCCAGGGGTATTTCTGAGCAGATAGCCAGGAGTAACCCCTGAGCACTGCCTGGTGTGGCCCAAAAACCAAAAAAAAAAAAAAAAAAGGGCCTGGAGAGATAGCACAACGGCATTTGCCTTGCAAGCAGCCGATCTAGGACCAAAGGTGGTTGGTTCGAATCCAGTGTCCCATATGGTCCCCCGTGCCTGCCCAGGAGCTATTTCTGAGCATTCTGAGCAGACAGCCAGGAGTAACCCTGAGCACCGCCGGGTGTGACCCAAAAACTACAAAAAAAAAAAAAGAAAAGAAAGAAAAGAAAGAAAAACCTTCATTCTAGTCTGAAATTATGGTTCCTCCAAGAACCTGTGTGTTAGGGAACAGCGTTCATACAATAAAGATTAAGTGGATCCAGGTATAATTTGAGATTGCCGGTGGGTATGGCAGGCACTATATGTATTTGAGGCAGATTTTATCACTCCACCCTATATACAGGAACTTCCCTCAAGAGATTGAGGAAGTTTTAGGTAGGAAAATGAAAGCACTTTCTTTCAAAGTTTATTATCTCTCTTATTCTCCACCTTACCCAGTCACCTATAGATAGGCCAGGAGTCAAGTGAGCTACATCCTTTTTATCTCAGGATATGAATATGTCTGTCTCAAAGAGCTAAAACAAAAAGAAGAAATAAAAAAAGAAACGGCCTATGAAAATAGCTCTGGAACCTTCCTTTAAAGCAGTGGTTCACAAATAGTGGGGTGCGACCCCCTGGTGGGGGACGAGGCTCCGTAAAGGGAAGCATGTTTGACCTTGGCAAACACTGCCATAACAAGCTAAGCCCCGTGTTTATGTCTCTGAATGTCTCTGGAGCTGAGAGTTGCTGTGTCCTGCTTCAAACCCTGCTTCGAAAAGCTATGCATTGCAAAACATGCTCACTGTAGCCATTAATCCAGACATCACCTCTGATTAAAAAATCAGGCTCAAGGAGCCTGGAGAGATAGCACAGCGGCGTTTGCCTTGCAAGCAGCCGATCCAGGACCAAAGGTGGTTGGTTCGAATCCCGGTGTCCCCATATGGTCCCCCGTGCCTGCCAGGAGCTATTTCTGAACAGACAGCCAGGAATAAACCCCTGAGCAATGCTGGGTGTGGCCCAAAAAAACAAAACAAAACAAAACAAAACAAAATTAGCTCAAGTTATTTTATATATTTTTGTTTTGCAGGTTAAAAGTCTTTTTAAATAAAGATACTATTTACAGTAGGGGGGGAACAAAAAATGTTTTCTTCTTCCTAGGGGGCATGAAAAAATGATTGAGAAGCACTGCTTTAAAGTGACCTACACAGCTAGACTGTGCAGAGGTTTTTGAGTTATTCAAAGTTGTGGAAGCTACAGGGAGGGAGGCTCGAAACCCAAAGCAATACTGATTGGAAAGCCTCACATCCAGAGAAACAGCTGCTGAGGATCAAATCATTACTAAGCTTTAAAAAAGTTCAGAAAATCTCAAGTCAGCAAAATATCAGGGGAAGAAAAGCCTCAAATTAAATTAACAGATGATGAGAGAATTTTGTCATCAATTTAAGGGAAACAATATAAGAATAACTGGGGTCGGGGCCGGAGAGATAGCATGGAGATAAGAAGTTTGCTTCCATGCAGGAGGTCAGTAGTTCGAATCCCTGACGTCCCATATGGTCACCTGAACCCCGCCAGGAGCAAATTTCTGAGCATACATACAGCCAGGAGTAACCCCTGAGTGCTGCCAGGTGTGACCCAAAAAACAAAAAAAAAAAGAAAGAAACATTTTTTGACCATTTATAGCACATAAAGAAATGCAGGAATACTTTTTGATCCTACATGGGTGGGAATGGGCTTTTTATGGAGACCTGTAACTATCTTTTTTTTTAATTTTTTTTTTCTTTATTTGAATATCTTGACCTGTCACTATCTTGAGGAAGGCTTTGTTTTTCTTTTTTTTTTTGGTTTTTAGGCCACACCCACTGATGTCTCAAGGGTTACTCCTGGCTATGCGCTCAGAAATAGCTGCTCAGAAATCCGCTCCTGGTTGCTATGCTATCGCTCTGGCCTCAGGAAGAATCATGAATAGTTGTTGGATCTTGTCAAAAGCTTTCTTTGCATTAATTGATATGATCAATGATAGATAAAATTTATTGGTGTGATTTTTATCTTTCTTTTTACTGATTTTTTTTCTGATGTGTCTTTTGATGTTAATTGATTTGCATATATTGTACCATCTTTGCATCTATGGAATAAAGCCCATTTGATCATGATATATAATTTTTATGTGCTGTTGAATTTGATTTTGTTGAGGATTTTTGCATTGATGTTCATCAAGGAGATTGGTCAGTAATTTTTCTCTATTGGTAGTATCTCTGTCAGCTTTGGGTATACACTTCATAGAAGGTGTTAGGGAGGGTTCCCCTTTTTTGCAATATTTTGGAAGAGCTTAAAGGTCAATGTCACCAAATCTCTGAATGTTTGATAAATTTCACCTGTTTAAAATCACCCCACATGCCCTATCTCCAACCCCAGGTGAATGAATCTAAAACAGAGTCGCTGCACGAAGTAATACAGACCAGGCTGAGGATGAAACCCGTATAGTCTGGCAATCTTCTGCCTTGTCTCCATAGGAACAGCCTGCCAGAACCCGCCCCCCCCCCTCAAATGGTTTTTATTGAGTACAGAGACACTTCCTCCCCATCCCCCAAGTAGGGCAGTAATGACAGGGTGAAGGACAGATAGTTCAGCCTATCCTGAGGCAGTCCTGTTTTGGTCTACATGTAAAACAATCTGTCTTGGGTTAAAACGAAGTTGTAAAGGAACCAAGGGTGATCTTTGTCTTGGGTGAAACCAAGTTGTAAGCAAAACAGATACAAGGAAACCAGGCATGATCTTTGTTTTGGGTAAAACAAGGTATAATCTAACAACCTGCTAACCTATCTGGACCTGAAAATTTATTCATGGGAAAATTCTTTATTACTGTTTCAATTTTCTTTCTTTTGATTGGCCTGGTTTAAGCTATATACTTCCTCATTCAATTTTGGGAGATTACATGTTTATAGATATTTGTCCATTTCTTCTTGTTTTCTAGATTAACAGAGCAAAGTTGTTCATAGTATGATCTAATAATGTCTTGGATTTCTGTGGGTTCCATTGTATTTTCTCCTTCTCTCTGATCCAGTTTATTTGAGAAGTTTTGAATTTTCCTTTATATCATTTAAAAGTATGATTAACTTAATAACAGATGAGAGACCTGAAACTTCAAAAGTGCTTAAGAAATTGAAGAAGACCTAGGAAATGGAAAGACATTTCATGCTTACAAATGGGAAGAATCAATACTATCAAAATGACCATCTTGGGGGCCGGAGAGATAACATAGCGGTGTTTTGCCTTGCAAGCAGCCTATCCAGGACCTAAGGTGGTTGGTCAAATCTCGGTGTCACATATGATCCCCCATGCCTGCCAGGAGCTATTTTCTTTTTTTTTTTTTTTTTTTTTTTGGTTTTTGGGCCACACCCAGTAACACTCAGGGGTTACTCCTGGCTATGTGCTCAGAAGTTGCTCCTGGCTCGGGGGACCATATGGGACACCGGGGGATCGAACCGCGGTCCGTCAAGGCTAGCGCAGGCAAGGCAGGCACCTTACCTTTAGCGCCACCCGCCCGGCCCCACCAGGAGCTATTCTGAGAGACAGCCAGGAGTAACCCCTGAGCACCGCGGGGTTGTGGCACAAAAACTAAAAAAAAAAAAAAAAAAAAGACCATCTTATCTAAAATACTATGTAGATTAAATGTAGTGCAAATTCCTATCCAAAATTTAAGCACCATTTATCAAAGACTTAGATGTCACATAATTTTCATACGCACACTCAAAAAACAGAGAAGGAAGACCACTTCCCAGATAAATAATATGAGATAATTACCATAACATCAAAAAAAAAATGATCACAGAGCTAGGAGTAATCCCTGAGCACCATTGGAGTGACTTAAAAATCCTAAAAATTGAGGCGGGAGTGGTGGCACAGTGGTAGGGCATTGGATTCCCAGAGTCCCATATGGTCCCCCAAGCCAGGAGCAATTTCTGAGCACATAGCCAGTAGTAACCTAGAGTATCACAGGGTGTGGCCCAAAAACCAAAACCAAAACAAATAAAAAAAAAAAAAAGTTTTTTTTTTTAAAAAGGATTCTTACCTTGCATGCACCTTTTTGTTTGTTTTTGTTTTTTGGGTCACACCCAGTGAAGTTTAGGGGTTATTCCTGGCTATGCACTCAGAAATCACTCCTGGCTTGAGGGACTATATGGGATGCCAGGGGATCACACTATGGTCCATCCTAGACTAGCTTGGGCTAGTCTTACCGCTTGTGCCACTGCTCCGGCCCTTGCACGCACCTTTTTGATCTTCAGTCTGGCACCACCAGAATCTTTGAGCCCAAAGTCATAAATAAGCTTTGAGCATAGCTGGTGCAGTTTAAAAAAAAGAAAAAGAAAGAAAAGAACAAAGGAGGGCCCGGAGAGATAGCACAGCGGCATTTGCCTTGCAAGCAGCCGATCCAGGACCAAAGGTGGTTGGTTCGAATCCCGGTGTCCCATATGGTCCCCGTGCCTGCCAGGAGCAATTTCTGAGCAGACAGCCAGGAGTAACCCCTGAGCACCGCCGGGTGTGGCCCAAAAAACCAAAAAAAAATAAAAAATAAAAAAGAAAAGAACAAAGGAAAAACCCCCAATATTTTTGAAAAAATAAACTTTTAACCACCATATAAATTGTTGTATATGTAAATATTTTGGGGGATTACTATGTTGCTCACCTAATCTGATTAGGTGATTGTGCCCTACCCTAGGGTGTGACCTGGCATTCTGCCCCCACCCCAGGGTAGGACCTGATTCTGCTTCCACCATTGGTTGGTATCTGATCCCACCATTGGGTGGGACCTGACTCTGGACTATAAGAGCAAGGGTCTGTGGAAGGCGAGGGCTTTTTGCTGGCTGGAACTGAATCTGAGTCTTTGGACTTCAGTTTTGTCCATCCAAATAGAGCAAATATTTCCACGAGCCTGATTGTCTGCGAGCTGTTTACCCGCCGTTTCACCTCAGAACCGTGGGCTAGACAGGGTGGCAGACGCGTGCTCCGAGCTGGAAGAAAAGGGCCTCATTCTCCATCCCTCCATCAGTCAACCTCTTCAGGGGCTGACTTGCTACATAATGACGCCCGGACAAGGACCTGAACCCTGGACCCTCAGAACTGTAAGTGAAATATTTCATTGGAAATTTCCTATGCTGACCATCAAATGGTTTCTGTGGTTAGTCATGTGGATTTTACCACCCTTAGTCTTACGCATTGGTGCTCTAGTATACAAGTGGATCATTCCATTTTGTTTAAAACTAATTGGTTTTGATCTAAGGACAATCACTGCAGTTGGATGGTTGTGGTCTATATATCAAATGAAAAGTGTAGTGTCTCTAGCCATCATAGTTTGTGGAATTTCTGTGTTGACTAACGTTATTATTATGAGCATAGTTATTTGCTGTTATTTCTATTTAGGAAATAGAAAGTGTAGAAATGGTGAGGCTAAAACCAGTATAGATAATAAGGAAATTTATCTGACGAAAACTCAGACCAAGGTGCAGGCTGACGAATCCAGCCCCACCATCAACAATATAGAAATTTTTGCTGGAAGAAAAACAACTCAGAATGTTAAGCCTGATTCTAGTGAATTGCTTGACAGTAGTGACTCAGATAATGATCTACCTCCAGACCTGGACACAATCAGCAGGATCCTCACGAACTACTGATGTTCCTAATAGAGGGATTACATCAGGACTTGCTTACTGTAAATCTAATGACAGACAAAACTACACATCTCATGGGAAATGAAAATTATGAACAATTTAGTCCAGAACACCAAAGGCTCATAAATCTATTATTTATGATCTCTTTCAAGGACAATTCAAATCTATACTCCAGTGTCTCACTTGCCACCAAAAGTCTGAAATTGATGTCGACTATTTATAGATGGGAGCTTAAGTCACAAACCAAAACAAAATGTTTAAGGCAGAGACCCTCCCTGTGTATATAAACAACTTGAGGGCCCATCCAAAATGGATGGAACCTTCTATAAACCTAGTATTTTGCCTATGATGCGCCCAGCAAAAAAACCTGAGAACAGACAAAAATATCATTTAGGAAATTATAGACAATAATATCTAACTCACAAACCTAAAGTCAAGAAAGCAAAACATTAATGTAATACAACATCGATTCCTAATATTAAAAACTAAAATAGAAAAACATTAATTACGATAGTCAAAAGAAGTGTAGTACCAAACATAACTTCAAAGGATTACAGTTATAGGAAAAACAACAGATGTAATTTCTACAGAGTTCAATACCAATCTGTAAATATGAGGGGTCTGGAACTCCAAAAAGACCGGCAGAAGACACTTGATGGGTCTGGAAAAGCGGGTTGAAGCCTTGTACAGGAGATAACATCAAGCTGAATGAAGAAGGAAGGCCAGTACAGTCATCCATGTGTTGGGGCATCCCCAAGCGTTACATCATTACATCATAAGTTGGTTGGGCTTCTGTATTTCCTTTGGGATTGGTGCAATCTTGGGGTAGCCATTGTAGAAACGGTCAACAATAGCATTTTGTATGTGGATGGAAAACCAGAAATTCAGATAGCACAGTTTAACTGGGATCCAGAGACTGTGGGTCTTGTCCATGGATCTTTTCTCTGGTGTTACATTGTGACACAAATCCCAGGTGGCTTCATTTCCAACAAGTTTGCAGCATATATGGTGTAAAACTCCAACAGTCATGGATTTCTTCTTCCTGCCGAGATCAGGAAGCTTGTAGTTGTGGGTGAAGGAGATGGGTTGCACATGTGAAATCCTGAAAATTAAAATGTTAAGGACTAGGAAGAGAGAAGGAAGGATAAGGAAGACTAATTTGGGGAAGATAAAGTTAGGAAAAAGGAAACTATATACAAAATATGCAGAACAGACAGACACTAAACAAGACATACATACACAGACTTCACAAAAAATATGGCCATAACACTCACTCATACTAAAAAATATTTGTTGGAAAGGATCCAAAATAGAGCAAAAGAAAAGAGAATTCAGCTGAATCAATTAAAAGCTCCTTAAAATGTAATAGCCGGCAATTGTTTAGATAAATCATTTCAAATTCACTAAAAATGTATATATATATATATATATATATATATATTTTTTTTTTTTTTTTTTTGCCTAGCAGATCTGAAAGAGAATTTCATGCGTAATACAAACATGGACAACTCTACTATACGTGTATATCAGTATATATACAAAGTTATTGTATAACAGTAACTTTATGATAATCAATCATAGGCAAGAAGCACTGTGAAGAAAGTCCACCTAAAATTATCATTATGTAAGCGTCTTAAAACCTAAATTGAGGGAAATAAAGCAATGATGTTAAAATAAAAAGAGTGAAAGTCGTTAAATGAGTATACCTAGAAAGAAAAACAACATTAATATGATGAGAAATTTCTCTTTCAGGTGAACCTTGACTAAATTAATTTGTAAAATTTCATGATTAACTGAGACCTAGAGCAATAATGAAATTAAGACATAAATCCATCCTACAAGGAAACACATTGGGGATTCATGATTTTCAATCTATATTCATTGATCATGCCTGTGGAAAGAATCCTAGAGCATTAATAGCAACTGATAGGGAAGTAAAATGATTATCTGGTGTTCATTGTAGATCTCTAAGAAGTATAAAACAGGATGTATGCTGCTGTGGATTTCACCAATGTATTAGGGACTTTCTTGATCTTCTTGTCATCAAAATTGATCCAGTGTTGTTTTGCAGCAATTTTACAGTATGAAGTACAGTGTCCATAGTGAACTTTACCATAATGGTTTGACACCGATGATAAGTTGTATTTCTTAATCTTGCTTTTATTCTCTGAAGTGAATTCCTATAAATTGAGGTCTTCTAAAGGAAAATCTACATAAGTATGCAATTTTTTTATTTGTTTGCCATCAAAAGCAAAACGTTTCAAGTGTATTATAAGTACTGGTGGCAATTTCCATAAGTACGTTTTCTTTGAAAAATCCCTTCTATTTTTGCAACTGTTGCACAGAACTTTGTTGTCATTTCTTAATTCTTCTTCTTTAAAAAATTCAGAGAGGCATTCCTGTAATGTACATTTATCTGTAGATGTAACAGCCAAAGACAAATGAACAAATGTCTCATAAACCTCAGACTTTTGGTGGCAAGTGAGACACTGGAGTATAGATTTGAATTGTCCTTGAAAGAGATCATAAATAATAGATTTATGAGCCTTTTGGTGTTCTGGACTAAATTGTTCATAATTTTCATTTCCCATGAGATGTGTAGTTTTGTCTGTCATTAGATTTACAGTAAGCAAGTCCTGATGTAATCCCTCTATTAGGAACATCAGTAGTTCGTGAGGATCCTGCTGATTGTGTCCAGCAAACTGGTCATTAAGTAAACCAATTGTTACTTTGAAGCTTTCAGGGTTAATATATCTATGAAATCCATTTCCCATGGTTTTGATGAGCCGACCAAATTCTTCGGCTAATTTACCTTCATGCCCCATCGGATTTTTCTTGTTAATATCCTTTTTATAATGATCTTTATAAAAATACTGAGTTAAGTCTGAAATATTATACAAGCATTGCAATATTGAGTTCATGTAGCAAGAGTTTCCTATATTTTGGAGCCCAGTTAAGACAGGTTCCTGTCTTTCCTTTTGCATCTCGGAGTGTAAGGGTTTATCACTACCATCAGTCTCACTCATTGTATGGTGTGTGACAGCTAAATCGTTCCCTGCCCCCAGAGACCTTAGTAATATTACTGCTGTTAGTGTCTGAAGTATTCTGTTTTTTCTCTGAAGGGGAGTTTGTATTGTAGTCTGAACCTGATCATTTGTGCTAGCCCGATTTCTAACAAGACGTAATGGAACCCAAAATTTCTTGGGAGGGTCATCATTTATAGAAACATAGGCATAACCCCTTCCTCTTAGGAGAAGATAGCCAGCTATCCATTTTTCATCCTCCTTGATCCAAATAGGTTTATGGGTTGTTTCTTGTCTCTGAATATCTTCTTTAAAATGTCTTTCCGCTGCAGTGTAGCTTTCCCCTTGGGGTAAGTTAAAGTAATTTAGTGTGATAAGAGTCAAAGATAGCAAATCCGTTGGTGGTAAACCTCTTTTTCTATTTTTTTGCAATTGAGTTTTTAAGGTTCTGTGAGTCCTTTCTACAATGGCCTGTCCCCTACAATTGTAAGGAATTCCTCTGAGATGTCTTATCTGCCATTCCTTACAAAAAAATTCAAAAGTTTTGCTAACATAGGCTGGCCCATTATCAGTTTTTATAGAATATGGAATACCCATCACTGAGAAACATTGTAAAAGAAAACTACAAGCAGCCTTAGATTTTTGAGAAGACATGGGAATTGCCCACATAAACCGAGAATAAGTGTCCACCACAACATGAAGATAAGGTTTCCTTGGAAATAAATCTGTTTGAGTTATATCCATTTGCCAAAGTTCGTTAGACTATAAGCCTCTTGGGTTTGCTCCTGCTATGTGAGTCTTTTTTGTTAACGGTGCACATACGTTGCAGTTTTCTACGATTTCTCTAGCTTGCCTCCATGGAATTTGGTAATTCACATGTAAACGGCGAGCATTTGTGTGTAGGGCTGAATGTTCCTCTACAGGTGATTTAAATATAGGCATTGCTAGCAAGTCAGCAGTTTTATTTCCTTGAGCCATAGGTCCTGGAAGACCTGAGTGGGCTCTAATATGTGTGATGAAGATGGGCTCAGTTCGTTTTTGAAGAAGCTGCTGTAATTGTTTAAGTAAGTCCTGTATGATCGGGTTATTAGCATTAAGGGATGCAGTGGCTATCACATGACATAAATTTACCACATACAAAGAATCAGAAACTATATTCATGGCTTCAGATACATTTTCTAATAGGTAAATTAACGTTGCTAATTCAACTTTCTGTGCAGATTTATATTTGGTATCTATGGTCATATTAATGTTGTCTCCAGTTATTCCTCCTTTTCCATTTTGGGATCCATCAATGTAAAAAACCTTGGCATTGGGAATAGGGGAATCCCGAACAATTGAAGAAATAACAAACTGAGTTTTCTTTAAAAAGTCCCAAATTTTTCCTGCTGGATAATGGGAGGATATTTCTCCTGTGAAATCTGAGAGGGCCCTTTGTAGAGATTCATTAATTGGCAATATTGACTCAATTTCCTTTTTTGGTACTGGCAAAACTATTATATCTGGGTCAAAACCTAGTAAAGATATAGATCTGAGTCTTGCCTTGATAATAATCTCTGAAATCAGTTGCAAGTAGGGGACTACTGAGCGAGGTTGTTTGTTATGTAAATACACCCAAAATATTTACATATACAACAATAAATTTTTTTTTTTTTCCGTTTTTGGGCCACACCCGACGGTGCTCAGGGGTTACTCCTGGCTGTCTGCTCAGAAAATAGCTCCTGGCAGGCACGGGGGACCATATGGGACACCGGGATTCGAACCAATCACCTTTGGTCCTAGATCGGCTGCTTGCAAGGCAAATGCCGCTGTGCTATCTCTCCGGGCCCCATATGAAATTTCTTCAGTAAAATATTTTAATTTGATTTATTTTGTCATTTTTTTTCAAATAATCTTCTGATAGATATTTGTGTGAAATATCTTTTTGCATAGTTGTTTTTTTGTTTTTGGGTCACACCCGGCGATGCTCAGAGGTTACTCCTGGCTGTCTGCTCAGAAATAGCTCCTGGCAGGCACCGGAACCATATGGGACACCGGGATTCGAACCAACCACCTTTGGTCCTGGATCGGCTGCTTGCAAGGCAAACACCGCTGTGCTATCTCTCCGAGTCCTTTTTGCATAGTTTTAATTTTAACTGTTTTGTAGGTTTATGTTCTGGTTCTATTTCTTTAAGTTAGTTATGAATTTTTTCACGGGGACTACACTCAGTGGTGTTGTTGATTCTGAGGCCCAGAACTACTCTGGGTCATGTTTGATCCAATGATGCAGTCCAAAATTTTAGCTCTTGAGGTCAGAGAGATAGCACAGGTGTAAGGTGTTTGCCTTGCACACAGCTGACCCAGGATGGACCTGGGTTCGATTCCCAGCATCCCATATGGTTCCCAGATCCTGCCAGGAGTAATTTCTTTTTTTTTATTATTATTTTTATTTTTAATTATGAGAACAAAGATGCAAAGAAAGAGGACAAGGTAAAGTTACAGTGGAAGGACAATCACCCATAAACAGAATTCTCAGAAATCCCCTTGCTGATATCTGAACTTTGAACTTTCAGCCAAAGAACATAAAGAAAAATAAAACAGAACCCATGTACAATTACTTTGTCCCTCAAGTCCCCAGATTGTAGTATATAATATTTCTTAGCAGCACACAAAGCAATCTAAAGCCGTAAAACTTATGTAACTCCTTAAACATTGAAGGCAAAGTACTTTTCTACATTTCCATGCACATGCATATTAGTTTAAGTTAACCTCAAAAGTTTAAGTAGGTTGTTTTTCTTTTTTTTGTGTGTGTGTGTGGTTTTTGGGTCACACCAAGCAGTGCTCAGGGTTTTTTCCTGGCTCCGTGCTCAGAAATTGCTCCTGGCAGGCATGGGGGACCATATGCGATTAGAGTCAAAGGAGCACAGTAAAAACAGTGTTAGAGTAGCAATTATTATTTGCATAGGCCCACCAAAATATGAGGGACATAGAAAGGAAAAGCCTTGGCCTAAATACAAGAAGACCCTACCCCTGAAGTTTTGCCAGGAGTGATTTCTGAGTGCAGAGCCTGGAGTAATCCCTGAGCACCTCGGGGTGTGACCCAAAAACAACAAACAAACAAACAAACATAAAAGGCACAAAATTTGAACTCTCAGACCCAATCATAAGTGCCCATTGGTGTTGAGGAATCATAAGGCCACAACTGGAGGTTCTTTAAGGATGTGGGTAGAGATGCAGTTTTATGACTGGGAAGAAACTCAGATTTTTTGAATGTTAGACATATGCTCTACTACTTCAACTATCTCCTCAGCTCCTAACTTTAATTTTTACTTTGTCCAATAACCTTCATTTTATATATTTTTGCTTATTTATTATTTAGAGATAGTCTACTACATTGAATGTAGTTAGAAGATATTGTATTTAAGTATAAATTATGATTTTTCTAATAAAGATGTATACTTGAGAGAAATTCCTGATGTGTAAATAATTTAAAAATGTTCCTAAATATGTCTAATTCTGCCAACATCATAAATTAACTTTTATCTTCTTTTAACATATATAATTCAGTAAGTCAAGTTTAGGGATGAAAAACATCAATTATATAAAGGAGAGAAAGAAGGAAAGAGGAATGAAGAGAAGAGCAGAGGATAAAAGGTAAAGGAAATAGAAAAATAAATGCTGTTTTTTTTTCTATTTGTACCACTAGGTGGAACCAGAACACTACCTCAAGCACAGTAATTTAGCATATAATTGGTATATGTATGCAAAAGAAGACTAAACAAAGCTTAGATTTTTAAATTTCATTTACCCTGGGTCTTCCAGAATCTATTCTTTGAGAAAGTCCCAAAACAAAAGATGGAATCACCAGTGAATACTTTGAGATCTTCAAAGAGGATCTACTGCAATTCCTTTTCAAGTTCATTCAGAAAACTGAAGAAACAGAAATAATCCCAGTTTTTATGAAGTTAATATCAACCTGATACAAAAAGCAGACTAAGACATCATAAAAAAGGAAAAGTGAATGTTAATATTCTTTTATTTTTATTTTATTTATTTATTTATTTATTTATTTATTTATTTGGTTTTTGTTTTTTGGGTCACACCCAGCAGCTCTCAGGGGTTATTCCTGGCTCTATGCTCAGAAATCGCTCCTGGCAGGCTCAGGGAAACATATGGGATCCCGGGATTCGAACCACCGTCTTTCTGCATGAAAAGCAAATGCCTTACCTCCATGCTATATCTTCGGCCCCGGATGTTAATATGAACATCCTTGATGAAAAGATGCTAAATAAAATGCAATCAAATAGAATCCAACGATTTATCAAAAAGATCATAAACCATGACAAAGCAGAATTCATCCTGAGGATGCAAGGATGCATTATATGCAAGTCAATCAACATTATACACCATATCAATTAAAATTATATGTTCATATCAATAAATGCAGAGAAATTATTTGACAAGATCCAGCACCCATTCATGATATAAATTCTCAAAATGTTGGGAATTGAAGGAACTTTCCCCAATATAGTAATGTCATTTATCAAAAACCCACAGCAAACATTATACTTGATAGGAAAAAGCTAAAAGACTTTCCCCTAAGATCTGGCAGAAGACAAGACTGTCCACTCTTGCCAATTCTATTTAAGATAGTCTGGAGGCACTTGTCATAGCAAGAAAAATATGTCAAGGACATCCAGAGATGAATGGATGAAGTCAAACTCTTACTATTTGTAGATAATATGACTACACTTAGAAAACCCTAGAAACTTCACAATAAAAATTCCTAGAAATAATAGATCTCTACAGTAAAGTGTCAGTTTACAAAATTAGCATGCAAAAGTTTATAGATTCCTTATATACAAATAAAGAGGTATTAGAATAACAATCAAATCAACAACTTTGACTCAGAAATTCAAGTACCTTGAAATCAACTAAGGATGTGAAAGGCCTACACATAGAAAACTACAAATTGGAGACATTTTCCTACTTCTGGATTGGGAGGATTAATATTGTTAAAATGTCAATACTCTCCAAAACATTGTATATATTCAGTAAAGTTTTTATAATATTTTACATGATATTTTATAAAGACATATATATATTTATATGGATGTGGATGAAAGGTATACTTATTCACAGCTTTGGGAATGTAGACTGGTCCCGAGTTTTTGGAAAACAATATTGACATTCCTCAAGAAACTTGAAATTGGGGCCGGGAAGGTGGCGCTAGAGGTAAGGTGTCTGCCTTACAAGCGCTAGCCAAGGAACGGACCGCGGTTCGATCCCCCGGCGTCCCATATGGTCCCCCCAAGCCAGGGGCGATTTCTGAGCACATAGCCAGGAGTAACCCCTGAGCGTCAAACGGGTGTGGCCCAAAAACCAAAAAAAAAAAAAAAAAAAGAAACTTGAAATTGAGCTCCCATATAATCCAGTAATACAACTCCAGGAAATATAATCTAGGTACACAGAAACAAAATGCAGAAAAGCCCTTTGCACTCCTATGTTCAACGCAGCACTATTCACAATTGCCAGAATCTTGAAACCACTCAAGTGTCTAAGAATAGATGAGTGGATAAAGAAAATCTGGTACATCAAAACATAAGAAAAGTATGCAAATATACTAAGTCTTTTTATTTGAACCTATGTATATCATTGGAGCTTATCTGAGTCTGTAACTCTCTCACTGTCAACTGTATGTTGACATTTGCCTTACATATAATAGTGCTCAGTTTCATTTCTCTTGCTATTTGTTTCTTCTAAGTATTTTGATATTGAGATGTCATGAACACTAACATAAAATTTAGGTTCTGATATGCCACTTAGGGTTCTAAGCTAAGTAGGCATCTGACTTTAAACTGAAAACAAATAAATATCGACTTAATTGTAAGAAAACCTCATTTGTCATATTTTATGATTTTTAAATATCTTGCTTAATTTCTGAGTACGTCTTCTTTTACTTTAATAGAATACTTCTCCCTCATCTTTTTCATTGTTCACCTATTGTCAGAAATTGAAACTTGTTTTCTCACAGACAAAGCATGCATTCCAACCCCTTGCTTTATCTCTATTCCCCTCTTTTAGCATTTCTTGCAGAGCTGGTTTTAGTAATCATAAATTCCTATAAGTTTTTGTCTGAAAAGCTTTTTATCGTCCCTTTAAATCATGAATTCCTATATGCTTGTCTGAAAAGCTTTTTATCATCCCTTTAAATCTGACTGATAACTGCATAGAGTGTTCTTGGTTTTTTTTTTTTTTTTTTATTTTGATCATAATGGTTTACATAGTGTTGACAATAATATTTTAGGTACATATTTACATAAAATCAGGGGGGATTCCCATCACCAAATTGTCCTCCCTACACCTCCGTTTCTGTCCTACATGGTCTTTTTTTTTTTTTTTTTTATAATATCTTTATTTAAGCCCCATGGTTACAACCATGTTTGTAGTTGGGTTTCAGTCATAAAAAGTACACCCCCTTCACCAGTACAATCTTCCTACCACCAATCTTGTCATTTTTCTTTCTTTTTTTTATAATTATCTTTATTTAAACACCGTGATTACAAACATGATTATAGTTGTATGATTACAGTCATGTAAAGAACGCCCCCCTTCACTGCTTTTAGGTTTACATTTAGCTTTTCTTTTCTTTCTTTAGTTTTTTTTTTTTATTTCAATTAGAATGTGTCTTAGTGTGTATTCATTTTGGGTTTATTTTGTTTGGAACTAATTAAACTTCCTAAATCAAATATTTGTTTCCTTCCTTTGGAATCATTCTCAGTTATTATTTTTCAAATTAGAACACTTATTTATTTCTTTTCTGGAATCCCTATGTTATAGATTTTTTTCCTCTTGATGCTTTCTCATAAGTCTCCTATGTCATTTTTATTGTTAAATTCTTGTTCTTACTCTTCTTTTCTGCTGCATTTTCTTTGTTGTAGCTGTGCATGCTGATTCAGCCTTTGTATTCTGTCATTCTGCTGTTGTATGCCTATACTTTACTTTTTAGTTCAGTTACTGTATTGTTTATCTCAGTGCTTTTAATTTGGATTATTCTCATACATTCCCTATTTCTGTTGAAGCTTTCTTTCATTTCTATGAGGTTCAGAGGACCGATGTGTTGATGTCCTTATAAGGAAGTTCACATCGCTCTGATACTGTTCTGGTTCTTACAGACTTTTTGTAATAATAATGCATAATAATAATGCATAATAATATAATTCATCCATAATGAAGGTGAATTATTCCATTTCTTTTTTATGCCTGTGCTATACTAAGGTTAGTGCAAAGGCTGAGGAAATAGCTCAACTGGTAGAGAACATTCCTTGTATATAGGTCATGGAGCCACTCTCTGGCCCACATAACCTACCAGACTGCAGAGCATGATCTCCCCCACCCAAATACAAGAAAATAAAAATCTAAGTAAAGGGGCCAGAGTGGTGGCACAGTGGTAGAGCGTTTGCCTTGCACATGGCTGACTTCGGACAGACCGTGGTTTGATCCCCCGCTGTCCCATATGGTCCCCTAAGTCAGGAGCGATTTCTGAGCGCATAGCTAGGAGTAACCGCTGAGCGTCACCAGGTATGGCCCCAAACAAAACAAAAATCTAAGTAAAATGGGGCAAAGGGTATGGCTCATTTGTAAAGTACATATAGGAAGCTTAATCCCTAGCAATAGAGGAGAAAATATACATAACTTAAAAAAACAGTCTAATAGACCTGTGGAGTTACTCAAAATTTAATTTTTTCTGTATCTGGGAGTACTTTAGCACCAAGTTCAAAAAGACTTGAGTCACCAAAAGGGGTACACAATCATTAGTACTCAGTGGTAATTGTAAATCAAGTTATAAAGGACCCTGAGGTGACCTGGGTTAAAGATGAAAAATGCCTGAAGACACTTGTGAATCGAGATGAAGAAAGCCAAGGCAAACTGGGGCTCAAAATCGCCTGTGTCTGACAGTTCACTATGGTCACATAGAACTGAGCATGACTGGGAGGGTTTTTGTTGGTGGAAGGAGTGTCTTATTGCACTTTGTTTTATTATGATTTTATAAATTTTTACAAATTTATTATGATTTTACAAATGGAATACTTGTGGCTGAGCAAGTTTTTGAACTTCATATATCCAATGATGGCTACCATTTCTTTTTCTTTTTTTTTTTTTTTTTTAGTTTTTGGGTCACACCTGGCAGTGCTCAGGGGTTACTCCTGGCTGTCTGCTCAGAAATAGCTCCTGGCAGGCACGGGGGACCATATGGGACACCGGGATTCGAACCAACCACCTTTGGTCCTGGATCAGCTGCTTGCAAGGCAAATGCCGCTGTTCTATCTCTCCGGGCCCGTCTAGCATTTCTTATAAATAGTATGTAGTATTTGATAATGTATTATATGTGATGGTATATCTGATAATATAATATATATGGCACCATGATGAAGAATGCTATCAATAATAGTTTCAAGTATTCAATAATGAAGTCTGAACTCACTGCCAGTATCAGTGACCCAGGATTTCTTTTTTTTTTTTTTTTTTTTTTGTCGTTTGGGCCACACCCGTTTGACGCTCAGGGGTTAGTCCTGGCTATGTGCTCAGAAATCGCCCCTGGCTTGGGGGAACCATATGGGACGCCGGGGGATCTAACTGCTGGCTGTCCGTTCCTTGGCTAGCGCTTGTAAGGCAGGCACCTTACCTCCAGCGCCACCGCCCGGCCCCTCTTTTTTTTTTTTTTTATTCCCCCCACGACCCAGGATTTCTTTCTACTCATGTCCTGCCTCCTCCCCAACTTATTTTTTGGATTTAATGATTAGAGTGTAGAACTGTATTTATGGTAGTGTTGGCTCTTACAGTTTATATGTATACTGTATATATACAATTTATATATTCTGCATATATAATTTCATAATTATAATATACACTGCATATAAATTTATAATTGTAATATACTGCATATATTTTTATAATATATACTTTATATAATATTTGTTATATAAATTATATATACAGTTTATACATAGTTTTATATATATATATATATATATATATAGTTACTTCACCTCCAACATGCCTAAGTCCCTTACCCAGTTTCCTGATGTCACCACCACCATATGCCTCCTCCTTCTCCCTTATAGTGAGTGCCCTCTTTCCTGAACATTCTCCTTTCTGTAGTCCAGGGCTAAGGATTTTCCCATATTCATATCTTTTATTTCCTTATAAGAGCTGCTCTATATATAGTAGGTAAGAACATCAGATATTTGTTTTCTTCCTCTTGCTTAACATGACCCCCTGAAAGACTGTTTTGAAGAGGAAGCTAGAAACTCAGAGGTGGAACAGGTACTTTGTAACTAAGCAGCAGGATATCAAGCTTTATGGTTATGGTTTGGGATGTCCCCAAGGTAATTTCTGACTCTAGGATTGGAACTTGCATCTTAATAAGTCAGATATCAAATGTGAAGAGATTGAGTTTACAGTCTTGGCTTAAGCCAATTTATGTATCTTAAATCATGGTTTGTATCTCTTAGTTCTTATTTAGATCTGCTATTAGCTTTTCATGGGTATAGCTTATCTTAGGAATTTTCCCTCAGGCTATTTTGCTATGGAAATGAGAACCAACCATGCACAAGATTGTGAGACAAGGTCACCAAGATGATGCCATCTTAGTCTTATAGCCGTAAGAACTATAAATGTCTTATGCAATTGTATTCCATATAAATAATCGAATATTTATTTATATGAAGTTCAGTAACTTAAATGTTTTATGTTACTGTTAGGAGAGGCCAGTAGATGTTCAGCAAAAGGCAGCAGGAGCCAGGAGTCTGGCAAACAGTTTCTCCAACAATCAGGCAATTACCATGCAGCAGAAAGGACAGAGTCTCCTCTCCCCACCTCACACTTCAGCTTGTGAATTTACACACACACACACACACACACACACACACACACACACACACACACACACACACACACACACACACACACACACACTGCCGTTGGCCATCCTGTATCAATTACAAGGGGCAGGTTTCTGATAACTGATGTCTTCACCCTCAAAGGGACAGTAGCCACTACAGCTGACCAGGGGTCATAAGAGTCTCTGTTTCCTCATAGTTATATTTTAAAAATCAAGTCTACTCCTCAGAGATGCTCAGGGATTTATATGACACCAATGATTGAACTCAAGATATCGTACATGTGATAAATTAATCTGGATCTCTGAATGGCCATCAAAAGAAATCAACTTGGTTGAGTCAATTCTTGCCTAGGATTTTAAAATAAGTAAGGGACACATTTTATTCTAGGAAACTAAATTTTAGCTGCTTATTTGTTATCATTGTATAACTTGCACAGAGATTGTGACATTGGGGCTGGAGAAACAGGTTGCTTGCCTTGCACGTGACTGACCCAGTATCTTATATGGTCCCCAGAACACCACAAGGAGTGATTCCTGTGTTCAAGCAGAGCCAGAAATATCCCCTGAGCACCACCAGAAGTGACCAACAAACCAGAGAGAGAGAGAGAGAGATTCTGAAATGAAATTGTGAACAAATATAGTGATATTACAAATAGTTTTAGATAAATAAGCAGTTGCTTGTTGTATGGGGAGCAAAGGGACATTTTACAGACCATAAAGCTGCCAATCTACTAATAAAATATCTGATGAGAAATTGTTATTATCAAGAATTTGGATGACCTTCAAAAGTTTATGAAGTCTGTGGCTCTGAGGAAGGAAATTACTAGGCAAAATGATGGAGATGAAAAAGAGAATGTTTTTGAGTGTTGACATGTTGGCTATTTTTGGTTTCTAAATTTACCAAGAATAATGGAAAGAATACCAGGGGCTTAAATTGTTTCATGGTAAATGAGCTGTTTACTATCTGAAATTATCTGTATGTCTTCTTTTTATTGTTTTTATTTTGGGCCCATACCTGGTGGTGCTCAGAATTTACTTCTGAGTCTGTGCACATGGATCACTCCAGTCAGGACGTGGAAGTCCAAATGCATGAAACGAAACTGTAGTTGGCTGCATCAAGGCAAATGCCCTACCCATTGTGGTATTGCTCTAGGAACCTCCACCCCAATTACCCATTTCTTAAATGAAAACAAATTACAATAGAAAAAGTCAATTTTGAGTGATAAAGTACAAGTGTTAAGCACCTTCTCTGCATACTGCCTGTCTAGATTTAATCTCTGGCATATAGTATCATATAGTATCTTGTTGGGCTTTTACATTATGGTACCAACAAAAGATAAACTGTTTCAGAACACTTAAATAAAGGAAAATACACTTTCAAATACTTTATTTGAAGGGATCATAACCTATACGTAAAAAGCAAATAAAAATTTTTAGATATATTATATTAAAACATTATGAACGGGCCCGGAGAAATAGCACAGCGGCGTTTGCCTTGCAAGCAGCTGATCCAGGACCTAAGGTGGTTGGTTCGAATCTCGGTGTCCCATATGGTCCCCCGTGCCTGCCAGGAGCTATTTCTGAGCAGACATGCCAGGAGTAGCCCCTGAGCACCGCTGGGTATGGTCCAAAAACCAAAAAACAAAACAAAACAAAAACAAAAACAAAAAACCAAAAAACAAAAAACATTATGAACATGAACACAAACACCCAAATTAAATATTAACAAACAGAATGAATAGCACATAAAAGCCAACAGGAACTATAGTTTAATAATGTAAAGTTGATTTATAACGTAAAGAATGATATTAAAGTATGGAAACAGTGGAATTCTGTTATCAAAAGTATTATTTAATAGTACTTGGTGTTGTGACTGCCTAGCTTCCAGGATTTTGTGGTTCTGTTGTAAGATTAATACACTGACTACCTGCTTTTTTTTTTTTTTTTTTTTTTTTTTTGGTTTTTGGGTCACACTGGGCAGCACTCAGGGGTTTCTCATGGCTCTAAGCTCAGAAATCGCTCCTGGTAAGCTCAGGGGACCATATGGGATGCCGGGATTTGAACCATCGACCTTCTGCATGCAAAGCAAATGCTTTACCTTCATGCTATCTCTCCGGCCCCTACACTGACTACCTGATCTCTGCAGTGTTAATACTCTTTTGTTTATTACTTCTTTATTTAATAGTTCACGTAGTTAAATTTCCATGGGCTGCAGCATCCACAGAAAAAACAAGAATTTCTATGTTTGTGAATACTCCAACCACAGTTTCATCAACCTGGTCCATGCCATCTCAGTCCTATCATCTTTGTCCATGCAGTTTTAATGGTGTGTTATCTGTTTCATTACCTTTTTGCCATTTGCATCATTTGCAAATCTAATTTCTATGAAGTGGGCTATGTACATATGTTCATACATTTATACATTAATTATCCATATATTAGTTATCCACATATTAATTAGTATAACATATCCATATATTAATTATTATTTATACATCAACTATCCATATATTACATTAACTTTATTTCAGCTAATTGTTTATCCTATGTAAGTTAGATTTAGCAGAAACCAATCAGATCATGTATGACCTATGCAACTGAGGTTTTGTTCAATTCAGAGGTCTGGATTATCTAGTCTTCTACTGCATACTTTCTCTGTAGCAAAGTTTTTAATTAATTTATTTATTAATTTATTTATTTTTTAGTTTTTGGGCCACACCCAGCGGTGCTCAGGGGCTACTCCTGGCTGTCTGCTCAGAAATAGCTCCTGGCAGGGGACCATATGGGACTGGGACACAGGGATTCGAACCAACCACTTTTGGTCCTGGATCGGCTGCTTGCAAGGCAAACGCCGCTGTGCTATCTCTCCGGGCCCGAATTTTTTATTTTTTTATTTTGGTTTTTAGTTTTTGGTTTTTGGGCCACACCCGGTGACATTCACTGGTTATTCCTAGCTATGTTCTCAGAAATTACTCCTGGCTTGGGATCGAACTGCAGTCCATCCTAGGTCAGCCGCTTTCAAGGCAAACGACCTACTGCTTTTAAGGCAAACGCCTTACTGCAGCGCCACCACTCTAACCCCAGTTTTTAATTTTTTAGAGCAGATAGTCAATGAAGAAATTGTAGCATGCTTTCAAAAGATTAAAAAACTCAACAAACTTAAAGGCATTGAAAATTATTTATTTGGATGATACAGCATTACAAATACATCAATTCTGTTTAAATTAATTAGTAGCTCTAACATACCTGTTTTTAAAACTCAAAGGCATAAATTAAAAGTATCTACTGCAACAGAGATGAATATTATAATATAAAGTTGAGCTCAATAAGATCAATCACACTTTGATTTCAATTATATAAATTTAGGAGAAGCAAGTCTAATTTATGTATATTGCATAGCAATTGTTAGGAAGCACAAGGGAATTGCTAGTGATGTCCTGTTCCTTAATCTGGGTGGATTTTACACTTAGACAGTTTGTATGAAAAAACTAATATATAGATAAATAAAGAAAAATTGCCAGAAAAATTCTGAAAACCAGTACTACATATGTTTTAGGTCATAGAAATATCAATTAGACAGAAAGAAATGAGGTAAGGGAAGGGTATAAAGTAGATGAGATATACCTCATATTTTTGACATATAGAATCTCTAGATAAATTAGTTTAATATTCCTAGATCTCTCTAAGTCATTAAGGATCAAGTTGAAATGGGCAAAAGAAAATAATAAGTCATTTATAGAAAGGACTATTCAATGAGCCAAACAGCTGAAAAAATGTTCATTCTCACTCACAGTAAAAAATATAGTTTACAGGGACCGGAGAGATAGCATGGAGGTAAGTATTTGCTTTGCATACAGAAAAACAATGGTTCAAATCCTGGCATCCCATATGGTCCCCTGAGCCTGCCAGGAGCGATTTCTGAGTGTAGAGCCAAGAGTAACCCCTGAGCACTGCTGGGTATGACCCAAACAAAAAATATATATATATAGAGTTTACAAAAGTTTTTTTTGTACAGTGAGGATGAGCATATAAAAGGAAACATTGCTAGTAGCACTATAGAGTGGTATGACCCCTTTTGGATACCATTGATTAAAATCTCAAAATACCAAATGTATATACTCTTTGACTTACTTTTCCATACTTAGGAACTTATCCCACATGTAGACTGACACTTGTGCAAATGGCAAGTAGATGAAAGCAATCATTGCCCCATTGTTTGTGACACAGTTGAAACTATCTCAATTTGCTCTGAAGGATACCCTTAGAGAAATTATGATATAACATACAGTGGGTACTTTGTAACAGTAATAAAGAAAAAAGGCAACGTTAAGTGTTCAGATATGAAATAAACTAGATTGAGTGCAAATTTTAAGATATAGAATTATGCATAAAAATTTATATTGGTATGAATCTCTCAAATTACAAATTAAATTTCTAGATATGGAAATGGTTGATTCAGTAATGAAAATAATTTATGGAAGAAAATGTAACTTTTCAAAGTATTATTTTGTATTCATAATAGTATAAGTATTCATAATTGTATAAGTTTTGAATATATATTATTTTATTAGCGATACATGTAAATAGGGGCCAGAGTGATAGTGCAGCGGTAGGGCATTTGCCTTGCATGCGGCTGACTCATGATGAACCTGGGTTCCAATCCCCAGTGTCCCATATGGTCCCCCAAGCCAGGAGAGATTTCTGAGCGTATAGCCAGGAGTAATCCCTGAGCATCACCAGGTGTGGCCTAAAAACTAAAAACAAAAAACAAAAAAAACAAACAAAAAAAACCCCATGTAGATAATTAAACACAGCCACAGAAATTTTCCTAGTTCCTTTTGGATGAAGTTTAACATAAAAAAAAAATTTAGAAGATAGGGCAGGAGTGGTAAGGTTGGCCTTGCAATCGGCCAACACACGACGAACCCTGGTTCGAATCTCTGCACCCATCTGGTCCCTGGAGCGACACAGAGCCAGAAGTAACCCTAAGAAGTAACCCTGAGCACTGCCGGGTGTGACCCAACACCCCCCCCCCCCAACTAGAAAATGGAGTCCACTAATCAAGAATAATAAACAGCTTAATTTTTTAAATTCTTACTTGAAGGTGGCAGTTCCAAATCCATCTAAGTAGAAAAATAAGGCCTTCAACAACAAAATTAATATTAATATGAATCAATATTCAGTATATGTAGAAATGGGGGCTTAGAATTTGTCTCCCCACCAAGATGTTTAGTTTAGAATCTTTGAGAAGCTGAGGTTTTATAAAGAATATTCTTACTTGATTATGGAAAACCAGTTTGTCCAAGAGCATTATCAGATAAGAAAATACCCCTGAAAAAGATACTTACTGGAAGCTTTCCTTCACTGAACCTTCAACTTTATCAAGTAGCTTGAAAAAAGATTAGGAAGACTTCAAATAATCCCCTGATTAAGTAACAACCACAAAACAATGCTTTATATTTTTATAGCACTAGACAGTTTTCAAAGTACTTCACATTCATTAGCTTCTTTTGGATAATAAAGCAATCCCATAGGGAAACAATAACACTCATAACATCAGAAAATCCAAGTCTTCAGGTGGATGCTATGACATTGGGCCCTGGAAATTCTTACAAAAAATAAAACTAACATTGAGAGATGAGAAATGACAGCAACAGTACTGGATTAAAGCCATTTTAAAACCGGTCTGTTGCACACTAGGGTATAAAGGAAGAGAGGTCACCTGGGTTCATTGAAGAGTTCAGGAGAAATTTTAGCAGATATTTCTCTACTGAGAAGATGAGATTACTTCAGGAAAGAAACCTGAACTACCCAGATCAGTGCTGAATTAGCATAGTGCTTAAAGCAACGAGTAGGAAAAGAAAAGAAAGGAAAAAGTACCCTGGGATTTATGAAGTTTTTTTCTTCTAAGAATTTTAAGAGAATCATTTGATAGTTTTGTTATATTTTTAATTGTGATCTTCATAATATTAAGCAGAGTATAATAATATTTTCCATTGTCTGTATATGCAGATTTATATGCAGATTTGGGAGAGTTTAAACAAAAGCTGGAAGTGTTAAAAAGTTCAGTGGCATAAGTCTATTTATGTGTCCCAGTCAAGTTTACAAAGGTTTTCCATTCTAAACAGATGTGATATGAAGAAAATTAGTATTTTCATTGAGTGAATAAAGTGTGAGCATTATATAGGAATTTATTATATGTAACTAGTAAGCTCCCAGCACAATAAAAATAAACATAGACAGTATAGACCCATTACTCTGTGTTTTGTTCACTACAATTTTAGGGTTACTTGCTTTTTCTTTTTAACCACCTTGTCCCCTGTTTAGCATTTCAAGCAAGTTACCAAGTAGTCTATTTATTTGAAAAGAGTCCAGTTAATCATAAATAAAATAAAACCAATTTTGATAGAAAAAAGTACAAAAATGGCAACTCAGTGAAAGGGTGACTTTTATATCTCTCAGCACAAGGTCAAGGTCAGAAGTTTTAAAGTCTTACTTCAGAAGGGATATCTTCAAGGGTTTACAAAAGACCTTGGTTTTCTGAAACTACTCAGATTTTTACATTTTGTATTATTTGATGAAGTAGTTCATTGTTCTTTTGGCAGCCTTGGCTGTAATCTAACTTTAAGCATGAACAGTCAAGGCTCCAGTCAAGCCTAGTGATTAAAGTTACATCAGTTCTTTAAAAAAAAAGTCATAAAAAAAAAAGTCATGATTACTTTGTCAAAGTTAGAGTCAAATGAAATTTTAAGAATAAATGGTAACCTGACATACAGATTAAATTTGAAGTTTCAACATAGTCAAAAGATGCTAAGAATATTAGCTTATTGTGGCTGTTTCATCAGTATTGTCCATTATTTTTTCTTTGTTTTTTGGGAGTTTTTTCTTTATGAAAGAGAGAAAGAGAGAGAAAGAGAGAAAGAGAGAGATCAGCTCCTCAACAAAAAGGAGGCAGGAAAGAGAGTCATATTGTCCATTTAACTCTAATTATTAAGCTATTGAAAAAGAGTTTACGGGCCAGAGAGATAGCACGGAAGTAAGGCATTTGCCTATCATGCAGGTTTGTTGGTTCAATATCCAGGCATCCCATATGTTCCCCTGAGTCTGCCAGGAGCAATTTATGAGCATAGAGCCAGGGAGTAACCCCTGAGCACTGCCAGGTGTGATACCAAAAAACCAAAATAAAAAAAAAAAAAAAAAAGAATTTAGAGAACCAGGTTTCAAAGAAAATGACTAGTTTACCATCTCAACACCTTTAAAAATTACTTCAATCTAGTGCACTACTGATGTAGGTGTAGTAGACCTTCCTGAAAATGTAAATGTAATTCTGTATTGTGAATGCCCTTCTGGTATTGGCTCACTTAATTCTTTGCAAAATAATTACATGTACAATTCCCTTATTGAAGTCTTCACTCAAAAATCCTACCTTACAACCTTTTGAAAACAGTCTTGTTTTTCACTTTCCATTTGTACCCATTTGTAATTTTTCTTTTCTTATATCATTTTATACAGAGTTAAATATTAGTTTTATAAATGTATTTTATTTTGTCATACATTGCTGCTAAAATATTCATGATGACAAGATATGAGTTTTTTTTTTTTATGTTTGTTTGTTTTTGGTTTTTAAGTCACACCCAGCAGTGCTCAGGGGTTACTCCTGGCTTTATGATCAGAAATCGCTCCTGGCAGGCTCGGGGACCATATGGGATGCCAGGATTCGAACCATCGTCCTTCTGCATGCAAGGCAAATGTTCCTACCTCCATGTTATTTCTCCGGCCCCAAAATGTGATGTTTTGTTCACTATTTTACCCACAAGTATTAGATATTGTCTTGACAATAAAATACACATTGGAAGAAGAGAAAAGAAAAAGAAAAAAAAAGGAAGCAAACAATATAAAGAGAGATGACAAAAACAGCCACTTTGTCAAATTTGGTTTAGATGCCCAATAGGAAAATGAAAAGTGCTTATCACTTTTCATAAAGAAAATGCAAATCAAAACAATAAGATTTCACCTCACACAGTGAGACTGGCATACGTAATAAAAATAAAAATACACACAAGCCTTTTCCCAAATGTAACTAAAGATAGAATAGTAACAAGTTATAGGAAACATTTTTTATTTCAAATATTTTCTTTTACTAAAAGAGAAATATTTTATTTTAAAAAGTAAAATGGTGGACCCGGATAGCACAGCGGTGTTTGCCTTGCAAGCAGCCGACTCCAGGACCTAAGGTGGTTGGTTGGAATCCCGGTGTCCCATATGGTCCCCCGTGCCTGCCAGGAGCTATTTCTGAGCAGACAGCGAGGATTAACCCCTGAGCACCGCCGGGTGTGGCCCAAAAACAAAACAAAACAAAACAAAGTAAAATAGTGGGCCAGAGAGATAGCATGGAGGTAAGGCGTTTGCCTTTCATGCAGAAGGTCATCGGTTCGAATCCCAGTGTCCCATATGGTCCTCCGTGCCTGCCAGGAGCAATTTTTGAGCATGAAGCCAGGAGTAACCCCTGAGCACTGCCGGGTGTGACCCAAAAAAGCCACACACACACACACAAAAAATAAATATATAAATAAATAAAATAAAATAGTGAGTGCCGGGAGCAATAGTATCAACAGTAGGGCATTTGCCTTGCATGTGGCTGACCCAGGACAGACCTGGGTTCTATCCCCAGCGTCCCATATGGTCTCCTGAGCCAGGAGTGATTTCTGAGCACATAGCCAGGAGTAAACCCCTGAGCATCACAGGTGTGGCCCAAACACCAAAAAAACCAAAAAACAAACAACAACAACAACAACAACAAAATGATAAAACACACAAACAAACAATAACCCCATAGTGAGCCAGAAGTGATACGTACAGTGGGTAGGGTGGTTACCTTTCATTCAGTCTACTGGGGTTCGATCCCTAGCATTCCATATGGTTCCCCGAGACCTGCCAGGAGTAATTTCTGAGCACAGAGTCAGAAGTAACCCCTGAGCACTAGTGGTTGTGTCTCCCACAAAGCATATATAACATAGTATGAGTGTCTGGAGGAGACAGTACAGCAGGGAGGGTACTTATCATGCATTGTGACTCGACCTGGGTTTAATCTCCAGTATCCATATGGTCCTCTAGCACACCAAGAGTGATTCCTGAGTGCAGAGTTTAGGAATACACCCTGAGCATTTCTGGGTGTGACCCAAAAACCAAATAAATAAATAAATAAATAAATAAATAAATAAATAAATAAATAAATAAATAAATAAATAAATAAAAATAACATATTCCCTGGGCTGGAGAGGTGAGTACCCTTGCATGTAGCCAACACCTTGTTTGATCCCCTAGCTTTGACTGTGATCAGTTCCCTCTCCACTAAACACAAGTACCTAGGGTCAAAGCAATAGATAGTAAGTTGGATCCTGCCTTTCATCAGGTCCACTTGGGTGTGGTCCTCTGGTTCCAGAGCTTCAGGAGTGATACTGAGGTCAGAAACCAGGAGTAAGTCCTGCTAATTGTGGCCTAAAAACAAAAACAAAAGAAAGAACACAGTACCTGAGGGAATATTAAATTTACCAACTCTTTCTTATCTTTCCAGAGGTTTTCTTATCTTTCATATCCAAACTGCTAGGTTCACTTTTTTTTTTTTTTTTAGGTGTGAGAGTTTCACCAGCAAACAGTAAACAGGGTTTACCCCTAATTGCATGCAGGAATCACTCTAGGAACCATAGGAATTCAAGAACAGCATCATACCACTGCTAGGCCTATTTATTTGATTAATGTTGAGGCTTGTGTAGGCACACCTGGTGGTGTTCAGGGTTTATTTCTGGCTTTGTGCTTAGGAGTCACTCCTCGAAGTCTTGAGTTATTATATAAGGGGCCAGAAATCAACCCAGGCCAATCACATGCAAGGCAAGTGCCCTACCTGCTATTTTATTTCTCCAGCCCCTAGGACCCATTTTTTTTAAAATCCTCCTAATCTGGATTTACTTTCTTAATCTTGTCAAGTATATATCCTTTCTCTATAATTGAGTATTTTCAAGGAAAGATGATGGTTTCTTTTTCATTGGGGCGGGAGGATTGGGGCCATACCCAGAAAATGCTTGGGAATATCAAGGATCAAACTGGAGATGACCACATCTGACAGAAAAGCCTTCATCTCTTATACTATTTCTCCTATCCAATTTCAACACTTAAATACATTTTTTTTTATTATTCTCTCATTATCCTCCCTTTACCATCCACCTTATCAACTCCCTCACAACTCTGAAAAATCCCTACTATGTTTCCTCTCATTCTCAGGCTGAGGATAAGCAGCCATACTGGGGCTCTCAACTCCTGGATGGCCTGAGGTAGGAACCTGAGTCCCACAAAGTCATAGTGTATAAATCTTCTTCTTATTAAATCCTAATGCCTTTCAACTGCTGTTTACTCCATACACTTCACAAAAGATTCCCCTCTTTTGCTATTTCCTTGTACCTATTAGTCTAAGATCCTCTGCTGTTTTGCTTCTGTTTTGTTTTGTTTTGTGTTTTTGGGAGGGACCACAACTGGTAGCACTCAGAATTAGTCCTCGGCTCTGCACTCAATAAATCACTTCTGAGGATGATTTATGGCAGTTGTAGGGGGGACCAAATGGAATGCTGGGATCGAACCTGGGTCTACAACATGCAAAGCAACCACCCATACTGGTTGTGCTATCGCACGGGCCCCCTAAAATTATCTTCTATAATGAGATTTTGATCCTCAGCATCTTCATTCCTCAACCTTCATTTTAGTCCATTATAAAAATGCCTCTTTTGAACTCATGCTGATTTTCTTTTCTTTCTTTTATCCAGTTTCAGTGGTAACTTTCTGTAACTTTTCTGAGGTTCTGGCAGAATTAAAACCACCCGTACATAAACAAAGGATGATTGCTTTCATGCTGCTGAGGATCTTTTTAGCAGCATGACTTGAAATGGGGTCAATGTGGTAGACTCAATTTTTGATCTCAGCTTATATATACATCTTTAAGCAGAGCCAATCAGAAAAAAAGATTACCCTAGTTTTGATTGTGAATGCTTAATTCCTTTTGGGGGCTGGGGACATGAGAGCACAGGGTTCACATCTGGTGGTGAACAGAGGACTACATACAACGCAAAGACGAACCTGCAGCTGACTGCATGCAAGGCCAAATCTTAACTCCTGTACTACTCTTGGGCCACTAATTCCATTTTATTATAAACAAAATTGTTGTTGTGTTCGTTATTATTATTACTATTATTATACTTTTTCAACCACACTTGGCTGTTTTCAAGCATTAATTTTGGCTCTACACTCAGAGATTACCTTCTGGCAGACTCTGGGACGGTGAGGTTCAAACCTGGGTAGGCAGCATGCCAGGCTACATGCAGTACTGCAATATGCAATATGATATGCAATATAATAGGACACTATCATGTCAACCCCACTAATCCTTTTTTTTATACTCATTGTCTTTGTTAGTCTCTTGCTTAAATGTCCAAGATTTATCTGTATTGGCCAGGTGTATTACAAAGAACTGAGTAAGGGTTGTAGGTCCTCATTTAAATAGCATTTTAGCAAATTAGAAAAAATTTTCTTGTTTTTAACCTCTCCTTAAAGAACAAACCTGGGGCAGAGTGATAGCACAGCAGGAAAGGTGTTTGCCTTGCACTGGCTGACCTGGGTTCAATCCCAGGTATCCATTATGGTCTTCCGAACCTGCTAGGAGTATTTCTTTTCTTTTTTTTTTTTTTTTGTGGTTTTTTGATCACAACCCGGCAGTGCTCAGGGGATTATTTCTGGCTCCCAGGCTCAGAAATTGCTCCTGGCAGGCACGGGGGACCATATGGGACGCCGGATTCGAAACCGATGACCTCCTGCATGAAAGGCAAACGTCTTACCTCCATGCATGCAATCTCTCCGGGCCCCCCTGCTAGGAGTATTTCTGAGTGCAGTGCCGGAGTAACCACTAAGTGCCTCCAGGTATGGTGTCAAAACAAAACAAAAACAAAAATAATAAAGGACAAAACCTAGGGGCCGGAGAGATAGCAATGGAGGTAAGGCGTTTGCCTTTCATGCAGGAGGTCATCGGTTTCAAATTCCGGCATCCCATATGGTCCCCCCGTGGCCTGCCAGGAGCAATTTCTGAGCATGGAGCCAGGAATAACCCCTGAGCACTGCCAGGTGTGACCCAAAAACAACAAAAAAAAAAAAAAAAAAAAAAAAAAGGACAAACCTAAACACCTAAATATATTTTTAAATTTTTAAAATATATTTTTAAATATTGTAAACATACTTAAAAATATGGGCCTGGAGAGATAGCACAGTGGCGTTTGCCTTGCAAGCAGCTGATCCAGGACCAAAGTGGGTTGGTTCGAATCCCGGTGTCCCATATTGTCCCCCGTGCCTGCCAGGAGCTATTTCTGAGCAGACAGCCATGCTATATTTTTTTAAAACTAAAATTTCAGTAATTTTGAACTGTTCTTACATTTTGAACACACCCTCATCTCCGACATCTGTGAATCTGTAAGCTTGATGTTTAGTTTTTTTTTTTTTTTTTTTTTGTTTTTGGGCCACACCCGGCGGTACTCAGGGGTTACTCCTGGCTGTCTGCT
Source organism: Suncus etruscus (assembly GCF_024139225.1). Lineage (NCBI taxonomy): Eukaryota > Metazoa > Chordata > Mammalia > Eulipotyphla > Soricidae > Suncus > Suncus etruscus. The sequence goes on along the minus strand of NC_064862.1, from coordinate 43,166,771 downwards.
CAGAAATAGCTCCTGGCAGGCACGGGGGACCATATGGGACACCGGGATTCGAACCAACCACCTTTGGTCCTGGATCGGCTGCTTGCAAGGCAAACGCTGCTCTGCTATCTCTCCGGGCCCATGTTTAGATTTTTTTAAAGATTACATCATTAATGAGATCATGTGGTATATTTATTTTAAGAAATGTTTGTTTCTTTTATTCCTGGCATTTCTCAGATGCTGTGCTCCTGGCATTGCTCAGGGAACCAGGTTCTAACATGTGTTGACTGCATGCAATGCAACAGTCCTACATGCTATACTATTGCTCTGGCTTTTATGATATATTTTAAATTTTTTTCTTCTTTCTTCTTTCTCTTCATCCTTCCTTCCTTCCTTCCTTCCTTCCTTCCTTCCTTCCTTCCTTCCTTCCTTCCTTCCTTCCTTCCTTCCTTCCTTCCTTCCTTCCTTCCCTCCTTCCCTCCTTCCTTCCTTCCTTCCTTCCTTCCTTTCCTTCCTTCCTTCCTTCCTTCCTTCCTTCCTTCCTTCCTTCCTTCCTTCCTTCCCTCCTTCCCTCCTTCCCTCCTTCCTTCCTTCCTTCCTTCCTTCCTTCCTTCCTTCCTTCCTTCCTTCCTTCCTTCCTTCCTTCCCTCCTTCCTTCCTTCCCTCCTTCCTCCTTCCTTCCTTCCTTCCTTCCTTCCTTCCTTCCTTCCTTCCTTCCTTCCTTCCTTCCTTCCTTCCTTCCTTCCTTCCTTCCTCCTTCCTTCCTTCCCTCCTTCCCTCCTTCCTTCCTTCCTTCCTTCCTTCCTTCCTTCCTTCCTTCCTTCCTTCCTTCCTTCCTTCCTTCCTTCCTTCCTTCCTTCCTTCCTTCCTTCCTTCCTTCCTTCCTTCCTTTCTTTCTTCCTTTCTCATCCTCCAGCCACTGATGTCCCCTGTTTTCCTTCCTCCCATCCTCTACACCCCACATCTCTGCCTATCTCTAGAGCAGGAAATTTGCTTCTCTCTTTGTCTCCCTCTCTTTTTCCTTTTGACTCTGTGGCCTGTACTATTGTCAATGGAGGTGTGCTTGCAGTTACTTTCTTCCCTTTTGGCACCGAGTTCTTGTCCAGAGCGATCAGTTCCAACTATCATTGTCCTAAGTAGACCCTTTTCTATTTTAACAGCACTCACTGTTCTTTGTGGTGAGATTCCTTCCCTGAACTGGACCTCCTCACCTTTAATTCTATTGTCTTGGGATATTGTTACTATACTGTCTTTTTTTTTTTTTAATCTCACAAACAAGTGAGATTATTCTATGTCTATCTTTTCTCCTCTGGCTAATTATTTCACTAACATAACAATCTTCATGTCTATCCATATATAGCAAATTTCATGATGTCATTTTTTTCTAACTGCTGCATAGGATTCCATTGTGTAGATATACCAGTTTCTTAGCCACTAATCTGTTGTTGGGCACCTGGGTTGTTTACAAAATTCTGGCATTTCTAAATAGTTCTGCAATGAACATAAGGAGTGCAAGGAGAACATTTTTGTTCTCTAGAAGTGATTTGCTGGATCATATGGGAGTTCATTTTTTTTTTTTTTTAGGAAAGTTCATATTGTATTCCAAAAAGGCCTGTACCACCTCTGGATTCCTACAACAGTGAAAGAGAGTCCCTTTCTCACTGCATCCATGCCAACACTGTTTTTTTTTTTTTTTTTTTAGTGACATGTGCTAGTCTCTGTGATGTGAAATGACACTCATTATCCTTTTGATTTGCATCTCCCCAATGATTAAGTGATGTTGACCTTTTTTGTTTGTTTTTGTTTTTTGTTTTTGGGCCTGGCTGTCTGCTCAGAAATAGCTCCTGGCAGGCACGGGGGACCATATGGGGACACTGGGATTCGAACCAATCACCTTTGGTCCTGGATCGGCTGCTTGCAAGGCAAAAGCCACTGTTGCTATCTCTCCGGGCCCATGTTGACCCATTTTTAATGTGCCTTTTGGTCATCTGTGTTCCTTCTTTGAGGAAATCGTTTGTTTCTTCTCTCCCCATTTTTGAGTGAGGTTAAATTTTTTCTTGTAATTTCAATCACGTGTCTTGAATATCTTAAATCTTAGCCCCTTATCAAATAGGTATTGAGTGAAAGGTTTCTGCATTCCAGAGGTGGCCTTTGTATCCTAGTCACTATTTTTTTTTTTTTTTGAAGTGTAGAAGCTTTTCAGTTTAATGTAGTCCTATTTGTTTATCTTTGCTTTTACTTGCTTGGTCAGTGGTGTTTCCTACTTGAAGATATCTTTAGTTTCAATGTCATGAAGTGTTCTGCTTACTTTCTCCTCTACATACCTTATGGTTTCAGGTTTGATATCAAGATCTTTAGGTCCATTTTGAATTGACCTTTGAGCATGGTGTTAAGGAGAGGTCTGAGGTTTTTTTTTTGTTTGCCTTGTTTTTGCAGGTGGTTGACCAGTTTTTCAGCACCACTTGTTTAAGAGGCTTTCCTTGGTCCACTTTGTATTTCCTGCTCCTTTATCAAAATATAATTGTTCATAAACTGGGGGTCCATTTTGGAATATTACAAGTCCATCTCACGTCTATTCCATTGATCTGAGGATCTGTCTTATATTCCAGTACTATGCTAATTTAATGATGATATCTTTATAGCAGCTTAAAGTTAGGGAAAAGAATCCCTCACTGTTTTTTTTTTGTTTGTTTGTTTTGTTTTTTTTTGGTATTTGGGCCACACCCGCTGACACTCAGGGGTTACTCCTGGCTATGCACTCAGAAATCACTCCTGGCTTGGGGGATTATTTATGGGACACTGGGATCAAACTGAGGTCTGTCCTGGATTTGCCACGTGCCAGGCAAATACCCTGCCAACTGCTCTATCAATACGGTCTCTGGTAATATTTCTAAAGGCAGAAGTTTTTTGTTTTTGTTTTTGTTTTTTTGGGGCCACAGCTGTTTTGATGCTCAGGGGTTACTCCTGACTAAAGCCGCTCAGAAATTGCCCCTGGCTTGGGGGACTTATGGGATGCCTGGGGGATCGAACTGCGGTCCTTCTTTGGCTAGCGCTTGCAAGGCAGACACCTTATCTCTAGCGCCCACCACTCTTCCGCCCACGAGGGCCAGAAGTTTTTATGGGGAGATCATATCTGGTGGTACCTAGCTTTCTCTTGGCTCTGAGCTCAGATATCACTCCTTATGAGGCTCAGGGGACCATATGGGGTTCCAGGGTTAGACCCCCGGGTCTCTTGCAAGGCAAGTGTCCTGCCAACTGTACTATCAGAATATTTTTTAATAGTCTTTTAGCCAATTTTGTTTCTTCAAGACTCAATGTGTGGTGGCCATTTTTATTTTTTAATTTCGTTTTTGGGCCACACCTAGTGACGCTCAAAGGTTACTCCTGACTATGCACTCAGAAACCTCTCTGGCTTGGGGACCATATTGGACGCTGGGGGATCGACTGCAGTTCTGTCCTAGATAGCGCCTGCAAGGCAAGCACCCTACCACTTGCGCTCTGGCTCCAGCCAGCCCTATGTTGGTGGCATTTTAAAATAGACTAGTGCAGAATATATAACAATCTGAAATCTCTTATCAATAAACTTTATATAGTTTACCTTGATATTTTATCACAAGATCTTTGGCAAAAGAAAACATTTTGAAATGACAGAAGGCTATTATGATTTTCATTTATTCCACTTGGTGCAAATTTTTATAAATTTGAGGACTCGAGGCCAGAGAGATAGCATGGAGGTAAGGTGTTTGTCTTGCATGTAGGAGGACAGTGGTTCGAATCTCGGTATCCCATATGCCCCCCCTCCCCCAGCCTGCCAGGAGCGATTTCTGAGTGTAGAGCCAGGAGTAGCCCCTGAGTGCTGCTGGGTGTGACCGAAAAACTAAAACTAAAACAAAACAAAACAATTTTTTAATTGCAACAAATTAAAAATTCATACTGAGGGGCTGGGGTAATAGCATAGCAGTAAAGCATTTGCCTTGTTTGCAGTTGACCTGGGACAAACCTGTGTTCAATCCCTGGCATCCCATATGGTTCCCACAGCCTGCTAAGAGTGATTTCTGAGCGCAGAGCCAGAGTAATCCCCCAGCGTAGCTGGGTGTGGCCCAAAAACCCAAAAATCCAAAACAAAAACAGGAGCCTGAGTGATAGCTCAGAGGTAGGGCCTTTGCCTTGCACCGCAGCTGACCCAGGACAGACCTTGGTTCTATCCCGGTGTCCCCATATGGTCCCCCTGAGCCAGGAGCGATTTCAGAGCATATAGCCAGGAGTAACCCTGAGTGTTACTAGGTGAGCCCCCAAAAGCAAAACAAACTAAACAAAACCAACAAACACATATTGCATGTCAGAATCTAAATGAAAATCCTAGAGACAGAGCACTTACAAACTATATTTATCAATGGGTTGACTGAGGTCTGCTTGTTCTTTTCATTGAAAATGGATATTAATGAGTATATATTTATTGAGTATATATTGTTCAATAGGTGGTGTTTTAGCTTTTACTGACTGTCTTTACATTTATATATCATCTTACCCCTGCCCCTCTGTAGTAGGTGTTAATTATTGTTCTTCCCATTTTACAGATAGGATAGAGCAGCTTGTACAGTCAGAAAAATTACTCCAGATCACATAGCCAATAATACTGACCAAAAGAAAGCCGCAAAGTGTTTCAAAGTTAGTGATATCCTACTTTCACATGAACAAAAGTGGTGGTAAAGGTTTGTACACTTAAAATCAAGCAAACAGGGGCCCCGAGATTTTAGCACAGCGGTGTTTGCCTTTGCAAGCAGCCGACCCAGGACCTAAGGTGGTTGGTTTCGAATCCCGGTGTACTATATGGTCCCCCCGTGCCTGCCAGGAGCTATTTCTGAGCAGATAGCCAGGAATAACCCCTGAGCACTGCCGGGTGTGGCCCAAACACACACTCACACACACACACACACACACACACACACACACACTCACACACACACACAAAGAAAAGAAAGCAAACAAGCAAAAAGGACCTACTGCAGGACATTCATTCGTTAAGAATATAAAAATTTGTCCTCTCTTTTTCTGTATCAATAGTTTAGAGATAGAGTAGCTAGCCCTGCATGCAGAGAATCAGGGTTCCATTCTCTGCATGCAGAGAACCAGGGGTCCATTTTCATGGGCTCCTTCATGGATGTGACACCTGAGCACAGAGCCAGTAGTAAGCCCTGCAAACTGGCAGGTGTGGCCCCAAATAAATACCCTGCTCCCCCAAAAGAAAATAGTCCACTCTTTCTAGCCGCAACTCCTACCATAAGAACCTCTCCACCTCTACCTTCTTGAGTCCACTGTTTATATATTAGTGCTTTTTGCTCCACACTGCCTGGAAAAAAATTCACATTTATTTATTTTTTTAAAATTAAATCTCTCAAACTCAGATCAAATAACAGACCACAAAACATTTCCCAGTCACACCCCAGGCACACAGGACAGTTGATTTATTCTTCTGTTGTAGAAGATTCTTTATTCTCTCTTACTCTCTAGAGGATGGGCTTAGTGATTTTTGTTCACAATGTTTGATACTTACACCGTGAGCGCTTAGAAAACAATAAATTAGATATATTCACACACAGTTGTATTTCTTTCCACGTTGTTAACAGCAAGGAGATTGAAGTGTCTTGGATCGTTTTTTGTTTGTCTGTGATGATCCTGGCAGAAACTAAACTGGGGAGTGGAGGAAGACAAGGGAGAAGGCAACAGCCATGATGGTGAAGCTAGACTAGGACACTTTGTGTTGCTCTTCTGTGACAAAGGAAAGAGTGGCTGGCTACATCTCAAAACGGTTGTGCATTTCATGAGGCCAAATTAATGGATTCCTATGAATAAGCCTCCTCACCAGTAAACCCTTTAAGACGATATAAAGAAATACTAGGGGAAAAACAATGAAGAAAACATGTTTCTCTAAAACAAACAAAAACTCCAAAGCAGTCCCACTCTCTCAATCACTAGGCTTCATTTTGCCACCGGTGAACCCTATTATCTCATGCACAGCTTGAGTCAGGAAGGTTGGACACTCCATTTCCCAGAATATTCAGGTGCACTAACGCAGCAGCAGCAGCAGCAGCAGCAGCAGCAGCAGCAGCAGCAGCAGCAGCAGCAGCAGCAGCAGCAGCAGCAGCAGCAGCAGCAGCAGCAGCAGCAGCAAAGAAACAGCCAGTTTATTAGCGAGGACTTGAATTCCAGTGCACAGCCTCTTGCCCAGTTAACCTTTCTGGAAATGCAGTAAGGCCCCAGGGCTCTAGTTAAATGAATCTTGGTCAATGCTCTCGAAAAACCCAACCTCTGGGGGTGGGGTGGGGTGGGGTGGGGGTGACGGGACAGGGCGGTCTGGTCGTGTTTTGAGTCAACAGTAAAGACAAACGTGGCTTATCTGTCAACAAGGAGCCTTCCGGATCGTGGTTGGCCAAGTTTGTTTCTTGGTTGCGCTGTGCCAAAGCGCGCGGGCCCAGCAGGTTGCTTTCCGAGTCTCCGGAGCTCTGCGCCCAGTTCGGGGATGTTATCTTGGGGACCCCCACAACCCGCTACATCCCGTCGCTTTCTTTGCAGTCTCCGCTTGGGACCCAGTAAACTACACCAAACCACGTTCCGGGCTGCTGGAAAAACTTGCCCGAAAACTTGGGGCCGTCCCAGGTTGGCTCCGCCCGCCCCGCCCGCCCGCGCCACGCGGGCTCGCTCGTCGGCGGCGCTCCCAGATCGACCCCAGACTTGGGGGTCCGGCGGGGCGGGCGCGGTGGGCGGGCCCGAGTGCGGTGAGGCGGACCTGGCCGCAGGGAGGAGGCGGGCCCAGGAGCCGCGCGGGGCTGGCGGACTTGGTGGCCGGCCAGCTAGCTGCAGGCCCCGCGCGCCGGCCACTATGAAGCCACAGCGCCCGCTGCACGGGGACCGCTGCAGCCGCAGAGACGCGCGTGGAGGAACGCGGGGTAAACCCTCGGCCAAGTAGCGGGCCTGCGAACACCACCAGTCCCGACCGATTCGTCCTCGCGCTCCTGGGGACCCGCCGGACGATGCGTTCCCCCGGCCGCCCCCGGAGGCCTGAAGCCATCGAGGATCCGCGCTTGCCCGGCTCCCCCCCATGGCTTTGCCGGCGCCTGGGGCGAGGCCGATCGGACACGTGTCGCGTTGCGGCGCGCTTCGGCCGGGTCTCCGCGTCGTCGTCGTCGTCGTCGTCCGGGGCCTCGGCGTCGGCCGCGGCGGGCGCGGGGCTCTGGGCCGCGCTCTACGACTACGAGGCGCGCGCGCGAGGACGAGCTGAGCCTGCGGCGCGGCCAGCCTGGTGGAGGTGCTGTCCCAGGACGCCGCGGTGTCGGGCGACGAGGGCTGGTGGGCCGGCCAGGTGCAGCGGCGCCTGGGCATCTTCCCCGCCAACTACGTGGCGCCGGTGCCGCCCACCCGCCGGCCCCGCGGCGCCCCCCGGCCCAGGAGCCGCCGCCCCGCCGCCCCGGCCGGCTCGCCCGTGCACGTCGACTTCGAGCGGGCTGGAGCTCAAGAGCTGATCGGCGCCGGCGGCTTCGGCCAGGTGTACCGCGACCACCTGGCAGGGCCAGGAGGTCGGCCGTGAAGGCGGCGCGCCGCGACCACCGAGCAGGACGCGGCGAACCGCGGCCGAGAGCGTGCGGCCGGGAAGCCCGGCTCTTCGCCCGCCTGCGGCACCCCAACATCATCGAGCTGCGCGGCGTGTTGCCTGCGGCAGCCGCACCTCTGCCTGGTGCTCGAGTTCGCCCGCGGCGGAGCGCTGAACCGCGCGCTGGCCGCCGCCAATGGCCGCCCCCGACCCCGGCGCGCCGGGCCCGCGCGGGGCGCGCCGCATCCCCCCCGCACGTCTTGGTGAATCTGGGGCGGTGCAGATCGCGCGGGGCATGCTCTACCTGCACGAGGAGGCCTTTGTGTCCATCCCTGCACCCGGGACCTCAAGTCTAGCAACAGTAAGTGGGCCGCGACCTAGCAAGTGCCAGGAGGCCTTTTCCAGGAGCACCCCAACTTTTTTATCCAGGCCCAGTACTGAGCCGGCTCTTAAGGTCTTAGTTCCTCGTGCCAAAGAGGCAGGTTTTAGCAGCCGGGATCCAGGACCTTCTGGGTTCAGAGATCTGGCCAGACTTGGTTTCCGTCCTGTGGGGCAGGGGAGCCAGGTGAGATACTTGCCCTGACTTTGCTTTCTCGAGTCTGAGGGAAAAAAAATGTGCACCTGCCCTTGCTTGCAGATTTATAAAACGGTTCTAAAATATCTTTGTCACCTGGAAACCCCCTCTCCCCGATGCTGCTGTTCGCCTTTCTGTTCAAGCAAGTGGTTCATTGGGGTAGAATTTTTGCACTTTAAGATGGGAGGAATCTATGGCTCCAGATTTCTTAGAGGCCTTCAGGACATGTATTTAGTTTTGCAGTTTCACTAGGGCTGTTTTTGTGGTAGCTCTTCTCCCACTTTTAAGGTATGAGTTTGGTGCTTCCAAAGTTCTTTGAACTGATGTCTACAAATACTGCGTTATTTTATGATTGGTTAATGGTTGGGTTTTTGATGAAGCCTCTAGACGAGAAATATCACTGCGCCAAGATTTTTGTCCTTGCACAAGTATTTTGGAATCCTGCAAACTTGGCCTATAAGATTTACATTGTTTATAAATCTGGGTAGATTTTCCAGGTGTCTAAAAATCTGACAGACAACCTAAACATATATCCTATTAAATTTCACATATGAAAGTGCTAATAAATAGAATTGCTTGTTTCTTCTATATTAAAGATCACACCATATTCTTAGAAGAAAATGAAATCTTTTGAAAGATAAAAGGATGCAGCAAGAACTAGCTTTGGCCTACCCACAGCTGCATGTCTTTCAACCTTGTAAAACCTGCCTAGGACAGGGAGCTAACACAAATGGAAACACTCTTCAACAGTTTGTAGAAAGAGTGACAGAAAGAAATGCTGTGTTTGTTGTCTGTGTAGTGTATTTCCTTCTTTCACTGGCATTTGTGAGTGACTACTGCCGCATTTTTCATTATGTAAATTATCATTTGTTTTGGTAACTATATGTAAATATTAAATACTTTGAAGTTTTACTTTATTGACTCCTGCTTCCTCCCATGTCTTACAATTTGATTGCAATTGCCTAAGTGATTGGCAATGAATTCTAACAAAAGTGAAATTGAAAAGTGACAGTAGCAATGATGTTTTTAGATTTCTAATTCTTAGAAAGACTCTAGAATTTCTTACTTTAGGGCTTATACTTAATTTTTTTGTTTGTTTGTTTTATTTTGGTCACACCCAGCAGTGCTCAGTGGCCACCTCCTGGCTCTACAACTCGGAAATTGCCCCTGGCAGGCTTGGAGGACCATAGGGGATGCCGGGATTCCCAACCACCATCCTTCTGCATATAAGGCAAATGCCCTACCATTATGCTATCTCTACGGTCCCCAAAGGCCAGCATATTTTTGTAAAATGCTTCAATTCTTAGAGCCATAACTACTAATTTCTGCTTATTTTCTAAAATATGCTTTTATTGAAGGAAATGCTTAATTGGGTTCCTACAGTGATAGGTCTGTGTGTTTGTTTGTGAGTTTCAGTAAATTCTCACACTAGTTGAGATCCTACATCTGGAGGGAGTGGGGCTTGGGAGGAAGTTTTCTGCAGAATCAGGCATTATGTTTTGGTACCACACCCAGTGGTGCTCAGAGTTTAGTCGTGGCTCTAAGCTTAGGGATTGACTCGTGACTGTGCTTCAGGGACTGTAATTGGGGTGCCAGTGATCAAACCCTGGTTGGCTACATGAAAGATGCCAGAATCAGATATTTTAAGAATAGTAATAGCTCGGGTCCGGAGCTCTTACTGTGTTGCCTTGCACGCGGCCAACACAGGACCGACTGTGGTTCGAATCTCAGCATTCCATATTGTCCCTAACCTGCCCAGAGTGACTTCCTTTTTTTTTTTTTTTTGGTTTTTGGGCCATATCCGGCATTGCTCAGGGGTTACTCCTGGCTGTCTTCTCAGAAATAGCTCCTGGCAGGCACGGGGGACCATATGGGACACTGGGATTCGAACCAGCCACCTTTGGTCCTGGATCGGCTGCTTGCAAGGCAAACGCCGCTGTGCTATCTCTCCGGGCCCCCCAGAGTGACTTCTTAGCGCAGAGCCAGGAGTAACCCCTGAGCGCCGTCTGGTGTGACCCCAAAACAAAACAAAACAAAGAAGAGTAATAGCTCATAGTAAAAACTCAAATTTTTTTAAATTGATTTTTTGCAATGCTGAGCTGTAATTACTGTTTTGCGACATACTTGGTCTGTTTCTCGGGTTACTAAGTTCACAAGGTGGAGCATGTTTCCTAGTATTTATGAGTGGAAGGGAAGGCCACTGAAATATCTCGAAGAACTGGAGCGGGTGCCTAGAGAGTGGAAGCCCTGACTTTGTGCCTTGGCATCACATGGTTCCCCAGCAGAGTAGGGTGTTGGCTCTAGTGGTTACCAGCACATAGAGGGGCCCTTATCATTATGTTCAGGAACCAAACCTTCTGGCCATCATAGCCAGGCCTAGTACAAAGCGAATGACTCCCCTTCTTAAGTTCTGATTGTGAGGCAAAACAAACAAAAAGCAAACAGTCGTAAGCTTACAATTAATTCAGGTTTTAGTTGTAAGCATTTTAATATAAATTTAAAACTTTTAAAGGACTAATACTATTAAATCGTAAAAGAAACAGAATGTCCCTGGAGTAATAACTTTGGTTAAACAGTTTTTATGATACCAGAAAAGCTTGTAGGAAAGTTGGTCTTTTTGTTACATGATAGATGTATGTACTCTTAACATTTAATTTGTTGCGACTTAGTGTTTGAAAGAAATTTTTATCCACTGAATAAGTTGTCAAAGTTCCTGGAGTATTGCAATTTTTATTATTGTCAGGCGAATTTTTTTTTTTTTTTGCTTTAAATTGCAGCACCTTTCAAAGGGTTTAAATTGGCTTGGTCACTAGTCTAGCCAAATATTTGTTACAATATTATCATTGTTATAGTTATTTAATTACTGTAACATGAGCATTTTGAATGAAGTCTAAAAAATGTGAAAATCACAGTGTCTAGTGCATTGTCTTATCACAGTTCCTGGTGTTATTTATCATAGAATAAATGCAGATACTTAAGAATTCTGCTATGATATTTGAGACCTTAAAAGTTCTGGCTTCGAGAAAAAAAAAGTTCTGGCTTCGAGTATAGCAAATACTCTGTTACAGAATCCTTTATTTGACTTTATTAGATATTTGCTAATGGTGGTAGAGAGTTAATGATAATGTAAAGAAGGTGTTAAAAAATCAATATTGAATTTTAATTCATTCTTAAGTCTACTCATGCAACAAAGGGCCAGTATAAGACTACTTGGAACCACATTACTGTAAATTTTTGTTTAAAAGAATGTGTAAATTTTTTTTTCAAAGAAAGGTATTTATTGTTCCTAGTAGATTTTCTTTCCTCTTTTCTAATGGATGGTTTTAAGTTTCATTAAATCATTTGAGAAATGTATATGATAAAATAACAGCAGTTATACTCTGATGGCACAAACAACTTTGGCCCTTTTCTAATAGCAAAAAAAAAAAAAAAAAAAAAAAAAAAAAGGAAAAGTCCACTATCGTGGCAAGTTTGTTGTTAAAATGTGCAAGGTCCTGTCACTTCTAGGAGGCAGAATAAAATAGAAGACACTATATTTAGTTTATACAGCAAGATGAAAACATTATAAACAACTTTGGGTTATTGTGAAAACTGTCAAATTTTTTTTTTGTTTTTTTGGGCCACACCCGGCGGTGCTCACGGGTTACTTCTGCTCAGAAATAGCTCCTGGCAGGCACGGGGGACCATATGGGACACCGTGATTCGAACCAACAACCTTTGGTCCTGGATCGGCTACTTGCAAGGCAAACGCCTCTGTGCTATCTCTCCAGGCTCTCAATTTTATGAACATTCAGAGAAGGGAGAGAAATCATCGGCATGCTAAGTCTATCTTCTAATCCAGCGGCAAACCAGATGACTATATCCCTATAAACATGGTGGATCTGTTTAATAGAAATAAAATTGATGGTGCTCGCTTCGGCAGCACATATACTAAAATTGGAACGATACAGAGGAAGATTAGCATGGCCCCTGCGCAAGGATGACACGCAAATTCGTGAAGCGTTCCATATTTAAAAAAAAAAAGAAAGAAAGAAATAAAATTGATGGTAGTCAGGCATGTTTGAAAACTATAAGTACTATGAAAAAGTAAAACATGTTAAGAGCTAGAGTGGGAGAATGAAGGGTGGTCAAGAAGACATTTATGGAAGTGACTGGTGACTAGAGCGAATGACTGAGAAAGAAAACCATGTTAAAAGGAAGAGGCATTCTCACATATTGGAGAGGGGAGGAAAGATAGATAGCTGAGACAGATGGGGTAGAGCAGTGGTCGGCAACCTGCAGCTCGCGAGCCACATGTGGCTCATTACACTTTTAATTTGGCTCTTCTGTGTGCCGGGCGGCCGCTCCAGGAGTCAGGACTCTGCTCCTAGCCTCTGTCAGTGCGCGCCCTGTGTGACTCTCAAAATAAATTTCAATTGTGGTTTTGGAGAGATTTTGCTCAGTTGAAAAAAAAGTTGCCAACCACTGGTAGAGGAAAGCATGGTGAATCTTGTGCCTTGTGATTCTCTGAACTTCAATCTGAGTACCTTCCATGTGGTGTCTTGGAGCATTTGTATGCCAAAGAGCAGTGTTATCTGCTTTCTGTGTTTTAGATTTGCTCTGGCTACTCTGGAAAGCAACAGGCCTTTCTGAAGGTTCTCTAGGCTATTCAGATCAAGAAAGTGTTGATTTGGATGAGGATGCTGCTGGTAACAGTGCAAGAAGCCTTCAAGGCAGTGAATAGGGAAAAGTAGAGATGTGTAGTACAGTGTGTGGATTACTTTATGCTTTGAATTATCAGATTGTTGTCAGAGTGTTTTATTTACAATGGTATTGCTCAGGAATTAGGCTTTTAAAATATTGTATACTGTATTATGTTTTATTTTAAAGTAGATAAGAAACACTTCAGAAGAAACTAAATGACAAATTTTGGTAGCTAGTTATTATTGTTAACATTTGTTTTTAGGCCACATCTGGCGATGCTCAGTCGTTCTGCACTCAAGAATTATTTCTAGCAGTGCCTAGTGATCATATAGGTTGGCCATGTGCAAGGCAAAAGACCTATTTGCTGTACTATCTCTCCAGCCCCTATCATCATCATCATCATCATCATTATCAATTTTTTGTTTTATTTTGCCCATACCAGGCTGTGCTAAGGCTCCTGACTCTTCTCAGGGATCAGTCCTAGAGAGGTCTGAGGGACCAAATGGGGTTGGCTCCATGAATGCCAAGCATCCTAGAAATCAAAACAGGCTTTATTTGATGAGTAAGGGAGGGAGATGATAAGAAAGGGAGAGAGAAATTTTCAAGAGAAAATTTCAGCTTCTCCAAAGGTGGAGAGTGCCCCAATATACAATCCAGTATAAAAGTAGGGAAGTCCAAATCGCAAGAGTGGAGCTACGAGCACTATGTTCATGGGCCCAGGAAGAACATGTGCTGAAAGGATTTATTTTTAGAAGACTAGCAGTTATGATGGCTGGGAATAGCATTTGAACATCACCAGGTGGGGCCCCAAACAAACAAAAATGTATATAATAAGTGATTTATTTGTCATAACTTTGTATAATCATTACAAACTTCCTCACCTCAAAGAGAACTCTCTACCCTTATTTCTGCATACTTCACCTATCACCAAAGAACTTCAAAAACCTGGAGCATTTTAGCTCCAGTATCAGATGATTGGCTATTTCATATTAGTAGAATCATTCACAAATAAAAGATTCACCTTTTTGAAATTTGCCTTTTTTTTTTTTTTTTTTTTAGTAATAGAGAGCTTTGGAGGTTCACCCTTGGTTTGGCATGGACCAGTGTTCTTTCTTTGGATGGCTTTTTGATATTTCATGATTTATCATGTAATGGAAAATGAAAGATTAATTGATTTTTCTCATGCCTTTCATCCTCCATCTGTTTTAAGATTTTTTTTCCAGTGGGGATAAAGAGAAATTAAGGGGACAGAGAGGAATTCAGTAATGCATTTGCTTTGCTTGTAGCAGACCCTGATTTGATCCCTGCCAGGAACAGTCTGGGAATAGCCTCAGAGTACTGCTAAACATGAGTCAAAAACAGTCCTCAAGCCCAATTGCTGTTTTCAATTTTGGTCATATAGTAAACTTACTGATGATAAAAGATAAAGACTTTGAGTCAGACATCAAAGAAGAATTTTTGGGTTATACAATATTAACACATCCCTGTTGCATTTATTTTCGCATGTGTGTGTTTGTGTGTGTCTGTGTCCATATACATCTTTTGTGTCCTCCTTTTTCCAAGTCTACACTTTCTTTTTTTTTTTTTTTTTTGGTTTTTGGGCCACAACTAGCGGTGCTCAGGGGTTACTCCTGGCTGTCTGCTCAGAAATAGCTCCTGGCAGGCACGGGGGACCATATGGGACACCGGGATTCGAACCAACCACCTTTGGTCCTGGATCGGCTACTTGCAAGGCAAACGCCGGTGTGCTATCTCTCCGGGCCCTACACTTTCAACATTATTATAAAATGTGGCACTTGGGGCTGGAGCAATAGTACAGCATGTAGGGTGTTTGCCTTGTATGTGGCCTGCTCGCCCAGATTTGATCCCCAGCATCCCATATGGTCCCATGAACATTGCCAGGAGTAATTCCTGAGTGTAGAGGTCAACAGTAACCCCTGAACATTTTTCAGGTGTGACCCTCCCAAAGAAGGGGAAAAATAGGTGGCTTTGGGTGTATATAGTACATATAAAATATAATGTAAATATATTGATATAAAAACCAAAATATAAAAGTTAAAAAATATATTCGTATTCACTCACTCATTTATTTTGGAGCTCACTCATTCATTTTGGAGCTCTTGATATGTCCTTTTTGGAAGAGAGAAATACAAAAAATAAGAGTGTCAGAGACATAGAGGAAGTAAGGTGCTTGCTTTGCATGTGGCAATCACTGGCACTACATTAGTCCCCTGAACCCCACGAGGGGTAATTGCAGAGTACAGAGCCAGTTGTAAGACCTGAGTACTGGTGGTATGGCCCAAAACCAAAACAAAAAACTATATAAAATTAAAATTTAAGGTGATAGGAATATAGATTTAGATTTTTATACACAGTGACATGTTTTATTAAAATAATATTGTGGGGGCTGGAGTGGTAGCACAGGGGGAAGGGTGTTTGCCTTGTACACTTTTGACCTAGGTTTGATCCCTTGCATCCATATGGTCCTCTGAGCCTGCCAGGAGTAATTTCTGAGTGTAGAGCCAGGAGTAACACTTGAACGCTGCTGGGTATGGCCCCCAAAAAAGAACAAAAGTGTTGTGTCCATAAAATGGCTTGTACAGTAACATTTTTTTTACATAAGTGCAATGTAACATTTATTTCAGCTGACCACATCCATATTTTTTGAAAAAGTTATCTTATTTATAATGAGTAAATTTAACTCATTTACTCACAATAGTTATTAATTGCTAATGTGACAGGAAGTCTACATTCTTTGTAGTCTGCAGATAGCACAATAAAAACAAGTTTCTCCCCCCCTCATGGAATTGACATGCAGAATTGAATAGACAACACAAGATGTCAAAAGATAT